>NC_136067.1:1036101424-1036742299 GCF_964261635.1 Lissotriton helveticus | reverse complement strand
CAGGCACTCTTGCACTTTAAAAATGGGTGGCCAGCCCCCTTGACGGTGTCATGTGATCAAGGCTTTTGGTAGCCGAAACGCGTCATGGCTGACTGGTGTTGGGCAAATAAATAATCTACACCTAACAATTGGGGCTCGCTTCATCCTTCTGTTCGGCTGAGTATGCTGATTTTTGGACGACAACATACCGAATATATATATATATCTCCTGGTGAGAGAAAGCTGAGATTGTGTTTATCTCTACGACCGGTTTCGTGCTTCTCCGGTTTTGGATGACCCCTTCCTTCACAAGTGGTGGAGCAGCAGGGAGCCAAGACCTCTGGTGACCCAGAAGTCGATTAGTGCCTCCCGTTGGGGAGAAACTGCTCTAGCACCCGGACGCTGCTTACTGTGACGGCAACGCGAGCCAGACGAGGTGCGCGGGGACAGCTGTCTCTAGCTGCGCCTGAAATCTGGTTTCAAGTAGCTTTCACGATTGAAGATAGAGCCGGTAAGGAAGTGTGTGCCGAGTCTGAAAGCGGGGAGTATTTAATTAAAGCCGCTTTTGGGACTGTGAGAACGCATTGTGCGTATTGACATTTGGGAAGGCAACATGTCGGCTGACGCGATACATGTGAGGGAATTGGCAGCCCTTAATGCATTTGATGACTCCCCGGCTGGGGAGGCGACTGTGTCCGCGATGCAAGACGCGCTTGTAAATGAAAATGCCAGCATTCGTGACAAATTCAAAAGACTTGAAAAATTGATGAGGCGTGAACTATCGAAGTGGTGGGAGCACCGCTCCCTGAGCCGCTATCTGGAGGTCAACAGGATACCAAGGGGGCTGCGAGTGATGTTAGCCCCCAGCTATGAAGACCCTGACCCAGATATGCTCAGGGAATGGGCGGAGTGTAATCTTGACTCCTCACGTCGATTAGTGCAAATTTTAGTGCGCTATGCGGAGAGTGACCGAGTTAAAACTCAAGCTAAAATTGAGGAACTGAACACGGAGATTGAGGCTATGTGCAGTGAAGAAATAGCAGATTGCACCAAGCTGAGAGGTGAAATGATGGCAAGACTGCAAACAGAGGAGGAAACAATCAGGAAAAGAAAAACCTTCAAGTTCCAACGTGACAAGGCAGACTATGCTGAGGGGCGAATTTTTACGTTTGCCAAAAAATATGACGCCATTAAAGCTAGCAGAACTTTTAAACCTGTCCTTATTCCTGGTCCATCAATGTCCAAATCTATGCCGGGCTCGGTACAACTAGACAACACCTCTGAATCTAATTTGAGCTCCAGTGTAAATAGTGATTCAGATTCCAATACTTCACAGACGGAATCACAGTTGGGGTTTACCAAGCTCACAATGGCCCTGGAGTTGGAGTGTCTACGGAGAGACAGACGCGAGACGCTACGCCCCAGGATCCCGTTGCCCGCAAAAACAAAATCCGCAACGCCAAACGCTACCAACGCCGAAGGGCCAACTCAAGGAACAAATCAGCCAAAAAAGAAGAAACACAACAGGAAGTGGAACAAGAAGTGAGTGATCGGTTGGCTATGTCAGGTACTGCCCTCTCTGTGTTAAATCTCACTAATACTGTTTTTTCTGAGTCTGAATTACGTATCTTATCGATGGGACTAACCTTTTGTCCTCCGAGCGACTTCAATTATGCTAATACTAGGATAGACCTATACAAATTTGTCCGTAAATTGAAGTTACAGAAACATTTCGCTGGCAATAAAACTCGGACAATAGTGGCGCGAGCAGAAATAGATAACCAAGGGCTCTTGGCGCGTGATGCTCCGCTTTTACAGGATATGGAGTCTCTCAGATTGGAACAATCAGTATCACAGAATATGCCTGCACAACCAAATACTAACTTAGTGGGCCTAACCTGTTTTAAACCACGTTCCACATATACCCCTGTGATGCTATATGACAATATAGACATTTTCCATGAGGCGGTAATCAAAGAGATCAAGGTGCTATACTCTAAAATGCTCAGAACTAAACAACATAAATACCAACAAAACGACCAGTAACTGATTAAGAAGATTCAGCAAAATGACAGCATCATTGTCAGGCAGTCAGATAAAGGGGGCAATATAGTTTTATGGCCGAGACAACTATATTTGGAGGAAGCCCTCTCTCAACTTAATAACTCAGACTGCTACAGACACTGTGATGTTAGTTCAGTGAGAAAAGCCCAAACAGACTTCTACTCATTATTGATTAGTTGGAGGTCTTATGGACTAATCAGTATGGATGAACTAAAGTTTTTTAAAAATGACAATCCTGTCATGCCGGTGTTATACCTGATCCCAAAGATTCACAAGAATCCAGCTAAACCCCCAGGCAGGCCCATTATTGCAGCATTCGGGGGATTGCTGGAAAAAACAACTGTCTATGTGGACTCATTCTTACAAGAACATGTACAAAGCTTACCATCGTTTGTCCAAGATTCTAATGATTTCCTCCGTAAAATCAAGGACATAGATTGGGACCCCAGCTGGTGGTTGATAACGCTAGATGTAACATCTTTGTACACCAGCATTGTCCACCAAGATGGTATTAGGGCCATTGAATTTTATTTGGGACATAGACCAGTCATTATGGTAGAACACAATCGCATGCTCATATCAATGATTACCTTTTGTTTGAATCATAACTTTTTCATGTTTAACAATCGATACTGCCAGCAGGTCAGAGGGGTAGCCATCAGGGCCTGTTTCTCTCCCAGTTATGCCTGTTTGCATATGGGCTATTGGGAGAGGCAGGTCCTCTATGGTGAGCACTCTGATACTGCGGCAAGGTCGATTGTTTGTTGGTATTGTTACATTGACGATGTGTTTTTAATCTGGCGAGGTACACGCACAGAAGCTGAGCATTTTATTGATATTCTTAATTGCAGCCATTACAATTTAGCGTTTACATCAGACATCAGCCAGGAGCAGGTACATTTCCTTGATATGACTGTTGAGATTTGTCAGGAGAAGCTACAGACCAAATTGTACAGGAAGCCAACGGCAGGGAATACGGTGCTCCATGCAAGCAGCCACCACCCTGCCCATCTTATACGCAGCATCCCCTATGGGGAGATGCTGCGTATAAGACAGTTGTGTAGCACAGACCTTCAGTGCAATCTGGCTCAGGAGGCTAGTAAAACCAGATTCTGAGCCAGAGGGTACAAGATGGGTCAAATAGAAAAGGCTATGCATAAGGCAAATGCTTTACCCCGTAATCAGACTCTGGAACGCAAGCTGAAACCCAAATCTGTAGGTACTCAAGTACAAACAGGTAGACTGATTTGGGCCTACAATAGGCAACATGGCGTGCTTAGAAAAATCATTACCAAGCATTGGGACTTAATCAAACGTGACCCCATTATAGGAGAAAAAATTCCGGCCAAGCCGTTAATCACCTTTAGGAAAGCTTACTCCATGCAGGATGCTCTGGTTAAGTCCAGTCCTGAGGTGGTTACCCAGAAAAACTGGTTGGACAAAAGTAAGGGCTTTAGGAAATGTACCAGTTGTAAAGCCTGTCTCCATGGCATCAACAAGTCAGAATACACAGTCCCCTTTGCTGCTACCGCACGCAAGATCAACAAACAACTGACTTGCAAAAGTGAATACGTGGTGTATGTGCTGGAGTGTCCTTGTAACCTGCGGTATATTGGTAGTACCAAGCTACAAGTTCATAAGAGGATACTCCAGCACATACGGGCCATCAACACCAACGATTCCGCGTATCTGGTAGCACGCCACTTCAGAGAGTGTCATAATAACAGCAGTGCACTACTGAAATACTATGCCATAGATTCAGTGGGCCCCCTTAGAAGAGGAGGTGATAGAGAGGGGACTTTGAGAAAGCTAGAGACCAGATACATCTTGGAGATGGACAGCAGATCCCCGGGAGGCTTTAATTCCACAGAGGATTTTTACACCTGCCTCTAAGCACCTCTCTATCTAGTGGGTTATCAAACTAGTATGTACATCCATGCTAGGTTCCAGCGGTCCATTTTATGTCTGATTTAAAAAGAAGAAAGGAAACATATGCACCTGTGTGGCTATATGCTGTAATCATAGGCCCTAGTTCTGATGTGCATCGTGGACAATACAGTCGTATTTCATAGCCTAAGCTTAGGCTATGTTGTAAATATAAATATAAAACTGTACTAAAAGAGAAAAGAAAAAAATATTGTGGTTTATTTATCACTTTTTCACTTTCACTATGGTTGCAAACTTCATAAGCTCTATGGGTAGGATAATTCAGTAGGATATTTCTACCATAGTATTGACGTGGGAGGCTGCGATAATGTATTCAAACAAATATTATCTCCTCCCCGTAATTGTTAATAATAGCGACAATAGCATTTCATCTAGGTGCAATATACAAATATTTATATTAGGGTGTATATTTTTCAGTTAGATTAATTGCATTTACGCACTTTAATCAACAACAACCCCTTGTTTTTTATCCAGTCTGTATATATTGATAGTATTTATTTGTATATATATTTATTGTTGATAATATGATATATTTTTATAATTAAATTTATATTCTAAGTTTATGAAGATATATATCCGTATTTATTGTAAATATAATTATATGTCTGGATGGAACTGTTGACCCCCACTTTTGCACATGTACAGCTATTTGTATGGGGATTACCCCGCGATTTTTTGAAGGAGCTGTGGTTGATGTTTTCTATGTCTATTATTTATTGTAAATAGCATGTGATATATTGCAACCAATCGATATCCTAATCAACTTGCACTTGCACTTTAAATTCTGACTTCCCTCTCCATGCGTCATGTGACCAAGGCCTCTGTGTAGGCCGAAACGTTATGCTGAGGTGTGCCTTCCACAAGAATGAATACAATCACTGCTCACCTGCACTCTGGGTCTTCCTCCCTTCTTCTGCGCCGCTGGTATCCTGAGATTGGGCTCCTGGTGAGAGAAAGCTGAGATTGTGTTTATATATATATATATATATATATATATATATATATATATATATATATATATATATATATATATATATATATATATTTTCTGTGTATTTCTTTAAGCACATATGCACTTTATGTCATATGTTTCACCAATGTCACTTTCTTTTTCATGTTTGTTTTACCCTTTGTGTATGTTACGATCATATATAATCTCAACCTTTATAAATAATACATACAACTTTTGAAACTAGCTGATCTTTTGCTTACGGTGTGTTTTGATGTGTGGTTTGATCTTAATTTCTGCCTAGAGTAATGATTGGACTGTTCTTTGACATCTAGTGTCATCAAGAACAAATACCTTCAACTAGTAAATAGATCTGCTAAGCAATTGTTTCCACTCAACAGAACTCACTGTAGATTATAAAATCCAGCATGTTAGTACAATATTGGCGATTTTGATGAGTAATCATCTGTATTGTAAGCTCAGAAAATTTGAGTTCCACCTAAACGTTGTTGAGTTTCTGGGGATCATGCTCACTCCTACTGGACAAGAGATGACAGAATGAAAGGTACAAGATGTAAAAGAGTGGCCTATACCGCAGAGTATGCAGAACCTTCAATGTTTTCTAGGATTTGGGAACTTCTACGGAAGATTCATAAATCAGTTTTCTAAGATGGTGGTACCCATAACAAGACTGCTAAGGAAAGAAATTGTATTTCAGTGGACCGAAGAAGCATAAATGGCTTTTGGGGAGTTGAAACAGGTGTTTACCTGTGCCTCTATTCTATCTCATCCAGATCCAGATAGGCCATACATTGTGGAAGCAGAAGTATCAGCTGTTGCCATAATAGTAGTGTTGTCAGAGCGTCATGGGAAAAGCGGACAGATGCATCCCATAGCATACATGTCTAGGAATCTAAAAGAAGCATAACCGAACTACACAATAGCAGAGAAGGAACTGTTGGCTATCAAAGATGCATTTATGGAATGGAGACATCGTGTAATAAGAGCCAGACATATCATCACAGTGTATTCCCATCACCGGAATCGCGAATTCGTGTAGTATTTAAGACACTTATCACCTTGTCAGTTATGGTGGATACTGTTATTTGCAGAATACAAATTTATCGTGACATATAGATCATGAATAGAACATATTAGGTGGATGCAGTGACAAGACATGAATCCCATCTGGTACCAGATGAACTCAAGGTACATGCTATCATTAATCTTCATAAGGTAGTGTTTTGTAGTTCCTATATACCCATATAGGTTCTGTGCGTTTGGATAACTTAAACTGTGGGACTGGTGGCAGCCTGATTCCGTTCACCCCCACCGAGTATGTTAGCCTGTCTGTATCAGCTAGCTCACAGTGCCACTATAATCTCCTTTTACCAAGGAGAGAATAGATTCTGGCAACCTCAGAACATGACAACCCTGATCCCTCAGAATCGTGGAAACAATATGCTACCTTTCGCTCAGTTACTCGTGCTCACTTAGTTTGTCTCAGAAAGATACACAGAATAAACAGTCTTGGCATTTTCAATAAGAGTTTATGGAACAGTTGTTATTCTAGTGTAGAAGAGATGAGCTGCAACAACCATTAGATAGTAGCAGAGATTAGAATTACTACAAAAGTAAAGGGATGGTAAAGCTCTACCATCTTGCAATAACGATGATTACATGTGAGTATATAAAACACATGATAAAAGTGCATACTCCTACAATGCCTCCCTAACTAGATGTACCTAAATGTATCTAGCATCAAAGTAGGTGTTATGCCCTGAATCCCTCTAGGATCTAGTCAACCCCATTACCTGAGAATGAGAGAATATGGGACCCCGTCCTGGTCTCAAGTTGGACACCCCGCAAGGGATGTTACACCATTGCAAGCTGGAGCGTCTGCATGCAGGATCCTCAGCGTCTCTGGTCAGTGCCGGGAAGTCTCGGTCTCCTCTCTCCTGCTAAGCAAGATGTGATGTATATATACCCATAGGTATCCGCAGGGGTCCTACATTGCTGTGTTACTGTGTTGGCCCAAAGGATGACGTTGGGCCTGAACTTTATAAAGAGATATTATACGGGAGAGGTTAGACCTGCTGTTAGTCTTGCTGTGCTCCAAGAAGCCTCATGCATAATGTATGAGATTCAAACTAGGGAATAACCAGCGTTCTGAATGTAGTGAATGAACCGTTATGTATGTAATGAAGGGAAGAATATAGGTGAAAGGTTGCAATGTTACCTGCGCCTATATAGGGTACCTATATGGAATATAACCCCCATCCTCTTCCGACATATTTAACTTATTACCTAACTAGATATTTGTACACACAAAGTTTATAAAAACATTTTTTTTTGCTAAAATGTTTAAAACTTCTAAAAAATATCTAAAAACATAAAAAATGTTTTTTTTATGAAAAATTCCGCAAGCCATAGCTCTAAAGTGTCCGTAGTTATAGTCCGAACTACTATAAGCATTAGAAAGCCATGTATGCCCAATAAATGAAAGGAATGTAGATTTTGTTTTTGCGTTCCAAATTTGAGCTTGTTTAAAAAAAGGGCAAATTTCTCCCAGCACATGACGAGCCAAATGAGTCAAATGTTTATGTTTCCTGGCTGGTAGACGCAACATTTTCATTGCTTTCTTCCGCAGTAGACGGCCCCTTTAGCACCTTGCAGAGTACGTCAATTGAGCACAGATGATGTTCCACGCTGTCCGCAGCCAGTGCTGGGGCAGTCTGTGCACCGTCCAAAGCCTGGTTGTCAGAGGAGGACCCGGTGTCCATACCAACAGATGCTATTACTACCTGTGGGGGCTTAAGGAATGCCACCATCAACATCGAAATACGCTGAGGACTCTGCAGAACATAGCCCGTTTTCGCGGTCCAGTAAAGCATTCAAGTCCGGTTGCGCACATGATGGGAGTGTCAAACAAAGGTCTAACAAGCATTCTTCTTCACAAAACAGGCATCAGAGGACAGGTAAGATGCAGTCCATCCAGACTGGGTGAAAGGACAAGAACCAAGATGCACTTAGTTCTCTTAGGCGAGGAGTGCCTAGATATTGTACCATGCGGTCACGGCATTTACACTCCAGGAGTGCTTTTTCCATCTCCTTGGTAACTGGGATGTCCATTTCGTAGCAGATGGAAAACAATCAGGATACCTGCTATTAGAAACAGGATGAGCAGAAGTCCTTCAAAGATGTTTCTGAATACGGAGTGTATGAAATTTGGTAAAACTCCAAGTACCGTCTGAAAGGTGCCCAGAAGTCCAGAACCTATGTTCTTAAATAGGTGGACTATGCCTGTCGTATCAGACATGGTAAAGATATGATTTACCATTTCTTCAAAATGAAAAGACCAGTTTGTATGGATAAGCATCTGTATCTCTACTGAAGACCTTGCGATCTAGAGATCAAAAGTCTCTTGAGCGGAGGTTAAGGGCACAGACTTCTGTAAAAGCATGGCTTTCATTCTGCTTAGAGTATCAAACCATATTAAAGAAACAATCAGTGAAGGCCATAACGGCGCCTCCCTAACTGTATGTGTCGGTGGAAACAATACTTGCATACAACAAGTATCCCTGGAGCTCACGGTCACTAGATATGCGATGCCCAGAAGCAGTCCGCAGCAGCCTTGACTGTTCAGCATCAAGTAACTCCCATTTGAAAGTAGCTTGAATGCTGGAGTAATCTTTGCAGCTGGGGCACCCCTCAGATATCAGGACAAGTTTGCTACAGAACCATTACAAGCCCTGTGCAGCATTATATCCTGGCATATGAGTGATCCACAGTTTGTACCGCTTAGAAACACTTCTCGAGCCACACTCTGGCATCAAAATCTGTACAGTAATTCCCATGATTCCTTAATGTATTCCTTACCCATTTCTTCATATCTGCCTTACTGCTTTTGTTCAATGCAATACTGAAACTAATAAGTTGTGACCGGTGGCCATGGATTAACCATTCTGTGGACGTTAATTCTGCCACTGTAAATGCTAATCATCCAGTTTTTTGATATGCAGCATTGTATATTTTTCTCCCCTTTGTGCCATATTTATCTGTTTATCTGTTAGATTGTATTCAGAGAACAGAGACGTACTGTTAATATAATACCAAGGCACATATCTTGCACGCAAAGATTGCAGCGACCAGCTTAACAACATAATAGAACAAAATTGAGATTAACCCTATTGTAATATGCTGACATCGTTTCAGGGTCACTTGGATCCAAAGAAAACCTATCAAAGTTTATGAAGTAGCCAGAAGCAGTTCAATCAATTGTTGGTATTTCATCAGGATTTGTGGAAATCATAGTTTGGTCTTGTTGAGGCACATTGATATAGACATCTGTATTTGGTCGAATTGAAATTTGTCTTTCATTTTGATTTTGAATTTGAACTTCAGGTTCAAGGGGAACGAGTTCCTTAGCATTATTGCATAGTCCATCATTCCGTGTAGGGAACTCTTTGATGAGTCTTTCCATTTGAACTTCTTGAATTGTAGCGAGAGGAGGGCGCCTGCTACTTTGGAGTCCACGTGGCCTACTACTCAGTAACGGCCACATAGTGTGGTTTGATTAGGTCAATCGAGACAAATATTTTCTCCTTTCTTGCAACAAGAGTTAGCAGAAGTACACTTCTTGTTTCTTTAACTGCTAGGACCTGTACAGCTTTCTATATGATGACCCAAGTTCCTTCTTGTCCACTATTTTCTCTCTGACCAGAACCCCGACTTTTGGGATCCAGACAGGTCTTGCAATGACTGATTTGACTGCCCCAGTGGTAGTCTGCTTTATATGGACATTACTTTGTTGTGTCCTGGATTCATTTAGATCCTGTAAAATAGCCAAACGATCATGGATGTCAAAAGACTTTTCATTCGCCACTGTGCCTTCACAATCAAGATCAGGTACCCATATTCTTGTCCCAAATGGGACCTCATATGGAGTGACCCCCCCAGAGAACTTCTCCGCATTTTGTTCAATGCTCGCTGTACTCCATACAGATGTTTTACCCAACTCTCACGCGTGCCTAATACTCAAGCTGTTAAAGCCTGCTTTAAGTCTCGCTTTTTCTTCTCCACAACCAAATTTTCCTCGGGATGGCACAGGGAGGAGTACTGCAATGCTACACCCAATCCTCGCATGGCCTCCTTGTAAGCCAGAGAGCTGAACGCAGGGCACTGATCAGAATGTAATGTGCCAATTGCGTATGTCCCTATAAAGACATGCAAATCTTTTATACCAGTTCGAGCGTCTGCCGGGCATTGGGGCCACACCCATAGAAATCTTGAGTAGGAATCCACTGTAACCATGATATACCTGTAAACCCCATTTCTTTGTAAGGGGCCGCAGTGGTCCAAGTAAACACACACTAGTGGTTTGTCAGATATTAATAATGGTATCTGTGCTGGACATATTACGGTGGAACCTTTCATCTGCTGGCAGATGTCGCATTTCATGATATGGGGTCATTAGGATGGCGGCGGACTTAGTCGGTTATTGGGACCGCATGCCATAAGGGCGGGGGTCTGTGAGGGGTATTAGGATGCGCCCGCCACTGTGGCGGGCGCATCCTGCATTTTTAGCATTGTGGCTAAAATTGCATGTATGCCTTTGCATAAACAAAGGGGCAGGCACCGCGCGGTGCCTGCCGCTTTGTTTATGCAAATGCAGGGGGGACCACAGGTACCCCGTGTGCACCCCCTCCTCTTCTTCACTCTGGGGGCCTGCAGGGGACCCCCAAAGTCAAGACCGCATGCCTTTCCGTGGTGGCATCGCCGCCACGGAAAGGCATCTAAAAAAGCCTGTGCTAATATGGCTGGCGGTGTCTATTTGACACCGCCACCATATCAGACCTTTTCCGCCCCAGTCGCAAGCCGACCGTGGCGGAAGAGCGGCGGACGGTCTTCCCGTCCGCCGCGGTCCCCCTGCCATACTAAAATGGCGGGGGTCATTTAGGTGAGGATGGCGGGCAGATTGCCCCCGCCAGGCCAGCGGTGGCTACCGCCAGCCTGGTGGGGGCAATCCACCCGCCATCCTAATGGGCCCCCTGGTCTTTAGTCTGCTTTGTTAACCCAGGCCACCAATAACGATATTTCAATAAAGAAACAGTGCCCGTAACTCCTGCATGTGCAGAACCTATCCCTTTGTGTGCTGCTAGAATTAAACATAACCTATGATTCATGTTTGGAATTACTCTATCCCCAACTCCAGGAATCTGAGCAAATGGAATGTTATTGGTATCTAACTTGTAGGAGTACTTGAGTGGAAACCTTTTTGGTAATGCGTTGCTGTTTTTGCGTGAAGCATTGACAGCCACCATAATCTCACCGTCTATTCTCATTGTAGAAGGAGTGATTGCAGCTATGGAAGCCATGCGTACAGCCCGGTGCACAGACATAATATCGACTCCAAAATATCGTTTGGACAGAATATCGAGTTTTAAATATCGTTTGGAGAAAATATCGACAGGACAGAATATCGACAGCCAAAATATCGTTTTTAAGGTAAGTGAAGTAATATCGACTGTAAATAATATAGAAAGTGAAAATATCCAAGTATATAATCTAGATAGTAAAAAATATCGTTTTTTAAATAATATGTAATTATTTATAGTGTTTTTATGTTATAATATGTGTGAAAAGTGTCATTTTATGTTATAATTATTTTTAATTAATGATTTTTTTTAAATTATTGTGTAATTTTATTCTGTAGCGCGTTGTGGGTTTATAGGGGAATAGGGTGGGAAGTAATTTAATTATAAATAATTAAATATGTAAATGTATTAATTGGTAGTAATAATTAATTAATTGGTAATTAAATAATATATGTTAATTATTTAAAATTTAATTGGTAATTAATTTAATTTAATTTATTAATTGCTAATTATGTAAATTAAAATAATGTATTTCCTGTAGCGGGTTGTGGGTTTATAGGGGAATAGGGTGGGAAGTAATTTAATTATTATTTATTAAATATGTAAATGTATTAATTGGTAGTAATATTTAATTAATTGGTAATTAAATAATAGTTGTTAATTATTTAAAATTTAATTGGTAATTAATTTAATTTAATTTATTAATTGCTAATTATGTAAATTAAAATAATGTATTTCCTGTAGCGGGTTGTGGGTTTATAGGGGAATAGGGTGGGAAGTAATTTAATTATTATTTATTAAATATGTAAATGTGTTAATTTGTAGTAATATTTAATTAATTGGTAATTAAATAATATTTGTTAATTATTTAAAATGTAATTGGTAATTCATTTAATTTAATTGATTAATTGCTAATTATGTTAAATTAAAGGGGTATTTTTAGGGTTTAGGGTCAGTTTTTAATTTTTGGGTAAAGGGGTATTTTTAGGGTTCAGGGTCAGTTTTTAGTTTTTGGGTAAAGGGGTATTTTTAGGGTTCAGGGTCAGTTTTTAGTTTTTGGGTAAAGGGGTATTTTTAGGGTTCAGGGTCAGTTTTGGGTTTTTGGGTGAAGGGGTATTTTTAGGGTTCAGGGTCAGTTTTTAGTTTTTGGGTAAAGGGGTATTTTTAGGGTTCAGGGTCAGTTTTTAGTTTTTGGGTAAAGGGGTATTTCTAGGGTTCAGGGTCAGTTTTTAGTTTTTGGGTAAAGGGGTATTTTTAGGGTTCAGGGTCAGTTTTGGGTTTTTGGGTAAAGGGTTTTTTTAGGGTTCAGGGTCAGTTTTGGGTTTTTGGGGTACAGGGGTACAGTGTAAAAATAAAGTAAAATTAAATTTACATTAATTTAATTTAATGAAATGAAATTAAATTAAATTATATTTAAATAATTTTAAATAATTTAAATTAAAAAAATTAATATATACTTACCAATACTTACGTTGTAATGGTAGTGCGTTGTAAAAGTTGCGTTGTAACGTCATATATCCACTGTTGCACTCTTTGCAGTGGGAATAGTAATTTTTACTCTTTTGTATTTGTACGTTAATAATATTGGCTATTATTTAATTAAATTTTGTTACTATATATATATATATGTTTTAAGAAATATGATTTAAAAAATATTATCTTTTTTGCTTTCATTAATTATTTAATTATTAAAAGTTATTTTAAGTATTGTTAAATATATTTTAGTAATTAATTTTTTATATTAATGTAATTAAACATTGTTTTTATTAAAGTCGATATTTTTTACAACGATATTTTGTACTCGATATTTTTGTACTTACCTGTTTGTACATACAAACTCGATATATTGGTTGTAGATATTTTTTCCTCGATATTTTGGGTAGTCGATATTTTGGTAGTCGATATTATTTCAGTGATCCGTACAGCCCCCTTTGCTGCTTCATCAGCCAATGAATTCCCTTCAACGTGAATGCCATCATGCTGTTGACTCAGTGTATGTATCAAGTGAGCTCTCAGTAGTTCGTTTTCAACTCTACTACCTGTTCACAGAGCAGTTTCTGCTTAATTGAGGCACCTTTTGCATCTTTGAATACGTTTTGAACCCAGTGCTGCAAATATCCATTATATGACTGCACAAAGTAAAAGGAATTGCACACAATTAGTGTGGGGAATTCTCGCTCCGTATTTATCAGTGCCAGTATCAAGGCTTTTAAATCTGCCAGCTGTGCCTTGCAGTCCTCAAGAGATTGCGTTTTTGTGCCACTTGGGTGGAACTTTCCATCCCGTATGCGACCTTTAACGATTGCGCATGCCACTCTATATTGTTGCTTACTTCCTATGGCCAGTTGAGCAGATCCGTCAATGTAAATTATATATTCATGATGATCTAGAGGCATAATTTCGTTTGGTAGAGGATATTCTCGTTCGTATTGCAGAAATGCTTGTCTTTAGATTTGGGTTGTACCTGTATTCTACATCTGTTGCAGTGAGTGAATTAGCCCATTGTATCCATCTTTGACGTAAGGCTTTAGCGTTAGGAAGGCTCGCCTTTGTTGCAGCCTCTAAGGCTGAAACCGGTGTCATTACTATTATCCGTTTCCCATGTACCAGTGTTCTTTCTCTTATTAAAGCAGTTTGTACTGCTGTCAGAATCTTTTCTGTAGATGCGAAAAGCATCTCAGCGTTAGTGTACAAATGTGATTTATATGCAATTGGTATCATTTCATCTTCATTCTATGTTAGATAGGTGGACCCAGATTGACCCACAACTATACGGATCACCAGGTTGCGTACTCTTTACGCGTGTCTATAAATGTTTGGAAGCTATCATAAGGAAGAAAGGATATCTGTGTGTTCCTGTGTCCATTGTCTTACTGAAAAATCAGATGTTATTAAATCGTAGAAAGGTTTTACTGTTTCTGCATAATCTAAAATGTATGTTCTACCAAGATGTAGGAATCCAAGGATTGATTATAATTTTTTTAAAGATTTTTGAGGTTGGAGCGGCACGCACTTTTCTAAAAAACTTGGCTGCCAGGCTTTTCCCTTCACTTGAAAGCTCATATGCTAAAAATAGGACACTGAGGGGGGCAATTTTTTATTTTTTAAAGTTGAATTTGTAGCCCTCAGATGCAAATCCCAAAATTATGGTATTCACTCTCTTCAAGTGCTCCTCTAGGTCGTCCATCAGATAATTATCAAGCACATGGGACAATGCCTCTTCATCCAAATTTTGAAGTAACTCAGTTACTCTGGCTGAAAACAACCCCAGACTGTTGCTGTTCTTATACCCTTGGGGGAGTCGACAAAATTGTTACTGAGACCCCAGCGCTGAGAATGCAGTTAGAAACCTGCTTAAGGCGCTATATTTTGGCAGAAAATCCATTTGGGATATCAAGTGTCATTTTAAATTTGTTTTTGCACAATATTATTCATTAATGCGGCACTGTGTGTATTTTGAGCTTCAAATGTCTTAGTGCAAGTGTTTAAATGTCTGTAATCTAAAACTAAACGATATGAATTATCAGGTATCATGACCCGAAACAAAGGATTATTCATCGATGAGGTGCAATTTTCGATCACCCCTTGGTATTCAAGTTGATCTACAATCTCCCTGACCTGTTTTTTTTAGCTTTTTGCTTTATTAGCTACTGTCTTTGTGCAGTTGGAGTATTTTTTAAAGAAATTACAATTTCTCCTTTAGGTCAATCCATGACGAATACTGGCAGCCAATCTTGTTCACCTAACAAAATGTCATAGCCAAAGGTCAGGTACTCTTTTTGTATTTGTCTCAATACGTCTGGTACTACTGCTAATGACGGGATACCATGAGTTCTGGTATAAATGGCAGCATAGACTGCACCCCAAGTGGTACAATCCTCTATTTGTGTTGTGATCCGCATGGGCAAGCTGATTGTTAGCATTCTGTGTTTTTCATACGGGGTAGTATTCGGGAATACTGCCTCTAGCTGTGTTATTTTCTGAGCTACCCAGAATGGCATTTGTTCACGTTTTGTGGGCATTTTACCCATCGCTGCGGGTAATGTTTGTGGTGTGATTTTAGTTGCTAGACTATGAGTTTGAGTTCCATTTATTGCAACCATTGCTGATTGGACTGTAAGTGTCCTCATGACGAACTGCATTAAGTTTCTATACATTTTCATCAATTATTTGTGTTGTGTGAGTAAGTCTCCTAGTAGCATTGTTTCAAGGTCAAGATGTGGTGTGTAGGCCGCTGATATTGGCCATGTTTCCCCTTCTCATCCGAGCAGGCCCCGTCTTACTCTTCTTATATGAGGTAGGGCACCTTTAAATCAGTATAAATGTTCCTGGTACGTGAGTTGAACCTAAGTGTCCTCATACGGACAATATTCTGCTGGTGTATCCTCTTCTGTGTAGAAGTGAAATGTTTGGGTTCCTGCATTTGCTGCTGGGAATGTAACCCACAAATAAAATACCTCTGTTCTGTATGATTCGTGTACCTCAATCACAAAAGCTACTATGCCACCCCTAGGTGTTAATCCATGCTCTAGCAGTTTCATGGTGACTGTATTTCAAACATTTGGTGCAATGTGTATTGTGTTTGCATCTTCCGAGAGGGGCAGTGCTTGTTGCAGTGGGTCTAAGACCTGGTTAGTCAATGTTTTTAGAAAACTAAATAACTTTTTAAGGGAACTAAGATAAGGTGTTTCGCACAATTTTAGGAACCAATTGTCCTTCAAGCTTGATTAACCAACAGGTAATAAATTAGATTTTTTAGCCTACTCAGCTATGGCGGAGTTTGTGCCCACCCACTCCAGATGTCTGGTGTTTTGTGAGTAGGCGTCTCTGAGAATAGTACGACTGAACTATTCAGATTCTACTGATGAATAAGTACCCAACCAACGTTGGCGGCGCCATGTCGTGTAGTTCCTATATACCCATATAGGTTCTGCACTTTTGAACAACATAAACTGTGGGACTGGTGCACCCCCACCCCCGAGTCTGTTAGCCTGTCTGTATCAGCTAGCTCACAGTGCCACTATCCTCTCATTTTACCAAGGAGAGAATAGATTCTGGCCACCTCAGAACATGACAACCCTGATCCCTCAGAATCGTGGAAACAATATACTACCTTTCGCTCAGTTACTTGTGCTCACTTAGTTTGTCTCAGAAAGATACACAGAATAAACATTCTGGGCATTTGCAATAAGAGTTTATGGAACAGTTGTTATTCTAGTGTAGATTAGATGAGCTGCAACAACCATTAGACAGTAGCAGAGATTAGAATTACTATGAAAGTAAAGGGATGGTAAAGCTCTACCATCTTGCAATAATTATGATTACATATGAGTATAAAAAACACATGATAAAAAGTGCATACTCCTACAATGCCTCCCTAACTAGATGCACCTAAATGTACCTAGCATCTGTGTAGGTGTTATGCCAAGAAACCCTCTAGGATCAGTCAACCCCATTACCTGAGGATGAGAGAATATGGGACCCCGTCCTGGTCTCGAGTTGGACACCCCACAAGGGATTTTAGACTACTGCGATCTGGAGTATCTGCATGCAGGAACCTCAGCGTCTCTTGTCAGTGTGTCAGCTGGGAAGTCTCGGTCTCCTCACTCCTTCTAAGGAATATGTGATGTATATATACCCATAGGTCTCCCCAGGGGTCCTACCTTGCTATGTTACTTTGTCAGCCTAAAGGATAATGTCGGGCTTGAACTTCATACAGAGATACTATTCAGGAGATGTTAGTCCTGCTGTGCTTTCCAAGAGGCTTCATGCATAATGTATGAGATTCAAACTAGGGGAAAACCTGCATTCTGAATGCAGTGTTGTATCTAGGTAAAAGGTCAGTACCTAAGAATGTTATGTATGTAATGTAGGGAAGAATATAGGTGAAAGGTTGCAATGTTACCTGCTCCTATATAGGGTACCTATATAGAATATAACAGTAGTCTGTGTTATTCAGTCATATGTATTCCTGAAAAAGAGAAGCACATGACACACGTAATCATAAATGGAAACAGTGGCTCCAAAACCATTATAGATGGCATGTGAAATAAGGAAAACAAGTCAGAGGAAAACAAATACTGATACTTTTGAAGGCACTCAGAAAACAAGTGTTTTGTTGGTGCCGTGATGCTCCAAGTGCAGGACACAAAAGTTTTGAAAAGACTTTCAATAGAGTGTAGAGACAGTTTTGGTGGCCAAAAATCCGAAAGGGGATACACCTGTGGATAAAATGATTCAAGATATGTATGCAGGCAAAAGTCGAACATTTAAAACAACAAGGTCTGTTGCAACTTTTGGTAACCCCTGAAACA
This sequence comes from Lissotriton helveticus, assembly GCF_964261635.1. NCBI lineage: Eukaryota > Metazoa > Chordata > Amphibia > Caudata > Salamandridae > Lissotriton > Lissotriton helveticus. Next base: position 1,036,724,669 of record NC_136067.1, on the reverse strand, counting down.
CCTTGGGAAACTATTTTGTTGCAATTCGTGGGGGATTTACCAAATGATCAAAGATGCACCACTATCCTAGTGGTGGTAGAGAGTTTGATGAAACTGGGACACTTCATTGCTTGCAAGCAACTGCTTACTGCGGGCAGCCAGCACATTTATTGTTAGTCGATATAGTCAGATTACAGGGGCTATCCAAATTATTCATGTCTGATAGGGATTCCTAATTCACTGCTCTATTTTGGTGGGTATGGTGTTCTTCCTTACAGATCTCTGCGGCACAATCCTCTAGCTTCCGTCCACAAACAGATGGCCAGAAAGAATGTCTAAATAAGACTTTGAAGCAATATTTGCTTTGCTATGTAGACAAAAACAGAGATTCCTAGGTTGATCGTTTGTGGTTGGCTGAGGCAGCGTATAACAGTGCAAAACACAGTTCCACTCATCAAGCACCATCTTTACCTACATATGGGTTTCATCCAAGATTCAATGCCTTGTTGCAACCTCCCATTACAAACCAAGTCCCTGAAGTACAAAAAAGAGTTGCTCTCATTCAGGATTTGCTCAAGACCGTGCAAAAACACTTACAAGCAGTCAATTCTAAATACAAACAATACACAGACAAACATCAGTGACCTTGCCCACAATACAAAAAGGAGGTATATCCTGTATTTCATGTGTCATTGCTAAAGCCCTCATACACTCCATTTAAAAAGGTACCCGTTACTATATGGGTTAATAATGAGGTTGAACATGAGGTGAAAATAATTCTGGACTCTAAGAAATGAGGCAATAAGATTTGGCATCTGATTGCATGGAAGGAGTGTGGACCTGAAGAGAATTTTTAGGAACCAGCCACCAGGGTCCATGCTCCTCAGCTGGTTAACGCTTTTCATATTCAGTATCCTCAGATGACTTGTCCCTGTCAGTGTTTCCGGGGAAGGGATGTACTATGCCAACCCACAACTAAAGAAAGCATGTGGGGGCCATGAGCACTGCCAGAAACGCTGTTTCAGACTCTGTAGGTACTATAGGGTCAGAGCCAATAAGGATAACATAGGTACAAGGGTCATATCCCCAATGAAGCGGTATGATGAAGAATCTGCCATAGACAATGTGGGATTTATGCTACTTAATCAGGACAAAGACATAGAATTACACATACAATGAATTTGCGTGGTTCATGGTGTGCATACCACATGCATGAGAAGGCAGAGTTGGCTTCTAAAAGCATTTATGCATTCCTATGCGCTGCTGATTATTCGCTTGATCAGCGGTCACTGAAGTCCTATTGGTGTGTTGCGACCGGGTAAGGGTGCTGTGCACTAATCTCAGACTGTCCACAATACCTGCATACCATTTGTGTCGCAGGTCCCAGGTGGAAGAGTCTTCTTTTTATGAACTTCATTAATTGCACAATTTGTGGGTAGGATGCTGTCTTTCTAGGTCTAGTTTCCCCGCTTGCATTCCTTTGTTGGGGGAGTCTCATGTCTTGCAGACTCGTGTGGAAGGAATGAATAGTCAAGTTAGTAGTTCGTAGTAATACCTGTGTTAATGGTTTCAAACACAGGAAAACCTACCATTATAAGCTTTGCTTGAAACAGTGACTTTGGATCTATTCATAAGAGCTTGAGCTGGCAGCACTGTGTGAGGGATTCAATAAAGAGAAACGTTTTGCACCGTGTTTCAACAGCAAAATGTGGATTTATTCTGGGCCTTATCTGGCTGATTAACATTGAAAGTCAGGCACAAAATGTGAAAAGCATACTAACAGAAGAAAAGGCAACAGAGAACAAAGTTGGAATTTACGTATGTACATTACTTTTGTGCTGTTCCAAAATCTACTCATTTAATTGCACTATAATGTTAATAATACACTGTATTGGAAGGAGTGGTAATTTCTGCTTGCTTTGCTTTGCCACACTAACAGGGGTTCAGTTGAGAGTACCAGGATATGCTACCCCCCCGTCATGACGCAAGGAGGGCGGTATGTGGTGGTAGGTGTTTGAACCCTAATACATTGTGTTACAATCAGAGAAAGATCGGATATTAATTCTTTCATATTTTCGACACAATACCATATTAAGGATCTTGCTATCCTTCCCTCGCTTGATCACCTCAACAGTCTGTGCTATTACAGCAACCAGACTTGGGGCTATCTAGCGTTGGACCATTCTGAGCACCGTTCCAATCCTGAGAATTCGTTGAGCTCACAATTTGATGGCATGATTAAATATTTGTATTTAGTCATGTTATATACTTTATCAGTCCTTTGTGTGACTCTCTTGAACAATAAATCAACTAGTTTCTGAGCATTTTGTTCATCGGGACAATAAAAACATTGTTCTACTTATACCAGTATCAAAAACTAAGCCCAAAAAAAGGTACGTGTCACTCTGCCACTGTTGTTCAGCTCACTTACAAGAAACAAAATACAGCAATTCAGATGCTGATTGTTTTAGAAGTGTTAAAAAATAAAAATTATTTTACCTTATCGTTTATCATCCTAATTCCATAGATAGAAAGAGCATTCAGTATGTGCAGTACTACAGGAAAAGAACATTTGATCACTTGCCCCTATCACATTCTATATGTTGGTATGACTACTAGATGGATGAAAATCAAAATCAAGGAATATAAAAGTGCTAATGATAGTGATAGTGATAGTACTGATAACTACTTCGATTAGAACAATAATGGATTTTAGATTACACGCTAATTTGGGGAGATTAAAAGATTCTGTTGAAAATTTAAGATTGTCAGAATAACTGGGAAATATTAATGAGGACCATTTACAATAGCTTTGCTTAGTATCATGACATTGAATGTAGGATCTGAAAAATAGATATAGGTTTTTGATCTATCATCTTAATTCAAAGTAAGAGGATTTAATATACTACAATTCCACCAAATGAGGCAGCTTTGAATCATCTATTATAATAATTAAGCAATCTTTTAGTCTTTTAGCTTTAGTGCGGTCAGAAGCATTAGGTCAGTGACGAATACCCGGTACATTTCAGTGTTTTTTTTAGTTTTAAAATTATATATGTTTAATTATTAGAAGACCAACATATAACTCCACTTTAATCTTTGGTTTTCTGAGTAAGTGTTATATTTTTGATTCAATGCAAGTTATAATCTTACTGCCATACGTACGTATAACTCCAATGTAACCTTCATTTTTTTCAGTGAAGTTCTATTTTCTTTTTTTATGAAAGTAATTTCTTTTACGATATGTCCATGGCCAACCCACTGCTAGCGGTACAGTGGGGGATGGGCCAAGGGCATGATCTGTGGTCAGATATGCATCCAACCCCCACAGGCAGTCAATCCCCCTTTACCCTGACCTCACACATGGATCCCCACCCACATTCTTTGTTTTTTTTTTTGTCCAGCGAGACTCCCACAAGAGTCACTGTTGTGTAGTTTCCAGGAGTCCCCCAGGACCTGTGCATTTTGGATGACCTAAACTGAGGGCTTGGCGTCCCAATCGCTTCCGGACACCTCCACAGGATATTTCAAACCGCTAGACCAGCCAGCTCTATAGTGCCACTACCACCCCCTGTATTCTACAGTGGTGTAGGTTGCTCCTGGTAACCACTGAACATGACAACCCTGATTCCTCAGGGATCGTGGAAAACAGTACAGTACTTTTCGCCCAGTCACTAGTGCTTGCTTATTCTCAGAAAACACACAGGATGGCGATTAGGACATTTCAATAAGTATTTATTGGTCCAGCGACAGTCTTGTGTAAAGCATATGTGCTGCGACAATCAGGAGACAGAAGCATATGAAAGAGATTGCTAGTACCAATATGGTAAATAGTAGATACATTTCAACCATAGTGCTAATAAGATGAACATAAGCAGTTCAGATAAAAACAGTAGCACTTGCATATTCCTATAATGCGCGTCCTACGTACTTTACCTGAATGTACCTAGCCTAGACCCAATTAGGGGTGGGGGGAATTTGCGAAATTCACTTTTGCAAACTATTGCGAAAATGTTAAAAATCTCTGCGAGCACGCAGAAATATCACGAAGACGCAGAAGTATTTTCCCCGCTTGTTCGCGATATTTGCTGCGTGATTGCGTTGAAAAAGTCTCGCCAACTTACCCATGCGGTCGCCTTGTTTTCACTTGTCCCGCCCGCTGGCGATGCTTATTTCCTGTTCCGGGTTACGCAATGCATGCTCGCCCCGTTTGCGATACGTATTTCCTGTTCGGGAATGCTTTTACATGTTCGTGACGCTTTTTGCATGCTCGGGGTGAAAATATCGCGCGAACTTGCCCACGCGGTCGCAATGGGCACTGCCATCTTATTTTTCACTCTATTGCATGGTTCTGGGGCCTGCTTTTCAATCCTCCCTCTATCTTTTCAATCCTTTGTTTCTAGACACTTTTTTCTATCTATTTTATTTATTATCTCTCTGACTATTTTCCTGCTTCTATATTTTCCGTTTTGGTCTACTTTTTTGTGTTTTTTAACTACTTTTTCACTCTTTTTCTATTACCTGCTTTTTCCATTTCTTTTACTTACTTTTTTACGTTTTTACTTTTTCTTTTCCGCCACCGCCTACCCCAGAACCATGGCATAGGGCCACAGCCACAGGGCTCATCGTAGCCAGAGCCGCGACCACCTGCGGAAGGCGGCGCCCACAAGAGGTGCAGGCACGGGCCTTATTTGGGGAGGTGAGTTGGCTGCACTTGTTTTCTTTGTGCAGCGCGACCTCCCCTTAACCCTGGCAGCAGGTGGCAGGCCAAGGTACGGGCTCCGGGAGCGCCGGCAGCGGTGGGGGAAGGTGCGCCGGGCAGTGTTCCGCTGCTCTGGGGTCCGGTGCACCCAGAACCAACTGACGCACCGGTGGTCCGATATCCTGGACCGTTAGCAGGACCTGCTGGACCTGCTAGGAGTGGAGGTCCCGGGTCTTGGCGAGTAACTATTTATTACTACTTTGTGTCCGTTCTTCTGTTCTGTGTTATATATTGCAAATATCTTTTTTTTCCAACCAGCTAGAATGCTGCTGCTTACATTACAGATAAATTACGTTTAAAAGTCTTCTGTGATTATTATGATGACTCAGGTGGTCTTCTGCGCTACTATTCTTACTTGTTGGCAATTTTGCGTTTGCGCTCGCTTAACGCGATTATGTAAGAGTTTATTTTAGAGAAATTAAGTTACGTAATGCTATAGTGACTCTAGTGCTTACTTTGTCCTGTCACTAAGAGACAGGGGCGGCTTGATACTTAGGTTTAGTTATTTTGTATGAGTTTGCAATTTTTTAGTGGTATGCGTGATGCCCCCTCAGTTACGTCACCGGCTGCTAGTACCCCAGTCTTTATTAGAACCTTTTCTAGTTTGTTCAATGAGTGGTGGTAATAGGCTTAGCACTAGCAGAACATCAGCATCAATCAATCAACTAAAAATGTTGTGGATGCAAAAATGTAATCATGTGTCCTCCATTTGACCATATGCATTGTTGAAGACTAAAAGAAGTGAAAATGCATACTTAATGTACAATTAGCATGCCTGGAATAGGTGGGCTAGGTCATGTGGTACGTCATACTTAGGCTTAGTTAGTATTGTGGAGTCAGAATGGAAAACTGGATTAGTGTTGATAAATAGTAAGTAGTCGATCCACGAATCCCCCGATACTACTTGTTGACCAGATGAGATCGGTCAATTTAGTTATTGCAATTGTTATTTATATAAGTGTTTTTTGACCATTCTTTAAAAATATTTTATTTGGTTGACAGTGAAGCATGGGCGGATCTAGCGGATCTCGCGTACACGAAATTGCGGATTTACGGATTCGCAATCCGCGAAGATACGCGAACTCTAGCGGATTTGCGGATTTTCCCGTTTTTTGTGTTGGCGCGCGTTCGCGCCGATTTTGGGACAAGTTCGCAATTGCGAACTTACTTTTCGGCTCGCAACGGCCGCGACTATGTTGTTTCTACGTCTGGTTTATCATCACAGGTTCACAGCACCCTCTGTTTCACCACTGCCACCCTCTGGGACACCCATGCCACCCTCTGGTACATCCTCACTGCCACCCATTAGGTTTATTTATCACTGTAGATTATGGTGGTTGAAAAAAGCAAGCACACCTGCCCTTCTTCAACTGCCATCAATTAATTTGTGGGTCATTAATGTGTCAGTAATTTTGAAAGTTCCAGTCTGGCTGGCACCTGCTTCCTTCCTTATCTGTAATTTGCTTGTTGTTGCAGTGAAATTTTTTTTCACAGGACCTTTATGGTCTACTTGTAGCTATTCTATGAGCCTGCTGTTTGGGTCATAGCAGGGTCATAGAATAGTTGCAAACTCTGGAGGGGCCCCTCAGGAAGCACTACCTTGAATGTTACTAATGTTAAGTTTGAACTTTTGCACCTGCTCATTGCTTTCAGTTTAGCTAAAATCGTTTTTTCTGCAATTTCGCGCGTTTTTTGGGGCGCGAATCCGTGCGAGATCGATTTCGGAAGCCGCGAATACGTGCGAATACAAAATTGTTTTTTTTGCGACGTGTATGTTCGCGTGCTTTTGCGCGTGTTCGCGAGGCGCTTGTAGCTATACGTTTGCCAAGTTACCCTAGCGGTCGTACACGGGCGCGGCCATCATGTTTGCGTGACGTAATTCCGTTTCCGGCCGCTATGTGTAATCTCGCAAAGTGTGCTGCTCGCTAGTACAATTTCGCGCGTGCTCGCAAGGAAAATCTCGCGCGAACTTACCCACGCGGTCGTGAACGGGCGCGGCCATCTTGTTTCTCATTCATTGCTATGGTTCTGGGCATGCTTTCTCTATCCTCTCTCAATCTCTGCCATCCTTTGCTTGTTTGAAGTTTATTTGATCTAATTTTACTTATTATCTATCCCTCTATTTTTCTAGCTCTATATTTTTGTGTTTTCTGCTGCTTTTAGTTACTTTTAAACTACTTTTTTAAACTCTTTTCTTTTCTTCTTCACTATTCTATTTCTTGTTTATCATTTAACTGTATTTCTGCCCAGACCATGGTAAAGGGAGCCGGGAAGCACCCTGAGAAGGGGAAGGGTCCCGACTGGATATAAATTCTTATCCTGCTCGAATATGACTCCCTGTGGTATTACTAGACTATTCTTATTAGTCTGTCTGTGTAGCTAACTAAGATTGGACATTTGGCAATTCCATTGGACTCCCATTCTATTCAGCAATAGCTCTATGCACTGTCTCCTTACTGACTAGATAGTGTGGCAGAGTCATTCAGCTCCCGAAGTCACCGATTATTGATCCCCAATGATCTCTAGATTATCGTACGCAGGACAAGAGAGTACGGAGTCACAGCACAGTCAAGAAGTGTCAGAGGCACTCATGCTTGCAAAAATTCCAAAACCTTTAGCTCATCCACTCTAGTCTGGAGGAACAAAAACCACAGAGTCTATTTAAGTTTAAAAGCTTTATTAAAAGTAAACACATTTATTAAAATCTACTTTGTCATAAAACTATTTAACTGAAAACGGAAAAGTGGTTAGTGCTGACGATTAATTGGACACATTTCTTGTGGTCGAGCCGAGCTCTCACCTGGTTTGAACTTGATCCTGGTCGTGTTCTTAGGAGTCAAGCTTCTGTCTGTTAGGAGAAAAAGTGGTGCGTGTTAAAAATCAAAAGCAAGCATTCATCAGTTGTGCATAAAAGTGCAGCAAGACAACAGCCTTCCCTGGAAAATGGGACATTTTTACTTTGGAGTAGACAGTCACAAATTATTACATTGTATTCAGTTTTTTTAACATTTCTCCTAGACCAAATATTATATAGTAGTGAGTGGTGTATTCTAACATTCTTAAATGTACTTTGTAGGTGTAACATCTGGTGACGGGGCCAGCGCGGAGGTGGCTGTGTTGGGCGAGGACTCGGCGGACTCTGGGGAGGAGGCGGTGCAAGAGCCGGCGGACGGTCCTGTGGGGGTTCAAACGGTGGTGGCGGAAACAGGTAAGCTATATATTCCTTACTTATTGAGATTGAAGACTGCATAGTGTGCTTTCTGCACGGGTGTATTACAAATCAACCAGGTAGTAGCCTCCTCGAAATGTACTTCGACTTAGCTGTGAAGTTTTTGGTGAGAAGAATCCCAATAAGTTCTTAGACGAACGTGATGGATGGGATGAACGAAAAGCGAAAGAAGGGTGTAAGTAAGTGGGACGCGAACTTGTATGATGGCTGGCAAAGAAGAACGATATGTGTTTGCTTGGCCCCCGAGGTGGCTGGGAAGGAAAGAATATGGTATGGTGCATGGCTGGGTCAATGATGAAGCAAGGATGGGTGGAAGGACAGCAGCCTGGGTGGGTGAAACAGAAACTGTATGTGTGCGTATACTTTGACTGAATGGATGCCTGGAGCATGGTATTCTCTGACTCTTAGATAGCACATGTGTATCTAGAGAGAGTAGATGGTCGCCAGATGAAGTAAGTGTTACCTTGAAGAGCATGTACCACCACACCCGCACGTCCGTTCCAGTGCAGGGAAGGCAAGGAAAAGAAATTGTAAATGTGTCCAATACTACCATGAATAGTAGCAGTACTTTGTATTGCGTCTGCAATCACAGCATATATCTGGTTATTACGGTGGACACTCCGTACCTCTCTTAATAACTTTAGTTTACTTGTAGTACGTCATTCATGTGTGGGTGTATCACTGTTCACTCAATATTAAGCAAAGCACCTAAAGTCATCCCATATGTCATCAAATACGTCCCATGTGAAGTGATAGATAATCAAATTAGTTAGCTTCTTCATTTTCCTTTTCTAGTACTCATTTGCACTGTAGGGTGAAAGGTAAATTAATTAAGCAGTAGCCCTTGTAACAGAGTATTCTCAGTGCCACCCGTAATAGAAAAGTAATAGCTTCACCACCTGCATGTACTGGACCGGTACAGTAACGCAAGTCTGTCTCACTCATCATGGTGTGCAACTTTTTTTCTCGGGTGCAAGTTCACTGTGCTGTCCATGTCATTCTGCCGGCTTGCATAAGATAACGTACCAATTTCCCTAAACAAGAGAGAAGAAGAAGAATAAGACTGGTGTACTGTCATAGTCGACTGTAATGGAAGTCCATAGTGGTCGTAGAATTTGTTCATTAAACTACCACTAATGTTAGAGCAAGGATGCAGAAGTGGGAGGTTACATAGATACTGTCCTCAATAGTTATGTACTGTGCTTTCAATTTGCTACTTGTACTGTGACCCAACTTTCGGCTCAATCACTTTGTGTTATTAATGCTAAGGAGCATTGGTTACAGACTATGTCTTTCTTTCTTCATATAGTTGCTCCTTCCAAATCAACAACACGGAGGGAGCAGGCTAGAATGGCCCGGCAACGGAGGCTGGAGGCCACTGTCGCCGAATATCGGCGGCTGGTGGCCCTGGAGGAGGAGGAGGACACGCAGTCGAGCGGGGCAACAACAACATCCTCGACTGTGACCACTGCATCCTCCTCCGTGACTAAGCCAGCGGGACCGAGCCGGGCTAACAAAGACAACCGCCACCGCCAAGCAACAGAAATACCAGCTGCCCCCCACAGGAGCTGCAAGGAACGCCAACGCCGCCTACGAGTCCGAATGTCCAACCTGGAGCAGGAGGTCCTGAAGTATAAGAACTTGGTTAAGGGCCTCCGCTCCGAGCTTGCCACCCTCCGCAAGGAGTATGATGCCCATGCCGCAAAATGCACCAGCACCAGCACCCTCCAGTAGTGGAGTGTCCCTTGCCCTTTTTTTATAGACTTTTGGGGGGTGGGATTTGGGAGTTGGGATCGTTTTGGGACGTTTCAAAGACAATCGTTGGGGTTAGGGTGGGTGAGGGAGATTATTTTGTTAGGGCTACATAAATATATTTTTAAACTTTATCTGACCATACCTGTTTTTTACTGCTTTTCAGTCTGGTGGGTGGGGGGCGGGGGTGTAACAGTAACTTTGTTTTCCTGAACAGTCGTAGGACTTTAGTAGTACAACCGTCAATCTCTTGTCTACTCCGAAATAATACTCCATTATACTACCTCCCACCAAACGCTTATCTTACCTGTAATTTGTGTTAGAAATTAGGGCTAGGCCCAGGGCTGGCTCCACGTGAAATGGGGATTAACGTTGTCAATCCTGGGTGGGTGACATTTCCTCATTGCGGTGGTACTAGTGGTGTGACACAGTGGCAGTTGCATGCCTATGGAAAAAAAGAAAACGAAACCTTGTTTGTCCTTACTGTAGCATTACAACGGTTACGGTACGATCGAGAATATAGCAGGTGACAGACAGAACAGTGCCATAATGTAGCCTAACAAATGGTAAAGTATTTGCTTGCAAGTATAACTAGTACTTGCGTTGAATTTATTTGACATTGGCTACTACTACTAGAAGATATAGTACTGAAGCTGAGTAAGTCTAGAAGATATCCTCGTATTCCTTCACCAGCCTGTTGCTATGACCTTATCCTCCCCAGCAAGTGTGTGGAATTATTGATGTCATTTTAGTCAGACATCAAGCAAAACAACACAGCCCGGGGGAAGAGGGTTAGGGTTTGTAAAATGGATGGGAATGGGGGTTTCTTTTTGGGTAGGTTTTGTTGAGAGAAGAAAAAAAAAGCAGAGCCTGGACAAACAATAATTGAAGATAAAGACAATCTTTGGTTACAAAGTAAAGCTAAGCACATGCAGTCACACTCATAGATTAAAACAATGGATACTGTATCTGTATTGCGTATGTTGTTGGAGTTGTCCTTGAATTTGGTAAGTAAGTTGCATGCAGCAAACAATTCCTCTTATTGGCGGCACTCCTCCATTCCAGCTGACGCTTCGTCCATCAATGTTGGTGACCACTGACAGAAGACACCCTGTCCACTGCCTGCCTGGCGGATGTTGACTGAAACCCGGCCTGTAATTATTGAACGGAAAACAGGAAGTGCTATTACAATACCACTGATAAATAAATAAAAGGTATGTACGCTGTGTGGTTCAAAATGTGACACTTTGATTTCCCTAATAGACAGTACAATATTTTTGAAATTGCGTGCTCTGTCTGAGTCACCTTTTTAAGGATAAATAAGTATGGCCAAAATATTATAGCGGATCTTTCCCCTCAAGGTAGGTGTACTGTAAACTGTGTTTTAGAACAAAATTTGACCTTCCCAGCAATGCTCCCACCAAGACCCTTAGTAAAGCCAGTCGCAAAAATGTAGAAGAACCCCAATCAGATCTCCAAAAACGATGCCTAGCAGAAAAATGGTTACAAAACGTACTTTGAAAGTAACAGTAGGCCCAAATACAGACCGTGGATTGTATTCAAACCACTTGCAAGCAAGCAAAAGTATCCATAGCCAGCATCGCTCCAACAGTGCTCTACAACACCAGAACTGCGTTGCAATAGAACCCCCCGAAACACATGCAATCCTGCTGCTAGGGCTAACCCTAACGAACCCTAACTTACAAAAAGTGCCAAAACTGGTGTTTCCTTCAGGATTTTGTCCAAAACACTTCTATCCGGTATTAGACCTTCCCAGGAATGCCCCAGGCAAGACCCGCCAACCCACCCGGAAAAAACCACCCGACAACACCCCCAAACAGCGAAAAAGCTAAATCTCATACTTACAATATCTCTCGGCCTTCGGTCCAAACGCGGCGCTGTGCAGCTAGGTCACTCATCATCATCAATCATCATAACTCCTGTTTTCCACCACGGATTTCCTGAAAAGCAAATGCAATCAAGATTAGATTGTCGCAGCAGTGCTTCGACAGAGACCCCGGCCGCAACCCACCCACGAACAGCAGGAAGCCCCCCAAAACGCTACATTGAGCAAGATGACAGAAGAAATAGCAAAAAAAAGGCTGTTCCTTCAGGATTTTGTCCAAAACACTTCTATCCGGTATTAGACCTTCCCAGGAATGCCCCAGGCAAGACCCGCCAACCCGCCCGGAAAAAACGACAACACCCCCAAACAGCGAAAAAGCTAAATCTCATACTTACAATATCTCTCGGCCTTCGGTCCTAACGCGGCGCTGTGCAGCTAGGTCACTCATCATCATCAATCATCATAACTCCTGTTTTCCACCACGGATTTCCTGAAAAGCAAATGCAATCAAGATTAGATTGTCGCAGCAGTGCTTCGACAGAGACCCCGGCCGCAACCCACCCACGAACAGCAGGAAGCCCCCCAAAACGCTACATTGAGCAAGATGACAGAAGAAATAGCAAAAAAAAGGCTGTTCCTTCAGGATTTTGTCCAAAACACTTCTATCCGGTATTAGACCTTCCCACGAATGCCCCAGGCAAGACCCGCCAACCCACCCGGAAAAAACCACCCGACAACACCCCCAAACAGCAAAAAAGCTAAATCTCATACTTACAATATCTCTCGGCCTTCGGTCCAAACGCGGCGCTGTGCAGCTAGGTCACTCATCATCATCAATCATCATAACTCCTGTTTTCCACCACGGATTTCCTGAAAAGCAAATGCAATCAAGATTAGATTGTCGCAGCAGTGCTTCGACAGAGACCCCGGCCGCAACCCACCCACGAACAGCAGGAAGCCCCCCAAAACGCTACATTGAGCAAGATGACAGAAGAAATAGCAAAAAAAAGGCTGTTCCTTCAGGATTTTGTCCAAAACACTTCTATCCGGTATTAGACCTTCCCAGGAATGCCCCAGGCAAGACCCGCCAACCCACCCGGAAAAAACGACAACACCCCCAAACAGCGAAAAAGCTAAATCTCATACTTACAATATCTCTCGGCCTTCGGTCCAAACGCGGCGCTGTGCAGCTAGGTCACTCATCATCATCAATCATCATAACTCCTGTTTTCCACCACGGATTTCCTGAAAAGCAAATGCAATCAAGATTAGATTGTCGCAGCAGTGCTTCGACAGAGACCCCGGCCGCAACCCACCCACGAACAGCAGGAAGCCCCCCAAAACGCTACATTGAGCAAGATGACAGAAGAAATAGCAAAAAAAAGGCTGTTCCTTCAGGATTTTGTCCAAAACACTTCTATCCGGTATTAGACCTTCCCACGAATGCCCCAGGCAAGACCCGCCAACCCACCCGGAAAAAACCACCCGACAACACCCCCAAACAGCGAAAAAGCTAAATCTCATACTTACAATATCTCTCGGCCTTCGGTCCAAATGCGGCGCTGTGCAGCTAGGTCACTCATCATCATCAATCATCATAACTCCTGTTTTCCACCACGGATTTCCTGAAAAGCAAATGCAATCAAGATTAGACTGTCGCAGCAGTGCTCCCAGACACCAAAAATTACCCACAAACACCCGGAACCCCGCCAAAGAGCACCTCAAAGGCAAGCAAGTCAGCAAAAATGGCAAGAAATGTCCACCTCATATTTGGTCCAAAACACTTTTGTCCATTATTAGAGCTTCACAGCAATGGGCCCAAATCCGTCAACTCACCCGCAAAGAAGTACAACACCCCCACAAGTGCTGAGTCTTTCTTCATTGGGCGTAATCCAGCACTCTGCTTTGAGGGAAATCGCAGTCTGGAGGAGGAGGATAGAGGAGCATGTTCTTCAGAACTTGTGAACCTGAGGAATGTAGACTGCGGCACCTTCAAATCAATAAGCAAACAAGTGAAGACAGTTCTGATGATGGTCTTGTTTTTGGGATTAGGTGATTAAAGTTTGAATTAAATTAACTGTGCAAAACAAAGAAAGAGAGACACAAAACACACAGGAATAAAAGTGAATAAGGACGAAAAAGAAAGTTCTTGATTGATTGTCTCATTTTCAGGGCTCGGTGTCAGGGAATAAGAACAAGATTTCGTCATCATACTCTGCGAATTCAGGCTGGATGAGGTCAGTGCCACCGAACAGAGAAAAAATCCCCTCATCTACGTTGCTGTCCTCCTCGTCTTCATGCGGCGTGCTTTCTCGTACTTTGTAATCTGGTGGTATGAGGTGCTGATTCATCTTGATCATTGTCAGCCGCTCCACATTTTTGGGCGAGAGGCGGCTCCGTTTGGGAGTTACAATGCCACCAGCAGCACTGAAAACACGTTCAGAAGACACACTTGCGAGTGGGCAAGACAAATAGTTTATAGCCAGGTTGAAGAGCTGTGGCCACAATTGTTTTTTGCCATGCCAATACTGCAATGGCTCATCATTAAGAAAGACCTCTGTTGAGTCATTCAGATAGTCCTGCACCATCGACTCAAGGTCATCAACTGTTCCTCCACTTTGCTTACTTTTTGCTGTGCCTGTGACATTTTTTCGAGAACCATACCCCATCAAACTTAGCCAATCCTCCTCCGCAGCCACTGTTAGTGTTGTCATTGTGTGTGGTGCAGATGATCCAGTTGCCGGTGTCTTTAACGGCTGAGAGGTCACTTGTGCCCCAGCCACAGGTGCAGAAGTGGATTCTTGTGACTGGGGATGGCCTGCTGATGCTGATGCTGATGTACTGGCTTCTCCTTCAATAACCTGCCGTTCTTTTTCAAACCTCTTGGCTGACCAGGCTAACCAATGTTTGTACTTTTGAACATCTGCATCAGCAAAAGGAAAGAATGCTTCGCCTGCCAGCGCCTTTTTGTAGCGTGGATCCAGAATAGTAGCACAAATGTAATGCTGATCTGACTTGATCTTTTGAAGACGTTCATCACCACGTAGGCGCTCTAATAATTTCTCAGACAAAATAAAATGGTCTTTTTTTTGTACATCTTTTTCAAACTCAGAAGACACCGCCATCAGTTGGTGCTCCAGCATGCACAACAATGGGATAGCTTTTCCCAAATTACAGTCCTCCTGGCTGACTGCACGCGTGAAGAACTTAAAAGGACGAAGCATGTCTGTCAGGCTTTTAACTATGTCCCATTGCGCCGCACTCATCCGCAGGTCCTCCTTCTGAGATGTACCCTCTGTGAAGAAATAGTGATCGAGTACCGTATACTGCTCATACAGACGCTCAAGCATGTAGAAGGTTGAGTTCCAACGTGTTGCCACCTCCTGGATGAGTGCTTTCACTGGCATTCCACGTTGAAGTAGCAGTCTCCGCAGATGCTTCCGGGCCTTAAAAGAATGGCTGAAATGGTTGCACATTTTGCGGCAGGTGGCCATTACCTCGAACGCTGGACTCTGTTTATCAATCAAGAATTTTTGAACTACCAGGTTGATACAGTGCGCCAAACACGGCACTCTAACATGGTCACCCTTCAACATGGCCTTAACTACATTGGCGCCATTATCCGTGGAAACATAACCAATCTTGCGTTTTAGGGGGGATAGCATTTTCAAGACCTTTTTGTTAAACTCTTCCAAAAGGTTTTCTGCTGTGTGACTTTTCTCCAAGCCAAACATGGCTAGTGTTGCATGTTTCCGAGCAGCTTTGAAAACTTTGTCCGGGTCAACACCTGCGTTTAGCTTTGCTTTAACACCTGAAAAAGAGACCCAGTGTGCAGTGATGCACATGTAATCAGCGCCTGCGCCACTGGTCCACATGTCTGTTGTCAGATGTATTGTGTGAACAGCACTCTTCTGCAAAGCTGCCCCAATCGCAAAAAACAACAAGTGTTGGACTGAATGTGGATCAATGTCACACACTCCCCCAGTCAAAAGATCTGGGCCCAAATCCATCGTTTTTTTGCACTCCACACCACCCTGGGTCAGATAATGGCTTTATGCAAATCAGCTCTGACCCTGTTGCCCCATGGGAACAGTCCAGTCCGAACTACAACAGCCATATCTTTCCCAGACCGGAATCAAGCATCCGAGGACCGGACCGGTTTCGAGGTAACACCTCTCTTCAGCCCGGCTAGCTTGACTCCAAGTGGTGTGGAGTGCCTGGGACCCACGTCTGGGCATCCCCAGCGCACTTAGGGCGGCAATTGCAAAAAACAACAAGTGATGGACTGAATGTGGATCAATGTCACACACTCCCCCAGTCAAAAGATCTGGGCCCAAATCCATCGTTTTTTTGCACTCCACACCACCCTGGGTCAGATAATGGCTTTATGCAAATCAGCTCTGACCCTGTTGCCCCATGGGAACAGTCCAGTCCGAACTACAACAGCCATATCTTTCCCAGACCGGAATCAAGCATCCGAGGACCGGACCGGTTTCGAGGTAACACCTCTCTTCAGTCCGGCTAGCTTGACTCCAAGTGGTGTGGAGTGCCTGGGACCCACGTCTGGGCATCCCCAGCGCACTTAGGGCGGCAATTGCAAAAAACAACAAGTGATGGACTGAATGTGGATCAATGTCACACACTCCCCCAGTCAAAAGATCTGGGCCCAAATCCATCGTTTTTTTGCACTCCACACCACCCTGGGTCAGATAATGGCTTTATGCAAATCAGCTCTGACCCTGTTGCCCCATGGGAACAGTCCAGTCCGAACTACAACAGCCATATCTTTCCCAGACCGGAATCAAGCATCCGAGGACCGGACCGGTTTCGAGGTAACACCTCTCTTCAGCCCGGCTAGCTTGACTCCAAGTGGTGTGGAGTGCCTGGGACCCACGTCTGGGCATCCCCAGCGCACTTAGGGCGGCAATTGCAAAAAACAACAAGTGATGGACTGAATGTGGATCAATGTCACACACTCCCCCAGTCAAAAGATCTGGGCCCAAATCCATCGTTTTTTTGCACTCCACACCACCCTGGGTCAGATAATGGCTTTATGCAAATCAGCTCTGACCCTGTTGCCCCATGGGAACAGTCCAGTCCGAACTACAACAGCCATATCTTTCCCAGACCGGAATCAAGCATCCGAGGACCGGACCGGTTTCGAGGTAACACCTCTCTTCAGCCCGGCTAGCTTGACTCCAAGTGGTGTGGAGTGCCTGGGACCCACGTCTGGGCATCCCCAGCGCACTTAGGGCGGCAATTGCAAAAAACAACAAGTGATGGACTGAATGTGGATCAATGTCACACACTCCCCCAGTCAGAAGATCTGGGCCCAAATCCATCGTTTTTTTTGCACTCCACACCACCCTGGGTCAGATAATGGCTTTATGCAAATCAGCTCTGACCCTGTTGCCCCATGGGAACAGTCCAGTCCGAACTACAACAGCCATATCTTTCCCAGACCGGAATCAAGCATCCGAGGACCGGACCGGTTTCGAGGTAACACCTCTCTTCAGCCCGGCTAGCTTGACTCCAAGTGGTGTGGAGTGCCTGGGACCCACGTCTGGGCATCCCCAGCGCACTTAGGGCGGCAATTGCAAAAAACAACAAGTGATGGACTGAATGTGGATCAATGTCACACACTCCCCCAGTCAAAAGATCTGGGCCCAAATCCATCGTTTTTTTGCACTCCACACCACCCTGGGTCAGATAATGGCTTTATGCAAATCAGCTCTGACCCTGTTGCCCCATGGGAACAGTCCAGTCCGAACTACAACAGCCATATCTTTCCCAGACCGGAATCAAGCATCCGAGGACCGGACCGGTTTCGAGGTAACACCTCTCTTCAGCCCGGCTAGCTTGACTCCAAGTGGTGTGGAGTGCCTGGGACCCACGTCTGGGCATCCCCAGCGCACTTAGGGCGGCAATTGCAAAAAACAACAAGTGATGGACTGAATGTGGATCAATGTCACACACTCCCCCAGTCAAAAGATCTGGGCCCAAATCCATCGTTTTTTTGCACTCCACACCACCCTGGGTCAGATAATGGCTTTATGCAAATCAGCTCTGACCCTGTTGCCCCATGGGAACAGTCCAGTCCGAACTACAACAGCCATATCTTTCCCAGACCGGAATCAAGCATCCGAGGACCGGACCGGTTTCGAGGTAACACCTCTCTTCAGCCCGGCTAGCTTGACTCCAAGTGGTGTGGAGTGCCTGGGACCCACGTCTGGGCATCCCCAGCGCACTTAGGGCGGCAATTGCAAAAAACAACAAGTGATGGACTGAATGTGGATCAATGTCACACACTCCCCCAGTCAAAAGATCTGGGCCCAAATCCATCGTTTTTTTGCACTCCACACCACCCTGGGTCAGATAATGGCTTTATGCAAATCAGCTCTGACCCTGTTGCCCCATGGGAACAGTCCAGTCCGAACTACAACAGCCATATCTTTCCCAGACCGGAATCAAGCATCCGAGGACCGGACCGGTTTCGAGGTAACACCTCTCTTCAGCCCGGCTAGCTTGACTCCAAGTGGTGTGGAGTGCCTGGGACCCACGTCTGGGCATCCCCAGCGCACTTAGGGCGGCAATTGCAAAAAACAACAAGTGATGGACTGAATGTGGATCAATGTCACACACTCCCCCAGTCAAAAGATCTGGGCCCAAATCCATCGTTTTTTTGCACTCCACACCACCCTGGGTCAGATAATGGCTTTATGCAAATCAGCTCTGACCCTGTTGCCCCATGGGAACAGTCCAGTCCGAACTACAACAGCCATATCTTTCCCAGACCGGAATCAAGCATCCGAGGACCGGACCGGTTTCGAGGTAACACCTCTCTTCAGCCCGGCTAGCTTGACTCCAAGTGGTGTGGAGTGCCTGGGACCCACGTCTGGGCATCCCCAGCGCACTTAGGGCGGCAATTGCAAAAAACAACAAGTGATGGACTGAATGTGGATCAATGTCACACACTCCCCCAGTCAAAAGATCTGGCCCAGATCTTTTGACTGGGGGAGTGTGTGACATTGATCCACATTCAGTCCATCACTTGTTGTTTTTTGCAATTGCCGCCCTAAGTGCGCTGGGGATGCCCAGACGTGGGTCCCAGGCACTCCACACCACTTGGAGTCAAGCTAGCCGGGCTGAAGAGAGGTGTTACCTCGAAACCGGTCCGGTCCTCGGATGCTTGATTCCGGTCTGGGAAAGATATGGCTGTTGTAGTTCGGACTGGACTGTTCCCATGGGGCAACAGGGTCAGAGCTGATTTGCATAAAGCCATTATCTGACCCAGGGTGGTGTGGAGTGCAAAAAAACGATGGATTTGGGCCCAGATCTTTTGACTGGGGGAGTGTGTGACATTGATCCACATTCAGTCCATCACTTGTTGTTTTTTGCAATTGCCGCCCTAAGTGCGCTGGGGATGCCCAGACGTGGGTCCCAGGCACTCCACACCACTTGGAGTCAAGCTAGCCGGGCTGAAGAGAGGTGTTACCTCGAAACCGGTCCGGTCCTCGGATGCTTGATTCCGGTCTGGGAAAGATATGGCTGTTGTAGTTCGGACTGGACTGTTCCCATGGGGCAACAGGGTCAGAGCTGATTTGCATAAAGCCATTATCTGACCCAGGGTGGTGTGGAGTGCAAAAAAACGATGGATTTGGGCCCAGATCTTTTGACTGGGGGAGTGTGTGACATTGATCCACATTCAGTCCATCACTTGTTGTTTTTTGCAATTGCCGCCCTAAGTGCGCTGGGGATGCCCAGACGTGGGTCCCAGGCACTCCACACCACTTGGAGTCAAGCTAGCCGGGCTGAAGAGAGGTGTTACCTCGAAACCGGTCCGGTCCTCGGATGCTTGATTCCGGTCTGGGAAAGATATGGCTGTTGTAGTTCGGACTGGACTGTTCCCATGGGGCAACAGGGTCAGAGCTGATTTGCATAAAGCCATTATCTGACCCAGGGTGGTGTGGAGTGCAAAAAAACGATGGATTTGGGCCCAGATCTTTTGACTGGGGGAGTGTGTGACATTGATCCACATTCAGTCCATCACTTGTTGTTTTTTGCAATTGCCGCCCTAAGTGCGCTGGGGATGCCCAGACGTGGGTCCCAGGCACTCCACACCACTTGGAGTCAAGCTAGCCGGGCTGAAGAGAGGTGTTACCTCGAAACCGGTCCGGTCCTCGGATGCTTGATTCCGGTCTGGGAAAGATATGGCTGTTGTAGTTCGGACTGGACTGTTCCCATGGGGCAACAGGGTCAGAGCTGATTTGCATAAAGCCATTATCTGACCCAGGGTGGTGTGGAGTGCAAAAAAACGATGGATTTGGGCCCAGATCTTTTGACTGGGGGAGTGTGTGACATTGATCCACATTCAGTCCATCACTTGTTGTTTTTTGCCCCAATCGCCTCCAGCACATCTTCATGTAGTGCTGGAACCGCAACTCTGGCAAAATAGAACCGGCTCGGAACCTTCCATTTAGGGCAGAGCGTTGCCACTAATTCAAGAAAACCTACCGCTTCTACAAAAGAAAAAGGTAGAAGGTCCACAGCTAGCATTTTAGCCAGCTTAGTGTTATACAGACGCGCCAGTGGGTGGTTGCGTTCATATGGCACGTCTGAAGTAAGCATTGTTCTAATGTTGCCCTGGACCAAGCATTTACGGGCTGAGAATGACTTCGTTGACCCAATTTTGCTCGCTGGTGAACTTTTGTGCGTTGGTGTCTCACTCGCTCCAACACTCTTAGTGTGCCTCACATTGGGTGTGCTGCTGACAGGGGTACTGGGTGTAAGGGAAGTGTTTGACACGTCTTCTTCCTGCTCGTCATCATCAGATGAAACATCAACGTTTCCTTGAATTTGGCCTTTCTTGATCGCATCTAGGTGCGCAAACCATTTGACAGTGTGCTGTCTCCTAAGATGACCTCTCTGGCCTCCGGTACCATAGTTGGTACCTGGCTTACCACGACTAACTGCTTGCTTACAAATGGTACAAATGGCAAACTTTGGATTTTTTGGACAAACAGTAAAGAAGTCCCAAACTGGGGACTTGAAGTGTCTGTGGGACATGGAGGAGGCGGCGATACTGGTGGTGGTGGTCATGAAGCTAATGCCAGATGAAGTGGAGGATCTGGATTGCCCAACTTTTGTACGTTTTGCACTTTCACCGCCACTAATTAAGGTCGAGGTTGACGGAGGTCTCTTCTTGCCAGAAAGAAATATGGAAGCGGGACGAGTTGGTGTACTACTTAACTCCAATGATTGTGGTGTTTCCACTGCCTCCTCATCGACAACATCATCATCACGCTCAGCAGCTCTTCGGGCTAGGGTCAAAATGTCTGTTTGCTGCATGCCCGCTGGGGCTGCAGTGACCTTTATGATGACTGGGTCGTCGTTGGCAGAGTCTTCATCAGCAGCAGTATCCGCCACTTCTTGTTGAGACTCATCACACTCCATAACTCTGAGACTTTGGACGAGCTTCCTTTTACGCTTAACTACCTTTGTCGGATCATGGTGTGCCTCACTCTCAGACGGCTGTGGTGCTGGTTCCCAAGTTTGATCCGTATCATCAGAAGGAGGTGTGCTTGAAGAAGATGTAGACACTACCCTTGATCTCTTCCTTGCTAGGGGTGTGGAAGACAATGAAGGATCATCAGGAGGAGTGGCTTCCTCAAATGATACCTCGCCTTGATTGTCGATTTCCTGATGTGCCCCTACTTCGGGAGGAACAACTATTGTGGGCACTTGTGACCCTCCATGCACCTCTGCTTGCGCATGTCCTTGCGCTGCCTCTCCTTCCACATGTACTTGGGCTTGTACTTGCACATGTGATTGTTGTTGCGGCTGTGGTTGTTCAACACTCGTCAGATGAGCTACAACAACCTGTGTTGATTGAGGGACATTGCTGCTGCTTTCTTGCGATGAGCCAACATCACTGGTCGATGGTGATTGAACAACTATACTGGCTGCCTCTGCAGCACTCAAGGGCTTGGACTTAAGTTGGCGTGGTGGTGGTGGTGGCACTGAGCCCAATGGAGCGGGGGTGCTGCTGCCAGCTTGGTCCCCAGCAGATCCCGCTGCTGCTGCTGCAGGCATACTTTTTTTTTTACTCCCAAAAAAAGGGGCGGGCAGCACACCAGTGTCCTTGGTAACTTGCTTCTTCTGCTCCTTACTTGCACCTTTCTTGCTAGAGGAGCTACGGGTTACTTTTTTTGGGGCCATCTTCTTCAGAGCAGGTCAGCAGGCAGCAGTTGCACGAGTTGCAGAGGGTTCTGTGTCCAGACGTGACGTCGCGTGACGTTATGCTGCACACACACACCGCTGCAGGACTTCTTCCTGGCACTGGTGGTTCTCTTGAGTCTTCTTCTGCACCTAAAAGCAATGGAAGACAGAGGAACATCAGTTCAGTTATACACCCCAAAAAATCGACAAAACACAGAAAAATGAGCAGAATCCCATGCCATCCATGATGTTTACATTGAAGACACCCCACAGAAAGACTAGGGACATGCAAGTATGCAACACTCACTCCCCCTGGGCATAATGGATGAAAAGTAGCCAAAATAAGTGCAGGCCTCAGACACTGCCTCTCCTCAAAATGGCCCCTTACACCCCAAGCACATGTTGCCTGTACCAGCCAGCACTCAAGATGGCCACCACCACCACCCACATGGCCAGTCCACATCAACAGTACACCCCCAAAAAACAGAAAAACAGCCAGAAATCACCACAATCCAATGCCATCCATGATGTTTACATTGAAGAGAATGAGACCACACCACAGGCACACTCAGTCCATGCACCACCACCCCTGGGCAAAAGGCCACACCAGCAGCCCCCCAAAAACGACAAAAAACAATAAAATAAGCACAATCCCAGCCCATCCATGGCCTCAATTATGTTTAAATTCAAGAAGACACCCCACAGAAAGACTAGGCCCATGCAACACTCACCACCCCTGGGCAAAGGGCCCCACCAGCAGGGCCAAAAAAACGACAAAAAACAATAAAATCAGCACAATCCCAGCCCATCCATGGCCTCAATGGTGTTTAAATTCAAGAAGACACCCCTCAGAAACACTAGGCCCATGCAACACTCACTACCCCTGGGCATAATGGATGAAAAGTAGGCAAAATAAGTGCAGACCTCAGACAGTGCCTCTCCTCAAAATGGCCCCTTACACCCCAAGCACATGTTGCCTGTACCAGCCAGCACTCAAGATGGCCACCACCACCAGCCACATGGCCAGTCCACATCAACAGTACACCCCCAAAAAACAGAAAAACAGCCAGAAATCACCACAATCCAATGCCATCCATGATGTTTACATTAAAGAGAGTGAGACCACACCACAGGCACACTCAGTCCATGCACCACCACCCCTGGGCAAAAGGCCACACCAGCAGCCCCCCAAAAATGACAAAAAACAATAAAATAAGCACAATCCCAGCCCATCCATGGCCTCAATTATGTTTAAATTCAAGAAGACACCCCACTGAAAGACTAGGCCCATGCAACACTCACCACCCCTGGGCAAAGGGCCCCACCAGCAGGCCCAAAAAAACGACAAAAAACAATAAAATCAGCACAATCCCAGCCCATCCATGGCCTCAATGGTGTTTAAATTCAAGAAGACACCCCTCAGAAACACTAGGCCCATGCAACACTCACTACCCCTGGGCATAATGGATGAAAAGTAGGCAAAATAAGTGCAGACCTCAGACACTGCCTCTCCTCAAAATGGCCCCTTACACCCCAAGCACATGTTGCCTGTACCAGCCAGCACTCAAGATGGCCACCACCACCACCCACATGGCCAGTCCACATCAACAGTACACCCCCAAAAAACAGAAAAACAGCCAGAAATCACCACAATCCAATGCCATCCATGATGTTTACATTAAAGAGAGTGAGACCACACCACAGGCACACTCAGTCCATGCACCACCACCCCTGGGCAAAAGGCCACACCAGCAGCCCCCCAAAAACGACAAAAAACAATAAAATAAGCACAATCCCAGCCCATCCATGGCCTCAATTATGTTTAAATTCAAGAAGACACCCCACAGAAAGACTAGGCCCATGCAACACTCACCACCCCTGGGCAAAGGGCCCCACCAGCAGGCCCAAAAAAACAACAAAAAACAATAAAATCAGCACAATCCCAGCCCATCCATGGCCTCAATGGTGTTTAAATTCAAGAAGACACCCCTCAGAAACACTAGGCCCATGCAACACTCACTACCCCTGGGCATAATGGATGAAAAGTAGGCAAAATAAGTGCAGGCCTCAGACACTGCCTCTCCTCAAAATGGCCCCTTACACCCCAAGCACATGTTGCCTGTACCAGCCAGCACTCAAGATGGCCACCACCACCACCACCACCCACATGGCCAGTCCACATCAACAGTACACCCCCAAAAACAGAAAAACAGCCAGAAATCACCACAATCCAATGCCATCCATGATGTTTACATTAAAGAGAGTGAGACCACACCACAGGCACACTCAGTCCATGCACCACCACCCCTGGGCAAAAGGCCACACCAGCAGCCCCCCAAAAATGACAAAAAACAATAAAATAAGCACAATCCCAGCCCATCCATGGCCTCAATTATGTTTAAATTCAAGAAGACACCCCACAGAAAGACTAGGCCCATGCAACACTCACCACCCCTGGGCAAAGGGCCCCACCAGCAGGCCCAAAAAACGACAAAAAACAATAAAATCAGCACAATCCCAGCCCATCCATGGCCTCAATGGTGTTTAAATTCAAGAAGACACCCCTCAGAAACACTAGGCCCATGCAACACTCACTACCCCTGGGCATAATGGATGAAAAGTAGGCAAAATAAGTGCAGACCTCAGACACTGCCTCTCCTCAAAATGGCCCCTTACACCCCAAGCACATGTTGCCTGTACCAGCCAGCACTCAAGATGGCCACCACCACCACCCACATGGCCAGTCCACATCAACAGTACACCCCCAAAAAACAGAAAAACAGCCAGAAATCACCACAATCCAATGCCATCCATGATGTTTACATTAAAGAGAGTGAGACCACACCACAGGCACACTCAGTCCATGCACCACCACCCCTGGGCAAAAGGCCACACCAGCAGCCCCCCAAAAACGACAAAAAACTATAAAATAAGCACAATCCCAGCCCATCCATGGCCTCAATTATGTTTAAATTCAAGAAGACACCCCACAGAAAGACTAGGCCCATGCAACACTCACCACCCCTGGGCAAAGGGCCCCACCAGCAGGCCCAAAAAAACGACAAAAAACAATAAAATCAGCACAATCCCAGCCCATCCATGGCCTCAATGGTGTTTAAATTCAAGAAGACACCCCTCAGAAACACTAGGCCCATGCAACACTCACTACCCCTGGGCATAATGGATGAAAAGTAGGCAAAATAAGTGCAGGCCCCAGACACTGCCTCTCCTCAAAATGGCCCCTTACACCCCAAGCACATGTTGCCTGTACCAGCCAGCACTCAAGATGGCCACCACCACCACCCACATGGCCAGTCCACATCAACAGTACACCCCCAAAAAACAGAAAAACAGCCAGAAATCACCACAATCCAATGCAATCCATGATGTTTACATTAAAGAGAGTGAGACCACACCACAGGCACACTCAGTCCATGCACCACCACCCCTGGGCAAAAGGCCACACCAGCAGCCCCCCAAAAACGACAAAAAACAATAAAATAAGCACAATCCCAGCCCATCCATGGCCTCAATTATGTTTAAATTCAAGAAGACACCCCACAGAAAGACTAGGCCCATGCAACACTCACCACCCCATGGCAAAGGGCCACACCAGCAGGCCCAAAAAAAGGACAAAAATCAGCACAATCCCAGCCCATCCATGGCCTCAATGGTGTTTAAATTCAACAAAACAGTTGTATCATGCACCCCTAACCAACCCTGGTCCTACTGGATACTGTGGCTACCCACAATATAATTTATTTAATGTTCTGAAAAAGTTCAAAAATTTTACTTGCAGCAACTGTAATGCCCCAAACAAACTTACTTGTGAAAGTTGATTTCTAATCCAAAAGTGATCCAAAGACAGTCAAAAAGGCCTCAAATCCAAATATCAAGCAGCACCCACAAAAAGTAATCCTTCCAGCTCCAGATCCAAATGAAAGTGACCAGGAGATGGACAAAGCACTGGGAGGAGCCTGCTGGACAGGAACAGGAAGTTGGAGACTGCGGGGCACTTCCTTCCTCCCCCCCCCCCCAAAATGGACTCCTTGCAAAAAAAAGGCCATCCAAATGTCAACCTGAGGAGTGATTCTGATAAAAATCATAATTTTCTGAAGGTTTATCCTGTTTGCTGGTGATTTTCTTGTGCGAAATTGCAAAATCTCTATTTCGCAAGTGCGAGATTGTTCCTTTCCGCCGCAACTACGTGTTCGTAATTGCGAACTCTCGCGAGGTGTGCTGTGCAAGGTGGCAAGCCGCGATTACGTATTCGCGGGCGCCAAACTCCCGCGGGAACACGCAGCAAGATCTAAAATGGCGCGTCACTCGCAAAGAAAAACAACTCGGCAAACGCTAAATGACGGAAAGTGAACGCCGTGCACCACGCCGCGCGCCGCAACCAAGCAAAAAATCCGCCGCGAGCGGATTCACGGATTTTCGACAAATTCGCGAGCGTTCGCGGATTGCGAATTTGCCGAAAATCCAAAAAATCCGCGAGCGGAGCGGATTTTACGGTCATGCTTTGACACCTTCCATCAATGTTTGTCTCTCAGACAGGGAGGACACAGTCGGTGGGAGAACACCAAGAGGACACCAACGAGGGCTCCTCTGCTGGCCCTAGTAAGTCTTCTTGTTTTTAATAATAATTCTTATTCCATAACTTTTACTGCACCATATTTTTCCCGAACTATTGTTGCCGTTTCCGAATGCTATTTGTTACCAACAGTTATCCTTCTATCTGTACTGTTTCAAAAATCGTGTTATCCCTGCCTCTGCTATGATGACTCTCTGTACTACTACTACTATTAGTCTGTCTGTACTGTAGTAGCTAAGCTTGCCCAGTTGGCCACTCTTTATTTAAAAGGTTGTAAATAAAACTCAGATTCACCAGTAGCTCTAGCCATTGAGTCCAGTCCTTTGGGTCGTCCTCTTGTACTACTTCTAGTCTTATTGATCTTGAGTCTTTGTTAATCTTGAGGCTTTGACAATACACAACAACAAGTGCCCAACCAGATTTATTACTATTTTGATATGATAGGACATACTACTACTACTGTTGTAGGGATTTTGCACATACAGACCTTTGCACAAATAAATAAAATAGGATGTTGGTGATGGGAGTTTGAACCTGCCTCACACACCTCAATCTGAAGTTCAGAACCCACCACAATCCCCTGCCCGACTAGTTATGGTAGTATCTTGTCATAACTATTAGCTCTCCGAACCCTCCCCCCAAGATACCCAACAAGTAGACAATCCAGAACATAACACACCCAACCTCTCAGTCGTGGAAGCAATGCACATACACACCCGTCCTTTCGCTCGCTCACTCGTGTAAGTCCACACCAAATACGACCAAGTCTATGTACGTTCAAAATTTTTATTTTTAATTGACAAGCTCTGTACGTTGTTCTATAATGCAGCACCAGCAGGAAAAATCAATAACATTAAAACAATAAAAACATTGTTACACTTACTTACAGTTGGTAAAGAAATCATGATAACTGAACAGTGGTGGAAGATGTTGCATCATAAGCTCTGCAAAGCTCTGCTTCGTAGAAGGGAATCTTCCGTCTATAATGCAAAAAATTAAATGGTGCACGTTAGTATATTGCAAGCATTTTTCAGCCGTGCCAAAAAGTGTAACATTTATGGATAAGCAATATGGACTAACAGTACACCAGAACTTTATAAAAAAGTGGCTTGTTAATGTTTTGGTTGACCGCTTGTACGCAGCGCTTAGACAGTAGCAGTATGAGGTCATGTAGGCTCAAAGGTGTCTTATACAACAAGCTGCAAGGTAACGTCACATGTCCAAAAAATAAAAGCCACAAAGGTAAAATGGTTGCATGGCTCCGGCTAACTAAGCAAAGGCTAGAATGACCCTAGGGACCATATATAACTACTAGTGTCTACTCTACTACTACCTGATTTGTACTAGTGGTGTATGTTGTATACTATTAACTCATTTTTCAATCTTGCCACTTACCAATAGGGGGAGGTGTATATGACGCCTAAAAAATCTGTAATGATTTCTAGGCACACTACCGACCACCATTGCGGGGGCCAACGGCGGTGAAGGCGACGCAGAGGGGTAGGATGCGGCAGTTGCCAATACCTATGGAGCGGTAGGGGGAGTGCGAGCACCAGTGGCGGCCGGCGGTAAGTTAGATTCATAATCCTTAACTATTGACATTACACTCACTGCAAGGGTATACTGTATGTATACTGTACTGTTGAGACTGTTAGGGCCCCGGCCTTTAGGACGGCGGGGGCCACCGCCGACCCCGCAGGGGCAAACCTCCCACCATCCCTGTCGAAAAGACCCCCCGCCATATTACAATGGCTGGGGGGTCCGCAGTGGATAGAAACCGTCCGCCGATTTTCCGCACAGTCGACATGTCGACCGGGCAGAAAAAGGTTCAATATGTTGGCGGTGTCTGAAACACACCGCCAGCCATTTTACATTGTGCATTTAGGGATGCCTTTCCGTGGCAGTATTGCCGCCACGGAAAGGCATGCGAAGTATGCTTGGGGGCCCGTTGCGGACACATGGGGGGTGCCTATGGATGGTATCCCCCTGCTGTTCAAAGTACAACATGGCAGGCACTGCGCTGTGCCTGTCACGTTGTGCTTTGAAAAGCACAATATGTATTTTAGCATTGCGGCGGGTGGTGCTTTCAGCACCGCCCGCCGCAATGTTAAAAATACGGGATGCGCCCGCCACTGTGGTGGACGCATCCTAATTGCTCCCATAGGACCCCCGCCCTTATGGTGGGCAGTCCCTTTTAGCGTGCCCGCCCGCCATCCTAATGATGCCCTAAGTAAGTAAAAGTTGTTGTGAACGTATGAAGAGTCACAACACCCTTTAATTGGCATTAGTAAAGGCATTAGGGGCGGGAGCATTGAGCAACCAATGGCCTCTTCTATCTGATTTCAACTTTGCTTTGAAAGTATTATGGGGAAGACTAAAAGTCAGATCAGATCACCTGGTGTTGAACTAAAAAAGGGAAATACGAGTGGAAGGAAGAAGGACAGGCAAGATTTAATATTTATGACTGACAGAGAGAAGGATACATGTGATGCAAGCATGCAAATTAAATTGCAAAGGTGGCTGATAGGAATCTGATGCATGGTTGGTTGAATGCCTGAAAAAATCCCGCAAATGTTAAAGACCAAGCAAGTGGGAGGATAGATACATACCACAAATGTTATGTTCTGCACTTCAAGTGCTACCATGTGTACTATAATTAACTTGTCTTACTCTTTTTCTAAGAGTAGATTTTACAATAGTCTTGTTTTTTCTTTTTGATATACAGCTACTCCTTCGAAACCAGATCGGAAGGAGTTGGTCGCCAAGGCACGGCGCCGGAAGCTGGAGGCGATACAAGTGGAATATCGAGTGTTGGTGGTCCTGGAGGAGGAGGAGGAGGAGGCGGCAGCAGCTGAACACTCCTCCAATGCCCCGGGCCCCAGCCACCACCCTCCAGCGGTACGGCGCCACGGTCTGGAGGCTGCCCGCCGCCGCCCCCTTTCCATCACTGATGCCCCCCCACTGTGGCTACAACTGCCACGCTCTAAAGCACTGCATCACCCTACTAGAGGAGGCAGTGCATGTCCTCCAAAGACAATCCTGCCGAACCTAGGAGACCATGTTTATTGCCCCTTTTTTATTTATTGTTTTGGTGGGTGGGAATGGGCGATGGGGTTTTGGACGTTTGGTTGGGCTTCTTTATGGACAATGGGACATTGGTTGGGGTTAGGGAGAGGGGTGGGTCAGGTTTTTTTTTTTTTTTACATAGTTTATTTTTGTTAGGGTTCTTATTAAATCAATATTTCTAATTTACATACAATGTTGCTAATGTTTTGTGGATGGGGTTACTGTATTACATCACACTGTTTCCTTGCTGGTGCAGGGCCGCCCATAGCCAGTGTTTGATTTAAATAATTGGCTGACTTTGTAAGACACAAAAAGATAGATGCGGCACCCCTCACTGATTGAGTTGTCCTACTAGTACTGTCAGTCTCTCTCTTCTAGTCTATGCATTCTTTAACTGGACTCAAAGGGGTGTGTGAATTGAAAACATGTCCATTATCAATTATGCCTCCCCCAAACTTCTCTTACCTTTGCTTGATGTTTAAGTTAGGCACAGCGATGGCTGCATGGTGATGATGGTTTCCTTTCCTAACATGCCATGGTTGTGGTGGTGGTAGTAGTAGTAGACACTGGCAGGGCAGCAGCATTTGTAAAAAAAGAAAATGAGACAGTCAGTCAGTCGCCTGAGAGAGACTGTTCGAGGAGTAGTAGAAAGAAGTACAGTACAGAACTTACAGAGAAACAATAATATGCAAAAATATTTTACAACAAAACATAACGGTGGTGGGGATAGCCTACTAAACAGACTTACAAACTATAGTTGTGTTGACTCACTTGAGTAGGCCTACAGTACACTCGACACAAGCGTAACAGTTAGTGCTGTGTACGAGGATGACAACAAATCCTGTCAATGCCGGCAATTAATGAGGATGCATATGTTCCTTTGGTAAATAAAAATCACCTCTAAAATATACTGCTCATGGGTGGCTAAGCAGAAGAAGATCCTCGCTCTGCCTTGAAATTGAAGTACTGTTGCTTTCGCCACATCCGCCCCAGCAAGCGTGTGATAAATTATTGGTGTACATTTAATTTAGTCACATCTCAATAAGACACACAGCCCGGGGGGACGAGGGTTAGGGTTTGTTGAATGGATGGGAAGGGGGGTTTGGGGAAAGGTTTGAAAATGAAAAACAGTACGCATGGACAAACAACAAAACATAATCTCTGTAGACTACCCTATCTATATCAATATGTTAAGGGAGAAAAAGGAAATGCATGCATGATGATGATTGATACGGAGACCTGGATTACATACAGTTCAAACAAAAATTTTTAATATTGGTAGGGATGAATCATAAACAGAGAGCAAACCTAATGATAATAATAACAACAAGAAGAACACACTGTTGTAAAGATAGTAGACAAAAAACCGAATCAAATTATTTAAAAGAAAATGAAAGTTGATACTGTTACTGTGTTATCCTGGTCAAAAATGTGGATTTGCATCTCGGCATTCATCTTGGTCCTCTCGTCCATCAATCTTGGGTGTCGCCAGTCGCCACTGCCTGCAAGGCAAATGTAGATTTATTGGTAAGGTAAGTGTGCATTGTAATGTTTTCCCAAGTATAGCGCAAGGCCCGGCCTGTAATTGTAGATGGAAAAACAAAAGGGATATTGAAAAACAAAGTTGAAAGAAATGCACAAGTTATGGTGTAGTGCAACAAGAACACTTTCCGAGGCGGCATATATCCAGCACCTCTACTCTAGTCTGTTTCCAGCATTGACTTTCAACAACAACAGGACAGAGAGCAGGCCCACAGTGACGGCACAGTGACGGCACGTCGCTTAGCACATCCTCCGTTTAGAGTACTTTTTTTAAAGAGTTGTACAAAGCACATATCCAGCAACGTAGCATTTTACAATTTAAGTGAGTAAATCAATGCACTGCAGTCATCCCACTGCTATACTCGACTCCACTTCTACACAGACATTTAGGTCTGCTGTTGTTGTTATTGATGTGTTTACCTTTTATGTCACTCATGAAACGTCCTCCTGACTTATTATTCCATCAATCATCTCCGATACTTGTACTGAATGACTGTGAAGATCGATCTGCAGTAGAAGTACAATTTTGTTATTACACAACAAGAGTAGAAATATTATTGACTTAAGTCACTCTTTAGTGTGTACAGTAAGACTACTAGTACACTTTGAGTTTACTGCATGCACAACAAACAAATAACAAAAACACAAACACCAATCGCTCAGAGTCAGGTGTCCAATGCATGACATTCATTTTCATTACCTGTTCCTTCTTATCCTAAGTTAATAGGCTGTCTTTTTCGCAATCATCATCATGGATGGTGCTGTTGTCATACTCAGCGTGCAGATTGAGTCCCCTTCCTGTATTCAATCAAAAGCAATGTATCAAGCTACAGAAGTACAAATTTCTTATTAAAAATAGTTGCAAGAAGGGGAAAATTGCCTTGAGTTACGTTTAGTGTGTACTGTAGAAAAATGATTAGTGCACAATGAAATAACTTCATGCACAACAAACAACAACAAAATCACTCAGTCTGCGTCCAATGCATGGCATCAATCATTGCCTGTTCCATCTCATTTTCAGTCAATGGGCAGTCTCTCTCGGCTCTGAAAGGAGGATAGCTATAGTAGTAATCATGTTCCACTTCTTTTCGTGGGACTAGGAAAGATTTTATTTTTTCTTCTATTTTGCATCATCCAATCATCATCTGTCTTGAGGGCAATGGATTCAGGAGGATGGAACGGAGGAGCTGGATTTGTAGGACTGTACTGTGAAATGCAGATACCTGAAACTTGTATATTGAAGGAGTAGAAGACGGTGGTGATGGATTTGTTGTGATTCAAAGTTTGTAACCGGAAAGAAAGAACACACAAATAAAGGAAAATAAGACAGTAAGTGCAAGACTAACTGTCTGGGAAGTATAGCTCGTCCTCAAACTCTGGGGGTTCAGCCAGTAGTAGGTAATCATGTAACACAGTACTTCCGTCACCTGAGCCGCTGTCCTCATCTTCCTCCCTTGCTTCATATATTGTGTAATTTGGTGGTATGAAGTGCTGATTCATTTTGATCATTGTTAACCTCTCCACGTTTTTGGGCGAGAGACTGGTCCTTCTCACTGTTACAATGGAACCAGCAGCACTGAAAACATGTTCTGAAGAGACACTTGTGACAGGGCAAGCCAGATAGCTTATTTTACTGGACCTAATGATCCAGTTGTTGCTGTTGTCGATAGTGCTGTTGAGTGTTGTGAGCCAAACGCACTAACCTCAGCCTCCGAAGTTGCACTTGATGCCGAATGCCCTGCTGCAGTACTTCTTGTGGGTTGATCTAGCGTGCTTTTAATTAGCCGCCGTTCATTTTCCAACTTACTCGCTGCCTCAGCTATCCAAGTTTTGAAGCAGGCAATATCCATCTCTGAAAAAGGAATTAATGTCTTCAGTGCCAATTGTGACAGAAATGTAATGTTCTTGTGACAAAATCTTATTTTGCACCCTTGTATTTTCAGCTAAGCGACGGGCTAAGCTCTCCACCAAGTCATAGGCTTCTTTTTTTTCCTCTACACCTTTGTATGATTCAGACACCTTCTTCAGCTGATGCTCTAGCATTTGCAATATTGGGATAGCTTGGCCCATTGTACAGTCCTCCTTGCTGACTTCACGTGTGAAGACCTCAAAAGGACGAAGCATGGCAGTCAGGCATTTAACTAGGCACCATTGGTACATCTGAAGGGTCATGCCTTTCACAGTAGCATCAAGTCTTTGCATGACATATTCATTGAGTGGCCTGTACTGCTCAAACAGACGATCAAGCATGTAATACGTTGAGTTCCAACGCGTTGCCACCTCCTGGATGAGTGCTTTGACTGGCATGTTATATTCACGTTGAATGATCCTCAGCTGCTTCCGAGCTTTACAAGAATGGCTTAAATGAGTGCATATTCTTCGGCAGGTGGTCAGTAAGTTGCTGACTATGGGTTCTTTTTTCATAAAGTCTTGAACTATAATGTTTATGCAGTGTGCCAAACATGGAACTCTGAAATAGGAACCAAGGTGCATGGCCTTAAGTACAATACTGCCAATATCTGTGGCAATAAAACCAATACAAAGCACTCTTAGATGCAGCCATTCAAAAACCTTGCTGCCAAACTCTTCCAAAATGTTTACAGCAGTATGAGATTTCTCCATGGCGAACATGGCTACAGTTGCATGTTTCCGAGTAGCTTTACAAACCTCAGCTGTGTCAACAGCACCTCCTTCAGATAGCTTATCTCTAACCCCCACAATGAGACCCAGTGTGCAGTGATGCACATGTAATCTGTGGCTTGGCAACTGGTCCACATGTCTGTTGTCAGGTGGATATTGTGAACAGCACTCTGCTGCAAAGCTTGTCCAACCAATTCCAGCACATCATGATGTAGTGCCAGAACAGCAATTCTTGCGAAATAGGACCGGCTGGGAACCTTCCATTTAGGGCAGATGGCTGACACAGATTCAAGGAAACCCACCCCTTCCACAAATGAAAAAGGGAGAAGGTCCAGTGCTAACATTTTAGCCAGCTTTGCATTGTACAACCGTGCCATTGAGTGGTTGCGTTGGAATTGCCCCTCCAATCTAAGCATGCTCTCAATGGTAGGCTGGATTACTTTCCTTTGTGGTGCTGTTGTTTTCATTAACCCACTTAGGCTCAATGACACAGTTTGTCTCATTGCAGTACTCAGTCGCCTTGGTGTCTCAGCCTGACTCTGAGTATGGCTCTTACTGCGGTGCCACTCATATGTTATGTTATGTTAATTGTTATGTTAATTGGGCTCTTCTATAGCGCAACGGCTACTCACAATGGAGTGTCCCGGCGCTTTGGCGAAGAGGACCTTTATTGGAAAGGAAACATAACTGGGATTAAAAGACTTCACAATTCATAAGTAAAAAGCCAGGTTTTTAATGCCTTTCTGAAGGACATCAGACTAGGGGCCTGTCTAAGAGCGAGAGGCAGTTCATTCCAAGCGCGTGGGGCCAGGTAGTGGAACGAGCGCCCCCCTTGTCGCGTGCGTTTGATGGATGGAACGAACATTTTGAACAAGGAGGCAGAGCGAAGAGCTCTGCTCGGTTTGTAAAGAACAAGACGCTTTCTAATATACCTGGGGCCCAAGTCATGAAGAGCCTTATAGGTTAAAGTCAAGCTCTTGAACAGCACCCTTTTGGCTATAGGGAGCCAATGCAATTCCTTGAGCAGGTTAGAAGCACTCGCTCGTCTAGGAAGACCATAAATAGCCCGCGCAGCTGAATTTTGCACAACCTGGAGTCTCCTTACCAGATATTTAGGAAGGCCTAAATAAAGGGCATTTACATAGTCCATGCGTGACCCTACCAGTGCTTGGACGATAACCCTGCGATGGTTCACGGAAATCAAAGGAAGGAATTTCCTGAGCATCCTCAGGATACCGAAACATTTCCCTGCAAGACTGGCTATTTGGGGTCCAAAAGTCAACTCATTGTCTACAATGATGCCAAGATTTTTAGCCTTGGTACTAGCATTGGTAGGAGGGAAAAGATCCTGGGGCCACCAACTTTTCCAGTTTGGTTCAGAGACACACCCGAAAAAAAGCAGCTCCGATTTATCGGAGTTGCATTTCAGGCCGTGTCTCTTGAACCAATCAAAGACTGCTTCTAAACAGCCTCTGATACGTGTCCCATCAAACATCTCATTCTTGTTCTGGGTGAACAAGAGCTGGGTGTCATCAGCGTAAGACACGATCTGAGCGCCAAACGACTCCGCAACCTCTGCAAGGGGGGCCATAAAGATGTTAAAAAGCAGGGGACTAAGAATAGACCCCTGAGGGACCCCCACTTCCAGGGCTGACATAGCTGCGGAGTGAGGTGGCGCCCAGATCGTTTGCCGGCGGCTGGCTAGAAATGACTTAAGCCAGTTCCACACCGTCCCCCTAAAACCACAATCCCAGAGTCGAATTAGGAGAGTGTCGTGGGGAACGGTGTCAAACGCCGCCGACAAGTCTAACATGACCAACATGGCCTTACCTCCCGAGTCTAAGACCTCTCTAATGGCGGTGGTGACTTCCAGTAATGCGGTCTCTGTGCTGTAATTCGCACGAAACCCAGATTGAGTACTGTGCAACATGTTGTTATTCTCGATGAAATCTGAGATAGATCGGTGCACATGCCTTTCCGCCACCTTTGCCAGAGCGGGGAGGAGAGAAATAGGCCTATAGTTGGCGTGTATGATGGGATCCAGAGTTGGTTTTTTGATTAGTGGAAGAATAAGAGCACTCTTCCAAGCCTGTGGAACAATGCCAGAAGACAGTGAGGAATTTAGAATGGAGTTAATGGGACTATTTAGCGCAAAGGCTATTTTGTTAAGACAAGAGACCGGGCAAGGATCTAGAGGGGAGCCCGATTTCAAGCCTGTCAAGTAGTCTAATGAAACGGCAAGGCTTAACTGCGGAAATTCCCAAAGAGTGGGGTTAACAGAAGAAAAAGCATCAGGATCAACAACCCGAGACTGTTTAGAATAAGTTGCAAGGTCGGCTTGAATGGTGATTATTTTATCAACAAAATAATGTGCTAGTTCATTCAGCCAAGATTTGGAATGACCCTGAACAGAAATGGCCAAAGAAGGAGAGGTGAAGTCTCTAACAATTTTAAAAATCTCCTTACATCCGAATCATCTATCCGACGTTCAAAGTAGGATTTTTTTTCGCTCCAAATCATCTTATGGTAAGATCTAGTCAAATCTTTAAATTTTTCTCTCTCACGAGGGTTATAGTCTTTTCTCCAGATTCTTTCTGCTCTCTTGCAATTTTGACGGACTTCTTTAAGCTTAGATGAAAACCAAGGAGCAGAAGCACGTTTATTTCCAGGTTTGACAACTTTCTCAGGCACAAGATCCGCCAGTATAGTTGTGAGCCACTCCGTATAAAGGGGTAGGTCAGTTTCTACACTACCGGACAAAGTGCAAGGTGAACGTGCCAAAGCTCGAAGTAACGCATCACTAGATAACAGATGAAAAGGCCTGGACACTCGTTTAGCAGATGTCGCAGGGTTCAATCTGACAGGAGAAATACTAGAAAGACTAAAAGTGATTAGAAAATGGTCCGACCATAGTACAGGCTGAGGGACAAGTGCATTAATTGGAACCGTGGAGAAAACTTGGTCCAGAATATGGCCCTTATTGTGTGTGGAATCCTGAATGAATGGAGTGAATCCTAATGTTCCAGTAACCTCCATAAGTTTTATCGTGTCGGGATTAGCAACCTCGTCCATGTGTATATTTAAATCGCCCAAAAGTAGACAATGTTTAGATTTAAGACATGGAACCGATAGAGCAGCCTGTAACTCGTCCACAAAAGAACCTAAAGGACCAGGGGCACGATATGCCAGAATGCCAGTACAAGCATACTGAGGAGACAAATGCAGAGTGAAGCCCAGTGCCTCGGTATTCTGAATATTATCTACCGGAAAGGTAGTGCAGTGCAACTGGTTGTTGACTATAATAGCTACACCGCCCCCACGCCCAGATATTCTGTCTCTCCTAATGATGGTATAATTAGGTGGGATGGCGTTTGCTAAGTCTGGAGCAGAGGAATCACTCAGCCATGTCTCGGTAAGATAAAGGCAAGATATATCAGAGTTCTCAAGCAAATTCCATATGTCTAAGGCGTGGCAGCCTAGAGAGCGCGTGTTGAGAAGTAAACAAGTAATAGTAGTCTCTGAATGAGGATGAATTGGTCTATTATATACAGGGGCTCGCCAGCCACATACCTGACATCCTTTTCTGAAAGCCCGGTGGCCCGGAAAAACCGAGTGGCAGCGCCCTATCGGAGGACGAAGATCGGAAAGGGTCTCAGAAGAGTAAGAATAGCACATTATTAAAACCAATAGTACAGTACATGCCAACAAAGCAAGCCTGCCAGCCGTAGCCATATGTTACTGAGGAGGATGTGGGCGGTACCACTACACTACTGGGGACAGGGCTAGAAATGCCTCCCTCTTCTTCACCTTCCACCGCAATAATATTGTCCCCTGATTCTTTCTGCCCAACTTCAATGGGTTGAGTTTTTTTACTTTGTTTTAAGTGAAGTAGGTGATTCTCCCACACAATAGTGTGGTGTATTCTGAGATGACTGTCTTGGCCTCCGGTACAATAGTTTGTACCAAGCTTACCCCGTCTAACACCTTGTGGACAAATTGACAATGTAGCAATGTTCTCCTCCTTTGTGCTAACAGAAAAGAAGTCCCAAACTGGGGAGGAGAACTTTCTGGCACTGCTGGATGTGCCACTTTCAATACCAGATGAACTGCAGGGTGTGCTTGGAATGTGACTCTGTGCAGCTACACTGTGACTTTTACTACCACTACCTACTGAGATGGTTGAGCTGGATGTACGTCCCTGCCGAGCCTTTGAAAATATGGCAGCTGGAGATCGTGGTGGTGTAACCTATGTTGGTGGTATCCATGGTACATCCCCCTCAGTGGCAGCCTTTCTGGATAGGGTGAGAATGTTGGCCTCCGTCTCCTTAGGGGCGGGAGTGATGTGCGTGATGACTGGCTCGTGTTCATCAACATCATCCCCCTCTTCTACATCTACCTCCATAACTCTAAGTTTTTCTGGAACCTTCCTTTTCAGAAGCATTGTCTTGTGGCGTGCATCACTCTCAGACTGAGCTGGTGGCTGCCAAGTGGCATCACGATCATCAGAAGCGGGGCTTGAAGAAGAAGATGATAGACTAAGCCTCCCTTTCCTTGCTGGTGGTCTGAAAGACGATAGATCTTCCGAAACAGTGGTTTGCTCCACTTTGTCTGCAGGAAACTCGATTTCCTGAAATGCCCCTACTTCAGGAGCAACAACTACTATTGTGGGCTGTTCTTGCGGCTGTTCTTGCGGCTGTTGCTGTTCTTGCGGCTGCTGCTATTGTTGTTGTTGCGGCTGCACACTTATCTGCTGAGTTTCTGCCTGCGTTGATTGTGTACTACTTTGCGATAATGACATTTCAATATCGCTGCTCTTTAGTAGACTGGCTACCTCTGCGACACTCAAGGGCTTGGGCCTATGTTGGTGGGGTTGGACCGCTGGTGCGGAGGTGCTGCTCCCAGCTTGGTTTCCGCACAACGCTGCTGCTGGCGTAATTTTTTTGGTCTAAAAAAAAACTTTGGCCGGCACACCAGTCGCGGTTAATGGCAATTCCTTTTTCTGTTCCTTCTTCTCACCGGCAACTTTCTTGGTACTGGACCTGGTACCTTTCTTTGGGGCCATCTTCTTCAGATGTCAGGCAGGACGCAGGTGCACAAATTGTGGTCACATGTGGACGTGATGCGCAGCAGGACTTCTGTCTGGCTGGCAGTACAACGGGTGATGATGTTGACACTTCCTCCTCTGGCTTTTTGTGCACCTAAAAGCAAATAAGCCAGGAGAAGAACATCAGTGGAATGTTGCATTTGTTGTTGTGGTTCAGTTACTACTGCACTAGTACAAACAAAAGATAGAGTCTAGCCATTTCTGAGACGTTGTCAACAAGGGCTATGCTATACTACTGTACACACACTACACTCTCAGGAAGGATAGGAAAGAGAATAAGAACCACCAAAATAAAATTGTAATGGAAGTGGAGTGGACCCTATTTGCCATTAAATTATTTGAGCATCACATCATTCATGAAGCTGCTGCTGGCAAAGGGGGTGGATGGAAGGAAGCAGTAAGCCAATAGGAAAACCATGCAGGCCTATATGGCAAAAGCAGGACACTAATAACTCCCACCACAAAAAAAGGCCACCAGCCACATGGACACTCACAAATCACAAGCAACAAGCAGGGCGCCTGGCAAAAACTAGGAGCTGACAAAAGGCCTATAAAAGCGAGGCAAAGGATGCATGCTAAAGCACACTGTTCTGCCTTTTTAATGCAATAAAATGCAAAAATGAAAATTCACAGGCCCACAAAAAGGTCTGCAGGGTGCATGCATTGCACACCAACACACATCAGACACACACAACAAAGGCATGTCTTTAAGACACCCAACATCAGAAAGCCCACCCCAAAAAACAAATTTCCCAACTCAATCCAATGCCATCCATGCCCTAAATGATGTCTAAATTCAACAGACCACACAGAAACACTTGATTAATAAAGCTGTGGCTACCTGCTCTGAGCCTACCGGATGGAAGCAGGCCTGTTGGCAGACAAGGCCAGACAAGCTTGCAGGCCTAGGCTTCAAAATGGCCACCAGCCACATGGCCAGGCCCAACATCAGATAGCACACCCCAATAAATTACATTTCCCAACTCAATCCAATGTGCCATCCATGCACTAAATGATGTCTAAATTCAACAGACCACACAGAAACACTTGATTAATAAAGCTGGGCTACCTGCTCTGAGCCTACCGGATGAAAGCAGGCCTGTTGGCAGACAAGACAAGCTTGCAGGCCTAGGCTTCAAAATGGCCACCAGCAACATGGCCAGGCCCAACATCAGAAAGCCCACCCCAAAAAACACATTTCCCTAATCAATCCAATGCCATCCATGCCTTAAATGATGTCTATATTCAACAGACCACACAGAAACACTTGATTAATAAAGCTGTTGCTACCTGCTCTGAGCCTACCGGATGAAAGCAGGCCTGTTGGCAGACAAGACAAGCTTGCAGGCCTAGGCTTCAAAATGGCCACCAGCAACATGGCCAGGCCCAACATCAGAAAGCCCACCCCAAAAAACACATTTCCCAAATCAATCCAATGCCATCCATGCCTTAAATGATGTCTAGATTCAACAGACCACACCGAAACACTTGATTAGTAAAGCTGTTGCTACCTGCTCTGAGCCTACCGGATGAAAGCAGGCCTGTTGGCAGACAAGACCAGACAAGCTTGCAGACCTAGGCTTCAAAATGGCCACCAGCCACATGGCCAGGCCCAACATCAGAAGGCCCACCCCAAAAAACACATTTCCCAAATCAATCCAATGCCATCCATGCCTTAAATGATGTCTACATTCAACAGACCACACATAAACAATTGATTAATAAAGCTGTGGCTACCTGCTTTGAGCCTACCGGATGAAAGCAGGCTTTTTGGCAGACAAGCTTGCAGGCCTAGGCTTCAAAATGGCCACCAGCCACATGGCCAGGCCCAACATCAGAAAGCACACCCCACAAAAACACTGCTTCATCATGCACACACCCATGAGGCCATGACTAGCTCTGGGCCTTCTGACTACTACTACCCACAACATTTAAAAAAAAAAAGGAATGATAATTACCAAAAATAAATTGTAGTTGCAACAACTGCAATGCCCCCAATCAAACAGACACAACAACCACTTACTTGTAAAATATCCAATTCAAAAATCCTCAAATCCAATGGCAATGATGCAGCAGACAAAAAGAGTGATCTTTTCAGCTCAAAATCCAAAGGCAGAATGAGCAGGAGATGGACAAAGCACTGGGAGGAGCCTGCAGGACAGGAACAGGAAGTTGGAGACTCTGTGGCACTTCCTCCCTCTCCCCCTATTTTAACAAAGGACTCCTTGCACAAAAAAGGACAGCCAAATGTCAATCTGAGGAGTTTTTTTCATCCAAATCATCATTTGCAGAAGGTTTTATGCTGTTAGAGCTGATATTCTTCTCCAGATTGAAAATTTTACATGTTCGAGTCCTTGAGCTTCACATTACTTCCGCCGAATGTCGATGGCGCGTCCAAAATGACGTGTACGCGTTCTCTCGCTCCCTGTCACGTTGGATTTGACGTGTTCGCGTCCTCATGCTCTCGCTCGCGGTGGAGAATGACATGTTCAGGTTCTCTCGCTCCTTGTCGCTATCAATATGACGTGTTCGTGTCCTCACGCTCTTGCTCGAGGTGGAGAATGACGTGTTCAAGATCTCATACTCCCACGGTGCATGATCGCGCCACAAAAGGCGTGATCGCGGGCGCGCGATAGCGCAAACGGCTACCAACATCTCGTGGAGCACGCGACCGGATGGGGAAAACTTGTCGGCGAACGCGGGAATCCAGGTAAGGCGATCGCACACGCGAGAACGTATTTTCATAGCGCGAGCATGAAAAAAATATCCGGTACGCTGCGGATCGCTGAAAGTTTGGCATTTTCACGCTCTCCGCGGAACTTGAAAATGTCAAATTATCGCAAATTACATGAGCGGAACGGAATTTGACACCCTCCCCTAGTAGCAATGAAACCCCAAGGGAAGAATCAGCCCCCTCACCTAATGGTTGAGAATGAAGGACTTTATCCCGGCTTCAAGGATGAAAGCCCACAAGGGATGTCATACCTCTGAATGTCAAACATTCAGCATGCAGGAGCCCGGTCTCAGCTTAGAAGGAATTCTCCAATAATTTGTAGGGGGAGTGAGGGTCTTTTATACTAAAGTGG
Source organism: Lissotriton helveticus (assembly GCF_964261635.1). Taxonomy (NCBI): domain Eukaryota; kingdom Metazoa; phylum Chordata; class Amphibia; order Caudata; family Salamandridae; genus Lissotriton; species Lissotriton helveticus. Next base: position 1,036,682,851 of record NC_136067.1, on the reverse strand, counting down.
TAACTCCAGGGTTTTTTCTAGAAGTGATACATTTTTAAAACAATCATGGATGTTTTTAAAACAATCATAAATGTTTTGAAAACAATCACCAATGCTTTTCTAAACAAATGTGATCATGCATAGCTGGCTGTTGGCTAAGGATAAAAATGTGGCGACCCTTGTTCAGAATAATTCTGCCATGCCTGGGGATATGTTTATGTACGTCAGGTACAGGGATTATGAATACTAAGAGCCTGGTGTTGAAGAGACAGGAGCAAGCTACTAAGTAAAAGGTCACCTGTTTAGAATCGTTATTGTCATGTGGATGGGACAAATGTATGTAACAGAGGTGTACATGACGGGACTATCCTAAAGGACATGACACCCACTCCTCATCAAAAGGTCAACAGGGTCAGCTAGGTAATGATAAAGCTAATGCTATTAAAAAGTCATAAAGATTATTTACAATAAAACATACTAACAGCATTTTAAAAGCCTGAAAAAATGTTCATAAAAGCCTGACTCTGAGTATGGCTCTTACTGCGGTGCCACTCATATGTTACTGAGGAGGATGTGGGCGGTACCACTACACTACTGGGGACAGGGCTAGAAATGCCTCCCTCTTCTTCACCTTCCACCGCAATAATATTGTCCCCTGATTCTTTCTGCCCAACTTCAATGGGTTGAGTTTTTTTACTTTGTTTTAAGTGAAGTAGGTGATTCTCCCACACAATAGTGTGGTGTATTCTGAGATGACTGTCTTGGCCTCCGGTACAATAGTTTGTACCAAGCTTACCCCGTCTAACACCTTGTGGACAAATTGACAATGTAGCAATGTTCTCCTCCTTTGTGCTAACAGAAAAGAAGTCCCAAACTGGGGAGGAGAACTTTCTGGCACTGCTGGATGTGCCACTTTCAATACCAGATGAACTGCAGGGTGTGCTTGGAATGTGACTCTGTGCAGCTACACTGTGACTTTTACTACCACTACCTACTGAGATGGTTGAGCTGGATGTACGTCCCTGCCGAGCCTTTGAAAATATGGCAGCTGGAGATCGTGGTGGTGTAACCTATGTTGGTGGTATCCATGGTACATCCCCCTCAGTGGCAGCCTTTCTGGATAGGGTGAGAATGTTGGCCTCCGTCTCCTTAGGGGCGGGAGTGATGTGCGTGATGACTGGCTCGTGTTCATCAACATCATCCCCCTCTTCTACATCTACCTCCATAACTCTAAGTTTTTCTGGAACCTTCCTTTTCAGAAGCATTGTCTTGTGGCGTGCATCACTCTCAGACTGAGCTGGTGGCTGCCAAGTGGCATCACGATCATCAGAAGCGGGGCTTGAAGAAGAAGATGATAGACTAAGCCTCCCTTTCCTTGCTGGTGGTCTGAAAGACGATAGATCTTCCGAAACAGTGGTTTGCTCCACTTTGTCTGCAGGAAACTCGATTTCCTGAAATGCCCCTACTTCAGGAGCAACAACTACTATTGTGGGCTGTTCTTGCGGCTGTTGCTGTTCTTGCGGCTGCTGCTATTGTTGTTGTTGCGGCTGCACACTTATCTGCTGAGTTTCCGCCTGCGTTGATTGTGTACTACTTTGCGATAATGACATTTCAATATCGCTGCTCTTTAGTAGACTGGCTACCTCTGCGACACTCAAGGGCTTGGGCCTATGTTGGTGGGGTTGGACCGCTGGTGCGGAGGTGCTGCTCCCAGCTTGGTTTCCGCACAACGCTGCTGCTGGCGTAATTTTTTTGGTCTAAAAAAAAACATTGGCCGGCACACCAGTCGCGGTTAATGGCAATTCCTTTTTCTGTTCCTTCTTCTCACCGGCAACTTTCTTGGTACTGGACCTGGTACCTTTCTTTGGGGCCATCTTCTTCAGATGTCAGGCAGGACGCAGGTGCACAAATTGTGGTCACATGTGGACGTGATGCGCAGCAGGACTTCTGTCTGGCTGGCAGTACAACGGGTGATGATGTTGACACTTCCTCCTCTGGCTTTTTGTGCACCTAAAAGCAAATAAGCCAGGAGAAGAACATCAGTGGAATGTTGCATTTGTTGTTGTGGTTCAGTTACTACTGCACTAGTACAAACAAAAGATAGAGTCTAGCCATTTCTGAGACGTTGTCAACAAGGGCTATGCTATACTACTGTACACACACTACACTCTCAGGAAGGATAGGAAAGAGAATAAGAACCACCAAAATAAAAATGTAATGGAAGTGGAGTGGACCCTATTTGCCATTAAATTATTTGAGCATCACATCATTCATGAAGCTGCTGCTGGCAAAGGGGGTGGATGGAAGGAAGCAGTAAGCCAATAGGAAAACCATGCAGGCCTATATGGCAAAAGCAGGACACTAATAACTCCCACCACAAAAAAAGGCCACCAGCCACATGGACACTCACAAATCACAAGCAACAAGCAGGGAGCCTGGCAAAAACTAGGAGCTGACAAAAGGCCTATAAAAGCGAGGCAAAGGATGCATGCTAAAGCACACTGTTCTGCCTTTTTAATGCAATAAAATGCAAAAATGAAAATTCACAGGCCCACAAAAAGGTCTGCAGGGTGCATGCATTGCACACCAACACACATCAGACACACACAACAAAGGCATGTCTTTAAGACACCCAACATCAGAAAGCCCACCCCAAAAAACACATTTCCCAACTCAATCCAATGCCATCCATGCCCTAAATGATGTCTAAATTCAACAGACCACACGGAAACACTTGATTAATAAAGCTGTGGCTACCTGCTCTGAGCCTACCGGATGGAAGCAGGCCTGTTGGCAGACAAGGCCAGACAAGCTTGCAGGCCTAGGCTTCAAAATGGCCACCAGCCACATGGCCAGGCCCAACATCAGATAGCACACCCCAAAAAATTACATTTCCCAACTCAATCCAATGTGCCATCCATGCACTAAATGATGTCTAAATTCAACAGACCACACAGAAACACTTGATTAATAAAGCTGGGCTACCTGCTCTGAGCCTACCGGATGAAAGCAGGCCTGTTGGCAGACAAGACAAGCTTGCAGGCCTAGGCTTCAAAATGGCCACCAGCAACATGGCCAGGCCCAACATCAGAAAGCCCACCCCAAAAAACACATTTCCCTAATCAATCCAATGCCATCCATGCCTTAAATGATGTCTAGATTCAACAGACCACACAGAAACACTTGATTAATAAAGCTGTTGCTACCTGCTCTGAGCCCACCGGATGAAAGCAGGCCTGTTGGCAGACAAGACAAGCTTGCAGGCCTAGGCTTCAAAATGGCCACCAGCAACATGGCCAGGCCCAACATCAGAAAGCCCACCCCAAAAAACACATTTCCCAAATCAATCCAATGCCATCCATGCCTTAAATGATGTCTAGATTCAACAGACCACACCGAAACACTTGATTAGTAAAGCTGTTGCTACCTGCTCTGAGCCTACCGGATGAAAGCAGGCCTGTTGGCAGACAAGACCAGACAAGCTTGCAGACCTAGGCTTCAAAATGGCCACCAGCCACATGGCCAGGCCCAACATCAGAAGGCCCACCCCAAAAAACACATTTCCCAAATCAATTCAATGCCATCCATGCCTTAAATGATGTCTACATTCAACAGACCACACATAAACAATTGATTAATAAAGCTGTGGCTACCTGCTTTGAGTCTACCGGATGAAAGCAGGCTTGTTGGCAGACAAGCTTGCAGGCCTAGGCTTCAAAATGGCCACCAGCCACATGGCCAGGCCCAACATCAGAAAGCACACCCCACAAAAACACTGCTTCATCATGCACACACCCATGAGGCCATGACTAGCTCTGGGCCTTCTGACTACTACTACCCACAACATTTAAAAAAAAAAAGGAATGATAGTTACCAAAAATAAATTGTAGTTGCAACAACTGCAATGCCCCCAATCAAACAGACACAACAACCACTTACTTGTAAAATATCCAATTCAAAAATCCTCAAATCCAATGGCAATGATGCAGCAGACAAAAAGAGTGATCTTTTCAGCTCAAAATCCAAAGGCAGAATGAGCAGGAGATGGACAAAGCACTGGGAGGAGCCTGCAGGACAGGAACAGGAAGTTGGAGACTCTGTGGCACTTCCTCCCTCTCCCCCTATTTTAACAAAGGACTCCTTGCACAAAAAAGGACAGCCAAATGTCAATCTGAGGAGTTTTTTTCATCCAAATCATCATTTGCAGAAGGTTTTATGCTGTTAGAGCTGATATTCTTCTCCAGATTGAAAATGTTACATGTTCGAGTCCTCGAGCTTCACATTACTTCCGCCGAATGTCGATGGCGCGTCCAAAATGACGTGTACGCGTTCTCTCGCTCCCTGTCACGTTGGATTTGACGTGTTCGCGTCCTCACGCTCTCGCTCGCGGTGGAGAATGACGTGTTCAGGTTCTCTCGCTCCTTGTCGCTATCAATATGACGTGTTCGTGTCCTCACGCTCTTGCTCGAGGTGGAGAATGACGTGTTCAAGATCTCATACTCCCACGGTGCATGATCGCGCCACGAAAGGCGTGATCGCGGGCGCGCAATAGCGCAAACGGCTACCAACATCTCGTGGAGCACGCGACCGGATGGGGAAAACTTGTCGGCGAACGCGGGAATCCAGGTAAGGCGATCGCACACGCGAGAACGTATTTTCATAGCGCAAGCATGAAAAAAATATCCGGTACGCTGCGGATCGCTGAAAGTTTGGCATTTTCACGCTCTTCGCGGAACTTGAAAATGTCAAATTATCGCAAATTACATGAGCGGAACGGAATTTGACGCCCACCCCTAGTAGCAATGAAACCCCAAGGGAAGAATCAGCCCCCTCACCTAATGGTTGAGAATGAAGGACTTTATCCCGGCTTCAAGGATGAAAGCCCACAAGGGATGTCATACCTCTGAATGTCAAACATTCAGCATGCAGGGGCCCGGTCTCAGCTTAGAAGGAATTCTCCAATAATTTGTAGGGGGAGTGAGGGTCTTTTATACTAAAGTGGTAACTCCAGGGTTTTTTCTAGAAGTGATACATTTTTAAAACAATCATGGATGTTTTTAAAACAATCAAAAATGTTTTGAAAACAATCACCAATGCTTTTCTAAACAAATGTGATCATGCATAGCTGGCTGTTGGCTAAGGATAAAAATGTGGCGACCCTTGTTCAGAATAATTCTGCCATGCCTGGGGATATGTTTATGTACGTCAGGTACAGGGATTATGAATACTAAGAGCCTGGTGTCGCAGAGACAGGAGCAAGCTACTAAGTAAAAGGTCACCTGTTTAGAATCGTTATTGTCATGTGGATGTGACAAATGTATGTAACAGAGGTGTACATGACGGTAATATCCTAAAGGACATGACACCCACTCCTCATCAAAAGGTCAACAGGGTCAGCTAGGTAATGATAAAGCTAATGCTATTAAAAAGTCATAAAGATTATTTACAATAAAACATACTAACAGCATTTTAAAAGCCTGAAAAAATGTTCATAAAAGTAAAGTAATTCTTTCCCTAAAAAGCATTCAAAGAGGTCCTCTAAACGTGTATATGTTGGTAATATTACACTGAGCACCTTGAAAGCCATTATGCTCAGTTAGAGCAGAGAAGGAAAAATAAAACTAAGTCAGTTTCGAACTTCAATTTAGTAAATGTTTAAAAAGCTGTCAAACAGTTTCCAGCACAGGAGAGGCCAAATTGTTTATGAATCCTGTGTTGGAGACTCAACATTGCTAAACATCATATCCGCAGGTGGCAGTCCCTCTAGAACTTCCAGTATCCTGATGAGTGTGTAAAGATGTTCATCTCTGGTTCCCACAGCAGCCGCCGCGAAATAATTAGATGACTGCACTCCTGATACCAATGCCTGCACCTCTGGAGCAGAGCTGATTTCCCTTCCAACAAGAGCGGAAGCATTCCCTGGAGGCTCCAAGAAAGCCGTCATCAACATAGGAATACGCTGGGGACAACTGCGCTTCTGGGCCTGCAAAGGCAGCAGTAGCACTTCTAAGTCCAGTGGCCAACCGATGGAAGTGTCAGACACAGGTCCAACACACAGCCGAAGCTGCAGACGAGGCAAAGGAACACATGCAGGACACAGTCTAGCCAGACCAGTCTGAAAGACAGGAACCAATGCTCACTCAGCTCTCGAAGCCAAGGTATAGTCAGGTAGAACACCATACACTCACGACAGCGTCGTTCCATCAGTGGTCTCTCCAAGTCTTGAGGGATTGAAACGTTCATTGTGAAGCAATAGGATTAAAATCAGGATGTCGTGACTTATAGCAGGACCAGAGGAAGCAAAAATGCTGCTAAGTACGGATTGTTTGAAAGCTGGAATGACTCCGAAGAAGGTCGGATAGGTGGTCCAGAAACATGGTCCAAGACGCTTAAATAAGGGTATGATGCCACTTGTATCAGACATGTTAAAGATACAATGAACCATTTCTCCGAAAGGGATCAGGAAGTTCGTACGGACCAGGGCCGTTATCTCTGCTGAAGACCTTGCAACCTGGACATCAAAAGTGTCCCGGGCTGAAGTGAAGGCCACATTTTGTTGAAACAACATGGCTTTCAGTCTGCTAAGCGAATCAAACTTCATACCGAAAACATGTAAAGAAGGCCACAGTGGTACCTCCCTAACTGCTCGAGCCGGGGCAAGCAATACCTGCTTACTGCAAACAACCCTGAAGTTTACTGTGCCTAGATATGCAATGCCAGGCACCATCACACAACAGCTTGATCATTCAGCATTTAAATAACTCCCATTCGAAAGCAACTCAAAAACTGGATGAATCACTGCAGCTAGGGATCCCCTCAAGTAGCAGGACAAGTTCACTTATGACGCATTACACGTTCCATGAAGTGAACTTCTTTGCACACTAAAGACCCACTTAAAGCTTTCCCACAGTCAGTACCACTTAAGAAAACTTCAGTGTTCTTATTTCTTCACCTATATCTACACGTGTCCTGTATGTACCCTTCACCTAATGCTTCATACCTGCCTACTTGGATGTATCAGACAGTATTGGAACTGGACTGTTGTGATTTGCAGTACAATATAGCCATGAATTAACCATTCAGTAGAACATGACTTTGCAACTTTAAAAGATAACTTCCCCAACTTTTCAATGAGAAGCAAAGTGTACTCTGCATCTCTGTGTGCCATAGTCATTTGTCTGTCGGTCAGAGAAGCCAATAACAAATTTGTGCTGTTAATGTATCACCATGGCACGTGGCCAGAACGTAAGGACTACAGCGTCCAGTTCAAAATCAAAATGGAGCGCAATTGAGATTGCCCATGTTGTAGAATAGACAAATCTTGTTCCAGCTGAGGACACAATGTTGCTCAGTGGATAAATACGTGAAGACAGTGTGTTCATGCCATAGTCTACCAGAGCCAGGGCCTTTCTAGGTTAATCCCATCAATGTCACGTAATCTCTCAGCAAGATCTTGTTGGGAGACTTTCGACAGTTCATTGTAGATGGCATATAAGAAGCGTTTCTTACGTGGTTTCTTGGGACCTAGTAACAACTCCATAATATCCATGTTGTCTACTAGAAGGGACAAGTGTTGTTTCGCTTATTGTAGTGTTGAGGTTTTTAGCCATTCTAGGCACAACTACCCAACACTATAAGAAGTCACTACCCCTGGGTCTTCTGTGTGTACATGGCACTGGTCCGGCCTATGGATACTTAACCCACTGGTGGTATCCTTGAATCTTGATTGATACCTATTTGTGTCGATAGGCCAAACCAACCATCCCTTCCATTTGGGGGCTGAAGAATTGTTTGTACCATTCAGTATCACTCTACCCAGTACCTCCTCACTAATCAGTGTATCATGTGATATACCTGCAATAGGTATGGGTGAGGGGATGCATGGTGTTTTCAGGTCTTTAACTTTCGCAAACCCGTAGCAGGTAGTCTGTTGCACTGTTCTGTTCAGTAAAAAATGTTGTTATGGTATGAGGCAATCTCTAAATAAAGCCTCCGTTCCTTGAACCTACCAATCTTTCATCCCCCAGATGGACATTGTATCTATCGTGTCCCTTCAATAGTCGAAGCCTTGTATAGACAGATCGGAGATAAACGTGTTGAATATATGTGCTTGGTATTATTCAGCATCATTTTCTTCACAGTTGCATTTGTCTGATCTAGCTTATAGTAGTATGCCATTGTGCCTGATGTACTGAACTCTGAAAATTATGCACATTTCTGTGTGAATGTGGCAGAGCAGAACTACCTTTCAGTAGTGTTGGACAATGTTCCCATTGATGGTAAGTCTTTACGGTGGGTGGAACACTAGCTCTGTGCAAAAAGGGATGACCATAGTGCTTGTAACATTACATACTCTTGAAGTCACGTGTATGTTCATACAATTCTCTATAAGAAAATGCAGCAGATTGTTCTAAATCTATGAGAATATTATTTACAGTCTCAATGTCCCAATCATCGGAGAGTGTACTCGGGGTAGTAAAATCATTCATTGAAATTTTAAACACATATGGAATTTTCAAATGTTCAGTAGGACCAAAGACATCATATGAAACTCTATCCTAAACTATACGATCTGGTACTGGAACTGCTGTAATGTTCACTAAGGACAGGTCTCTCTGTTCATGATGTGATGACATAAGTGGTTTCAAGACCAAGTTCACAGGTTGTACTGCAGAGCGTTGTGGGAGTTAATACCCATTCAGTAATTGGAAGAAGACAGTTACTATACCAATCCAAATGAACAGGAACAGGATTCCTAATGTAAACCAAAGATGCAATCAAGGCGGCATAAAGCAAGTCTTTTTTCAACCAGGGATAGAAATGTCTAAATTTTTCTTTTTTGGAAATGGGTGGCGTTTGCTCAGGTTCACTTGGATCTGAAGAAAAGTCATCGAAGTTGATGAAGTAGCCAGCTGTAGTTTGATCTATCTTTGGTAGCTCAGCAGTGTTTGTTGAACTGGCAGTTGCTTCTTGTGAAGGCACATTGATGTAAAGTTCATTATTGTGCCGAATTGCAATTTGCGTTTCAGTGTCATTTGGATGTTGTTCAATTTCAACAAATGTAATTCGTACTCCATTTTTGTCTACTCGGGCATCTTGCACAGAGGAGTCTTGAAATTGTATTAGTCTTTCCGTCTGAACTTCCTGTATAGTAGCGAGAGGAGATCTGTGGCTACTCAGGACCCCAAGTGGCCTGCTGTTGAGAACAGGCCACATAGTGTGGTTTGATCAGATCAATGGAGACAAATCTTTTTTCTTTTTTGTCAGCAAGAGTCGGAAGAAGTATTGTTCTTGTTCCTTGAACCACCAGGACAGGTACAGGTGTTCTGTAAGATGGCCCAAGCTGCTTCTTGTCCGTGATCTTTTCTCTGACCAGGTCCCCAATCTTCGGGACCCAGAAAGGTCTTGCCGGAACAGGCTTCACTTCCCCAGTGCTGGTGCATTTTACTTGCATGTTGATTTGCAATGCCCGGAATTCATTGAGTGCCTGTAAAACAGCCAAACGATCTTTCAAATCAAATGGTTTCATATCCGCCACTGTGCTGGCACAATTGAGGTCAAGTACCCACATTCTTGTCCCAAACAGGATCTCTTAGGGTGTACGTCCTACCAAGGATTTTCTTGGCATATTGTTTAGTGCCCTTTGGACCTCATCTGGGGGATTCACCCACTATCACCCGTACCTAATACCCATGCTGTTAAGGACTGCTTTAGGTCCCGGTTTTACCTCTAAACCATCGACTTTCCATCAGGATGGTAGGGGGAAGAGTACCGCATGGTGACACCCATACTTTCCATGGCTTCCTTGTATGCCCGAGAGATAAACACAAGAAACACAAGGCCAGGGTCAGAATGTAACGTTCCAATTGCGTATGTCACAATGAAGACTCGCAAATCCTGTATAACAGTTTGAGCGTCAGCTGAGCGCTGATGATATCTAGAGCATGAATCCACTGCAATCAAGATGTACTTGTAAGCCCGTATAAATTTAACGGGCCACAGTGATTTAAATAGACACATGCAAAAGGTGTGTCTGAAATGAGTAATGGTGTTTGTGGTGGCCGTGCTACAGTGGAACCTTTCATCTGCTGACAGATGTTGCACTTTAAGACATAAGCCTTTGTTTGCTTAGACAAACTTGGCCACTAGAATTGCCGCTTCAGCAACAAAACTGTAGCAGTGACTCCTGCGTGTGCAGAGCCCAGACTCTCGTGTGTAGCTAGAATTAAACCTAATCTGCAATCCATGTTTGGTATAACTATATCCCCCACTCCTGGAATTTGAGAATGCTGTGTATTTTGTGCATCTAATTTATAGGAATATTTGAGTGGAAAAGCCTTTTGGAATGGCAGAGCCGTTCTTTGAGGCATTGACAGCTATCAGTGAGTCTCCGTCTATCCTCGTGCCAGAATGAGTGATTGCAGCAATGGCAGCAGTTTGCACTGTTGCCTTGGTGACTTCATTGGCTAGTGAATTTCCTTCACATGTACAACAACACGCTGATGACTCAAGGTGTGAATAACTTGAGCCTTTGGCAGGCATGCTTTCAGCTTTGCCACTTGTTCCTATAATAATGTATGTTTAATTGTACAACCCTTGAAATCTCCAGACCCATTCAGGCCCCACTAATGAAGATATTCATTGCAGGATTGCACACAGGAAAACAAATCGCATACTATCAGTGTGGGGAATTCCTGATCCGTATATTGTAGTGCCAGTATCAGGGCTTTCAGCTCTGCCAGCTGCACTGTACAATCTCCAAGAGATTTTGTGGTTGTATTGATGGGATGGAACTTACAGTCCCTCATACCCCCTTCACTATAGCCAACACAGCGCTATACTATTATTTACTTCCAATGGCAGGCTGAGCAGAACCATCAGTATAAATGATGTATTCATATTTTTCTAGAGGCAAGATTTCATTCAGGAGAGGGTATTCATGTTTGTACTGCAGGAATGCTTGTGTTTTCAGTGTAGAATCAAATTTATAATCTTCATCTGTTGTCTGGGTTACAACAATAATGTATTTCCCCTGTGCTAGCGATCTTTCTCTCACTACAGCAGTCTGAAATGCTGTCAGTATTTTTTCTGTTGCTGCAAATTGAATTCCAACATTTGTGAATAAATATGATTTATTTACAATTGGGACTGTCTCACCTTCACTGAAAGTGACGTAGGTATTACCTGATAAACCCAGGACCACCTGGATCACCAAGTTGGTAATATTTACATGTGTGTGCAATTGTTTTGATGCTATCATCTCAGCCTGAACTGAACAACGTGTATCTGTGTGTTGTTGTGTCCATTGATTTGAGTTGAAGTCAGGTCTGATTAAGTTGTAGAAAGTTTTTACTCTTTCTGCATAATCTAGAATATATGTTCTGCCAAAATTTAGAAATCCTAATATGGGTTTCAAACCTTTGAGAGTCTACGGAGGTTGGAGCAGCGCATACTTTCCTAAAAAGATGTCTGCCAGGCTCTTGCCTTCAGTTAACAGCTCGTATACCAAAAATAGGACATTGAAATGGGCCATTTTAGATTTCTTAAAATTAAATTTGTGTCCCAAATTGGCGAAACCCACATTTATGTTGTTCACCCTGCACAAGTGTTCTAGTAAACCATCGTCCATCAGATATATGTCATCTACATAAGACACGGCCTCCTTGTCATAGGTTTGTAATCATTCTGACACTCTTGCTTAGAATAGACCCAGGCTGTTCTTATACCCTTGAGGCAAACAACAAAAATGCAGAAAATGCTGTCAACTATCGGCTTTCTGGAGCTATAGTTTGACAGAAGAATCCATTCGAGATATCTAATGTTGTTTTATATTTCTTCCACACAATGGTATTCATTAGTGCAGTACTATGTGTTTTTTGAACTGCAAATGTTCGTGTGCATGTGTTTGAATGTCGGTAATCTAAAACTTGACAAAATGTATTGTCAGGTTTCATTACAGGAAAGAAAGGATTGTTCATGGGGGAGGTGCAAGTCTCAATCACAACTTGGTATTCAAGTTGGTCTAAGATTTCTTTGACCGGTCTTTTTGCATTTTTTTAATAGGATACTGTGTCTGTGGATTTAGAATAGAGGGATGTCATGGTGAGTAGACTCCACCCTACATGGTTACGGTATAATGCCGGAGCTAGTGCTTGTGCCCACTCCTGCACCTATGAGTGTTTTAAAGATACTGGAACGAGGTTCCCCTTTTGGGCAATCCATCACAAATTCAGCAGGCCAATCTTTTTGTGCTGGCAGGATGTCATATCCAAATGTCAAATTCTCCCAAAAGAGACCCTTAATTTTTCTTGAGATGACCCCTCTATTTGAAGTTTAATTTCATAAAATCACTCACTCTAGTATCAGGGGTAAACAGCCCTTACTACGAATCCATCAACCTGCTTGTTGTTACAAAGCAGTTGTTACAATGACTGCATTGTAACAATGCATTCTATTACACCGCAAGGCATAACAATCACTTGCGGAGGGGGAGAAGATGTTGGATTTAAAATCGAACACCTTCCCTACTGTCTGCACAGACTGGATTTGGAACAGTAAACTATACTATTCTAACATCCTGCACCCCCCTCCGCAAGTAATTGTTACGACTTGTGGGGTAATGCTCTACATTGTTACAACGCATTCGTTGTAACAACTCCATTATAACAGCATGCAGGGTGACGGCAAGCAAAATAAAGAGGTATATTCGTATCAGGTTTTTTCACTGTTATATGTACATTCAATAAATTGTCAAAAGAAAATCCTTCAGGTTCTGGCGAACTATTGTTACTTCTGCCGCGCTGTCTAGCATCGTCAGAGCCCATTCCACGTTCAGTAGCTGAGTCCTCAGTAACCTGGGTATGTCTAATTTTTAAGCCAACTATTTTCTTCTTTTTGAATTGAGGTTTTGTTTTAAGTTGTTCTTCTTGTTTGATAAATTAATATGAATTTTGATGTGTTTCCCTTTTTTCTCTTGGTCGATCTTCCATTTTTTGTTCGGATCGCCCGTCCTTCTCCAAGTTTTTTGATGAATCCTGAAAGGAACAAAAGGAACATGTATCAGTGTCCTGATACTTATCAGGTTTCCTGATCTGTTCATAATTCCTAAGGTTATACTTCTTCCCAGAGGACTCCCTCTGGTGAGACCCACCCATTGATCGTGAATTCTTTTCTGTATTATTATTTATAGGTTGTTTGTTCTCCCATTTCTTCTTAAAAGAAAATGTTGCTTGCTACAAGTGGTCCTTGTCGGGTTCTCCCGCCATTTGTGGTTTCCCTGGTTTGGCTCCCAAACTATCTCTACCTAATGTAGCATAGGTTTTTTTGATACTTTTTGGTAACTCTCTCTTCTTATTTATAGGAGCTACTTCCCTCAAGTGGTGGTGTATGTCTACTGCTGGTATCTCCCCTTTTATGTTGATCAGCATAATTGCAGAGACTTGGTCAACATTTCCCATTAGTTATTTCTCAAGTCCAGGGCAGGGGTACCGTGTATTATAACGTGCATGGCAGCAAAGATTCTTCCCCATGTGGTACAATCCTCAATTGAGGGAACCATCCCCATTGGCAAGTAAATTCTATGTTTTTCCTGCGGACCCATATGGGGAAATACTGCTTCCAGCTGTGTAATTTTCTGTGCTATCCAGAACAGAATCTGCTCCCGTTTGGATGGGATTGTCCCTATTACTAATTTGAGTGTCTGTGGGTTAATTGTAGGTGTGGTCTGATGTAGAGCATTTCTCGCAGGTTTGACTGTTAATGTTCATATGACAAACTGGACAATGTGTCTGTATAGCCAATGTCTTTATATATTGTCTGGACTTTATCCACTGGTAGTGTATCTATCACTGGATGTGGAGTGTATGTCGCTAAGACTGGCGAGGTCGCTCCTTCTATATTGAGTGGACCGAGTCTCACGACAGATGTTGTGTGCGGGAGGGTACCTTTAAACCAGTTTCAGTGTTGCTGGTAAGTTAACAGGACTTCAACGTCTTCATATGGAATGTATTCTTCCGGGGGTTCAACTACAATGTATGTGTGAAACTATTTAGTCACCTGATCTGCAGGTGGGAACTGAAACCAAGAACAGAATACCTCTGATCCGAACACCTATTGTGCCTCAATAATGAAGGTAGCACAGCCACCTGTTGCAGGTACACCATGTTCTAATAATGTTATAGTTATTGCATTTCTGCAGTTCTCTGAAATGTTTAGAGCGTTAGTCAATTCGCCTTCCTCCGAGCCCAAAACACTCGCGTTTTCAGGCACTCTTAAGAAGTATAAACAATTTTTTATTAAAGGGGTTTTGCACAATGTCAGGAACCTTTTAACCATACAAGCTTTTTTTAACCTTCAGCCAATACACTGGTTATATCTGCTCAGCTGAGGCAGATTCCCCTTCTCACTTCAGACGTCTCTGAAAGGTGTGAGTAGGGCTTCCTGGTAAAGCACCTTTGAACTACTCAGATTTCCCTATTAATATAAGAATCTAACCAATGTTGGTGGCGCAATGTTGTGTAGTTCCTAGGAGTCCCCCAAGACCTGGGCGTTTTGAATGGCCTAAACTGAGGGCTTGGTGTCCCAGCCGCTTCCGGACACCCCCACAGGATATGCCAGACATTGGACCAGCTAGCTCTCCAGTACCACTACCACCCTCCTGTGTTCTACAGTGGTGTAAGTAGCTTCTGGCAACCACTGGCATGACAACCCAGATTCCTCAGGAATCGTGAAAAACAGTACAGTACTTTTCACTCAGTCACATGTGCTTGCTTATTCTCAGAAAATACACAGGATGGTGATTAATACGTTTCAACAAGTATTTATTGGTCCTGCGACAGTCTTGTGTAAAACATGTGCTGCCACAATCAGGAGACAGAAGCATACGAAACAGATTGCTAGTACCAATATAGTAAACAGTAGATACATTTCTGCCATAGTGCTAAGAAGATGAACATAAGCAGTTCAGATAAAAACAGTAGCATATTCCTAAAATGCGCACACTACGTACTTTGCCTAAATGTACCTAGCCTAGATATGTAAGTGTAGCATGCATATGTGCCTATATGTATGTAGCCAAGAAACCCCTAGGGAAGAACCAACCTCCTCACCTGATGGTTGAGAATGAATGACCCCGTCTCTGCTTCGAGAATGACAGGCTGCAAAGGATGTCGGACCGTATGCGTGTCGAAAATTCTGCATGTAGGGCCCCCGTCTCAGCTTGAAAGAAAGTCTCCTCCAACTTGTAGGGGGGAGTGAGGGTCTTTTATACTAAAGTGGTCACTCCAGGGTTTTTCATAGAATCAATATGTTTATAAACAATCCTGGATGTTTTGAAAACAATCGTGAATGTTTTGAAAATAATCACCAATGCTTTTCTAAACAAGTGCGATCATGCACAGCTGGCTGTTGGCCAAGGATGAAAAAAGCGGTGACCCTTGTACAGACTCATTCTGCTGTGCCTGGTGACATGTTTATATTCGTCAGGTACAGGGATTATGATAGAATATTAAGAGCCTGGTGTCGAAGAGACAGGGGCACGCTACTAGGTAAAAGGTCACCTGTTTAGAATCGTTATTGTCGAGTGGACGGGACAAATGTATGTAACAGGGGTATACATGACAGGACTATCCTAAAGGACATGACAGCACTGGCTCTTGTGAGAGTCCCCTGGGACCACATTGCGGGTAGCACTGGGTTCCACAGGACTCTTGTGGAAGCTGCCAAAATCTCTGAGAGCCCCTGTGGGACCGGACGGCCCAACAAATATATATTATATATTTTGGCCCGATAGGTAGAATCCTTCAGATAAATTGTATAGGGGCCATTGGGACAGGCTACCCCTACAACCCCCCTAAAACTGCCTTTCTTTTTAAATGTAAGGACACAGGGACTGTGTCCTCGTGTCCTGTAATGGTGACCACAACATTTTCTTTCCATGCTGTGGCCACCTAATCAGAGTGCTCAGTCCAGGAGGACCTCTGTGTCCCGCTAGACCAAACTGGCCAACGGAAATTAAAGCCCTTGCTCCCAATCAGATCACAGTCTAGATATATCTATTTTTTGTAGCTTAGTTTCTCAAAAACAGTTAAATAGATGTTCCCCAAATCTGAAAAGGCGCGCTTTCTGAAAAAGTCCTTCAATGATGCTACATCCAAAAGTAGTTTGTCGATTTTCATTGCCCATAGGAGTTCTGATTCACAACAGACATTTTCCAAACAAAACAGCCAACACAATTTTTACAGTTTATGAAAATTCACTTTTTCAGGGCTTTACTGTGCAATATTTATGAAAGATGCACTCTATCCCATGGTTACACTACAACAGCACATAGATCAGTCACTTACAAGTTTGAAACTAAAAATATCGCTTATAACCAAATCTCACAGGAAACATTACAGTATACACCAATACTTTCACATTGCAATGCCAGGAATCCTCCCATGACTTGTCATTATTATAGGCCTGTGATATGGCTCTCCTTCAACACAAGGGAATACCATGGGAATTTGTTTTACACACCACATTGGTAGGTCAAGAGTAGGGGAACTGTGTCATCTATCTATCTATTTATTTATCTATCTATCTATCTATCTATCTATCTATCTATCTATCTATCTATCTATCTATCTATCTATCTATCCATCTCTGTCTTTTGACCAGTGTATGGATATTTTATTTTAGGTAGAAGCAAAATGTATTTGAACGATATTCTTGGTATGAACCACTGCCTGCCTTCCAGAGTAGTCAACAGGGAGTCCATGAGGTATATTAATTTACTTATACACCATGCATTTTTTTATGTCATGTATTAGCAAATGAACAGACAGTAAATTAGTATATAAGGGTTGGTGTATGAAATTAAGACAACTAAATTGCACCAAACGTATTGGCCACCTAATACTTAGGCCACATTCTCTCTGCCCACAATCCCTTCAAGATGACAATAAACTGGGTTAGGCAGAGCACACCGATACTTACTTGGAAACTACACACCATAGCATTAAACCGCACAATATTCAGTGAAACTATAGGCACATACATTACTCAACACTTCAAGGACAGTGACAGGACCACCACCACTGACAGGGGGTGAAATGGGATGCATTTAAAACAGTCATAAAGGGTGACAGCAATAATACTGCGTAGGGGATGAAACGTGTCCAGTGTAATCAGATCTTGGATCTGGAAAGCGCAATATGAGAGGCAGAAGTGCAAGTGTGGCGGGGCGTTGGGAACAAAAGCAATTTCTTAACTATTAAAAAGGGCAATAGGGCCATGGTGCTTAGACTCGGGAAATTAGACTACAACAAATATGTTGCAAGGCAACTTGCAGAGGACGACAAAGTGGGGCACATACTTGTCTGGCTCTTGCGATCTGATGTTTCTGGATCCCAGGTGAATCCCATTAGGCCTTAAAAGGGAGACATCCTTCTTGTGCAGATAGACATTTACAAAGTCTTCCTATAATATTACAGATCCCTCTGTGATGCAGCGGAGGCCTTGAGAGGCTCGGCCTTATGTGAATACCTGGACAAGCTGCCTGTTCCAAGGATTGACCCTCTGCAATGCCATGCCCTTGATGACCCACATACAATGGAGGAGGTCAAACTGGTGATTGATTAGATGACCCTTAAAAAGGCAATGGAATGGACAGGCTCCAGGTGGAATTTTCCTTAGCCTTCAAGGTGGTTTTAGCCCCAAAACTTCTTCAGATTCAGTTACAGCTCATCCGGGAAATGGGTACATTGCCTGCATCTATGTGGGAACCGCTAATCAAGGTCTTTCCCAGATTGGGTCGAGACCCCCTGGAGGTGCGGTCCTAAAGGCTACTGCCTCTGCTCACCACCAATTGCAAAATCTTCTGGAAGAATATTGCAATTCAGTTACTGCATGTCTCACCACGCTGGTCCATCACGACTAGAATGGGTTAATCTCAGGGAGAAATACTTTTCCCAATTCAAGGCACTTTTTTGCCTCATAGATGAAGGCTCACAGGCAAAACCACCACACAAAGCTCTATCTCTAGCTAAAGAGAAATTGTTTGATAGCATTGGATGGCCCAACCTCATAGAGGTATGGAAGAGAATGGGATTGGGGGACAGGCTGTTGCAATGGATGGGCCTCCTTTATATCGGTCTGGTGGTCCAGGTTCACATGGTCATAGAGATTTCTGATGCTTTCAGAGGTTATAGAGGCACCAAGCAAGGGTGCTTGTTCATATCTGCCCTAGAAATGGAACCCTTGGCATGTCTATTCAGGATGCGGGGACCACACTGGGGTATACAGAATGGCAATTCTTTGGAGGCTGGCTCATAACATTTGGATGCTACAATGTCATGTTTACAGGATGTACACAGAGATCTGTTGCAGGGGATGGACATCTTAGATGAATTTGGAACATTCTCCGGTCTGAAGCTCAACTGTGCAAAATCTTTTTCCCCCTAAGATGGCTCTCTGACTGAGAGGGCAGAGCCCTCCCATCTACAGTCTCAAGGTGGAGGCTAGATGCCTTTGGATAGCTTTGGGTAATTATCTGTCATTCAGATGGGGACCTTGGGAAGGGCAACTTGGGAATGGTGGTGGCTGGCATGTGTTGCTCCCTACCTTTCTGGAGATCTCTCCCAGCATCCCCGATGGGTAGAGTGTCACCAGCCAACATGTTGATACTTCTCAGATTGTTTTATTGCTTTTCATCACTTTCAGTTACCCTACCTAGGCGATTATTCACAGATTTGAATATGGTTCGCTCTGACCTAATATCGAGTGCGGGGATGAATAGAGTGGCGCTTCACAAACTATATGCTCCCCTGGACAAGAAAGGATTGGGGCTCTGCATTATGAGCTTTAGTATGCAGCGGCACAGCAGCAACGGCCCATTTGGTGGCTCTTCAATGCCCCATCTCCTGAAAAGGTGGCTGTTAGAAGAGAAATTGGGGGGTGCAAGATTGTAGATTGGCTGGTAGATCCCCAACGGAATGCACCACTACCGGGATGCCTAGCCAGAATGGCTAAATGCTGCTGGCACACTTATGCACAGTCCGCAAAGAATCCCTTTCCATACTCATAGAACACTCCAATGTGGGCGCTCCCGGCCTTTTGAGGGGTGGCCAATCGACATAACATGAGACTGTACACAGAGGCGGGCCTCCTTCAGATGTGCGATCTCTACCTGCACAAAACCCTGCTGTCCTTCGGAGAGCTCAGGGACCAGTACAACATAGATGAGGACAGTCCCTGACATTTAATGCCTTAGCAGACATGATTAGGAGTGTATGGGGGTCATATGAGACAGAGCCCACATCTCCAACACAACGGCTACTGCTTAGCAATGGTAACGACAGAAGGGCAGTCACAGTGCTGTATTAGGTGCTATTGGAAGCCCATGTTGCCCTCTTAACTTCCCTGAGGGACAAATGGGTCCCTGTTGTCAGGCAGGACATCTCAGACAGGCAATGGACCTCAGCACATGAACACCCAATTTAATTACCTGCACAAGACATATCTTACCCCCAAGCATGTCCATCTCATGTTCCCTAAGGTGGCCCCAAAATGCCCAAAATGCACATGCCTGGAAGCAGGTTTTTATCACATGGTATGGGCCTGCTTTGATCAGAAGCTGTGACCATATTGTAAGAAATTTTTATTTGACCCCTATATGTGAAACCCCTACTGTGATTACTGGGGATATTTCCTCGCATGCACAAAAACAGGTACACCACGAAATGTATAGATCTAGCCTGTGTCCTACTCAATCACGATATAGCAATGGTTTGGCAGACCTATATTCTCCCCCACCACATCTCTGCTTATACAAGCTGTCTAATTGGGCCAATGTGGAAATTATGACCTGGCACTCATTGCCAATGCAGCATGGGGCAACCCCCCACTGGGATATATGAGACACATATATGGACAAACTACTACTAAAACAGATGAGAGATCCCCCTGAGAGTCCACGCCTCACTTTCTCTCGTGTCTTTCTTTCCCTGGGGCCGCTGGGATAAGGATATGTTATTAGCTGGGATAAGAATATGTTATTCGTCCAATAAACAAGGGAGCCAAGTGTAGGCTGTGATATAATAAGACAGACTCAAACATCAACGCCCTTGACAAGTGCATACTTATGAGATATCACATCCTGGAATGGACCGTAGGCCCACGAATGCTCTGTTTTGTTTCACAAGCAGTTAGAACATTTACACCCCATTTGGGCATCCCAAATGGCACGTGATGTATACGTGGATAATCTGAGTTGAATACCTTTATTAAGGTCTCCAAATTTGAATGCTAGGTAACGTATCTCTGGATATGCATACAGTCACGGCTGGTTGAGATAAGAGCGGTGGGGAATGCCGGAGCGAAAAATGGGTGGGTGAAGTCGACAGACGACAAGGGAAAATATATATATTTTTTAAAACACTTACAATGCGCTCCCTACATCGGCGATGCGGTGAGCGCAAGGTACATTGTTTTCTTTTTTTAAATGTTATGTTATTATTTATTATTTTCTTCTCATCATCTGTCGACTTCACCTCCCAGTCCCACCTCACTGTTCTCACCTACACCGGCCGCAACTGTATGCATATAGAAGTACAGCACTGTTTGAGTGAATGTGACATGCCACTACCCACACCAAAAGTGATGCACATGCTTTAATAGTAATATAGCATAACTGTCATGCAATAAATTGCTGTTCCATAATGTATCTATGTACAGCTAATTGTTGGACTTGGCCCTTTCTGCAGAGTCATCCCCAGACCTTTTGCCTTCCTCCTCCTATTTTTTCTGAATTTGTTTTTTGTTTGGCCTTGGGATTCTGTGAACTTTTCCACTGTTAAAGTGCTTGTGCTCTATCCTCTAAACATGGTAAAACAGACTTACACCCAAATGACACCACATTTAATTTACTTGTAAACCCCTATTACAGTGGTACTATATGTACCGAGGGCCTATAAATTAAATGCTAATGCTCGGCCTGCAACACTGATTGTGCCATCCACTTAAGTAGCCATTTCGATCTGGCAAAAAAAAACTTGTGCCAGGCCCAAACCATCCTTATTAATAGATATAGGTCACCCCCATGGTAGTCCCCAAACAACCAAGAGAGCAGGGTGCAGTGTATTTAAAAAGTTGGACATGTACTTTTAATTTTTACAGATCCTGGTGGTGAAAATCTCTTAAATTCATTTTTCACTATTGCAAAGGCCTCCCTCTCCTGTAGGATACCATTGGGGTTACCTCATTATATTTAATAAGTATAACATCCAAATGAGAAGGGACACCAGTTCATGTTTGGTGTAATAGATATTGTATGAAAAATCCTCTTTTATGGCAAATTCGGATTTTGAATTACAGTTTTGAAAATATCAATTTAGCAAGTTTGTATTTTTCTGCCTTAGTCATTTAATGCCTGCAGCTTGTCTGTGGTTCACATGTCAAGATGTAGTTGGCAATTGTTCTTTGGTATTTCTCCCAGACAACCACATTAAATAGAGAGCTTATGTATGTCTGGATTGGCCATCACTTGCAAGATGGGGAGCAGAGCTGTGTACAGCCCCACTTACACTTGAAAAGCCTGTGTCCTTCACGCAAAGGATTGCATACCCCCTGTAGTTATTCTGGAGCCAGGGCACGGGAGGCATAAGACCTGAGCACTCTCACAAAGGGGTTGACACTGGTTTTTTTTACAGCTGGGACCAGAACAGAAAGGAAGGGGGTGCCTGACACCTCAGGGGGGTGGAAACCTCAAGAAGCTTCCCCAGATTCTAAATTGGCACCAAATATAAATATCGGACCATTAAGCCTAACTCTTCAGTACACTTCTGGACCAGTGGCCAAGCAGGCCAACATGGCAGACGTAATTTAGATTGCCTTGGCCAGCCAATATTAAAAAACCCAACATAACCAATGACAGCTGGATGCCTGCTACCCGTGTGTTGACCCCCCCAGTAGGGGGGTAAACAGAGAGTACGGCGGTGTGTCGCTCGGGCCCCTTGCAGGATCTGGTGGCCTGACAGAGCGGTAAAGAGGCGTCCAATGATAGAGGGGCAGTAGTGGAGCCCAGCAGGCGGGAGGAGTCCAGATGCAGGCCGCGGCATAGCACCGTCACCCATGCCAACCAGGCAGCAAAGATTCTGGCTTTGTGTGCGGCGCTCACCAGGTCCCGGGCGAGTCACAGTGATGGTGCACCATTAAGAGAGGCCTTGTGTGGTAGGTGGGAGCAGGCTCGCAACTCTTGGACTACCTGAGGCACTCAGCCTCTGCGGGGCCCAGGACTGTTGGTAAGTGAAGAGTTCTGAACAAGGCGCGGCCCTCAGTTTTGCCGGCCTTTCCTTTCTCTCCCTTTCCCTCGGATGGGCTGCAGCCGTGTAGCCAAGGGCAGGATGAAAGGCCTGGAACTGCGGCAGGGCCTACCCCATGGCCCCAGACCTTGGCGGATGCATTGCTGAGGGTCACTGCGACTGGTCTTTAAGACGGTGCTATACACTGCGCTAAGCCACTGGTGGGCAGTAGTGGCCAATGGAGCACCAGTGGGGCAAGTGTCCCTCTGCTGTTGGGCTACAGGAACTCAAAGGGGGAAGCTCGGTTGACCCAGGACATATAGCCGAATACTAAAAACTGTTAGGCGTGGCCCCTGATACTGTGCTGAGACCTCATGACATTTGCTGTGGAAACCCTGGTGTGCGCTAGGGCTGACCCACGCCCTGCTGTGGTGCTAGGTGTGTGGACCTCACATGATTTCCCTAGGTGTCGTGGGGTTATAGCAGCATTGTGACAGAGACGTGGACCAGGCCCACTGTGGTGGTCTCGTGTAGGCCTAGTCGGTGAACTTCGCTCCGTTCGTGGAATTTGCGGAGATTGCTGCACTTCGCACTGCGCGGAGTTCGCGGAGTGCAGAAAACACCGCTTCGCGATGTGCAGCTGAGTTTTTTCCCACGTTGCAATCATGAACAGTAAATTTGCGATCGCGAACAGTAAGTTCGGGAGCGTGAGCTGCCGTTCGGATAGAATTTCTACCCGAGCGGCAGGAATACCAGCACAAACTGCAGTTGGCACTGCCCTCTGCCACTTGCGGAACTTCGCAGAGTTTTTTTGTTTGCATAGCAAAAATCCGCGAACTACGCCCAGGCCTGGTCTCGTGCGGGGTCGGGACGGTAGAGCCAACCACCATGACGAAAGACAAACAAAACCGGTGGGGCCAACAAACTAAGCACCATAGACAAGTTTACTGGGGCCGGCACTAAACCTGTGGGAGCAGAGGGTGCCTCCAGAGCCCTGCCGGATAACTCTGTGTTCCTGGCAGCCATTAACCAGACAGGAATGGCGTTAGAGGCCTAAATAGGTTCTGTAGGCTCAGAGGTGTCGCTGCTGTGACAGAAACTTATGGGGGCCGTTGAGCGCATCATGGAGGCGGAGACAAGGGTTTCAGGAGTAGAGGATGCTGTTTCAACATTACAAACATGATTCTCATCCCTGGAGAAGCTTACCAAGGGTCTCGCTACATGAGTTGAAGACGTGGATGAAAGAGCCAGCAGAAACAACATCTGGTTTGTGGGTTTCCCAGAGAACTTTGAAGGCAAAGACATCAGAAAATTCCTGTCAGAGTGGTTGGCTTCATGGATGCCGAAGGAAGCCCTATCCCCCTGCTTCATTATAGAACATGCACACAGGGCCCTGTTGCAGCGTCTGCCTCCTGGGGCATGGCCGCGACCCATTATAGCATGTGTCCTTAACTATCATGACAGAGACTCAATCCTTAAACATGCCAGGATTAAAGGAGATCTTTTCTATGACTCTCAAAGAATCATGATATTCCTGGATTACACAAGAATAGTCTTACAGCAGCGCCAATCGTTCCAACCTGCCAAGGCACGCCTGCGGGAGCTTAAAATTGTGAACTCGCTTCAATTCCCCACCCGACTGCATGTCGTATATAATTCCCAATCTCTCTTCTTCGACACACCGGAGGCCTTTTCCGTTGGACAGACGAACAGGTATGGCCCAGGCCCCGCACACCTCCTCACCTGGCCTCGGACTCATTCTCTGGTGAATCACACTGCTGGTGAACGCAGCAGAAGGGCAAGCAGAGGCATTGGTCCAGATCCACATGGTGTTCCAAGGCACAAGAAGACAATCAGGATGACACATCTGCCAGGAGTGCCTCAACACGTTATAACTGACTGCATATGTGTATCCTTAAATCAAAGAATACTGTGCCAAGATGTCTAGACCATGATCAATCAGCCACCTGTTAACTAATGGCGGGCTGGCCATCTAAACACCCCCTGAGTTTTTGTAAAGTTGCCACTATGGCTTATGGGTATTTGGGGATCCATTGGAGGAACACACCGCCGGTCCCCCGTTGGGGTCATCATGATGTTTAATCCGCGACAGATGCTTCAAACCTTATGAGGTATTGGGGTGGTGGGTGGGTTTGGGCAAGGTTGTGGGTTGGATTATGTTATATTAGTTGTATCCAATGCTTAGATAATGTCACATTAGCTAGAACCCCCACTGTGCGAACCTATATATTACACCATCTAACACATATCAATGTCGTAGTCTGCAGCTGAGACCTCGCAGGGTCAGCTACACACTATGAGCTGTAATGTTAGGGGTTCACTTCCACTTCGTCAAGCAAAGAGATCTAGTAATGCTACAAGAGACACACCTCATGGATACTAAAACACCATGCCTAGCTCGTTATGTCTATGATCATGTGTTCAATGCAGGATTTACTCCTGGCTCTAGGGGAGTGACCCTATTAATACCTCGCCGAGTATCATTTATACACATTACTCATTGGACGGACGCTCATGGGAGGTATGTAATCATCCACAGATCTATAAATGGAGAACACATAGATGTGGGTAGCATATATGGACTTCCAAACCTTTACATATGGCTTCATGGATACATGAGCTCTTCTTGCTGAATGTCTCGCAATTATGGGAGGTGACTGGAATGACGTAATGTATGCGCTAATTGACAAGGGGTGTCCCCAGGGGCCTAGGGCGAACCTTAGAGAATCTAAACTACTAGCTCTTGTAAACATCCTCGGCTGGGTGGACCCCTGGAGGACGCTCCATCGATGCTCCATCCTCATGATAAATGCTACACATATTACTCCTCTGTACACAACACATCTTCCAGACTAGATTATTTATTCATACCCAGAAATCACATCCAGAGGAGAGCTGAGGCCTCCTTTCTCCCCCGCGGACTGTCTGACCATTATTCAATTACACTAACACTGACAACCAGCTCACTTGGGCATCCATTCTGATGGAGACTATCCACATGGCATTTGCAAAACCGGAAGTATAAGGATCACACCAATAAAGCAGTGGTATTTTTACCATACTGAAAATACTGTTGCCTCCTTGGAGATACTGTGAGAAGCTTTGAAACCTACTGTATGCGGTGTAGACATAAGCTACACTGTCGCAGAGTGGAAGCACCGGACGTGCGAACTTATACATCCAGAAGCCCAAATCAAGACACTAGAAAGACAATGTCATTAACAAGAATCCTCTGTAATGTGCATTAACCTACGTCTTGTGAAGCAACAATATCAAAGTATAATAATGGAAAAAGCCAGACAAACATGGTTGGGAACCCAGAGTCGGATATATCAGTGGGGCGACAAGTCTATCAAATTACTTTATGGATTATGTAAACACGTGACATTATCCACACCACTTCCTCCTATTCGGGACATACCAGGGAAGACTCTTACAGATCCAACTGAAATCAACAACAGTTTTGCGTGGTTCTACAAAGAACTATACCAACTTACAGAGGTGATACATGTCTCATTGATTGAGAAATTCCTAGTGGATATACCACCCTGCACTGTCTCAGAGGACATGCGGGACTCCCTAGACGCACCTATCACACTACAAGAGGCCACAATTGCTGTGTCTGAACTGTGGACAGGCAAAGTTCCAGGCCCTAACGGTTACCCTAGCAGATTTTTTAAAGCATTCATAGCAAATTTAGGCCTACATCTCCTCAAAACAATTCATGAATCGGTAGAGATTACACGACTCCCATCTATTTGGTGACATGCCTAAATTGTAGTGTTCCGCAAGCCAGGTAGACCACCCGAACACCACTCTTCATATCGCCCAATATCTCTCCTAAACACCGAAGTGAAAACAGGCTGCTACCACATTTGACTGATAGGCGAGAAGGGGAAAACTGTACCTGGCCTTTGACAATCTGACAGCCTCATTCGATTGCGTACTTTGGAGCATATTAGTGGAAATGGGAGTGGAGACCCCCATAACTTATTTTTTAAGAGAACTCTTTGGCAATGCAAAAGCCCGGGTACGTTATGGTATTAATGGAGAGTGCACAGAGTCGTTCCAAGTGGAGAGGGGGGTCAGACAGGGCTGCGTTCTGGCCCCCTATCTATTCATGTTATAGACTAATGGCTTGGAACAAGCCATGTTGAAAGGGTTCTGAGACTTACTACAGCTACAGAAATGCCCCATACCTGCCTTACTCTATGCGAACGACGCTGTAATCATGGCTCGTACTCCGATAGGGTTACAACGCGCACTCAATAGTTATAATAAGTTCATGAAAAACCTTGATCTAAGAATAAATATTAAAAAAAAACTTTTATTATGACTTGTGGGACAGGTGGAAGGAAGCAGATGGATATTTACATAGAGCAGAAAAAAGTAAAGTCTACTTCAACATACCCCAATCTAGGTATTTTAATTGACAACAAAGGCTCATGGCGTCAAGCGATTAAAGCACGGAAACTGCTTTTCATGAGAACAACGACGGCCCTAATGAATTTTTCACACAAGTTAGGCAAGAGGCATCCAGCTGAGATGCTTCAAATTTACCAAGCCAAGTGTGTTAGCACAGCAATCTATGGGGCTGGGGTCTGGGGATACTGCACTGTAAATGAAATCCAGAAAGTGGAGAATGCCTTTTTAAGTTATCTATTGGTGGTCACACAACATACCTCAACATATGTATGTCACGCAGAGTTGGGGGATACATAATAAAAGTCAAACCGGTATTATTATGCACCGGATTCGGACGTTCCCAAGAACAACATTTAATCAAAAAATATTGAGGGATAGCGTCGGTCTAGAAAACGTTTAAAAAAGTGGATGGCTTAAGTATATAAAAGATTTTTTGACTGATCTGGGTTTATCTGATTACTATAAAAACCCTATATTGATAGGCTCTATCCCCAGGAAAACTTTTAAAAGGATTTGCATGACCCACATGGAGGAGAATAGATTTGCCTCATAAGCCAACAAACTTACCATACAAAATAGCCAAATGATGCGGACTACAATAAGTATCCAACCCATTCTAACATATACATTAAGCAGGTTCGATAGATTCATGTTATCACTTTTTCACATATTTCACCGATTGGTAAGCTTTCCGACAACGAATGATTGGGCAAAAATGTTGTCAAACTGCTCTTGTGACACGGTCTCGCCCCAAATATCTATGCATACTATCCTATTCTGTAAAATTTTCAAGGAGCAAAGGAAAAAGTGGATAAAGCCAATATTGAAAATATGGGGTATAAGAAAATGTCGTCCAGCATACTTTGCACTGCAATTGTTAGATACGGATTGTTTTACGAGATACATTGCACAATTCATGAAAGGTATTATTAGACACAGAAAGTATCTCTGAAGAATGACTGAAACTGAATTCTGTTTCTCAGCTTTTGTCCTTTTTTAACTATTTATTAGACTTTTTTATATTATGTGCTTAGTGTCTATGTTATTTATATTGCAAAAATAGAGATGAAACAGAATTATCAATTCAAGTTAATCTCCTAAATTTTCCATGATTATAGAATAATTTTTAGAAGTTGGAAATTGTTATTGTAAAATTGTGCTTTTATGTGTTTTAGAACTTGTAAAATGGAAACCGAATAAAGCTGAATTGATTGACTGACTGAGATTGTCCATTTAGATCAAGCCGGATTCATGCCTTACCATTCTACCCGTCATAATATCCAGAGAGCCCATAAAGCAATTTCAGCCGTGGATCGATTAAACAGACCAGAGGCATTACTACTAGCAGCCATGAACAAAGCCTTTGATTGTAGTAGTTGGCTGTTTCTGTTTACACTGCTACCACGCTATAATTTCAGCCCACAGTTCATAAAGTACATCAAACTCCTATATACAGATCTGACTGCCACAATCCAAGTCGCCAATTGCATTTCAGTCCCATTCTCAGTAGGACTGGGAACGCATCTGGGATGCCCCTTGCCCCCACTTCTTTTTGCATTGGCCATAGAGGCATTGGCCATCTGGGTCCGGAAAGATGCGCTATTTTGAGGCTTTGAATGGACGATCATATAGCATTATATGCCGATGAAACACTCGTTATCCTTACAGACCCAAATAAAACTGTCCCCAGAATATTGCAGATTATGCGGATCTTTCGGGAGACATCAGGCCTGTACCAAAACCCCCATAAATCTACTATATGGCTGTTGGAAAGGCGACCCCAGGGGAGACAGAAGGTGTCTGACTGTCCGCCCCGAGACCCACCTCCCTGTATGTAATAGGCCGAGCGCCGTAGGGAGGCCTCCTTGGCGAGGCTCCTCTCCTACAATCGTAACCGCTGAGCAATCACACTACTTACAGATGGACACCACACAGGAGGAATATTCACAGGAATCTTTTATATAAGCAATTAAGGCAAGTCCTTTACCGGTTAGCAGGCAAGGATCGAGGGATCCGTAAAGTCTTGGTTTCGGGGATAGAGGGTAGCGGGACAGTCTTGGCACCAACTGGTGCGTGGATAGTTCCAGGGGGTCAGGCCACGACAGCGTCAGCAGGGCCTCGAAGATGGTTCAGCTCGGTCAGGCCGCGACAGCGTCAGCAGGGCCGCGAAGGTGGTTCAGCTTGGGCAGGCCGCGACAGCGTCAGCAGGGCCTCGAAGGTGATTCAGCTTGGGCAGGCCGCGACAGCGTCAGCAGGGCCTCGGAGGTGGTTCGGTTTGGTCAGGCCGCAACAGCGTCAGCAGGGCCTCGAAGGTGGTTCAGTTTGGTCAGGCCGCGACAGCGTCAGCAGGGCCTCGAAGGTGGTTCAGCTTGGGCAGGCCGCGACAGCGTTAGCAGGGCCTCGAAGGTGGTTCGGTTTGGTCAGGCCGCGACAGCGTCAGCAGGGCCTCGAAGGTGGTTCAGCTTGGGCAGGCCACGACAGCGTCAGCAGGGCCTCGAAGGTTCGAGGTGCAAGAGTTTGGATCAGGATCAGCCGCGACAAGGTCAGCAGGGCTTCGACTCCAAGATACAACTGAAGTCCCAATCCAGGGCTGGCCCAGATATAGGACTGGAGTCCTTTGATGTCCGGACCCTCGCGCCTGGGGCTCCGAGGGGCCGGGATGAAGGTGTCCAGACACCCAGCAGGGGGGTGGAGCCAGCGCCCAGGGAGGCTGAAGGGCGATCGATACCAGGCGTCCGGGGATGGCTGGAGGCCCCTCGAAACTCCCCTCTTCCGGGCTCCGCCAAGTGGCCACTCTACCACCTGGGAGGATCTTGGTGCCTCGATGTCGGGGCTTCGCTGAGGCCGGGGCCAGGGATGGCTGCGGCCCCGTGCTCAGGACGTGATGGGCCCAAGATGGAGTCGGGCCGGAAAGGGTGGTCTGGCCTGGGTGCCAGACCAGCTGTGTTGGCGAGCAGGGTCCGCCGGGGTTCCAGTGGGGAGAGCCGTGGGTTGCCAGGGGGGCTGCTCTCGTCGAGGGTTCGTGATCAGGGGGGTCGACAGCGGGTCGACGGAGGCCAATGTCGTCCCAGGCCCGCCATGCGGGGGGGGGGTAGGACCACGCCACGAGGCCGAGTCCAACACACGTCCCCTCCAGCTGAAGGCGGGGAGAGTCACCCATCTTCCTGGGGATTCTCCTCGTCGAGGCGGAAGAATCGGGACAGGCCGTCAGCATTGGCGTGGTCGTCGCCAGGGCGATGCTCCACCGTGAAGTCCATCCCTTGGAGGGAGATGGACCAGCGCAGCAGCTTTGGGTTTTCGCCACGCATCTGCATCAGCCACCGCAGGGGCCGGTGGTCGGTCTGGACCCGGAAGTGGGTGCCGAAGAGGTAGGGCCTGAGTTTCTTGAGGGCCCACACGACGGCGAAGGCCTCTCTCTCAATGGTGCTCCATCGCTGCTCTCTGGCCAGCAGCCGCCGGCTGATGAAGGCCACAGGGTGGTCAGTCCCCTCGGGGTCAATCTGGGATAGGACCGCCTCGATGCCGTGCTCCGAGGCGTCGGTCTGGACTACAAACTCCCGGCTGTAGTCAGGGGCTTGGAGCACCGGGGCGGTGCACATGGCTGTTTTCAGAGTCTCGAAGGCCACCTGACACGTGGGTGTCCATTGTACCTTTTGTGGCCGGTTTTTCGAGGTCAGTTCAGTGAGGGGCCCCACAATGCTCCCATAGTTCTTGATGAATCGCCGATAATATCCAGTGAGCCCTAAGAAGGCCCAGACGGCTGTCTGGGTGACCGGGGGCTCCCAGGCCACGATGGCGTCAATCTTGGGTTGGAGGGGAGCCACGTGGCCGCTCCCCACTTGGTGCCCCAGGTAGGTCACGGATCCTTGACCTATCTGGCACTTGCTGGCTTTCACAGTTAGTCCGGCCCAGCGGAGGACTGTCAGGACCTCGCAGAGGTGCGTCAGGTGCTCAGCCCAGTGAAGGCTGTACACTGCAATGTCGTCTAGATAGGCGGCGCTGAATTCCTCTAGTCCCGCCAGCACTTTGTTCACCAGTCTCTGGAAGGTGGCTGGGGCGTTTTTCATGCCGAAGGGCATCACCTTGAATTGGAAGTGGCCGTCGGGTGTGGAGAATGCCGACCGCTCCTGGGCGCCTGGAGTGAGGCTGATCTGCCTGTACCCGGCGGTGAGGTCGAAGGTACTGAGGTACTTGGCGGCTCCCAGGCGGTCGATTAGTTCATCGGCCCGGGGGATGGGATGTGCGTCGGTTCTGGTAACAGCATTCAGTCCCCGGTAGTCCACACAAAACCTGAGTTCTGGAGGGGTGCCAGGTGCGGCGGCTTTTGGGACCAGGACCACTAGACTGGCCCAGGGACTGTCGGAGGGTTCGACCACCCCCAGGGCCAGCATCTTGGTAACTTCTGTCTGGATGCAGGCCCGAACTCGGTCGGGAACTCGGTAGGCCCGGTGTCGCACTGGCTGGCTGTCCCCGGTGTCGACATCGTGGACACACCACTGGGTAACCCCGGGGGTGAGGGAGAACAGGTCTGTAAATCGCCCCAACAGTTCTTGGCAGTCTCGGCGTTGTGCTGGTGTCAGGTCGGAGGAGAGAGAGATTCCCTCGACGGAGCCGTCTTTCTCAGCGCACCTGTTGGACAGGCCACATGAAGGGCCGCTCTCCCCCGGCCCAACCAGGCCCGAACCAGCCACGCAAGTACCACACACCACCATTGCCCGTCCTCCGTCCCCGCAGGGACCCCTACACTCGAACCTGTTGACCGCGTAGGCCGACCCACTACCGGCCTGCGCGCCCATCCTGGGCGCCATCTTGGACACTCCACCACGAGGCCGCCTGGCCCCCGATCGACCTCAACCCTGGGCCCGGCCAGGCCTCAGACATTCCGGCACCAACATCCACCCAGGAGGTGAGCGGGCTACTTGGTCAGTCAATGGGAGCAGGAGGTGTCGATGGCTCTCCCCCGCCAAGTGCCGCTCGCCCATCGCCTCCCCGGGCGCTGGCTCCACCCCCCTGCTGGGTGTCTGAACCCCCGCATCCCGGACCTCCCGACCTCCAAGTGCGAGGGTCCGGACATCAAAGCACACCAGCCCTATAACTGGGGCAGCTCCAGAGCAGGACGGGAGTTGTATCTTGGAGTCGAGAGACGCAAAGAAGAACTCATCCTTGACGGACTACTGGCGCTGCCGTAGCTCTGTCTTGTGCACCCTCGTCTTGCCTGCTGGCGCTGCCGCGGCTTTGGGAACCACCCTATCCTTCATCATCGTCGGGACCTGCTGGCGTGGCCGCGGACCGTTTGTAACCACCACCTTCATCGGGACCTGCTGGCTCTGCCGCGGACCGTCGTCTTCCTTCATCCACCTCGGGACCTGCTGGCTCCGCCGCGGCCCGTTCATCTACACCACCGAGCTCGAGGATTGAGAGCTATTTTCCATCTTTTTGGTAACAAGACTGTCCCGCTACCCTTTTCCCAAACAGAGACCAGAATAGAGGGGACCCCTGAGTCCAGACCTCCTTGTACCATTCTACCGTACTTGAAGAATTGTCTATAAAGTATCGTTGAGCTTTATCATTGTGTGGTGTCCGTCTGTGGGGGGGAAGTTACTTGTCTGTACGATTCACTGGAGACGGCTCTCCCCGGAGACCTCTCCCCGTATCCTCGGCCGACCCTCCCGGTCCGTCTAACATTGGTGGCCAGCGACGGGATCCGAATCACCGCATAAACCGTACAGAGAGTAGCTCACCCCACGGCGAATCACGATGTCAACTAAAGACAGCGGATCAACGGAGAAATTCCAGATGGAGAAATTGGGCGAGTACAGCCATCGTGAACTTAAACAGTTCTGTATCGAATTAGGTATCGCTACCACCGGACTAAATACCAAAGATGACTTTAAGCAGGCCCTGGAATCTTGGGCAGAAACCGGGGCTGCCGGAACCCCCGATCAAGACATCGCAGCACAAACCCCCATGGCCCCTGAAGAACGAAGAACGGGTCTCTCGCCAGACGAGATCCAGGAACGAGAAAGAACCCGACTACACGAGCTGGAAATGGCCCGGCTCAAAATGGACGTTGAACTAAAGTTGGCCGAACAGAAAATCAACTTGGAGCACCTGCGTCTCCGAGAAGAAAGAGAGGAGAAACAGAGACAAAGGGAGCTCGAGGAAAAGAAACTGGCATATGAACATGAGCGGAAATTAGCTGAAATCGACCTACGCAAACAGAATAAAGAAACAGGGGTGCCCGAGCAACCCCACACTCCAGGGGCAACAGAGAAGAAGGTACACATCCCCAAGGATGTCGTTCGAGAATACTTCCGAGAGGACGACATCCAGCAATGGTTTAAGGCCTATGAAATCGCTATGACTGCACACCGGATCGATAGAAGCGATTGGGGGGCCGGTCTGTGGGGGAGATTCCTCAATGAGGGCCGCGACGCCCTGCTGCAACTCCCGGACCAGCAGATGACCTCCTATGACCATATGAAAGCTGCACTCCTCACCCGCTATGGCCTCACACCCGAGATGTACCGTCAGAGGTTCCGAGACTGCACCCGCATCCCAGGTACAACTTGGGTGGACTATGTCAATTACTTTAGCCGAGCCTTCGAGGGCTGGATCAAAGGAAGCAAGGTCACAACCTACGAACAACTGTTCAATCTTATGGTATGGGAGCATCTGTCGAACAATTGCTTCATTGAACTTCGCCAGCACCTCCTCGACAGCAAGTTAACGGATCCCCGGCAGCTCGCAGCCGAAGCAGACCGGTGGGAGATCACCAGAGTGAGTCGAAATGGGTCCTCCGAACAGAACCGGAACAACAATGGTCAGCACCGTCCCCGAGGAGGTGGAGGCCAAGGACGCGGAAGAAGCAACGCTCCGGTCACCCCCACCACCAGCCCCACCCCCCCGGCCAACCGGGGCAGCACCCCAGCGCGACCGGGACATCGAGCCAATGTTACCTGCCATCGATGTCAACGAGTCGGACACTATGCAAACGACCCAAACTGCCCCCAGTACCAGAGCCCAAGACCCCGCCAAGTAGCCGCTGCTGCTCTAGGGGAGGAACAGATCTCAGAGGAACAAGAAGAATATGAACAGGAACACCAAGAATGGGAGCCAGCCGCCATGGCTCTCGCCTGCCTAGGGGGGAGAGACATGGTCCCGCGGGTCCCCCTACCCGCTAATACCCAGAAGTACAGCCAATGGGTGGGCATCAATGGACGCCGGGCTGAAGCCCTTCGTGACACGGGGGCCAGTGTAACAGCCGTCCGCTGTCACCTGGTGACCCCCGATCAATACTTACCAAACATTCTCTGCCCTGTACGTTCAGCCGATAACTCAGAAAGTCTGTGTCGGATGGCCTGCGTCCCCTTCGAATGGGGAGGGGTCTCCGGCATGTTGAAGGTGACGGTCCGAGATGATGCCCCCGTAGACTGCCTCCTGGGTAATGACCTGGAAAGCTCTCCATGGGCAGCAGTCGAACGAAAAGAGCACCTGGGGATGCTGGGCGTCCCGGACTGGGCGTGCGTCACCACCCGGTCCATGACCGCCCGTGCCAACACCCGCCCAGAGGAACTCGAATGGCCGGCGCCACCGCCTCCGGTCGCCCCCGCCGAAACCACCGACCGTGACGTCCCCCCCGAACCAGCTCAACCTCCAGACCTCGCTAACCTCGACCAGTGGCCTCAAGAGGGGGGGCCCACGCAAGAACAATTTCGCCAAGAACAAAAGACCTGTCCCTCCCTCGAGGGACTCCGCCAGCAAGCGCTAGCCCAAAGCGCAGGGGATACCTCCGGAACTCACTGGGTCTACTGGGACAATGATCTGCTGTACAGTGAGCAAAGAATCGCGGAGCTGGGGGCCAGCCGAGTCCTAGTGGTACCCCTCCGTTTTAGAGACTTCCTGCTAAACCTGGCCCACGATGTCCCCCTGGCAGGACACTTGGGTCAAGACAAAACCTATAGCCGCCTGGTGACCCACTTCTTCTGGCCCAAAATGAGGGACAATGTACACCAGCATTGCCGATCTTGCCCCACGTGCCAAGCCAGTGGGAAGAGCGGCCGCAAACTGAAAGCCCCCCTGCAACCGTTTCCCGTGGTCACCACCCCGTTCGAGAGGGTCGGAATCG
This sequence comes from Lissotriton helveticus, assembly GCF_964261635.1. Taxonomy (NCBI): domain Eukaryota; kingdom Metazoa; phylum Chordata; class Amphibia; order Caudata; family Salamandridae; genus Lissotriton; species Lissotriton helveticus. The sequence continues at coordinate 1,036,648,018 of NC_136067.1, read as the reverse complement.
ATATCGTAGGGCCCCTGGACCCGCGCACAAAACAAGGCCATCGGTTCATCCTGGTGCTAGTGGACCACGCCACCCGCTACCCGGAGGCTGTTCCCCTGCGGACGGTGACAGCCCCGGTAGTCGGCCGGGCTCTGATGGGGATCTTCTCCCGGGTGGGCTTCCCCCGGGAGGTCGTCAGTGACAGAGGCACGAACTTTATTTCGAAATATATGAAATCTCTCTGGCAACAGTGCGGGGTTACCTACCGGTTCACGACCCCCTATCACCCTCAAGGAAACGGACTCGTTGAGCGGTTCAACCGCACACTCAAAGGGATGATCGGGGGGTTGGAAGAGCCCCTCCGTCGCCAGTGGGATGTACTGTTGCCGTGCCTTCTCTTCGCATATCGAGAGGTTCCCCAGAAGTCCCTGGGCTTCAGCCCATTTGAACTGCTATATGGACACCCCGTGCGCGGGCCGCTCAGCCTAGTTAAGGAAGGCTGGGAGATGCCCCCTCTAAAGAACCCACCAGATGTTTTCCGCTACCTCCTAACACTCCGCAACCAGACCCGGCGATTCCGAGAACTAGCAAAAGCCAACCTAGAGGCCAGTCAGGAGGACATGAAAAGGTGGTATGACCGGAATGCCTCCTCCATCGAATTTGAACCTGGGCAACAGGTATGGGTGATGTCCCCCACCGAACCCTGCGCCCTACAAGACAAGTGGACAGGGCCCTTCAAAGTGGTCGAGCGCAAGGGTCCGGCTACCTATCTCATCGACTTGGAATCTTCCCGGAACCCCCTCCGGGTCCTCCACGCTAACAGACTGAAACCGCACTTTGTACGGACAGAACTCAGCCTCCTGATGGCCACAGACAATGGGGCTGAAGAGGACTCCGAGCCCCTCCCGGACCTCCTACGAACGCGGAAGGAAGACGGTTCCGTAGATGGGGTCCGACTCTCAGAGGCCCTCACCCGAGAGCAACACCAGGAGTGCCAAGTTCTCCTGTCACAATTCGCCAGCCTGTTCTCCCTCACCCCAGGTGTCACTTCCTGGTGTACGCACGATGTGGACACGGAGGACAGCCCCCCTATCCGCCACCGGGCCTACCGCGTGCCAGATCGGGTACGGGCCTGCATCCAGGAGGAAGTAGCCAAAATGCTCACGCTCGGGGTCATCGAGCCCTCAGACAGCCCCTGGGCCAGCCCTGTAGTCCTGGTCCCCAAAGCAGCTGCCCCCGGCACCACACCAGAACTCCGGTTCTGCGTCGACTACCGGGGCTTGAATGCGGTCACCAGGACAGACGCACATCCCATCCCCCGGGCAGATGAACTAATCGACCGCATGGGAGCTGCCCGCTACCTCAGCATCTTCGACCTGACGGCGGGCTACTGGCAAATCGGCCTCACACCCCGGGCACAAGAACGTTCTGCCTTTTCCACTCCCGATGGCCATTACCATTTCACAGTCATGCCCTTCGGCATGAAGAATGCCCCAGCAACCTTCCAACGGCTCGTCAATCAGGTCCTGGCGGGGCTCGAAGGATTCAGCGCCGCCTACTTAGACGACATCGCTGTATACAGCAACCAGTGGTCCGAGCACCTCCACCACCTCCGAGCAGTACTGCACGCCCTTCAGCAAGCTGGCCTCACGATCAAGGCCAGCAAATGTCAAATTGGGCAAGGGTCTGTAACCTACCTCGGGCACCAGGTGGGAAGCGGCCTGGTGGCCCCTCTGCAGCTAAAAATCGCCGCCATCCAGTCCTGGCGGCCCCCCACTACCCAGACCGAGGTACGAGCCTTCCTGGGCCTCACGGGCTATTACCGAAGGTTCGTGAAAGACTATGGTACTATCGTGAGGCCCCTCACAGAGCTCACGTCAAAAAATCAGCCCCAGAAAGTCAACTGGACCCCAGAGTGTCAAGCTGCATTTGAACAATTGAAAGCCGCCATGTGCTCCGCCCCTGTGCTCCAGGCCCCCGACTACAGCCGGGAGTTCATCGTCCAGACGGATGCCTCCGACCATGGCATTGGGGCAGTCCTGTCCCAAGTGAACACCGAAGGCCATGACCAGCCGGTGGCCTTCATCAGCCGGCGACTCCTACCACGGGAACAACGCTGGAGCACCATAGAGAGGGAGGCCTTCGCGGTGGTATGGGCCCTCAAGAAGCTCCGGCCCTACCTTTTTGGCACACCCTTTCGGGTACAGACCGACCACCGACCCCTGCAGTGGCTGATGCAGATGCGGGGGGAAAACCCGAAGTTACTACGCTGGTCCATCTCCCTACAAGGAATGGACTTCACAGTTGAACATCGGCCTGGGCCCGATCACGCCAACGCAGATGGCCTGTCCCGGTTCTTCCGCCTCGACGAGAAGAGTCCCCAAGAGAATGGGTAACTCTCCCCGCCTTCAGCTGGGGGGGACGCATGTTGGACAGGCCACATGAAGGGCCGCTCTCCCCCGGCCCAACCAGGCCCGAACCAGCCACGCAAGTACCACACACCACCATTGCCCGTCCTCCGTCCCCGCAGGGACCCCTACACTCGAACCTGTTGACCGCGTAGGCCGACCCACTACCGGCCTGCGCGCCCATCCTGGGCGCCATCTTGGACACTCCACCACGAGGCCGCCTGGCCCCCGATCGACCTCAACCCTGGGCCCGGCCAGGCCTCAGACATTCCGGCACCAACATCCACCCAGGAGGTGAGCGGGCTACTTGGTCAGTCAATGGGAGCAGGAGGTGTCGATGGCTCTCCCCCGCCAAGTGCCGCTCGCCCATCGCCTCCCCGGGCGCTGGCTCCACCCCCCTGCTGGGTGTCTGAACCCCCGCATCCCGGACCTCCCGACCTCCAAGTGCGAGGGTCCGGACATCAAAGCACACCAGCCCTATAACTGGGGCAGCTCCAGAGCAGGACGGGAGTTGTATCTTGGAGTCGAGAGACGCAAAGAAGAACTCATCCTTGACGGACTACTGGCGCTGCCGTAGCTCTGTCTTGTGCACCCTCGTCTTGCCTGCTGGCGCTGCCGCGGCTTTGGGAACCACCCTATCCTTCATCATCGTCGGGACCTGCTGGCGTGGCCGCGGACCGTTTGTAACCACCACCTTCATCGGGACCTGCTGGCTCTGCCGCGGACCGTCGTCTTCCTTCATCCACCTCGGGACCTGCTGGCTCCGCCGCGGCCCGTTCATCTACACCACCGAGCTCGAGGATTGAGAGCTATTTTCCATCTTTTTGGTAACAAGACTGTCCCGCTACCCTTTTCCCAAACAGAGACCAGAATAGAGGGGACCCCTGAGTCCAGACCTCCTTGTACCATTCTACCGTACTTGAAGAATTGTCTATAAAGTATCGTTGAGCTTTATCATTGTGTGGTGTCCGTCTGTGGGGGGGAAGTTACTTGTCTGTACGATTCACTGGAGACGGCTCTCCCCGGAGACCTCTCCCCGTATCCTCGGCCGACCCTCCCGGTCCGTCTAACAGCACCTTAGGAGGTCGGGCAGGGTCTCGGAGTCGTCTTCGGCCCCATCGTCGGTAGCTAGCAGCAGGCTCAGTTCTGTGCGGGCAAAATGAGGCTTGAGCCGGTTGGCGTGCAGAACCCGGAGGGGGTTTCGGGGTGACTCCATGTCCATGAGATAGGTGACGGGGCTCTTGCGCTCGATCACTTTGAAGGGGCCCGACCATTTGTCCTGGAGGGCACAAGGTTCGACCGGGGACATGACCCAGACCCGCTGGCCCGGCTCGAACTCGATGGATGAAGAGTTCTGGTCATACCAGCATTTCATGTCCTCCTGACTGGCCTCAAGATTGGCCTCGGCAAGGGCCCGGAACTTCCGAGTCTGGCTTCGTAGGGTCAGGAGGTACCGGTAGACATCCGGCGATGCGTCTTGGACGGTAGTTTCCCAGCCTTCTTTGACCAGGCTGAGGGGACCTCGGACAGGGTGCCCGTACAGGAGTTCAAAGGGGCTGAAGCCCAGGGATTTCTGTGGTACCTCCCGATAGGCGAACAAGAGGCAGGGCAGCAGGACGTCCCATTTGCGGCAGAGGGGCTCTTCTAGGCCCTGGATCATCCCCTTGAGTGTCCGGTTAAACAGCTCCACAAGTCCATTCCCTTGGGGATGATACGGGGTGGTGAATTTATACGTGACCCCGCACTGTTGCCACAGGGACCGCATATACTTTGATATAAAGTTTGTGCCCCGATCGCTCACGACTTCTCGGGGGAACCCCACTCTGGAGAAGATCTCCATCAGTGCTCGGCCCACCACGGGAGCCGTTATGGTTCGTAGGGGGATGGCTTTGGGATAGCGGGTGGCATGGTCCACCAGGACGAGGATGAAGCGATGGCCTTGCGAGGTTCGGGGGTCCAGGGGCCTCACGATGTCTATCCCCACTCGTTCGAAGGGAGTGGTCACTACTGGAAAGGGTTGGAGCGGGGCCTTCACCTTCCCTCCGCTCTTTCGCTGGCTTGGCATGTCGGGCAGGTGCGGCAGTGGTTATGCACATCGTTGCGCATCTTCGGCCAGTAGAAATGGGTCACCAGGCGGCTGTAAGTTTTGTCCTGCCCCAGGTGCCCGGCGAGGGGCACATCGTGTGCCAGGTTCAAAAGGAAGTCTCTGAATCGTAGGGGGACCACCAACACTCGGCTGGCCCCTAGTTCGGCAATTTTCTGTTCACTGTATAGGAGGCCGTGGTCCCAGTAGACCCAGTGGGACCCTGAGGTGTCCCCGGCAGCTTGGGCGGTGGCTTGCTGTCGGGTCCCCTCGAGGGAGGGGCAGGCCTTCTGTTCCTGCCGGAATTGTTCTCGGGTGGGACCACCCTCTTGGCGCCATTGGGCTAGTTCGGGGATGTCGCTGAGCTTGGTGCTGCCTTCTTGGTCATGCTCCGATGGCTCGGGCTCGGGGTCGGATTCTTCATTGACTGCGGGCGGTGGGGGCGCGGGCCACTCTGGCTCTTCAGTCGGGGTGGCCTCGGGTGCCGCCAGGGCCCGGGCAGTCATGGATCGGGTCGTCGCGCAGACCCACTCTGGTAGTCCCATCATTCCTAGATGCTCTCTCCGTTCGACTTGGGCCCAGGGAGAGCTCTCGAGGTCGTTTCCAAGGAGTCAGTCCACGGGGGCGTCGTCCCGGACGGTCACTTTGAGGGTGCCCGACACCCCCCCACTCGAAGGGGATTCGGGCCATCTGACACAGAGTTTCGGAGTTGTCGGCGGCCCTCATGGGGCATCGCACGTTTGGTATGATCTGTTCTAGGGTCACCAAGTGGCAGCGGACGGCCGTCACACTGGCTCCCGTGTCTCGGAGGGCTTCGGTCCGTCGTCCATTGATGTGGACCCACTGACGGTACTTTTGGGTGTTCCTCGGTAGCGGGGCCTGGGGGACCAGGTCTCTTTCGCCCAGGCAGGCTAGGGCCATGGCGGCCGGTTCATACTCGGTCTGATCTTCGTTGTAGACCTCTTCGTCTTCTTCTCCCCCTTCCCCCAGGGCTGCAGCCGCGAACTGGCGGGTCGGAGGCCCAGTGGTGCCGGGGCGCTGGTTCATGGGGCAGAGGGGGTCACTGGCATAGTGACCTGTCCGCTGGCATCTGTGGCAAGTAATGTTCGGGTGGGGCCCCGGTCGCACTGGTGGGGGCCCTCTTCTGGTCAGGGATGGCGAAGTGTTCTTCTGGGGGGACCCCCGAGGCGGACTCCGGCCCGGGCCGACGGGAAGTCTCGGCTCCTGTTCTGGCCTCCTCCGCCGCCACGCTGGCGGGGGTGCCCCTGACCGTTCCGTCCCGTTTCTCCTATCGGGGTCTGGGGGACCCGGGTGCTCACCCATCGATCCGCCTCGACGGCGAGTTTTCGGGGCTCGGTCAGCTTACTGTCGAGGAGATGCTGCCTGAGCTCGACAAAGCAGTTGTTGGAGAGGTGCTCCCAAACGATGAGGTTGAACAGCTGCTCGTAGGTGGACACTTTGCTGCCCTTTATCCATCCTTCCAGGGCCCGGCTATAAATGTTTACGTACTCCACCCACGTGGTACCGAGAATCTTTTTGCAGTCTCTGAACCTTTGTCGGTACATCTCGGGGGTGAGGCCATACCGGGTGATCAGGGCATCCTTCATGTGGTCATAGGAGAACATCACGTCCTCGGCCAGCTCTAGCAGGGTGTCTCTTCCTTCGCTGACGAATCTCCCCCACAAGCCGGCACCCCAATCTTTTCGCGGGATGCGGTGCGCGGTCATGGCAACTTCATACGCCTTGAACCATTGCTGGATATCGTCATTTTTGTAGTATTCCTTGACGATATCCTTGGGAATGTGGACCTTGGGGTCGGCAGGAGGTGGAGGGTTCCGGATTACCGCGGCGCCAGCCTCTTCGATCTTGGCTTTGATCTCTAGTTCTTTGAGGCCACGCTCGTGTTCGTACGTGAGCTTTTTTTCGTCCAATTCTCTTTGCCTCCGCCTCTCTTCCAGATCTCCCTCTAATCGTAGTTGTTCAATGGCCATTTTCTTGGCTGCTAATTGAAGCTCTCCATCCAGCCGGAGTCGGGCGAGCTCTAGTTCATGGAGCCGACTCCTCTCTCGCTCCCGGGCGTCTTCGTGGGAGAGGCCCGGTTCTTGGTTGGCGGTTCTTTCCTCTACTGGGGCTACGACTGTACTCAGGGGTACTTCTAGGACAATGTCCTCGTTGGTTTGGGGTGGGGTCGCTCCGGTCTCCATCCATGTTTGTAACGCTTCTTTAAAATCGTCTTTTGTGCTTAGTCCGGTGGTAGCGATACCTAGGGCTTTGCAGAATTGTTTGAGGTCTTTATGGGTGTACTCCTCTAATAGTTCTTTCTGGAATTCTGCGGTTGTTCCGGCTTCTTTAGTAGTCATCGTGGTTGTGGGTCTCTGTTAGTAGTGGTGGGTTACTCGCTGTACGATTTGCGCGGGCTCGGATCCCGTCGCTTGCCACCAATGTTGGAAAGGCAACCCCAGGGGAGACAGAAGGTGTCTGACTGTCCGCCCCGAGACCCACCTCCCTGTATGTAATAGGCCGAGCGCCGTAGGGAGGCCTCCTTGGCGAGGCTCCTCTCCTACAATCGTAACCGCTGAGCAATCACACTACTTACAGATGGACACCACACAGGAGGAATATTCACAGGAATCTTTTATATAAGCAATTAAGGCAAGTCCTTTACCGGTTAGCAGGCAAGGATCGAGGGATCCGTAAAGTCTTGGTTTCAGGGATAGAGGGTAGCGGGACAGTCTTGGCACCAACTGGTGCGTGGATAGTTCCATGGGGTCAGGCCGCGACAGCGTCAGCAGGGCCTCGAAGATGGTTCAGCTCGGTCAGGCCGCGACAGCGTCAGCAGGGCCTCGAAGATGGTTCAGTTCGGTCAGGCCGCGACAACGTCAGCAGGGCCGCGTAGGTGGTTCAGCTTGGGCAGGCCGCGACAGCGTCAGCAGGGCCTCGAAGGTGGTTCAGCTTGGGCAGGCCGCGACAGCATCAGCAGGGCCTCGAAGGTGGTTCGGTTTGGTCAGGCCGCGACAGCGTCAGCAGGGCCTCGAAGGTGGTTCAGTTTGGTCAGGCCGCGACAGCGTCAGCAGGGCCTCGAAGGTGGTTCAGCTTGGGCAGGCCGCGACAGCGTCAGCAGGGCCTCGAAGGTGGTTCGGTTTGGTCAGGCCGCGACAGCGTCAGCAGGGCCTCGAAGGTGGTTCAGCTTGGGCAGGCCGCGACAGCGTCAGCAGGGCCTCGAAGGTTCCAGGTGCAAGAGTTTGGATCAGGATCAGCCGCGACAAGGTCAGCAGGGCTTCGACTCCAAGATACAACTGAAGTCCCAATCCAGGGCTGGCCCAGATATAGGACTGGAGTCCTTTGATGTCCGGACCCTCGCGCCTGGGGGTCCGAGGGGCCGGGATGAAGGTGTCCAGACACCCAGCAGGGGGGTGGAGCCAGCGCCCAGGGAGGCTGAAGGGCGATCGATACTAGGCGTCCGGGGACGGCTGGAGGCCCCTCGAAACTCCCCTCTTCCGGGCTCCGCCAAGTGGCCACTCTACCACCTGGGAGGATCTTGGTGCTTCACTGAGGCCGGGGCCAGGGATGGCTGCGGCCCCGTGCTCGGGACGTGATGGGCCCAAGATGGAGTTGGGCCGGAAAGGGTGGTCTGGCCTGGGTGCCAGACCGGCTGTGTTGGCGAGCAGGGTCCGCCGGGGTCCCAGGGGGGAGAGCCGTAGGTTGCCAGGGGGGCTGCTCTCGTCGAGGGTTCGTGATCAGGGGGTCGACAGCGGGTCGACGGAGGCCGACGTCGTCCCAGGCCCGCCATGCGGGGGGGGTAGGACCACGCCACGAGGCCGAGTCCAACAATGGCCATTACGAGGTACCCAGGAGCTCTCCAAAAGGGCTGAAAGTCTTCTGTTCCTGTCTGAGTCCCCCCAAACTTGTTGTGATAAGAACCTGGGCGCCGCTACTGAAAAGGGTACATTCTAGCATTAGGCTATGGACAATATCATTATATGGGAGATCTGCTATCTTTAGAATGGTCTCCTTGCCGCAGCTGCTCTATTATTTGCATAACGACCCATACCCGATCCTGTCCTCGTTGTTTAAACTCATTAATGCCATACTGGAGCAGTTCTTGTGGGGTGGACGTGCTTCTCGGGTGTATCTCTGTACTAGCTTCCAGTCCATGCATTGTGGTGGGATCACAGCTGCAGATACACAGGCCTACTACATGGCCTCACACCTTCAAGTAATTTATGATTGGCATTATGCTCCCAGCGATGACCTAGTACATGCAATTGAGGGGTGGATATTAAACAACCCAACCCTTACATCTCACTTATATAGTTACTCAAACCACCGCTCTCTGCTACCCGCTACCAGAGTAGTTATTCTCTTCTGGCGACAGTCTCTGCAATGAATGGGGTCGCCTTACACGGAAAACACCGCTCTGGCATAACCAACTATTATCTCACCTGGTTGGACTCCAGGGATTCTGCGACTGGAACCACATAGGCATCACAACCTACAATGTCATACAAGGTACTGTCCTCAAATCGTTCCAGACCCTTAAGGATGAATTCTCCCTATATAACTCCCAGTTTTATAAATATCTACAGCTGCGCCACGCTATTACACCACACATCAATAAAGTTGAATTGTTTCCAGAATTCAGTACATTGGAGTGTAAGCTTCTCATGGGTGACCTAGGAGAGCCCAAGATATCCAAAATGTATCAATACCTCATCACATACAGTGCCACTACCCTTGTGAGACCTAAAGAAACATGGCAAACGGACATTGGGCCACTGAATACAGACAATTGGAACGAAGCCCGAGAATTGAACTGACATTTCCTCCAAGCTGCATCTTATCCAGTTTAAATACCTGCATAGGGCGTATTATACACTTTGTAGACTATGGAGAGCAAGCTTAATTGAGTCTACTATGTGTCTGTAATGCCAAAACGACAAGGGTCCTTTCTACACACAGTCTAGGCATGTTCAACTTTGGAAAGGTTTTGGAGTGGGGTACTGAATTGCCTGGCAGAAGTTCTCGGGTGGGATTTGCCTAGATCCCCTAGATTGCCATTGTTACATATAACAGATTTGATAGACAGAAATAAATATAAACACCATCTCCTGTGGTTAGGGCTTACCTTCACTAAATGGGATATTGCCAGAACCTGGAAATCAGATATACCTCCTACGATTAGGGCATGGAAAAATAGGGAGGATTTCTGTATGGGGTTGGAGATACCCATTTTTCAAGCCCATGGATGCCCACAGAAACATCCTAAAATCTGGCAAAGATGGGCAGACTACCGTGACCTGGTCCTGCCAGGACAGGCAACGACAGCAGATATTATAGACTTCCAAATTAGATTGTATGATGCCCAGAATAAACAAATACCTTGAAGGGAAAATGTTTGATTTTATGATCAACATCTGTCTCCAATGTATGTAATGGACACACTCTCTTGCATTGGAGCTCTTTTGTTAAGTTATGTTTATATCAAATATATCATTTGGCAGTACGCATATACATTTCCAAAGCAAAGATGTAATGAAGCGATTACTTCTGTATTCAAAAGTAGGCCAATAAAATGTGTTATTAAAAAAAATGGACTCACCGCCTTCCACTGCATGGACTTTCCCAGCGCAAGGACTTTGCATCACCCTCGCAGCCTCATCTAAATCACCGCTGTGCAATGCATCCCCAAAGCAGGCCCTCACGTTGAGAGCCCCTCATCAACTACTGCTTTTACAATGACGCAGGACTCCGCATCACAAACCCAGTATCTTCTTCAGAACAGACCGGCGTGGAAGACATCCTTGTTGCAGGATATCACATCGAAAGTCCCCTCATTGATGGCCTCCTCCATGACGACGCAGGACCTTACATCATAGACTCGCAGCTCCCTGGAACTTATATCCAACCTAGACCTCGCATCACCTCGACTGTGTGACACTTCCTTGGCACCAGACCTTGCAACACTCCACAACCAGGTCCTAAGGTACTCTTGTTCTGCGGGTCTAACTAGGTCCATGTGGCCGCCCAGCTCTCCATCGCGATCGGCCTAAACTAGTGACCACGGCCTATGCCTGAGCAACCAGATAACTAACCACAGTTGTTGCTTTGTGCCGTTTTGTACTTTATTCACAGAAATCTTTAAAATTGCATATCTCTGGTTCTATTGAGTGGATTTTTGTCTGTTTGATCTCAGTTTGTTTATTAAAATGTACTTCATTTTTCTAAACTGGTGTGGGATTTTTATTGTGTTGTGTTTTTACTTTATCACTGTTTGAAGTGCTGCATAATATTTTATACTTTACCTTTGAGTTAAGCCTGACTTCTCTGTGCCAAGCTACCAACTGCTTGCGGTTCGTTTGTGACTTTACCCTGACTAGCATTGCGTTTGCTGCTTGAGTAGGGTTTCACCCCACTCAACCAGTAACCCAATTCCTTCCATTAATAAAGATATACAAGGAAAAAATTAAATAAAGACAACTAAATAATTTAGTAAAGTCATGCTGTTGTTCTGGTGGTCTTCTATGTATTGCTGAGTGGTGGTTTTGTATGACATAAGCCCCTATGGGAATAATATGTGACGTAGCATGTGTTCTTCAAATTACCCATATAAGAGGATCTGAGGGGCATCGGCTACTATATGATACCCCACTGATTAGCACTGTGATGGACAAAACAGATGGCTTTCACTTTTGAAATCAAAGAAGGGAAACTTTGAAATAATAGCCAAATGGGCAATGCCGATTGATTTAATTACATACATCGTTTTAGTAGACTGTATCTATGGTGTCCATTATTTTTGTTTCTGCTTCTCAGGTCTAGTACCTGGTTCACTGCTGTCAGTGCTGATTTTTTAACAGAGAGGAAGGCAGCTCTGTTTGGTGCCATGGCGCTTCTGTTGTATCAAGTCATTTCTGAAGCACTTCCATGTTTCAAGAGGGCAGCATTTTCTTACAGGATCTTCTGTTTTCCAGAGTATGCTTTGTTATGTTATGTCATGGTATGTTATGTTATGTTAAGGGAAATTCATAGAGCTCATGTACACCAACAGGCCTCTTGGTGCTGAGTTAGTTAACCTCCATCATCTGAACCCAAATCTAGCTATAAGCTTGAGCAATAGCCATGTTTTCAGCATTTTTGTAAAGCACTTGTAGTTTGCTGCTTGTCTGATAGCGATGAGCAGAGAGTTCCAGAGTTGGGGGCCTTAAGTGGAGAACCATGTCCCTCCCATCCTTTTATGTTTAAATCTCGGGACCACCAGAAAATTCATTTAAGCAGATCTGAGATTACGTTTCGGGTAGTATCTTTGGATCCTTGAGGATAAGTACTTAGTACCTTTCCTGTGGATTGCTTTGAAAATAATGCATCCTGTTTTGAACATGGAGCGTTGCATCACTGGAAGCCAGTGAAACTCCTTCCTCAGAGGCTTTGTGTGGCAATATCTTAAATGTTGGAAAGTGATTCTTGCCTCTTGATTTTCTACCAGTTGAAGTCTATGATTTTGGTTACTAGGAAGACCCAGATAGAGGGCATTAGCGCAATCCATTCTAGACAGAATCAAAGCAATAATGATTAGAATGCTGGCCTCTCTAGTGAAGAATCTTCACATTTTTCTCAACTTCCTAAGTTGAAGAAAGCAAGTGGACATTACCATGCTTATCTGGGGTTTCATGGATAGGTCCACATCAATTTGAACGCCAAGACTTTTTACCTTGCTCTTGGGATTAGGTCGGGGACCTAACTCTGTTGGCCAGTTAGCATTAGTATGTCCTTACTAACACAGCATTCACCAGTTCCCAACCTCTAAGGTCATTGCCTAGCTGTTAGGGGTCACGGAGGCTGCAGTCGCACAGGCACGCTCTGAAGCAGGAAAAAACTGCGATTCCCGGCAGCCTCAACATAGCGCATCGCGTCAGACGCCACGCCATCGGCACATCTCACATGATGCGGAAATGCCGACATAGCGAGGCACCGGGATGAAGACGCTGCTGATTATTCCGCCTTGCTCGAGACTGCTTGTGGCTGCAGTTCCTGTTTGTTCGTGGTCGGGTAAGGGTGCCGTGTGCACCGCTTTCTTTAAATCCTGTCTGGATTCCTAAAGTATGTTTGCTTGCTCCATTGGGTGTTCCTGAGTTATCGGAGTGCTCATTACTCTTCCCTACGTTGGAGAACTTTCCTCATTATATACAGTTCTTGCGAGGGAGAGATACAATTACTTATTTGGCCTGGGACTTTTGCATTCCTTGGCATTATTCTGAGTGTATTAATTTCCCTATGTTTGCAAACTTTCCTCATTACACAAAGTTCTTGCGAGGGAGAGATACAATTACTTATTTGGCCTGAGACTTTTACGTTGCTTGGCATTATTCTGTGTGTAAAGATTTCCCTACGTTGGCAAACTTTCCTCAGCACTTAAAGTTCATGTGGGGGAAAGTCTTTACCACACCGAAATACATACTGATATAGGGGATCCTGTTATCAGTTTCGTTTGGTGTGTTATGATCATGAGGGGAGAGTGACGTAACTCCTCTCGTGTTTTGGCGCTAACTGTCCTTACTGTTTGTGGACACTGCTGTCTTTTGGAGCTCTATGCCTAATGTGCATTTACTGAATATTTATTGACAATTTTCTGCTGCTGCTCATCGTTGTTCTGTTCCTTTTCTTATATTCCTTCACAGGGGTGTCTAAGACAGAGAGTCTTGGTTGAGCAACTGTTGGTACCTCATTATCACAGGTAGTCACCAATGGGGGGCATGGTGGTGTTATTGTCATACAACTGTAGGTCTGGTCCTGACAGACCTCTTTATGTCTTTCAGCTTTGTGTATGGTAATCAGAGGTGCCCGCTCAACACCCCTGTATTTCCAGCCTGCGTATTTTCCTTTACAGGATAGTGGAAGTATGGGTGCTCAGGGAGATTAGAGATAGAGAGAAGTGTGAAAACTAGTAGTAATTACATCTTTTTGTATCTCGTTACAAAAACACAAATAACTTAAACAAAAATATCATCACCTTTAAAAGAACGTATAATGTCAGAAATAGTGATTCATATAATATACACTACAATGATATTACCAACATAATTACCATATCATTAATACATATTAAATAAAACACTTTTTATGTAAAACAATTAATTACAAATAAAAACATGACAAATTTAATACACAAATTCAAATTAAAAATAAACATTTTACATCACCAAACTATTTACAATTCATCGCAAAAAAATTACTAAATTCATAACAATATAACAAAAATCATATTGACTTTTACTACAAACATTTATATATCAACTTAAATAATAATACATATGTATATACCAATAAAATTATATTCAAATTTATAAATAAAACCTAATTAGCATTTACTTTAGAAGGACATAACTGATACCAAAATTTTAAAACTGAAATTAAATTAAAAGATAATTTATATAGTGTGTCTTTGTAGGTGTCTAGGCGCTAACTCAGGGAGGAGACCACAGAGGATAAGAAGATGGCGTTATTGGTTAAAAAGCTAGATTTTGAGTGCTTTCCAGAATGCATTTGTTGACTAAACTAGTCAATAAAATCAGACTATAAACAACTTTAACCAATAAAACCAGACAAACAACTACATCAAAAATGTACACGGCACACTAATTTTACCAACGAAATGCTTTTAAAACGACAAACACTGCAAGACAAGGAAACTGCTGGATTCTCTAACCAGACCCTTAAATAAGAAATATATACATCTCAACAAATGCTTAACCAAGTAAGTAAAACTTATATTTAAACTGAAACTTGATCATAAATTAACTTACAAATGTGAAATAGCAATCAATATCTGTGCATGTACTAACTAAAAGAGAGCACTATGATTTCGAAAAGTGAGAAGCTGCCAGAAACAAATACCTATCACAAATCAGTAAAAAGATATAACAAAGTTATTATGCAAAAATTATTAGAAAATATTAACTCTCCCCAATAGCAAGTAAAAATAAACCTAAGGAACTCAACCTCCACAAACTCCCAACAAATATATATATATATATTTTTTTTAAACTGACACTTTTTTTCTTCCAACTGAAAAGGAATCTCTTGCTCCACATTACAACACCCACAAAGCAGAACTTGCAAAATGGTGTGAAACACCTAAAGAGAACATACTTATAAATAAAAAAATAGAAGTAGTAGCATAACTTTACATGTAAATGCCAAACCTATAACATTTAAACAATTGCATTTATGTATACTGTTGTATTACTTTCAGATACAATGCCACAGCAAGTCAAAGAAATAACATCCCAGAAAGAAAAGCAATAGCTAAGTCACATGGGTTACACCTACAACCAAGAAAGTGCAGACAGAAAATTTAAATTGGAAATGTACCATTATTATAATCCATTCTAAAGAAGCGCCTCCACAAAAGATGATGTAATTCATGTAAGAGAGCACAACCAACCCACAAAAGGTGACATAAATAAACATAAGGGAGGTATTGCAGGATATAAGAGAGGAAAGCACATGCTCCCAGGAACCCACAACCAAAATCCTAAAAGACATACTGCCAAAATTCCCCGAGCACATCACAGGGCAACTGACACCTATGCCCACTTTAAAACCTGTAACTGTACAAACTTAAAAGCCACCAGTGATACGTCTCCTGCCCCTAGAAGATACCAAAACATAGGAACACGTGAACATAATGAGGAACTTTTCCTTTTATATGACAACATAAACATTTGAGAAACAAATTTTTATATTCTCCACATCAAATGACTCACTAAAACTAAGCCAATGTTAAATCTGGATGATGGATGGGACCTTCAAAATATGTCCCAAACCACTCACTCAGATATACAATCAGCATGGTAAATATAAAAACACAAATATCCTTTTTATAGATGTCCTACTGCCAAATAAATAAAGCAGCATTAACTACGAACTCTTAAATAATATTAAACATACAACAGATAATCACTTCTAAAAAATAATCATAGAATTTGAACAGGCCATGATTCCGACCATTTTAAAAATGTACCCCCGCCCAACTATACAGGTCTGTTACTATCATTTCAATCAAAGCATGTGGAGACACCTCCAACAAGCTGCACTTAGGGGCTCATGACGATGTCGGGCAAAAAGCCTCCACCAGACACCGATTTGGATTCGGGACCAACTGACTTGCGGCCAGTGGTTCCGACCGGCAGATTAAGATGCGACTGATCACTGTTCAGTCAGAGTCCAGTTGTACCCTATGCGAGCTCCGACCGAACACTGTTTGGTCGGAGTCCCATTGTCTCCTATGAAAGCTTGTGTTACACCCGAGAAGCAGCCGTAACACAGGCTTATATGGGAAATGGGGTGTCTGCAGAAAACCCTGCACCCTGTTGCAGGCAACCAGCAGTGTTTGCCACACAGTGCAGGCTTTTACAGGGGGTCCCTTAGGTACTTCCTCGGCCTTCAACTGTAGGGTGCGGGGGATAGGGGGCCCCGAAAGTCACTTTCCGACAGCCTTTCCGTGTCAGACAGGCTGACGCGTATAGGCTGTTGGAAATTGACATTGTAATCCTGATGGCGGCAACACTGTCCAAAGGGGTGTACAATGCTTTTCTGACAGGAATACTCTGCAAGTCATGCAGAACTGAGTCAGAATGACTGGCCAGTTTACGTTCTGACCACGAACATCGTAATCGGCATCTGAAATGTAAACCAGCCAAATTGGTAGGACAGGATCTGAAGCTGTTGAGGAGATTCCGACTGTTAGGAGGAGGCTTTCCAACCAACATCGTAATGGGACCCTAGGTGTAGAATACGCTATAAACAGCCAATTTACTATTGGAATAAAAAAACGTTATTGCACTAGATTATATCCCGGTAACAGAGGTAGCTAACCACTACAATTTACTAATAGAAATCCCCCTCTACAAACTAAACGATTGACAAACTAAGCCCTCTAATGGATTACTTTTGAAGATACTTGGGCTGGCAGACTACATCTCTCCGGATACAGGCACAAACCCAAGTTCCAAATTCCATCCTTGGCACTGTAAGCCAAAACAAACAACTCAGTTGAAGGATGACACAATGCCTTCCAAGCCACATTAGGCAGAACCCAACCTACTCTCTATAAATTTATAGAAGCATAAAAAAAAAGAGCAAAGCTACCAACAACTTCAACTGGAGCAATCCGTTAGCCAAATTGCACTTAAACTTAGCAAACAAACTAAAAGAATGTTTATGTTACAATGTAAAGTCAAAATCGTCATAAACAACAAAGGAGTAGATTAAGTAAACATTAACTAAAACTCCAATATTAAATGACTGAGATAATATTAAGTACATACATTTTTCACATGAAAAATGTAAACCTGACCGACCAAAAAGCTCAACGAACAAACTCAGCTCATAACATATAATAAAAACAAAAGATAAACCATACTTTTCCAAATAGAACTCACATAATATTTACCCAAACAATAAAATACCACATTTCCCACACAGAAATTTATATTATATATATATATATATATATATATATATATATATATATATATATATATATATATATATATATTCACTGAAAAAACCATAGGTTATAGACCATATATAGTTAGGAATTAGCATTTACAAAACCTTGAAAATTCACTGAAAAAACCATAGGTTATAGACCATATATAGTTAGGAATTAGCATTTAAAAAACCTTATTTTACTCACACAAAACCATTGAAATTCCATATATAGTTAGTTGTACTAACTATATATCGCGCACCCGCAATCCACTGCTGATCATGTCACATATTACATCATTCATGACATGGTCAGTGACATCACTGATGACATCACTGATGACATCTCAAATGACATCACTGATGACATCACTGATGACATCTCAAATGACATCACTGATGACATCACTGATGACAACATCCAGTGACTGTATTTTTCTGTAAAGTTAAAATATGTCTTGAGTGGATGTATAAGTGTCTGGATGAAGGATTTAGTAGGTGCATGACTGACTGTATGAGTGAGTGATTAAATGTGTCTCACTGAATGCATGGGTTAGTGACTAAACTGTCTTAATTTGTGCATCATTATGTCTGTTGTTCTGAAAACTGCTGCATGTGTTGTTCAGTAGCTATATGAGTAACTATATGGGTTATTGATTGGTTGCCCAAGTATTTGTATGGGAGACTGAGTGTATGTGTGGGTGGCTGGGAGGTGTATGACTCTGTGCATAGATGTGTGAGCAGTTGATTCACTAGATGTATGGGTTCAAAAGTGCATGTGGAAACAGCTGTATGGGCGGTTGACTGTGTGCATCAGTGTATTGGTGAGTGAATGGATATCTCAGTGCTACATGTCAAAGTAAGTACATATGTAAAACACAGTACATGTGAGACTTGACATATATAAATAATTGTGCATAAGAGCCAGTGAATGTGTGAGTGGCTGTATGCATCATTGTGAACTTGTATCCAGGATTGTATAAGAGAGTAAATATGTTTTAGTATATGTTTGAATAAGTAAGGTGTGTATAACTGTATAGTTGAGGAAATGGAGGTGTGATTGATTGTTTGCATGACTGACTAGGTGTGTGTGTAACTTCATGGATGAGTGACAATCTGTGAGTCTGTGTTTACACTGAGTGTATCTAAGGTGATATTAGAGTCTGAAGAGGTTCATCGTATTATCACATGAATGATGTCATCAGTGATGTGATCAGTAATGTCATTTGAGATGTCATCAGTGATGTCATCAGTGATGTCATTTGAGATGTCATCAGTGATGTCATCAGTGATGTCATTTGAGATGTCATCAGTGATGGCATCAGTGATGTCACTGACCATGTCATGAAAGATGTAATATGTGACATGATCAGCAGTGGATTGCGGGTGCGCGATATATAGTTAGTACAACTAACTATATATGGAATTTCAATGGTTTTGTGTGAGTAAAATAAGGTTTTTTAAATGCTAATTCCTAACTATATATGGTCTATAACCTATGGTTTTTTCAGTGAATTTCAATGGTTTTTTAATAGCAAATATCATAAGCTGTCGAATGTCAAGTACGTGGTAAGAAAAAACATTTTCGTGTTTATGCACACTGATCTGCTTTGAATGCTGCCCCCCCCCCTCATTTCTATTAGGAGTACTCTCTCTTTGCAGATAGTGAAAGGTAGTTAACGCAGGCCTTTGCCCCCGTTGTAATCCGTCGTGCCTGCTTCTCTCTCCATTTGATTGATTGTTATCCAAGCATTTACTGTTTTAGAATTGGTTCTCTTTGGTTCATTCTCTATTTACAAACAAGCACAGAGTCGCAATACTCTGTTTAGTCTTTGCAGATAGCGAAAAATCGCGTAAAAAAACAAAAGGAATCGAGCAAAATCAGTAGGCCACTAATGGGATCTCTTTTTGACCTCGCTAAAATAGAAACATTAGGAACAACCCCTCATGACAAACACAAAACTAGTGAGATGAACTGAACTCCACACCATGATGGCTGCAATACAGCTCGGCTCTGCCACCCACCCCGCCCAAAATAACGATAAACTCTATGCAAATATTACAAATATATACAACACACCAGCAAAGTAACAGGGTAAAACATTTTATTAAACAACTATTTACATAACTATTTTATACTTTTTGTTGCCCGATCCGGCTAGCTCAATCGATCGAGCATGAAACTCATGCACTCTGATGGTTCAAAGTTTTGAGGAGTGCTTGTAACACTGTCTGAAGCCTATTTGCACTTGCTTCAGCTTCACTATTCTCAAAGTAAAGTGGGGGCTGTTTGAGGACGTGACTGCATTTGTGAACAATGTGATGCGGTGCCACCCTGAACCGCTTGACGGAGGCCCCCGAGGGACGGTGTGATGGCGCGGACTCGGAGGGGGCGCTTGGCTCCGGCTCCCTCTCCAAGTCGTGTTCTCCTGGTGTAGCCTGAGATCGCCCCCGACATAGGTGGCCGGCTCCCGAGATCAAGCGGAACTTTTTGCCTTTTGGTAACTCTTCCATTCTTGACCTTGTCCCACAATCCGTTTCACCTAAAGACACGCTGTAGTGGGGCGCCCCTTTACCATTTCAGTTGCCATTCCGCCCTCTTTTGCTACACTGTGCCTCTTCCGCTATTCAGCTGTTTACCGCCCGCTCTTTCGACTACAGCGTCTCGCTCACCATGTAGTTGAGTTGCTCCCGCTCTTGCGGTGCAGCGATAGGCGGCTGCCACAGTACTCTCAAAATGGCGGCCGGCTCTTCAGATTTGGGCGTGGTCCACTAAAATTGCCCTGCGACACCTTGGAACTCGGACGCTTGTCTGCTAGAGATTGGGCTCCATTCTCAAAAGCGTCCCCTCAGCCTTGAAGATTCTACAAAAGTCTTGGGGGCCCCCGACTCCCGCAGGCTTCTGGTGGGGAGCGGCTAGCATTATTGCTCGTGGAATGGCCACGACGGAGCTACGAAATGGTGGTGCTCTCATGCTAACGCCAGCTTCAGTCTGAAACATCCAGAAACACTGTAGACTACCAATTCGATCAGTTCCGGTAGCGCCCCAACGTGACCCGGTAGAGAAGAACTAGCCCTCCCCTCTTTGACTGATGGTTCTTGTTGCCTGTCCCTTCTGTTGTCATTTAACAGAACTATTTAGCCTGCTGAAAGGGGTTGTGTTCCGACCGCTGGTTGGTGGAGACATTTTGACTATATTCTGGACCTGCGTTGTCGCGTAATGCGTCATATGACGCGCCGCGTTAGCGCATCCGGAAGTGATCCGGGGCGCGACGCGCAGCGCGTAACGTAAGCATAACAGATCATGTGACTTGTTAATAAAACTTTTCATTGGTTCATTTTACTTTTCTTATTCTAATGATGAAAGGCTTGGTCATATGACCTAAAAATTACGCTTTTTATTACTTTCGAACATTATTTTTTCTTAAATATATGTTATAATGTTCCAGGCTAATGTACTTTCCCGGAAAATTTACAACTGTCCTGCAAGTAAAATATATTCCTTTTTCGAGAAAAAGGGCGTTTCTTCGTCCCATGACGGAGCCGTTGAGCAAAAGAGGGTCGGCCTGCTGTCTTAGTCGCCGATACGCCTGAATATGAGATTCTTATCGATCACTTTATGTTGCAGGAGTAGAAAACACAACAGCCCTTGACCATTTATCTTTACTGCGTTCCTGCGTATTATACCTTTTACCCTTCATGTAATTGGTCTGCTTTATTTCACTTGCCTTTTACTGATTCTAAAACAGTGACTATTATTAAAAACTTTACCAATGTATATACTACTACCATGTTTTCTTTTAAAAACCTTTATTGTGAAAATGTCATTATACAAATACGGGCCTATAACCACGTGGGCCGGCCACGGAGCAAACTGTAATCGTATATGATGAGTAGACATTTACACTGTAGAGGAACGTAACGGGCGGGCCATTAGGTTGCAAGAACTAAGGTGTCTAACAGTTGCGGAATCGGTGGACGTACATTTTATAATTAAAATATGACAGGGCCAGTTACAATAAAATTATCTAGATATACATTTGCGGGCAAGTACCATGGGTGACGTTAATTCGAACTTTCAATAGTACAGTAATCAATAACACATCAGAACTTAATATCAATAGGGATATCGAAATATTCAATCTATTCTCGTCCCCGCCCGCCATGTGCTTCAAAACTGCATACGTATCTCGTGATATCAAGGTTGTGCAACCAGTACACAACAAGGAGTTACGAGTCCCATTTATTCCGGCGCCATTTTGGGCGAGGACGGGCAGGTCCAGGATATAGTCAAAATGTCTCTACCAACCATCGACTATGATGATGTTCATATGCTGTATTTATTAGAGTAACACTCATCTGTCCACATGAAATTAATTTGCCACAATCTAAACATGTCATTTTAATCTTTCCAAAGTTCTTCTAAATATTTGGGACCGTTTCCCTTGCCTCTGATGCTGTCAGTGCCACTTCTTTGATGAATGTACTGGCAGGTCGGGGGTTCTCCTCCAAATCTCTCTTTTATGCAGCACTATAATTAATCGGTGCCACCTCTCCATATGACGATGCATGGTATAGTTACCATAACTATATTTTTTTTCGGTTCCTCTGGAGAGTACATCGTGGCAGATGAAGCGTGTAACATACCGGGCATTTAAATTCGAGCGTCCGAGTTCTAAGGTGTCCCAGGGCCATTTTAGTGGACCAGGCCCAAATCCAAAGAACAGGCCGCCATTTTGAGAGTCCTGTTGCAGCCGCCTGTCGCTGTAGCATCAAGAGCGGCCGAAACTCAGCTGAATGGCAACTGAAACGGTAAAGGGGCGCCCCACTACAGCAGACGAGCCTCCACCTAGGAAGGCCCGTTCACGCCGCCTCCCCCCCCCTTCGGGCACCCCACGCCGTTATTCGGAGCAGGATTGTAGGATGGCCACACCAGTACGGCAACTTGCTAGACACCACCTCGGTGCCTACCGAATCTCAGCGCCTTGTGGTGTCTTCTATTCAGAAAACATTGTTGTGCTGCCTTCGACCTATTCGCCGCAAGTGCGCACGCAACTCAGCTGCATAGCTTGCTAGACACCACCTCGGTGCTAACCGAATCTCAGCGCCTTGTGGTGTCTTCTATTCAGAAAATATTGTTGCGCTGCCTTTGGCCCCATTCGCACATCGGTCCGCTACTGCCGCCATCTCACAGGCCAACGGGGCACCCCACGCCGACTTTCAGCATTGTAGGATGGCCACACCAGTGCGGCAACTTGCTAGACACCACCTCGGTGCCATCCGGATCTTGGCATCTCAGCGCCTTGTGGTGTCTTCTATTCAGAAAATATTGTTGCGCTGCCTTTGGCCCCATTCGCACATCGGTCTGCTACTGCCGCCATCTCACAGGCCAACGGGGCGCCCCACGCCGACTTTCAGCATTGTAGGATGGCCACACCAGTGCGGCAACTTGCTAGACACCACCTCGGTGCCATCCGAATCTTGGCATCTCAGCGCCTTGTGGTGTCTTCTATTCAGAAAATATTGTTGCGCTGCCTTTGGCCCCATTCGCACATCGGTCCGCTACTGCCGCCATCTCACAGGCCAACGGGGCGCCCCACGCCGACTTTCAGCATTGTAGGATGGCCACACCAGTGCGACAACTTGCTGGACACCACCTCAGTGCCATCCGGATCTTGGCGCGTTGTGCTGCCTTCGGCCTATTCGCACATCGGTCCGCTACTGATGCCGCCTCACGTGCCAACGGATTTTCTACGCTTTTTATACCCTATGCCGCATAACAGGTCATGTGACTTGTTTATGAAACTTTTCATTGGTTCATTTTACTTTTGGTTTCCTAATGATGGAAGGCTTGATCATATGACCTAAAAATAACACTTTTCATTGGATGAAAACTTTTTTTTTTCCCAAACGATGAAAGCCCCACCTTGTTTCTGGATGTTTCAGACTGAAGCTGGCGTCAGCATGAAAGCACCACCATCTCGTGGCTCCGTCGTGGTCATTCCGCGAGCAATCATGGCAGCCGCTCCCCACCGGAAGCCTGCAGGAGTCGGGGGCCCCCAAGACTTTTGTAGAATCCTCAAGGCGGAGGGGACGCTTTCGAGAATGGGGTCCAAGACCTAGCAGACAAGCGTCCGATTTCCAAGGTGTCCCAGGGCCATTTCAGTGGACCAGGCCCAAAAAGGAAAGAGCCTGCCCCCATTTTGAGAGTCCTGTGACAGCCGCCTATCGCTGCACCGCAAGAGTGGGCGCAACTCAGCTGAATTGCGGATTTTGACACAGTGGACCAAAAGCGGACGGAATGGCAACTGAAACGGTAAAGGGGCGCCCCACTACAGCAGACGAGGCTCCACCTGGGGAGGCCCGTTCACGCCGCCTCCCCCCCCCCCCCGGGGCGCCCCACGCCGTTATTCGGAGGGTGGCAACTTACTGGACATCACCTTGGTGCCATCCACATTTCAGCGCGTTCTGCTGCCTTGGAACTATTCGCACAACAGACCGCTACTGACGACCCACCCCCCGGGACGCCCCACGCCGGATACCCAAATCAGTGCGGCAACCAGGCAACATCACCTGGGTGCCGTCCAGAAATCTGGACGTTGTGCTGCCTTGGGACTATTCGCACAACCGACCGCTACTGACCATTGTTCCTTCTTTTTCCCTAAAAATGTTTAAATGTTTTTACTGTTTTTGTTTTGTTGTATATATTTATAAGTTATTAAAGTTTTATAATCCTACTACTTTGTTGGAGTGCTATATATTTTTAATGTGACACATAATTGTAAAAACTTTGATGTACAAAGAGTCATCCCTGGAATCTTCCGCTTCAGGCTCGGTCCCCTCCCCAATCACAATACAGGATGGTTTTCAGATAGTAGGAACGCGTGTGGTGTGACGGATCTCATCGGGTGTGGGCCTTGATCTACTATAACTCCTTTGAAGAGGGGTGATTCTTTATAGCTGGGGCCATAAACTACATCTGCAAGGCTAGCTGATAGCCTGGGACCGGCCTGGAGGAAGAGGAGTGTCAGAGGGTGCGGTAGTGAATAGGGCGAAAGGGAGGTGTCGGGCGGGCACAGGGTGTGATTCTCAGGGAAGAGCACCGCAGATGGGGGGAAGGTTATTGCCCATGCATAAGACAGAGAGCGGGGGTGACCAGTGCCTGGGGGAGATGCTTGCGAGGGTGGGGAGCCATGCTAAGGATCGACAGCGTGCAGAGAGTGGGTCTGGTCAAGGCATCTAAAATGGCTGCCGTGCACGACAAAAGTGTGGCATTTGAAAAAAGGCAAGATGGCGCAGACAATGTTTTTCAACACTTCCTGATTTCCTTCGAATCGAACGTTAACAGACGTTGGGGCATATTACCAAAGTTAAGCGATATTTATCCCTAACGATGCTTAGCAACGAATTTTTTACCGCTAAGCATCGTCAGAAATTATCGCAGATAAACCTTGCTATTATCAAGGTTTATCGCAAATGCGATAAAAAACGGCCGTAATGCATTAATATCGCTGAAAAGTCAGCGATATTCATGCATTACCGAGCTAATGCTCTTAGCCATGTTATCCACCTCCCATTGGATAACATGGCTAAGAACTGCTCAGGGCAGGTGTTACTTTTTGGAGATATTCGCGCTTAGCGCGAATATCTCCAAAAGTTGGTAATAGGAGATAGCGATGTTAGCGACTGTTTCCAGTCGCTAACATCTTGGCACGCCCACTTTGCATGTCATTAGTGATAAATATCACTGACATGCAAAGTGGGGCCCAAGATGGTCGCTATCTCCTACTAGCGGTCGCTAACTGGTGTTAGCGACAGCTAGGTAATACGGAGATAATTTTATCTCCGCTTTCTTGGCTTTTAAGCCAAAAAAGCGGAGATAAACCCCCTTGATAATATGCCCCGTTATCTCTCCCACACTACCGGTCCCCCTGGGCCTAAACGCCGAGATGGTAGGGACTGCATCCCGTGGAGATAGGCCGAGACGTCACTCAGCAGAAAAAAAAGTTAAAAAAAGTCTATAAACATACAATAAGTTAAAAGTCAATCATTCTTCTTTCCTTGTAGTACGCTCCCCAGTCCGCTTCCCGTTACGCTAACCGGGCGCACCCCACCAAAAAAATGATTTTTTTTTTTTTTGCCCCGCGGAGCCCTTTTAAAGCCTCCACATCAAACCTATGGGGTCAGGGAGGATCTACTATGCCCCCTTATGGTCATTTGCCCCTTCGCTTTGGCCTCCTCTTGTCTCTCGATCCTACCGAGAGACAAGATGGCGGCCGCTACGGACTGTTTGGAATGTTTACAGACGCCGGAGAACCAATCAGCTTCGCTTCACAAAGCTCCGTAACGCGAAAAGTACGCGAAGTGGAGCGCTGCCCGGAGCGCTGTTACAGATATATATCTTTTTTTGAACGTTAATTTCTCAAAATCCACTGGAGCACATATATTGAGACCTAGCAAAGGCACATCGGGCTACCAGTCCCTACAATTTTGCCAAGTTTCGTGCAAATCCATTCAGCCGTTCGATTATTATTATTTATTTTTTTTTGCCCCGCGGGGCCCTTTTAAAACCTCCATATCAAACCTAGGGGGTCAGGGAGGATCTACTATGCCCCCTTATGGTCATTTGCCCCTTCGCTTTGGCCTCCTCTTGTCTCTCGATCCTACCGAGAGACAAGATGGCGGCCGCTACGGACTGTTTGGAATGTTTACAGACGCCGGAGAACCAATCAGCTTCGCTTCACAAAGCTCCGTAACGCGAAAAGTACGCGAACTGGAGCGCTGCCCGGTCCGCTGTTACAGATATATATCTTTTTTTGAACGTTAATTTCTCAAAATCCACTGGAGCACATATATTGAGACCTAGCAAAGGCACATCGGGCTACCAGTCCCTACAATTTGAGATGTCATCAGTGATGTCATCAGTGATGTCATTTGAGATGTCATCAGTGATGTCATCAGTGATGTCACTGACCATGTCATGAATGATGTAATATGTGACATCATCAGCAGTGGATTGCGGGTGCGCGATATATAGTTAGTACAACTAACTATATATGGAATTTCAATGGTTTTGTGTGAGTAAAATAAGGTTTTTTAAATGCTAATTCCTAACTATATATGGTCTATAACCTATGGTTTTTTCAGTGAATTTTCAAGGTTTTGTAAATGCTAATTCCTAACTATATATGGTCTATAACCTATGGTTTTTTCAGTGAATTTCATTGGTTTTTTAAAAGCTAATATCTGTAGCTGTAAAATGTATTCTTCTTTAAATCCAAAAACATATTTTATATGTTTATTAATAATTTTTTTTTTAATACTTTTTTTTGTTCGCTCCCGGTTCGCGAACCAGGAAGCTTCCCGTTAGCTCATCTTGATGCCGCGACCCAGTCCGCGAACCGGTAAACGTTCCGTTAGCGCAACTGCCGCGTTAGAAATCAACATCGTGACGCGTCGCGGAAGCGCGACGTATCACGTTGTTGCGTAATGCGTCTTATGACACGCTGCGTTAGCGCACCCGGAAGTGCTCCGGTACGCGAACTGAGACGCGAAGCGCAGCGAACCGGAAGCGATCCGGGGCGCGTTCCGCAGCGCGTAACTTAAGCGTAAGAGGTCATGTGACTTGTTGATAAAACTTTTCATTGGTTCATTTCACTTTTGGTTTCATAATGATGTAAGGCTAGGTCAGGTGACCTAAAAATAACACTTTTCATTGGTTTAGAAATATTGTTTTTCCCAAATGATGAAAACCCCTCCTTCTTTCCTCACTCTGACTTTCATCTTTGTGAGAGGAAGACCATTTTTGAGAGTTGAGCAATGGCTTCAATAGTTGCTTCAGCTGGTGCACCCCCACCACCACCTCTACCTCCTCATGGAAAGAGAGTACCACCTCCCCAGTTTATCAGCCAGACAGAGGAGGAAGAGGATGAACTAGAGGAAGAGGAGACCGAAGGACCACAGTTCTTACAGGAGGTGCCCCGGGTTTCACGTCGGAAAGCCAGCTTTATGTGTATGTAGTATACTTGTAAAGCGCACAGCTGCCCCAGCAACGGGGCGTCCCGGCGCTGTATAACTCTGGGGAACCCGTCCTGGCTTTCCCTGCGGGATGGTCCCTTGCTGGGAGTCCCCAAGGTGGAGCCAGGCATCCCCGGAATTGGTGGGGCCGTTGTGGAGATTAGGCAAGCTAATGCCCAGAGTTGCTGAGTGGAACCCCTGATTATAGTAAGCACCGAAGCGAGAATTATCGAGCCCGCTGACCAAGGTCCACGACCCTGCCGCGTCGGGAATTGAACCCTGGTCCCGGGCTGACTTCTGCTCTCAGGCCTGCCGCCTCTAACCAGTGAGCCACACTACTCCACTACTCTACTTTATTTGGCAGTTTTTTTCACTCCCTCAAAAAAAAGTAAATGCTAGGTATGTCACCTGCCTGATTTGTAAAGACCGGTTATCTAGAGGCACTGATAAAAAATATAGCTACGGAAACCATACAATGCATCGTCACATGACCAGGTGGCATCCACTGAACTACAGCCAGGCGGAGATACGTGACATGCAAGATAACCCAACAACAACTCCTGTGGCCAGGTCAACATCACTAATATCATTGACAGCAGCAGAGGCACGGGAAACTGTGCCAAACATTCAGGAGAACTTTGCTCATATTAAACATACCTATATGTATTGCGGTGCATTGCTGTCATGTGGTAACATGAGCATTAATTTAATAAACCTAGCTATTAACAATCACAATTGCCCTAACCGCCCCAGACAGTAATTTTTTTTTTTGCTCCTGTTGAGCCCTTTTCAATGCCTGTTTTTTGTTGTTTCCCCTCCATCAAAAACAAAAAAAAACATAAAAATGTTCAAAAAATACAAAACAAAGAAAAAATGTTCAGAAAAAAAAAAATATATAAAACAACAAAAACATTAAAAAAACATTCTTTTCAGAACTACCTCCCCTTTCCCAAAAAAATTGCTAGAATGTTTAGCACTCTGGCAAGCTCTTTTTTTTTTAGTTCGCTTCCCCGTTCGCTTCCCGGTACGCGAACCGGGAGCGAACCAAAAAAAAAAAAAAAAAAAAAGAAGAGTAAGTATAAGGGAAGTAAACAGAGAGTAATGTTAAAAGAAAGACAGCTATAGGGAGTAATCCAGAGATACTGTTTAATAGATCTATTTACCGAAGAAAAGATGGAAGAGGGTATAATTGTGAAAAACAAAATAGATAAGGAAGTGAAAGAAAAAAAAGAGAGTAGAACAATAACAAAGAAGAGTTTCTTGGAGAATGTGAGTGAATGTTCAAAATAAGATTAAAACATGTGGAATAACAGAGAGAAAAAACAGAAAACAGAAAAGAAAAAATAACAGAAAAGATTAATTGAAACAGCAAAGAAATGTAAATAACATAGAACCATATCATCAACATAGGCAATAAAAGTTTTGCAGCTTTTATCAGCAGAAATGTGTCGCTAAAGCCGCTTTTGCGGCGGAAAACTGCAGCTAAAACCACTTTTGCAACAGTTTTCTTCCAATAAAAACAGCAATAATTTTATTGGCTGTGTTGATAATATGCCCCTTAGTGTGCTTGAACTACAGAGAGAAAGCATAATGAACAAGTAGTGAAAGAGTGATCAGTCAAAGACACTAAGAGTAATAGAGACGGAGTGAGTGAACAAGAGTGAGGAACTATGAGAAGAGAGGGACTGAGAAAAGGAGTGGAAGGAGTAGAGTAAGTAGGTAATAGAGAAAGGAATGAGGGAAGTAGCAAAGGCAGGAAACTGAGGGTTAAAGAAATGAAGCTGTCGAACTACTAGTAGGTGAATGTGATAGAAATGTAACGAAAAGAGTACAAAACATTTACCTTATAATTGTCGTTAACGTACTCACTTTTTGTTTTTATACTTTCAATCTGTGAAAGAGAGAACAAACATTTGAAAAATATTAAAACATGTATTTAAAAATTAGAAAAGACAAGGGAAAAGATTGAAGGAGAAACAGAGTTTCTTTTCCTCATTTCACAATCACATCACCTGTGTTGCCTTTGGTTAGGTATCTCATAGTGCAGATGGAGTCTAGCATATCAAAGAGTACATAGAAGTTGAGCAAAATATACAACAATTTTGACATTTACAGAAGACTTAGCTTCTTATCTTGTTGGAGATGAAGTCAGGCCTGTCTTGCAACATGGTGCATCTTTTGCATCACTGCTGCATCGGTTTCATGTGGCACGGGTTTTTTACAGCATGACACATCTGCCTAGATGCATCAATTTGTAATTTTGTCGCCTCATAGCAAATCTTTTGCACCGCCGCTGCATCACAAAAGTGACGCACAGTGGCGCAAAAGAGGCATACACCTATCATAAATCTGTCCCTAACATTTGAAATGATTGATTCAGGATGACGATAAGGTGTGGCCTATCCAGAGGTTTGTTTAAGGTGAGGCCTACTCAGGGTTTTAGATGAAATTTACGCTTGTTGAAGAGTACAGAGGAGATAATACATGTGAAGACCTACCAATGAAGTAAGTCATGTCCACTTCACTCTTGAACAAAGGCCAGACCTCTTC
The DNA here is from genome assembly GCF_964261635.1 of Lissotriton helveticus. Taxonomy (NCBI): domain Eukaryota; kingdom Metazoa; phylum Chordata; class Amphibia; order Caudata; family Salamandridae; genus Lissotriton; species Lissotriton helveticus. The sequence continues at coordinate 1,036,618,492 of NC_136067.1, read as the reverse complement.
TGTGTCCATGGACAGACCTAAACTTCATCTGCACAATGTCATTCGTAAACTTATGAAACACAGGTGATGTAATTGAAAAATGTGGAGTTTCTTTTCCTCATTTCACAATCACATCACCTGTGTTGCCTTTGCTTAGGTATCTCATAGTGCACATGTAGTGCAGCATATTAAACAGTACCCAGAAGTGCAGCACTGCATGGAACAACTTTGACACTTACAAAAGCTTCAGCTTCTGCATGCCCCCTACACAGTGCTAATTATATACATTTTAAACTAATGGTATCTTGCTGGAGATGAACTGAAACCTATCTTGCAACATGGTGCATCTTTTACACAAAAGTGACCCACAATGGAGCAAAAGAGGCGCACGGCCACCATAAATCTGACCCTAACATTTTAAATGATTGTTTTAAGATGCCAATAAGGTGTAACCTATCCACAGATTTGTTTCAGGTAAGTCCTACTCAGAGTTGCAGATGAAATTTAGGTTTGTTGAAGAATACAGAGGAGAAAATACATGTGCAGGCCTACCAACCAAGTGTGTCATGTCCACTGCACTCTTGAACAAATGTCAGACCTCCTCTGTCTCCAGGAACAGGCCTAAACCTCATCTACACAATGTGATGTGTAATGTTAGGAAACACAGGTAATATAATTGAAAAACGTGCAATTTTTTTGGCTCATTCCACAATCATATCACCTGTGTTTCCTTTGCTTAGGTATCTCATTGTGGAAATGTAGTCTATCATATGAAAGACTACGTAGAATATGAGCACTCTATGCAACAACTTTGACACTTACAGAAGCCTCTCCTTCTCCATGCCTCCTACACAGTTCTAAATGTACATCATAAATGCAAACAGTACAGAATTAATTATACATGTTAAATGGTTTCTTTTTGCTGTTCTCAGAATGTATCAAATTTCACTAAAAACAGTGACTTGAAGGTATTCATCATATAACAGCGGGGAAAAAAAAACACAATCAAAATGATTGTGTTTAAAAAACCCATACAACATAACAAATCAGAATTCAGAACTCCTTAAAGTTAACTTACTTTCCATGACGTCGAAGGATGTCCTATGAACAGCTTACACTCTGTTGTGCTGTTATTACTTTCAGACCGCCACTTTCTGAAAGAAAACCTCCATCGTTTTGAAAAACATGTTACATACAATAAATGACTTCTTGCTCTCTACCACACGTTTCCACAAGGCCAAATCATGTCAGAGCCATTTATAACTCTTAGAATTCTTGTAAGCCAATCCCGTCATGTTGTATTTCCGCAACTTTCACAATAAAAAGGTTGAAGATCATTTTCACAATCCTGGACTAGTAATATCTTCCCCTTCTTGCTCAGTCATGTTCTACATTTCCTATGACACTGATACTGCTTACTATGAAGCAGACTTACACTATCTCTATGACTACTACAATTATTTAATTCTCTACATCACTTTTAATCACAAAGCAATATAAAACAGTAGACAGCATTGCAGACTTACATTCCCTCTACTCCATGTTTTGATTGGCTGCTTCAATTAGCTTATAAAAAGAAACAGTTTTTTTGAACTCATTCAAAGTGCACTTATTTCTCCATGACGTCCAGTGTTATGGTAAGAAGTTATGTCTCTGTACTACACTTATCCTCAAGGCCAAATCGTGTAGGAGCCATTAGAACTTCTTGAAATTCCTCAGAGCACATCCCGAGATTCTTTCCCTAAAATGTTGGTTTTAAAAACACCAGGTAAGAGTTTTTAGGTCATACGGCAATTTTTTTTTGAAAATTAAAACAGAATCATTGCAGAATGACCAGCCATTTCTAGACTTTAAATAAGCTGTGTAATGTCCTGATGATATTGAAGGACCGTCATGATATATAATTGCTGCAGTTACAAAAGTCCTTCCTGATATTGACAACTGTGAAGCCACAACATTTTTAATTAAAGTTGTCAATTTTGTTCCATCAGGCCTACATCGTTGGAACATTAAAATAACATACTGGCCATATGTTCGTATAAATAATGTGGACATCATTTCAGATTTACATTGGCTACACTCCATGTTGTGATCAGCTGCTTTTACTAGTTTATTAAAAGAGACTGATTTACTGTCTGGCAAAGTTAAATATATAAATCTTTCTGAGTCTACACTAGTAGTACTTGATACCCTACAGTTCTCGCAGTCATGCTGCCATTGATAAGAAAGCCCAAACAGGTGATCTACATCTACACCTTCAGCATGCAATACATCAAGCATATACATTAAAAACTCCTGACAATCTTGCTGACTATTTTGAGAGAATTGTGTTTGGCCTGAACATCTGTCTAACAGATTTCGAATTTCAGACACACTTTCTTTTTTTGTTCTATCAGTGCTACATTTCTCTAACACAGAATTTAACAAACTGCAAAATCTTTGATCAGAATTGACCACAATCTCTTCTTTTACATTTTCTAGAGAAAACAAAACATTAACCACTACATTAGCATAGCAGTTGACACCAGAACTGTTTTCAAATTGAAAACCAACAACATCTTCAACAGAATCCTTTTTGTTTCTGCTTATAATTTCAGGTTCATCGACTTTTCGTCTTTTTGCTACAACCTCCCCAGTATTGGTCACATTTCTTCGTTTCCGGCCTACCACACGTTTCTCAAACAAAGGATATTGAGGCAAATGTGGCGCATACTCTCTTCTTAACCTATTGTATTCCTTAACACAATCTAGATCCGCACAAATGTTTGTGACATCACACTCAATCAAGTACAATCCCGATAAAGTTCTAACTCGTGACAATGCCACATATGCCATACCCTCCTTGAACACAGAACTGCCAATATTCACCAATGCACTGTCTACACTTAAACCTTGCGATTTATGGATTGTCACCGCATATGCCAAGCAAACAGGAAACTGCTTACGGCGAACATATAAGTCTTTCACAAGCAAAAATCTAGCAGAACAACGACCAATTAGCTGTACTTCCTCAATGCCATCAAATTTAATTTTTAAAAATTCAATTCCATCTCTATTTCTGTATTTTACAAAATCAACAACATTACCCATTGATCCATTTACCAGACCTCTTTCAACATGTAAATTCCTTCTTAAAATTATACGGCAGTTCAAGCACACATTCAGAGTCTTTTCAAAACCTGCAGTTTTAGATATAGTCTTCTCTAATGAATCCAATTTTGTTTTCAAATTCTCAGACAAAATAATTGTTGATCCCATATGCTCTACTCTGTCAATAGCTTCCAGTTTCACAATCTGTTGCTTTTCTAAATGCAACATTTTGTTGTTGAATTTGGCACATTCTGCAAGAGTTGGCATCCAACATATTCCAGATTTCTTCTCAGTAATTTTCTGAAAAATATTCTCAGGCACAACATCTTGTTCTGGATATAAATTTGACAGTAATCGTGCATGTAAAGCTTCTTTCCCATGCTCGGTCACTTTTCCAATTCTAACATCTTGTAGAATAGTCTTGTAAACTTCATCCTTCGCCTGACGCATATTTTCATGCAGTTCAGCATAATTGAAGTTTAACCATATATTGACGTTGCCAATGCTCCCTAGGCACTTCCTGGTATCTTCATGCGTGAGCATTTTGAACACAGGTTGCCCTTTCACTGGTGTCAGCTGCAGAAGATCTCCGAAAACAATGATGTGTTTGCCACCAAATAACACATCATACTCTGTTTTGAGAACTTCTTGCATTCTCAAATGCACAAAGGCAAGCATGACATTGGAAACCATGCTTACTTCGTCAATGATAAGAAGTTTCATTTTCCTCAAGATTCTTGAAACTTCACAACAAGCATCTCCAGATAGCTTGTGATATTGTAATTTGTTGTCATGCTCCACTGGCAGCATCAGTAAACGATGTAAAGTAATCCCTTTAATGTTATGTGCTGCCAGTCCAGTTGGAGCGGTGACAACACAAGACAGCGATGACTCAGTCCTTTCCTGCAAATAACATGAAATTGCTTTAAGAAGGAAACTTTTTCCAGTTCCCGCTTCTCCACTCACGTACAGTCGGACAGGCTTCAACGACGTACATGAGCACTCTTTCTTGTCATGACTTAATCCATGATCAATTTGCATGGTAACTTCGTCATATATTTTCCTCTGCTCAACGTTGAGTTGTCTTTCCAACTCTTCTAAGTTAACCGCATCCTCCTGAGCATGTGCCAACGCTCTTTCCACTTCATTCATAGCAGTGGCAGCTTCATTTTCGATAACAGGTCCTCCTAGTGGATCCTGACTCAATGAAGCAGAACTCTGACTGTCCTGAGAACTGTCTCTGGCAATCTCGGCTGCAATCGTTGCTTCCTGCTCAATTTCCGCATTCAACATTTCTACATATTTGGGAAAAGCAGGACATTCTATGGTCTCCTTGGCAGCATTGAAAGAGTCTTCGTAACAGAGGAAATCTCCAAGCAGTTCCTCTTCTGCACGCCAAGGCTTGAAAAGTTGCAAAAGTGCTAAATAGAAAAACTCATTTTTTTCAGGAGATTCGCCACTCAATTTTCGATGGTTTACCAAGTGGCATTTTCTTTGCTTGACCAGACATCCCTCACTTCCTATTACAGCATACACTCCTTTCTCAGTATCTTCTTTGATGTTCCTCTTGAATATGTAATTTTGAAGAACCTCATACAGACAAACATTCTCGAGGTGACTGCTTTGATTTGGATAATATGTATCCAACATGTTGGTCTTCAAAATGTCGGTACTGTTTGGCTCCTTTTCCGCCAAATACTCAATTTCCCGCACAGGTTTCAGAACTCGATTACGCGTTGCAGCAAGACCAAGACTCGCCCAAACGATACTCCTGGACTTGGCATAGAGACTTGCTGAAGACAACCGGTCAGAACATTCGTAAGCTCCGATTTCTCGATGCGACAACATCTTCAGACTGAAACTGTACAACTTCTTGCTGAGGCTCTTTTCATGGGAAATGTCCTCCCACATATCCTTCAATTCTGTCTTCTCTTTTTTGGTGATGTAAGATGTCACATACCGAGCCACAGCCATACAGTTATCAGCCACAAACTGTATATCCATGTTAGCATTCCACATGGACAAAATCACGGGTTGTAGTCGTTGATGTACTTAGACTCTTCGTTCCTCTTCAAATTGTATGTGTTTTTAGGTGATTTCTTCATCACATTATGTCGCAGCGAAGACATCAAACTGTTTACTCTTCCTTTAGAAATCACCGGTCGTGGAAAGCCGAAACGACATTTGGTGTAGAACTTGTCCTTGTTTCGGAATTTACGACGACAGTACTTTCCACATCGATGGCTTTGGAAACGTAGAACTTTTTCTCTTAGGCTTTTCTTCTCCTTTGCGTTTGGAACAGCACACGTAGAATACTGTTGTATGAAACTCATCACTGAGTCTTCTGGATCCGTTCCAAATGTAGGTGCATCCTTAATCCACAGCAACATATGTGTATGAGGAGCACCTCTTGCTTAGTACTCCTTTCTCCAGAAGAAATCCAACACCTCTCCAAGAGGTGGATTCTTCCTATTCATGATGAAAGACATCATAGCTTCAAATCTATGATTGAAGTACCTGCATACATTGACTGGATCCAAAGAGCACAGTTCTCCGGGTGTCTTGAATTCGATGTTTTCGATGTTTCCATTTGCCTCTCGTAGAAATTCAAGTAAGTCTTCCCAGCCATACTCCGCACAGCTCAGAGTGAGGAACCATGTGGGAGTTCCTAAGTTCCTCAGCATACATTTTAAATCACCATGACGACGGTACCAGTACTCATTAGTACCACGCTGACACGCCATGAGATTAATCAGGTGAGAATCCAAAATACTGTCCTGGACATTGACTTTATCCATAAAGTCACTTGCCGAGATGTTTTGCATGTGTATACCACTTTTCAAGATGTGGTTCACTGCATATGACAGTCCAGACAGATCGCTTTCAAACAGGAGATGAAACAAATAGGGAATGCATTGTCGAAACCTAGCATCTCCTGCATACAATCGCAAAGTCCGGTATTCAGAAGCAGGAATTTGATGAGGTCGCTCATCATATCTTCCTCCCTGACCTGTTGGAAAAAGCTGTGGGAAACACCGAGCTTCCAAACTTTCCTCCCAAACACTAATGGGACTCCCTTTGGCTTGTTTCATTTGAAACAACTCAATAGCATTCCCCATGACTTCCTTTGAATGCAAAGGATGAACACTATAATGTTCATATATTTCTTCACTAGTAGAGGGTTCTACTTTCTCAATTTGACCAGCACACAAATCGCTATCCTCTTCCTCACTTACTTCCTCTTCTGCAACATATACATTCTTATAGTATTTATTATTATTTTTTCAAATACAATGTTGCCTTTTTAACTTTCCTAACATCCACTAAATCTTGCCATATTTTCTTATTCTTTGTCGGAACCCCATTAACTAAGATAACCAGAGGTTCCTCTTCCACTTTTTCTACTCCAATTGTGTTAATGTTTTTCTTCAAATCTAGAGGCAAATAAACAACTCTTCCCTTTAATCCTCTCTGTAAATCTGATGGAGGCAATTTCCCTGTCTTTGGCTCCATTCTTACAATAGCCTGAAAGGGATGGATACTTTGAATCAAAATAGATTCATAAGTATTTAAATCCTTCAATTCAGAAGGAATCTCAACCAATTCCAGATTATTATGAACTGCTCTAGCAGGCATCTGGTTTTGATTTAATTTGTTACAACAATAAGTACACACACGTTGATCCAATCCCAAATCAAAACAATTTTCTACCATCAAGTATGTTGTGAAATCCTTCCATTCACTATTATTTTCCCTTTCACTTTTTGCATATAAATCCACTAACTTAGTCTGATTCTTATAATAAGTGCGTCGACAACACACACAAGTGAAATTTGGCCTCTCACTTGATTTCACCTGAAACGTCGCAATTTCCCTCTGGAAATTATCTGTACTGGAAACCTGTACACTATCTTCCACATTACCCGCTTCTTCTTGGTCAATTTCAACATTCTCCTCTTTACTTCCAAAGTAACAAAACTCAATTTCTTCACATATATTCTTCACATCTATTTCAGAACCATGCAAAAGAGCAGCACATAATTGTTTAAGCATAATTGCTGGACTCTTAGCATAATACAACATTCTAACTAATTTCCTCACTTTATTATGATGCACTGCTAGCATCCTGAAATGATGAAAAACACTCTGGCATACTCTCCTGGAAAGACAAGCCAGTGAATGACCATGCAAACCTGTCACTTCTCTCACTCTGCAAGGATCTAATTCTTGCAACAACTTCATTTTCTGCTTCAAACTTTTCTTATTAAATGACCGTACAAAATCACAAAGCAAATTGATGGAATCCTGTCGCACACTGCAAATACTACTACACTTCCAGGTATACACAGGACCCTTAGGACGTCTTCCTAAAACCTCATTACCTAACACCTCTTCTGCCTCTGTTGTCACAAGTTTTTCTTTTTCAACTGGACAACCATCTTTCACTTCATAAGCTCGACCACTGGTGTCAACTGCATGCACCAAATCATTATCCTGGAAATAACTCTCCTCATTAAAAAATGCCTCACAGCTTGAACTATGCATCCATTCTCCAGAAAAAACTTCACAAAAATTACTACGATTAACTATTCTCTTCCATCTACTATTTCTTTTGAAATCATAAATTGCCTTGTTTAGCTTCCTAATTCTATTGATTATCAAAATAAATAACTTACGTTTAATTTCAAATGCCTGATCAATAACTTTCTCAACTATTTTTTTTCTCTTATAAAAAACCACTTTCTGTTGACCTTTCTTAATATTTTTTAACAAATTGCCAATTATCCTGTTGCGGAACATTCGTTTACGAATGTCCCTAAACTGTTGTTTCCTTCTACTATCATGCACAGAGTTATCTCTTGCTCTAGCAGTAAAATTTTTCATTGGCCTTTCCTTTCCGTTTGAATTGCTTCTCTTTTTCTGGACTGAAACATTTTCTGTAGTAATATTTTTTTTACTACAGATATTTCTTATGAATGTTTTTGTACTCTTACCCGGTGCTTTCTTGGTGACTTGACAAATCTTTTTGTTAGAGGACTGCTGCTTTTTTTCATTGACCTGCTGTCTTTGACGTTTTTTCAGCCTTTCTCAGTCTTTCTTTGGTTGGCATGCTGAAATCTTGAAATGATCTGCAGTTGAATCTGTGGTAAAATATAATAAAAAATGTTATTAACCACTATTACCAAACAGTAAATCAATAACAGTCATCAAAAACTTAACACACTACTTGACATTTTTACATAGAAGATTTTTTAGTGCTTGGCAAATATATAATACACAAATAGCAGAAAATAAATGGAATTTATATTCATTTTACCTCTACTATTTTATATGTGATTCTGATCTAATTTTATGAGCATATTTTAATATTTTATTGAAGACACTAGACATAACCTGTTTTTAAAGGTGTTTTTAATTTTAAATCAAACGGTTTACATTTTTACTTTTTATTTATTATAAATTTTTAAAATAAATGTTTATAGTTCCATAGGCTCAAGCACGTCAGCTTCCCATCCTATGTCATACAATTCTGACAAATCTGCATCCTCATCACGTTCTTCTTCATCCTCAGGATTTAAATCATCCAAGGGATCAACATCCACTGATGTTTCAATTACGAGTTCAATGATGAGGTCGAAATCAACTGATTGCTGATTGTCGCTCATGTTGATGTTGTCTTTATCTTTAAAGAAAGATAACAACAATGAGATGTTGCAGAGTAAGAGACAAATCTCAGAGATTATAATAGTAAAATTGTTTAACAAGAGTAACATTTTGCAGCTATTATTTAGCCATGTCTAGCGATGCTGAGGAGGTGAAGCCTATGTCCAATTTTTCAGTGAACAGGACTCATCTCTTCTTAACCTTGGATAAGCCTCACCGACTCTGTATCCCCTGCACATACTTAAATGTAAAGGGGCAGATTTATGTTAACTGGCACATCCCCAGGGATGCACCAGTTAACGTGCACCGCTGCTCTGCCACCCATGGTGTGCCGCATTTACAATCAGATAGGACAAAGCTGCGTCAAAACCCTGCGCCTGCTTGAAGCAGGCATAGGTCTTGACGCAGCATTGTGGAGATGGAGCACCCCTGAGCCTTGCTGGAGCTGCATCGCACTTGCAATACAACTCCAGCAATGCGCCACTTTTACGGCACAGATGCGTCACGCATCTGTGCCGTTTTTGCCCCATGGTGCGCCGCATTGTAAATGCAGCACACCATGGGTGGCGGAACAGCGGCGCAGGATGACTGGCACATCCCTGGTGATGCGCCAGTCATCATAAATCTATCCCTAAGCTTCTTATCTTCTTAGAGATGAACTGCCATATGTATCATCAAACTATTTTGCATTTCCTAAATAGCGAATTTTAAGGAATAAATAGCGATTCTTTACCATTCCTAATTTGCGATGAGCAAATTGCTAATTGCAAATTGCCCATTCATTTCCAAGGGCCAGGAGGCCCATAGGAATGAAGGTGCAATTTGCGATTAGCAATTAGCTCATCGCAAATTAGGAATTTTTCCAAGGGTGCAGGGGTGTCTCAAGAACACCCTGCTGCACCCCTGAAAAAGAAATTTGGGGGCATATGGCGCACATACATGCCCTAAGGGCATGTATGGGCGTCATATGGCACCTTTTGTTTTTTGGAAAAAAAGCTTTTTGAAAAGAATTCGCAAATTACCACCAACTAGAAGTTGGTGGTAATTTGCAAATCCTTAATGGCATTTTTTGCATATTTTTTGTTTGATACATTGCATTTAAGAAATCGCAAAATTTGCAAATCCTTCAGTGCAATCGCAAAATAAGGAATAGCAAATTTTGCTATTCCTTATTTTGCATCAAACTTGTTTGATACATACCATTTGTCTAATTAGCATTCGCAAAGGCCGAAATTCACAGAATTTCGGCCTTTGCGAATGCTAATTAGCTTGATACATATGGCCCCAAGTGAGGCCTGTCTTGCAACATGGTGCATCTTTTGCATCACTGCTGCATCGGTTTCATGTGGCACGGTGTTTTTTACACCATGACACATCTGCCTAAATGCATCAATTTGTAATTTTGTCGCCTCATAGCAAATCTTTTGCACCGCCGCTGCATCACAAAAGTGACGCACAGTGGCGCAAAAGAGGCATACACCTATCATAAATCTGTCCCTAGCATTTTAAATGATTAATTCAGGATGACGATAAGGTGTGGCCTATCCAGAGGTTTGTTTAAGGTGAGGCCTACTCAGGATTGCAGATCAAAGTTACGCTTGATGAAGAATACAGAGGAGATAATACATGTAAAGGCCTACCAATGAAGTAAGTGATGTCCACTTCATTGCGCCAGTCATCATAAATGTATCCCTAAGCTTCTTATCTTGTTAGAGATGAACCGCCATATGTATCATCAAACTATTTTGCATTTCCTAAATAGCGAATTTTAAGGAATAAATAGCGATTCTTTACCATTCCTAATTTGCGATGAGCAAATTGCTAATTGCAAATTACCCATTCATTTCCATGGGCCAGGTGGCCCATAGGAATGAAGGTGCAATTTGCGATTAGCAATTAGCTCATCGCAAATTAGGAATTTTTCCAAAAGTGCAGGGGTGTCTAAAGAACACCCTGCTGCACCCCTGAAAAAGAAATTTGGGGGCATATGGCGCACATACATTTTAAAAACATTCCTTTACCTCAAAAACGATTTTCAAGTCATAATTTGAAAACACTGCCCACAGGGAAATGACTTAAAATGTCCTTAAGACACATGAAAGTGTTTTTTTAAAGCCTTTGCAACTTTTTTGGGTCACTTTTAACATGGCTATGTAACTCAAACAGTCAAAATCTAAATTTACCATGCACAGGTGGGAGCATATTTACAAGGAATTTGCTCCACGGGGAAAGGTCTTTTAATTTAATATGGGAAAAATAACATCAGAGACACTGAAATGCCTTATAAAGAAGCATACACCATTATGTCCTTGTCATAAATTTTAAAACCATTCCTTTTCCCCAAAAACGATTTTCAAATCATAATTTGAAAACACTCCACATGGGGAAATGACTTAAAATGTCCTTAAGACACATGAAAGCGTTTTTTGATTGCCTTTGCAGCATGTTTGGGTCACTTTTAACATGGCTATGTAACGCAAACATTCAAAATCTAAATTTGCCATGCACAGGTGGGAGCATATTTACAAGCAATTTGCTCCACGGGGAAAGGTCTTACATTAAAATGGGAAAAATAACATCAGAGACACTCAATTGCCTTATAAAGAAGCATACACCATTATGTCCTTGTCATACATTTTAAAACCATTCCTTTTCCCCAAAAACGATTTTCAAATCATAATTTGAAAACACTCCACATGGGGAAATGACTTAAAATGTCCTAAAGACACATGAAAGCATTTTTTGATTGCCTTTGCAGCATGTTTGGGTCACTTTTAACATGGCTATGTAACGCAAACATTCAAAATCTAAATTTGCCATGCACAGGTGGGAGCATATTTACAAGCAATTTGCTCCACAGGGAAAGGTCTTACATTAAAATGGGAAAAATAACATCAGAGACACTCAATTGCCTTATAAAGAAGCATACACCATTGTGTCCTTGTCATAAATTTTAAAACCATTCCTTTTCCCCAAAAACGATTTTAAAATCATAATTTGAAAACACTCCACATGGCGAAATGACTTAAAATGTCCTTAAGACACATGAAAGCGTTTTTTTGATTGCCTTCGCAGCATGTTTGGGTCACTTTTAACATGGCTATGTAACGCAAACATTCAAAATCTAAATTTGCCATGCACAGGTGGGAGCATATTTACAAGCAATTTGCTCCACAGGGAAAGGTCTTACATTAAAATGGGAAAAATAACATCAGAGACACTCAATTGCCTTATAAAGAAGCATACACCATTATGTCCTTGTCATAAATTTTAAAACCATTCCTTTTCCTCAAAAACGATTTTCAAGTCATAATTTGAAAACACTCCACAGCTCCTATGCACATGAAAACCCTGTCAGTACTAATACTTCACATTTTCTCCAATTACAATTTCTCAAAGAAACAAAATCTATTTGTAAAACACTTGAGACAAAGCAACATTTGAAAAACACAACTTTCTTAATAATTTTCTCCTTAAAGCACACTATTCTCTATCTAAATTAAAGAAATCTTTTCTCACCTTAGCAAATACTTTGAGTTTCAAAACAGTCTCAGAAACACACCAATTTGTCTTCAGCAGAGCAAAAGGTATGCACTCCAGAGTCTGCAGCTATCAAAAGCACAGAAATTCTGTAACTCTTCACACATATCTCTCATGTCACCCAATCAAAACTCTTCCCTCACTTTTTTTCAAATAAAAACCCTTCCCCCCTCTGCCCTATCTGCTTTTTTTGCATAGCAACCACCTCTTGGAAGACCTCTGGTGTTTGCAAGTTCACACAACAATGTTGCAATTGAACTCTGAACTCTCAGTGCACCTGCATATCCAGTGCATTCTTTCATTTAATGATTTTTTCTTGACCACTCAAAATACATCTTTCAAAGAACTCATCCATGCACCCTAACTTTCTGTTTTCAGCAATCAAAATCCACCAATCACTGTTACTGCTTCATTAACACAGAAACTCCACAGTTTTTTTTCATTTTAAACTCTTATTTTTTCAACTGCCATTTCATTGCCACACTTCATCTGACTGCAGGAGAACCTTCTCTCACCATGTTTTCTGTCTGGATTGTTGGACATAGTTACATCTATTGGGCTCAGAGGTATGCTGAGAACAGAAATTTACTTAACCTCAATTTACAAAATGTGGAAATTAAGTGGTTTGGCCACAGAGGATTAAAATGTCACCAATTGATACCATTGGTGAAAACCTTTATGCATTTGCCAAAACCTGACCTGTTAATTGTGCACTGTGGAGGTAATGATTTGGGCACTTTGACTGGGGTAGGTCTGGAAATGCTTTTAAAGGACACCTTTGAGCAATTAATGGCACTTTTTCCTCAGACTGCCTTGGTATATTCAAATATATGCCAAAGACAGAAATGGAGGTGGTCAAACCAATTTTGTCCACAAATTGAGAAGTCGAGGAAGCATGTAAACAAATCTGTTTCAGCTTACATGAGAGACCATGGAATGGGCTCCGTGTACAACAATAACTTGCGTTACTACATGCAAGATATCTACAGAGGAGATGGAGTTCACTTCTCAGATGAAGGCAACAGAGTTTTCATTCTGAATTTAAGACTGTGCATTGGTACCTACTTATAAGTACCTAAATGTACCATAAACCCAAAAGCTCTTCTCAGAGCTACCCTACATCTGATCACTCACAATTATTATTTTTCTCTAACTTTTTTCACTAATTTTCAACAAAGTACGCTCCCCGGGGCGCTACCCGGTACGCGAACCGGAAGCTAACCTCGCGAAATTTTTTAAAAAAATGTTTTTTTTCGCACATATAAGTTTACTCAGCCACCCTCAGAAAACCTAGGGGGTCAAGATAAGTCTACCGTGCCCCTTTCTACCCATTCTGAACATTATTTGCCCTCCATCTTGTATCTTAAGTCGACCGAAACACAAAATGGTGGACTCCCGTAACACTTAAGGTTCGCGTACCGGGGCGCTCGCCAGTTCGCGTACCGGGGCGCTCCCCGGGAAGCGCACCATCAAAAAAGGTGGGAAAGTAATTTACAGAAAAACGACTGGAGACACTCTCACCAAATATAGATTAGCTCATACTACATACCAATCCCTATCATTTTCACAAATTTGATTGAAATTCCATTTAGCCATTTAACCTGTAGACCTCTCTAAATACCGTGAGGTAAATTACTTCTCAAAACACATCTGAAGTGTTGGAATTGACAACCAATGAAAATGTTACTTTCATTTTCTACTTTTATTACCTGACATTTGATTGGTTATATACCTGAATATATATAAAGGAAGAGAAGGAAACACAGCCATTTTGACTACTACTTCTTGTTGTACATTTCAATTGGATTTTCACTAATCACTTCAACTTCTTTGTAAAGGTAAGTTGTTATTTTTAAAACTGAAGTAAATTGTGCACCAAAAGTTAATATGGTAAACTTTTTCTGATAGTTATATACTATCCCTCTGTAGTAGTTATAGATTTAGATAGACTTCTCTGTTATAGTTATGGATGGAGTTAGGTTTCTCTTGTATAATTATGAAATTACTTACGTTAAATCACATACACTTTTTTATATTCCTACTTCCACTCTGATACTATACACTGCCCAAAGAAAAATTCACTGATAAAAACTGCCTATCTAAAATTAATCCCAACAGTGCCCTATCTCTACTAATATATATTTTTTTTAATCCAAATTTCAGGCAACATGGAAGGCGAACAGAAAGTTTCATTTCAAATTGTCCTGCAAGAGAGCAGCCAAGAATTAATTGATCCAAATGATATAGAATTTATGGATGAAACTTGGGACCAAGAACTACTGCAATGTGTGCAAGCAGTAGATGACCTCCTTCAAAATGAGGACATTTTATACCCTCAGAGATTACAAACTATGTTCATGGAAAATGACGACATTTCAGACAGTGAAATGTTAGAAATGTTATTAAATTTTGAAACACAATCACAATAATAAATAATTGCTTAAAAAATAAAGAAATTAAAAAATAATCAACAAAACCAACAATCAATCAACATACAGTATTTGAAAAGTCTATCATTCTTTTTTCCTTATAGTACGCTCCCCAGTACGCTTCCCGGTTCGTTTTTTTTTTTTTGCCCTGCGGGGCCCTTTTAAAGCCTCCACATCAAACCTAGGGGGTCAGGGAGGATCTACTATGCCCCCTTATGGTCATTTCCCCCTTTGTTTTGGCCTCCTCTTGTCTCTCGATCCTACCGAGAGACAAGATGGCGGCCGCTCCGGACTGTTTAGAATGTTGACAGACACCGGAGAGCCAATCAGCTTCGCGAAGTTCAGTTACGCGTAAAGTACGCGAACCGGAGCGCTGCCCAGAGCGCGCTTACAGATATATATCTTTTTTTAAACGTTAATTTCTCAAAATCCACTGGAGCACATATATTGAGACCTAGCAAAGGCACATCGGGCTAACAGTCCCTACAATTTTGCCAAGTTTCGTGCAAATCCATTCAGCCATTCGGGCTAAAAGTGAGGCCAACCGCCCTATGGAAATTAACATTGGAAAAACACGTTTTGGGACCCCCCTTTTTTCTCAGCCCCCCCTTGACGAACGCCCCCCAAAATTTCAGGGGCTGCTCAGAAACAAAATGTTCCATTTTCCTGAAAATTTCAGCCAATTCCGTCCACAAACGCCAAAGTTATTAGACATAGAAATTTCAAAAATCCCATAGGGAAAAAATCCTAACTATATATACCTACTGGCGACCGCCAGTAGGTAATATATATATATATATATATATTACTGTTCAGTAGCAGCAGATCTTCTTCTATATCCATGTAGTCAAAAGTAATAATTCATCAAATCCGGGATTTTTTTTTTTTTAAACCAAATTAAAATGTAAAAATACACAGAATCCAGTAAACATCCCTTAAAGCAATCCAAACTATATTGGAACCATAAAAATAAATAAAAAGTGTTTAGAAAAAGAAACGCTCCGGGAAACTCAAAAAAAGGAAAACAAAGCTAAAAATATTGGTTTCTTATAAATCAATAGTGATTTCCTTAAAAAGAAAATCACCATAGGACACATTTGTTCACAAAAACCTATTAAGTAAACAAGGAAACCACCTGCAACACAGATAACATTCCCAAAAATACATATACATTTCACATAATCATCATAAAACATGCAACATAACAAAATATAACATAACATAATGAAACAGTACTAAAACAATGTACGAAAATCCCAAACTATACACTAGTAAAAAGCACTACTATTAACACAACTAAGAGGTCGGTTACGATACAGTCAGAAACAGCTCTGACCATCGGTTCAGAGCCGTTCCGACTGCATCATAATCTGACGGTCAGATTCCTTTCTGACTGAGCCATTTCGATGGAATTGGTCAGACAGGTTGGAAAGGAATGCAGCCGGTCATTCTGACGGACTCTGAGAGCTCGTACACCAGTCGGAATGTTTCAGTAATCCCAAGGGGGGGCTCTTTCCGCCCGATGGGTTACGACGTCGGATTCCGAAAGCCTTTCTGTGCCAGCCTTTCTGACACAGAAAGGCTGTCGGAACTTGACTTTTGGGGCTACCAGCAGGGCCCGCATGGGTGCAAGGCCTCCGGTTGTAGGTCAAGGTAACAACTATGGTGCACCCAGTTGATCCCTGCAACCCATGGCAGGCACCTTGAGGTGCCTGCCACGGGGTGCAGGAATTACTTGCACCCTCGCATTTTTACAATGGGTGAATGAATTCCAGTCGGAATGCATGCTCCCATTGTAAAGTATAGGAGTGCGACCGAACAGTGCTGTTTTTCTTATCTTATTTGCAATTTTTTTTATTTTGCAATTTGAAAGAAAGTTGCATATCGTGCTGAAGCGCCCTTTGAGCATTTACATGTTTGGTAATTTTGCCACTGTTGTACATCGTGCTGAAGCGCTCTTTGGTCATTCACATGTTTGGTGATTTTGGCATTTTTGTAAATCGGACTGAAGTGCTCTTTGGTAATTTTCATGTTTGGTGATTTTGGCAACTTGGCACATCACGCTGAAGCGCTCTTTGGGCATTTACATATTGATGACTCTGGCATTTTGGGCAGATCACACTGAATCACTCATGGGGGGATTTGCCTACCTGATGAC
Source organism: Lissotriton helveticus (assembly GCF_964261635.1). Lineage (NCBI taxonomy): Eukaryota > Metazoa > Chordata > Amphibia > Caudata > Salamandridae > Lissotriton > Lissotriton helveticus. The sequence continues at coordinate 1,036,601,632 of NC_136067.1, read as the reverse complement.
TTTGGCATTGTGTCACATCGCGCTGAAGCGCTCCTTGAACATTTGATGTGCCTCCTGGACATTTGCATATTTGAACTCTGATACATAGCGCTGAAGCGATCCCTTGGGCGTTTGAATATTAATCTGCCTCATTAGCATATGTAATATGTATTGCAAAAAGGTTGTTGGAAGTACCACTGTGATATTTAACAGTGGTTAAAGCACATCATTACGGAAACATTGTGTCTAAAGCCAAGTGGCTCTATATATGAATGTGTGCTTCGTTTTGAAACATGATTGTTTAGCCATAAGATTATATACTTGAGAATTATAGGAACAAAAATTGCCAGTGAAGCCTGAGAAGACGTACACAACGACTGTTCTTTGCATAACCTGCTTTTCTTTTGCAGATATGTTATCATTGTTTAACCCATGTTAAATATAGTCAAAGAGTTTACTAAGTATGAAAGGAAAGCTAATCAAGGACAACGTCTCTTTCCAGGTCTCCCTCCCCGCAATACCTACCCTAATTCCCTCCCCCTCTACCTAGCCACTTTGATACTCAGTGCAGTTAAGCTTTAGTCAAGGCTGCTAGAAGGTGGGCTTCTTGAGGGTACTGCTCCTGCCTGAGGAACCTAACAGAATTTTACCAGCTCTGACACCTCCCACGCACGTCTCCATTTTGCCAATCTGCTGTGGAATTGTTTGTCATCTAGCCCCCACTAGTGCCAGTGTGCTTTATCATTATTATCCATGGTGACGCTGCAGCTCAAGAATTTTTACTTTTCAGGTTTCCAAGGCGCCTGCAATTTCCCCTGCACCTTGTTTATTTCTCCCTGAAGAAGGTGTGACCCATATTCGGGCTCGTTCCCCGAAACGCTCGTCGGCGCTGCTGTCCCCTGATCAATACGTCTCCTCCAATACAACTACGACTTGGTCTCTTTTGAAGTTTACATGAAGCTTTAATGAATATATCATTTTACCTAATGGAAACATATGTCTAAATGGTGATTGTACGACATGATGGAAGAATTATGAAGCACTTTCCATAATTCTTCATTCCATCATCGCACCCAAACTCCGGCACATCATCAACACCTCCTTCAACAGCTCCACCTTCCCGGAGAGCTGGAAGCACACCGAACTCAGCGCCCTCCTGAAGAACTACCGTCCCATCTCGCTCCTCCCTTTTCCCGCCAAGGTCATCGAGAAGACCGTCAACAATCAACTGGCCCCCTTCCTCGAGATGAACGGATCCCTCGACCACTCGCAGTCCGGCTTCCATGCCAACCACTGCACCGAGACCGCCCTCATCGCAACCACAGATGACATCAGATCCCTGCTCGACAACGGGGAAACAGCGGCCCTCATCCTCCTGGACCTCTCCGCGGCCTTCGACACGGTCTGCCACCGCACCCTGGCGCAGCGCCTCAACAACATCGGGATCCAAGAGAAGGCACTGGAATGGATCATCTCGTTCCTCACCGGAAGAACCCAGAGGGTCCGCCTGCCCCCATTCAGATCCGAGGCCACCGAAGTCATCTGCGGCGTACCACAAGAATCATCACTCAGCCCCACCCTCTTCAATGTCTACATGAGCCCCCTCACAGCCATCGCTCGCCAACACAACCTCAACATCATCTCCTACGCCGACGACACCCAGCTGATCCTCTCCCTCACAAACGACCCAGCCACCGCCAGAACCAGCCTACACGAAGGGATGAAAAACGTCGCCGAATGGATGAAGAACAGCCGCCTGAAACTGAACTCAGACAAGATGGAAGTCCTCATCCTGGGATCATCACCCTCTGCCTGGGACGACTCCTGGTGGCCCCCTGCCCTGGGCACCGCACCCAAGCCAACGGACCACGCTTGCAACCTGGGCTTCATCTTGGACTCCTCCCTCTCGATGGTCTAGAACGCCTGGTTCAACACCCTGCGTATGCTTCGAAAGATCTTCCGATGGATCCCCACCGAAACCAGGAAGACGGTCACCCAGGCACTCGTCACCAGCTGTCTGGACTACGGGAACACCCTCTACGCCGGAACCACAGCCAAACTTCAGAAAAGACTCCAACGAATCCAGAACGCCTCTGCACGACTCATCCTGGACATCCCCCGACACAGCCACATCTCCGGACACCTGAGAGACCTTCACTGGCTCCCCGTCAGTAAGAGGATCACGTTCAGGCTCCTCACCCACGCGCACAAGGCTCTCCACGACCTGGGCCGCAGGTACCTCAACAACCGCCTGACCTTCTACACCCCCACCCGCCAGCTACGCTCCACCAGCCTTGCCCTCGCCGCCGTCCCACGCATCCGCAGAGCTACCACCGGAGGAAGATCCTTCTCCTACCTGGCAGCCAAGACTTGGAACTCCCTCCCCACCCACCTTCGACTGACCCAGGACCACCTTTCCTTCAGGAAGCAACTCAAGACCTGGCTCTTCGATCAGTAGCAGACACCCCCCCGCCCCCCAAGCGCCTTGAGACCCCTCCGGGTGAGTAGCGCGCTATACAAATGCTATGATTGATTGATTGATTGAACCATCAAAATGTTCCAATACATAAGATCCAATTTCTCTGCATTTTAAAAATACCCCAATGCTAAAAAGGTAAGGTAAAAGGAGAAGTGAGTGTAAACAACTAGTACACCACATCTTTGTACAATACATAAAACATTTTATTCATCATTTCTATTTACAACTGTATAACTCTCAAAAGTCTGAGAGGGGCAGCTAAATAATGTTTGTGGCCTGTATTATTGTTTCATTAAGTTCTCAAAACAGGTTAAAAAAGTTACCAGTTGGCAGATTAATTGCGGATCCTTTGAGTCCAGACTATTTAGTATTGTGGATCTGCAGGTGCGGATTCCTCTTTCATTAAACTGTCTCCTCAGCAAATAACGCTGGTGGTACCCTAACACTGGGCAAATACAGATTAGATGTATGAAGTCCTATATTGGTGACCCACAAAGGCTGCATGCTTTTGAGCCCTGGGACTTCCAGTTAGGAAGATAGGCATTGGAGGGCAGTTTTCCCATGCGTAGTTCAAAGGATTTGGTTTTTAGGTGAGGGGAAAAAGCGAAGCCCAGGTATGTGCTGGCTCGAGCTTAGTGTAGGAGTGTAATACCATCCGTGCGTGCGCATGTCAACTTAACGTTGCTTTGCCTTTCATTAGTGAGTGCATTTTTGCCGCCTTTTTCACAATTAACTGTAAAGAAGTCAAAGGTAGTTTCCGATCCCAGAGGTCTGCCATTCCGGTTATTTGCAATGAGGCGTTTAAGTTCTTTGCGTAGTGTGATTTTGGATCGTTTTGCAAGGCTTCCCAGAGTGCTGAATTGATTTCGAGATCACGATTAAGCCACATTTTCTAGCAGATTTTGATTGCCTCATACCTTCTATACAGTGGATTGTTCTTGAGTGCTTACTTGTGATTTCCCCTGTTCCCCTGCCTAGGCATTTCTTCCTTGGGCCCCCTGTGTGATTATTCTTCCCCCCCCCCCACTGACCTAGCCTCAAAACTGTTAAAAAAACAACCTTTATAAAGGACTGAGGCATTGGTGCCCTTCTGTTTGGGCCTTGACAAAATCCTCAAGAGCCCAGGGGCTGGTGGGATTCCATGGCTGGGCTACATCAAACGCTGTTAACAGAAATTGGGTCTGTGAACCTTTGGGAGGATCCTGAGTCTGCATGCAGTGTCTCCAAACTATCACTCAAGGGGATGTAGTGGAACTGTGTGGATGGAGAGCTCCACAGATCTGGGATGCCTAAAGGAGGGCATGGATCTTGCAGTTGTTCTGCAACCTGGGCGCTAGGTACTTGATCCCTCCCAAATTATTGCTTTCGCTGTCTCCTGCTTCCTTCTCTCAATGTGGAGATTGTGGAGATGTAGACTGAAAAGTACCCTCCTTGGTACCCGTACCCTCCCAACCTAAAGGGAATTGTTTTTACCCCATGTATGCCTCCTGCAAAGCTGTTTTTGTATGCACCTTGCCTGGTTTTATATATTGTCCAATCATTAGCACAGGGACTGAAATATAACATTTTAAACTTTGTATAGCACTCATATGTTTGTTCTATCCTTGACTTTTTGGCATATTTTTTTTCTTTTTAGGCCAACACCAGTGTGGATTTTAATGGTCATATTGTATACATGTACTGTATTGCACATGCTTTTTTGGCAATTGTCGAAATACAGTTTTTGCTTGCTGGCTTTGAAAAGAACTTAACTTGTTCAAATGAACAGCAGCACCTTACCACAACCTGGATCCCGAAAAATAGACTAAAACCTACACAAACAAAATGCAAACGAGAAGTTAGCAGTAAAAAAAATGTGCTACTAATTGAAACAAACAGAAGGCTATCTACCCTTTGAAATGAACAGTAATAAATGTAAAAATGTTGAACAAATGCATTACAAAATATAAAAAAATATTGACCATGTAAAACAGGTCAAAAATGTTATTTAAACAATATCAAAAAATGTTAAAGTATAATTTAAATAATAGTATAAAATATATAATTACGTAATACACACTAAAAACGTATGTTAAAATGATGTTGAAAATATATGTAAAAAAATTTAGGAAAAGCAAAAAAAACAATGGGGAAAAAGTGGAAAATGAACAACATGCAATATAAATTGAATATGATTTATATTTTTCATGTAATAATGCAAATGTATTGAAAATGTTTTATTTATTCTTCTACATATAAATGTTTCGTTTAATGGAAAATGTATGCTTAAATATGTAAAAAGGTAAATCAACTTTATTATACAAATAAACATAAACTAATTCTACTACATACAAATACAATAAAAACAAAATATTGCACTCTACAATTATTCAATTAAATAATCACACTCCAACATACACCATTATTAACAAGGTGTTGGACACTAAAGAGGTGGCATTTACGATTCCCACTCTAAACTATACCAATCTGGGAAAGGTGTTATACACTGAAAGGGTTACATTTACCATTGCTCCTTCAAATTAGACCAACTTGGGGAAATTGTTAGACACCAAGGGCACGATTAAGAGTCCACGGACCGCCTGACTCGTGGGGGCACGTCAGTGGTGGTCTCCTGACTGCCCTATTACGATTCTGGCAGTCAGACCGCCAGAGCCTCGCTGCGGCTGCCAGGGATTCATCAGGGGTGTCATGGAGGTTCCTGCGCCATGAACACCTTGGAGGCGAGGAAACAACGGGGGCCTTCCAGGGCCCCCTGTGTCTCCTCCACAAGTGGATACACACAGGGAGGGACAACATGTGCCTCCTTGTGGGCATGCACACCGGCTCCTGCATGGCATGGACTAAAATGTCCATGCCATGCAGGAACTGGTGCACCGACAAAGTTGTAATTAGGCCCTAAAAGGTGTCATTACATTTCCCACTCCAAAGTAAAACAATTTGGGGAAACTGTTAAGCCCCAATTAGGGTGACAGTTCCTATTCTCCCTCCAAGCTATACCAATTTGAGGAAGGTGATGAACACTAAAGGGTGACATGTAATATTCCCACTCCAATCTACACAAATTTGGGGTAGGTCTTGGACACTAAAGGGGTGACATTTACTATTCCCACTCCAATTTAGAACAATTTGGGAAAATGTTGGGCACTAAAAGGGTGACATTTAATATTCCTACTCCAATCTAAAACAATTTTGGGAAACTGTTGGACATTAAAGAGGTTATATTTATTCCCACTCCAATCTATACCAATTTGGGGAAGGTTTTGAACACTAAAGGGGTGACATTTACTATTCCCACTACAATCTAAAACTATTCGGACAAAGTGTTGGAACCTAGAGTAGTGCCATTTACTATTGCCAGTCCACTCTAACACAATTTGAAGAAACCGTTGGAGACTTAAGGGGTGAAACTTAATACTCCCACTCAAATCTGTACCAATTTCACTAAGGTGCTGGACAATAAAAGGGTCACATTTACTGTTCCTACAACAATCTTTGCCAAGTTGGGAAACGTTTTGAACACTAAAGAGGTGAAATTTGGCATTTTCACTCCAATCTAAACCATTTTATACAAGATGCTACAAATTTACCTTAAAACACACTAACCAAACCTACAAACATATTTATTCATATTTAAACATTAAAATACATAAAAAATGCTTAACACTATTATTAACTAATGGATTTTATCTAAATTATTGAGTACTACAATTGTTTTCTCTTGCTGGAACCTTACTTTTGGCAGCTGTGACACCGCTTTGGGAGCATTTCAGCCCACAGCGCTCTCAGCGCTTGTATCCCTTGTTGGCTGCTGGTCCCCCCCGCCGCCGCAACAGGAACACCACGCGGCCGCCGAGCGGGGGGACTACAACCCCCACAATCCTCTGCCTGGTGACTCCGCCCTCCTCCACCCACTGACGCGCCCGAAGCTCCTTCCGGCCCGGGCAAAGGGGGGGCCATCTGTGGCCGTCCGGGGCCAGACGAGGCCGGGGCGGGGACCTTCCCCATGGCGTTACGAATACTTTGAACACTGGACACTGCCTATATAGTAAGATATATTCTCTGTATACACACCCTACAATACTGGTTAGAAATTCTTTAAAATTGTCTACATTCTAAGGATTGTCACCGTAGTTAGCTAGGCTGCTAGAGACAGCATGACCACACGAACAACCAAGGGCAGAAATTCTCAGGGGGGAGGGTCAAACAAAGGGACGCTTGATCACTTTTTAACCAAGACGGCCTCCAAAATTAACCAGGAGATAGCAATCGCTGAACATCGACTATCTCTAGAACTAGCCAATAGAAACTCCTCCTTGGGTTCCCTTATTACAGCTCCTTTCCCCCCCACAAGTCATCGAAGAATACCTGACAAATGATTGTAGCATCCCACTACTCTTCCAAGACTGTATAACATCCCCAATTGCATTTAGGGGGGCACGAGTAAACAGTGACACTCTGGACACCTCATTAGAAGTACTATCGGATGAACCTTTAAAGGTCCTAGAAAAAATTACTACACCCAGGAATAAAAATCCGAAAATAAGACAAAAAGGGCAGGGTGTTACAATAAAGAGAAAAGGGGGAGGGGATTCCAATCAGGGCAGATCTGCTAAAATAGCCAAAACTCACACCACCCCCTTAAAGGTTAAAGGTACGCTGACAAAAGACCCCCGCCCATAGACTCAAATGACCTAATGAAAAACCTTGAGCACTTAGTAAAATCTTTACTCCTACCTCTTATAGAAAGAGTTAAGAGGATATCTGACCACCTGAGTACTATGGCCGAAGTCACCACAAATAACTCTAAACTGCTAAAGCAATTGCTGATACCAAACAAGTCACCATTCCCTGTGGACAGAAATCGGGGGACGATCACAAAACATCAGAAATTTTACCCATGGCAAAAGTGCCCAACCCAATTTCTATAGAAATAGATAGTGTCCCTATAATTAATACAGGAGCCAAAACGGCTGGCTTAGGAAAAACCCCTGAAGATTTAAACACCAATCTTATCAGGGAACACCCATCGAACAAAACCCTAAATAAAATGGGCGCACACATAGATCTCCCTCCAGCTGCAGCCCCCTATGTCATAATTCTTACTGGCGTCCCAGAATTGGCAGTAGGGAAGAAGGAACCCTATCTAGAACTAAAGAATAAGGCTATTTACTGGTTAAAAAATAACAGACCACTGCCACTAAACATCAATGGTGAGATTATGTTCGTGAGAAGACTAGCATGAGTTGGCCATAGGCCGAAGGACATAGAGGGCGATATTTTGATCATAAATTTTAGGGACCGAAGAGCAGTTACCCATATCATAGATTGGTATGTTGAGAGAGGCGGTGATGGTATATCTACCCGCGATTTGAGTTATTTTTACCCACAATCGCTAGTAACCCGGGGGACATCTAGACCACACAGCAAGATTGGGAACAATTTCAGCCTTATCCCATTTGTTCCAACTCCTTCGAATTATAGCAGACAGGAGGCTGATTACCACCCACTCTTTTATGGAGATAGGCCCTGGCCATATCAATATGGTAGAGCCCAGAGGTCCGTTTACATTCCGCCCTGGCCTATTCCCCTATACAATCGTTATGAGGCGTTAACATCTTTAGATGATCAGGATTGATATAGGGGGAAAAACAGGGTCCAGAAAACAACTTTGAATGTCCCTACCACATTATTGGTTGACACCAATCAACATTGGAGAGTAACTCCAGGTAAGGAATTCCTTGAAAATAGAAGAGGAGAAGAAAAGGATGTAGGGGTTACATACTGCCTGGACATGCCCAAACCTTATCACTCCTTTAAGGCTCAAGGGCCTAATTTGATACATGAGACAGAGCTACCCCCCTATACAGATGATAAATACTAAAAGCAACATCGATGCTGTTATTGCTCCCCAGTTGGGAACTTCTACCCTTAACCTCCTATCCTGGAATGTCGCAGGGCTAGCTAGTAAAATCTCCTATCAACCTTGGCTAGATACCGTCCACAATAGCGACATAATCTGTCTCCAAGAAACGTGGGTGGTGGACGAACTACATATAATTGGCTTCCAGACCTTACATACACCTGCTATTATAACCACCCAAGGAAGCAACAAAGGGGGCTTGTCCACGTATGTTTCCACGGCTGCAGGAATAAAAATGTTAAAGTTCAATTCTACAGAGTATTATCAGATTCTGAGTATTAGCTCGGGCCATGTTAAAAACATGACCATAGTTAACTTTTATACGTGCCTAAAAATAACGTGGAAAAAGTAATGGATAAACTAAAAAGTAGTTTATCTATTCTTCAGGACCCCCTACGAGGTGAGATGGTTCTGATTTGGGTGGGAGACTTTAACTGTACCATCTGTCCATACGGTTCGTCTGACATGTGCGGTCTAGTCGAACGCAAAGAGGACTCTCCCACCCATTTTATTCATTCCAAATTTGGAAACGTTTTTAATAGTATGCAATTCTATTTTAATTTGTCTTATATAAATGAATTATGTACCCCAACTATTCCGTTCTGTTCCACTTTCAACGGTAGGGGATGTAATTCAACGATTGATTTTACATTGCTAACAACTCCCCATGCGGCATTGATTTCCTCATGGGAAACTATCCTGCCTATTTCCAGCGACCACTGTTATGTTATGTTATGTTATAACAGATTTCTTAAGCGCTCTGTCACCAGAGGTTTCCTGGCGCTAATTGGATTGGGAAAGAAGGGGAGGAAGCAGGGGAACAAAGGAATTTAGTGGGGGAAAAGTGTTGTTTTTAGGGATTTCCTGAAAGAGAGGAGGGAACAAGATGACTTAAGTGCGAGAGGGAGGGAGTTCCACAGCCTAGGAGCTAAACAAGAAAAGCTGCGGCCACCTGATCTTGAGAGTTTGAAACGGGGGACAGCAAGGAGAGAGAGGTGAGTAGACCTCAGGGTGCGAGGGGGACGATAAGGAGTGATAAGGGCCTTGAGGAAAGCAGGGGCGGGACCAGTGAGAGCTTTAAAGATCAGACAGTGAACCTTGAAAGTGATTCTTTCGTTCACTGGTAACCAATGAAGATGGCGTAGTAAAGGTTGGGCCGACTGCCATTTGGGGATTTTAAAGACCAGCCGGGCGGCCTGGTTTTGGACGATCTGCAGCCTCGATAACAAAGATTTAGGGAGACAGTAGTAGATTGAATTCGAGAAGTCCAGCCGGGACATCACCAGGGCTATTAGGACTTGCAACAAGGCTTCAGGTGAAAGGAGGTGAGCGACTTTCCGAATCCTGTAAAGTTGGAACATGCAGGAAGATGTTACTGCGCTCACCTGTGCCTTGAGGGTGAGCCCGGAGTCAATCAAGACTCCGAGGCTCTTGACACATCCAGCAGGAGAAGGTGGTGTTCCGAGCTCAATCGGCCAGTACTGAGGGCCCCAAAAATGGGCACTTCTCCCCGGAAGGAGGAGCTCAGTCTTGCCCGGATTGAGCTTGAGTTGGTTTTGGTTCATCCAAAGCTGGATATGTGTCATGGCAGTCTGAAAATTAGTGACAGCATCGGGGGAAGTGAGGGGAAAAATTATTTGTAAATCATCCGCGTAATTAAACACGGTGATATCCCATTTACCCAGGGAGTGAAGAAGGGGTTGAAGGTACAAATTAAAAAGAAGGGGAGACAAAGATGATCCTTGAGGGACTCCGCAGGACGAGGGAACACTGGTGGCACAGAAGGGACCCATGCTTACTGCCTGGGACCTCTCCTCGAGGAAGGATTTAATCCAAGACAGAGCAGCCCCACAGATTCCGGCGGATTCGACACGGTGGATTAAGATGTTATGGTCCACCGTGTCAAAAGCCGCCGAAAGATCGAGTAAGACTAATGCCTGGGGTTGTCCTCTATCCTCGCTGCGTCTGAGATTATCCAGCACAGCGAGGATCACGGCCTCAGTGGAGTGAGCTGGTCTGAACCCGGCCTGGTTAGGTGCCAGGTAGTTGGATTCCTCGATAAAGTGAGACCACTACCCCATCTCTTTTACTTTAAAACTTAGAGGACAAACTAAGACTCCGAATAAGAAATCTTTATACCAGCCGGTAATTAAACTGGCAACTAGTAACGGATATACGATAAAATGGGATAAGGTGAAGCCAGTTGATTTCCTTATAAATTTGGAATCGGCTTGTCGTGAAGATTTACTTGTCTGCCTATCTCACACAGAAGAGCCATCTAAAGTGGTGAGCTCTTTCATAAAAATTCAAAGTGAGATGAAGAAGTTATTAACTAAGGAACACCGATCAAACCCTGGCAAACTGCATGGCTGGTTTGATAAAAATTGCACAAAAGCACATACTATCTTGAAAAGGGCTTTGCACACTTCACCCAGATCCGCGCTTGAGATCCGACAAGCCAGGAAACAATATAAAGTGGCCGTTAAGAACAGGAAAAATCAGCTGAAAAAAGAGGCTTGGTCAGCTTTATGTGACGCCTCCAAAAGCAGGGATAATATCGCTTTTTGGAAAATTGTAAATACCCCTTATTTAACAAATAGAGATGCAGACATCATAGACCAAGCCATAGACGGGGAAACATGGGTTAATCACTTTACGCACCTCTATGATAAAGTGACCCCTTCAGACAATGTAAATCTTGGAATAGGGCTGCTGAATACACACTCTGATATCTTCCCACCCACCGTTTTTCCATTAGATATCATTTTTAACTCTGGGGAGGTTTTAAAAGCCATCAGCGACAGTCCTTCGGGTAAAGCCCCGGGTCCCGATTGGGTCCCAATAGACGTTTATAAAACCGAAATTGATTTGTGGGCCCCACTACTAACAAATGTTTTAAATAAAGCAAACCAACAGGGGCTTATACCCTGTTGGACGGAGGCTATAGTGGTCCCTATTTTAAAAAAAGGCAATCGCAATGACCCTACCTGCTACCATCCAATTTCATTGCTTGATGCCCTAATGAAAGTAGCAGGTCAGATAGTTTTACACAGGATCCAATCATGGGCTGAGGAAAATGAACTCATATCAAATTTACAATATGGTTTTAGAACAGGGAAAGGTACAATAGAGCAGAGACTAAACCTTGCATTGACAATATCGAAGTATACTCAGGCCAAGAAGGGAAACCTTTTTATCGCCTTTGTTGACCTGAGTTCCGCTTTCGATTGCGTCAACCACAACTTTCTATGGGCAACATTACCAGACCTGGGCTTGGACAGCCAAATTCTCCAGTTCATTAGAGAACTCTACAGGGGAGCAGGCGCTAGGGTTCGTTATGGTAGATTGGGTGAGTGTTCAGGAAAGTTCCCCATCAAGAGGGTGTGAGACAGGGGTGTATCCTTGCACCCCTTCTCTTTACCCTCTATATAAACTCGATCAGTCAACACCTCAGGGAGTCCCAACACGATTATCCATCCATAATGGGAACACCAGTACCACTATTTTTATATGCGGATGGCGCTGCTATTATGTCCCGTACTAGGGTTGGACTTCAGAGGGCTGTTCTTAAATTTGCTAATTACATGTCAGATAGGGGTTTAAAAATTAATATTCCAAAAACATACACAATGTCATGTGGTACAGGGTCTAAGAGGACATCTTGTCCTATTTTTCTTGAAGGTAGGCGAAATGAATCTACAGATAGATTCACCTACTTGGGTATACATTTTGATAGAAAAGGAAGCTGGCAGCCTGCTGTGACAGCTAGACAGCTAGCCTTTTCCATGACCATTGGCGCCCTGAACAACTTTGAGGCTAAAATAGGGGGTAGACCAGCGAGAGAGCTGATCCATATATACAAGGCTAAATGTGTTTCTACAGCTGTATATGGTTCAGGTCTCTGGGGAACGGAAAACGCCCAAAAAATTCAACACAGCGAAAACCAGTTTTTCCGCCATTTACTGGCTGTACCTAAATCAACACCTACCTATCTTGTACACATTGAATTGGGGCTGCCCTATATATTGGACATTATAAAAACAGCGCCCATATTATTATGGCATAAAATCTGGGTCACCCCCGAGACCTTGGTAAACCGGGACTTAATAAATGACTGCCTTAAACTCGACGGGGTTGGTAACATTAAATGGCTAACCTATGTTAAGAACATGATGACCGAGCTTGGACACTCGGAATTCTATACCAACCCATTGACCATGGAATTAGAGCCCAGGAAATCTTTAAAAAAGATGGTCATGGACCACCTAAATAGCAAGAGGTGGGACAGGGGAAAAAATCAAGCCCACAGTCACAAGAAACCAACAAATTACTACTTTTGAAGGGCTTCAATGGTATCTTATGTCCAACTCTAGCTGTTATGCTCGAATGTTGCTCTCTCGCTTTAGGTTTGGTACCTTCTTCCGTCTGATTACTTTCCCTCACGTCAACAACTGGGCTATGGAAAATTTAATTTGCCCATGTGACGATACATCCTTTCAGTCAAACATCCATTGTGTATTTTTTTGTAAATTTTATCAAACACCACAGAGGTTTTTTCTGAAACCCATTTTAAAGCAGTGGGGTATCCGTACTTGTAAACTTGCTTTCATTAGACTTCAGCAATTAGATAATGATTCTGTAATTTATGCTGTTTCTGGTTTTCTAAAACTTGTTATAAGATTCCGGACTTCAATGCATTAACCTGGATGATTAATTTTATTATTACTTGAGATAATTGAAAATATTTGTTTTTACTTATTTATTACTGAATCTTAAAAACCTTGTATAATTATCAAATGTTTTTGGCACTTTATACTGTAATGTACGCTTTTATGATTTTCTTTTAAAAATCGAATAAAGTTTTCTGAATCTGAATCTGAGTACTATTCCTAAACATGGGAGCATAATATAAAACATAGAATCCTAATCCAAAATTAACAATCATACAATTAAACAAATATACAATACCAAGTTCTAAAATATAAATGTAGAAAAAAAGATTTACAATGAAATTATAATTCTCAACAAAAAAAGTAAGAATATTTTAAATATAAGGGTCAAAATAAATTATGTAAATTTTTAAAAATTATTTACTGTATTAAAGTTCTTTATAACATACTTTTAGTTTGCTTTTATTTAAATATGTATTTTATTACTTACAATAAAATACATGTTTTAAATGAATTATAATGAATATATGTATTCATTATTAAAAAAAATATTATTGGGAAAGGGTCATTTTTGTTTTAGGGATGCTCCTGTGTGGGATCATATTGATACCACTGAGGGCCTACACTGAACTGTGGACTTGTTGCTGTGGGTTCTTGTCACCAGGAGAATTCTCTGCTGGGTAACCTGCCCCTTCAGGCATATTCAATTTGCTACCCAATTTGCCACCCACTTGTCAGCAAATACTATTTGTAACTGTGTGTAATGTGGGGTCTTTGATGACCTAATCAGTCACATGTTGATGTACCTCTACTGAGCAAATGGCCTGAAGTTGCTTCAGTGAAAGCAGATTAAAGAATCACTCAAAGGCTGTCATTGTCCATTATACATATGCACTCAGTTTTTCATGAATGTCATATAAAAATATGTTTTCAATCCAGAATCATATTTCATTCACTGATATTTCTATTTGTTTCTATCACTCAGCAGTCACTTTCTCGCTCTAATATTAAAAGTAGATTGCCCAATAAATTAAAGAAATAATCAAATGGAGCATATAATCAAATATAGTACATTTATAAATTATAAACAATATCCCATTCATGGGAATTGAAACAAAATTTCATTACAAGATTCATCTAATCTTTATTTGTATGTACAATCAGAAGCATAAAGCCCAGCCAATGCGATTCATCTAATAGATGGACTTCATCAGGGTTGTGAATCAGGTCACGAAGATCAGCAAAGCAATCTATGAATGTGAAGTCTTGTTAATAATATATATCCAAGTGGAGAACAGCCTAAAGTATCATCCTTCTTACCGTGGTGTATCGTCCGTCTGACCGCGGTGACCACGGTCAGATGGTCGATACTTTGGGCATAACTTCATATGATACCGGCATGGATAGAAGGCAATAATCCTTAGAAAATCTAGAAGAGAAGTGCTACTGGAATATCGATGCATATGTATATAGATCACTAAACTTGTTTGCTGATTTACATGAGCTGTTTCCAACTTGGATATATATTATTAACAAGACTTCACGAGATTCTTGGCTTTCAAAATTTCACATTCGTAGATTTCTTTGCTGATCTTCATGATCTGATTCACAACCCTGATGAAGTCCATCTATTGGACGAAATGCGTTGGCTAGGCTTTATGCTTCTGATTGTAATTGAAAATAAAGTTGATATGAAGAAAATTAATTTCAAGACTCCCCGCACTTTAATTTTGTTTCAATTCTCATGAATTTGATATTGTTTATAATTTATAAATGTACTATATTTGATTACATGCTCCTTTTCAATATTTCTTTATTCTAAAAGAAGTTTTTTCTCGTATAGTGTGACTTGTACAGAAGTGGGGTTACGAAAAGTGGAGCATGATGATTTAAACACTTTATGGGAACTAATATACTAGTGCAGCCATTTAATCCCACACTGCAGTTTCTTAAATAAATAGTGCCAATAAATTATATTAGCTTTGAAAAAGAAACAGGACTTTTATGGTCTCTTAGGTTCCATGGTTTATTGTTAAATGCAGTAGTACTACACAAAAAACATCTCTAACAAAATCTAGAGACAAATCTGACTTTTTTCAAGACTTAGCAAAAATGGCAGTCAGCATGCCTCTTTAAAACTGATCTCTGTCTACACTCTGCATGCCTTATTTTCTATTTGAGATGTTCAGAAATGTCTCCATTATTCTTCTCTTGACATTAAAGGAGGGTTGCTAAGATTGTTATCCTTGGGGCAGTTTATTTATTGCAATACAAAGCTTTACTAAAATCAAAAGTTGTACCAAGTACATGGCTCACAGACACACGTCCATTTCGTAACAGGTCCAGACTTCTGTCTGGTGCAGTTTAGTTCAAGTGTAACCAACATCTTGCATTGTCTAAAGTGTCTCTTAAACCTCAATGATGATCGATATTCCACAATGCCACCACGGAATGTGTATCTCTTACAGTGAGAACCTTAGCTAAATAAGGTCTGTTGATGGGCTTCACATCTCCTTGCCAGAACTAATCAGAGGACTGTAGGAAGTGTTAGCATCCCTACGTTTTAACCTGTTTATTGCCTTTTGTCACAATCCCTTTGATTCCATCAACAGTCCCCCTCCCCAAGATTGGTGGCGTAAGAAACAGTAACTTGCTTTATGCTGATGTCCTTGCTCTATTTAGCTCCCCAAGATAAGGGTCACAACACCTGCTAAATCAACTACATATGTACATAATTACTAATAACCTAGTTACTTTTGGTAGGAAAAAGTAAAAGGGAGGTTGCTGGCTCTATTATGGCAACAAGATTGTGGTGGAGCAACCATATAAGTATCTGGGGGTACATATTGATGCTAGGCGTTCCTTTATGAGGCAACGTAAGGATGTTGAAGCAAAAGAGGCAAAGGCCCTATACCTTCAGATCAAAAGCACTACTGGGGCCAAACTTTCTCCACTGCTGGAAGTTCCAAGGGCCAAAATCCTTCTCTTTCATTAACCTATGAGAATGAAATCCTACTGGGCAAGGACAGTAGTATATTAAAAAAAACTCACAAGGATATACAAATGTGTCCTCTGGCTGCCAAAGTCCTCAACCGCCACCCATATTAGGTTGGAATTGGGCCTTCCAGATCACCGGACAATTGGTGCTAGTGCTAACCTGAACCTGTGTCATAAGCTGCGGGGGCTAGGGCTGGCTGTTTAGAGGCATTGTTATGGACTGAAATTAGCTCCAGTGGATCAAGTCAAGTGCACCATCCGTTCCTTAAAGGCTGTGAGCACCTTTTAAAGGTCAATTAACTTTGGGCCATCAACCTGAGTCAATCAGCATTTTTTATTGGGTACTAAAAATGTGTCCGCCTCTGGTCATACCACTCTTTCAGAGCCATTCCAGCCAAGCGTAAGCATGTTTGGGCAGTTATCAATATGTACCAGCCAGCATCCCCCACGCCATATGTTGCCTGTACATATTCAATTTATCTGAAGGCAAGAGTTATGGCTCTCAGGCCTTTGGTGGTGGCGTTCTTGAAGCATCTTGACAGCTGGTGTCGCCATGGGGCGAACATCTTGTAGGGGCTGTGGCCAGTGTGAAGATTCTCACAAACATGTTGCGTGCCTTTGTGCAGCTATGTTGGATGAGCGCAAAAACAGGTTATGGTGAGATTGGAACAAATTGGGAGTACGTACTTTTAGGCACGCCATTATTGCATCCTTCAATCCAGACAATACGTATCTAGATATCCACCTGACTAAATGTCTCCCTTGCACTCAGTAGGCTCAGTCATCCACTTTCAATGGTAGGGGATGTAATTCAACGATTGATTTTACATTGCTAACAACTCCCCATGCGGCATTGATTTCCTCATGGGAAACTATCCTGCCTATTTCCAGCGACCACTACCCCATCTCTTTTACTTTAAAACTTAGAGGACAAACTAAGACTCCGAATAAGAAATCTTTATACCAGCCGGTAATTAAACTGGCAACTAGTAACGGATATACGATAAAATGGGATAAGGTGAAGCCAGTTGATTTCCTTATAAATTTGGAATCGGCTTGTCGTGAAGATTTACTTGTCTGCCTATCTCACACAGAAGAGCCATCTAAAGTGGTGAGCTCTTTCATAAAAATTCAAAGTGAGATGAAGAAGTTATTAACTAAGGAACACCGATCAAACCCTGGCAAACTGCATGGCTGGTTTGATAAAAATTGCACAAAAGCACATACTATCTTGAAAAGGGCTTTGCACGCTTCACCCAGATCCGCGCTTGAGATCCGACAAGCCAGGAAACAATATAAAGTGGCCGTTAAGAACAGGAAAAATCAGCTGAAAAAGGAGGCTTGGTCAGCTTTATGTGACGCCTCCAAAAGCAGGGATAATATCGCTTTTTGGAAAATTGTAAATACCCCTTATTTAACAAATAGAGATGCAGACATCATAGACCAAGCCATAGACGGGGAAACATGGGTTAATCACTTTACGCACCTCTATGACAAAGTGACCCCTTCAGACAATGTAAATCTTGGAATAGGGCTGCTGAATACACACTCTGATATCTTCCCACCCACCGTTTTTCCATTAGATATCATTTTTAACTCTGGGGAGGTTTTAAAAGCCATCAGCGACAGTCCTTCGGGTAAAGCCCCGGGTCCCGATTGGGTCCCAATAGACGTTTATAAAACCGAAATTGATTTGTGGGCCCCACTACTAACAAATGTTTTAAATAAAGCAAACCAACAGGGGCTTATACCCTCTTGGACGGAGGCTATAGTGGTCCCTATTTTTAAAAAAGGCAATCGCAATGACCCTACCTGCTACCATCCAATTTCATTGCTTGATGCCCTAATGAAAGTAGCAGGTCGGATAGTTTTACACAGGATCCAATCATGGGCTGAGGAAAATGAACTCATATCAAATTTACAATATGGTTTTAGAACAGGGAAAGGTACAATAGAGCAGAGACTAAACCTTGCATTGACAATATCGAAGTATACTCAGGCCAAGAAGGGAAACCTTTTTATCGCCTTTGTTGACCTGAGTTCCGCTTTCGATTGCGTCAACCACAACTTTCTATGGGCAACATTACCAGACCTGGGCTTGGACAGCCAAATTCTCCAGTTCATTAAAGAACTCTACAGGGGAGCAGGCGCTAGGGTTCGTTATGGTAGATTGGGTGAGTGTTCAGGAAAGTTCCCCATCAAGAGGGTGTGAGACAGGGGTGTATCCTTGCACCCCTTCTCTTTACCCTCTATATAAACTCGATCAGTCAACACCTCAGGGAGTCCCAACACGATTATCCATCCATAATGGGAACACCAGTACCACTATTTTTATATGCCGATGGCGCTGCTATTATGTCCCGTACTAGGGTTGGACTTCAGAGGGCTGTTCTTAAATTTGCTAATTACATGTCAGATAGGGGTTTAAAAATTAATATTCCAAAAACATACACAATGTCATGTGGTACAGGGTCTAAGAGGACATCTTGTCCTATTTTTCTTGAAGGTAGGCGAAATGAATCTACAGATAGATTCACCTACTTGGGTATACATTTTGATAGAAAAGGAAGCTGGCAGCCTGCTGTGACAGCTAGACAGCTAGCCTTTTCCAGGACCATTGGCGCCCTGAACAACTTTGAGGCTAAAATAGGGGGTAGACCAGCGAGAGAGCTGATCCATATATACAAGGCTAAATATGTTTCTACAGCTGTATATGGTTCAGGTCTCTGGGGAACGGAAAACGCCCAAAAAATTCAACTCAGCGAAAACCAGTTTTTCCGCCATTTACTGGCTGTACCTAAATCAACACCTACCTATCTTGTACACATTGAATTGGGGCTGCCCTATATATTGGACATTATAAAAACAGCGCCCATATTATTATGGCATAAAATCTGGGTCACCCCCGAGACCTTGGTAAACCGCGACTTAATAAATGACTGCCTTAAACTCGACGGTTGGTAACATTAAATGGCTAATCTATGTTAAGAACATGATGACCGAGCTTGGACACTCGGAATTCTATACCAACCCATTGACCATGGAATTAGTGCCCAGGAAATCTTTAAAAAAGATGGTCATGGACCACCTAAATAGCAAGAGGTGGGACAGGGAAAAAAGTCAAGCCCACAGTCACAAGAAACCAACAAATTACTACTTTTGAAGGGCTTCAATGGTATCTTATGTCCAACTCTAGCTGTTATGCCTGAATGTTGCTCTCTCGCTTTAGGTTTGGTACCTTCTTCCGTCTGATTACTTTCCGTCACGTCAACAACTGGGCTATGGAAAATTTAATTTGCCCATGTGACGATACATCCTTTCAGTCAAACATCCATTGTGTATTTTTTTGTAAATTTTATCAAACACCACAGAGGTTTTTTCTGAAACCCATTTTAAAGCAGTGGGGTATCCGTACTTGTAAACTTGCTTTCATTAGACTTCAGCAATTAGATAATGATTCTGTAATTTATGCTGTTTCTGGTTTTCTAAAACTTGTTATAAGATTCCGGACTTCAATGCATTAACCTGGATGATGAATTTTATTATTAATTGAGATAATTGAAAATATTTGTTTTTACTGATTTATTACTGAATCTTAAAAACCTTGTATAGTGATCAAATGTTTTTGGCACTTTATACTGTAATGTACGCTTTTATGATTTTCTTTTAAAAATCGAATAAAGTTTTCTGAATCTGAATCTGAGTACTATTCCTAAACATGGGAACATAATATAAAACATAGAATCCTAATCCAAAATTAACAATCATACAATTAAACAAATACACAATACCAAGTTCTAAAATATAAATGTAGAAAAAAAGATTTACAATGAAATTATAATTCTCAACAAAAAAAGTAAGAATATTTTAAATATGAGTCAAAATAAATTATGTAAATTTTTTAAAATTATTTACTGTATTAAAGTTCTTTATAACATACTTTTAGTTTGCTTTTATTTAAATATGTATTTTATTACTTACAATAAAATACATGTTTTAAATGAATTATAATGAATATATGTATTCATTATTAAAAAAATATTATTGGGAAAGGGTCATTTTTGTTTTAGGGATGCTCCTGTGTGGGATCATATTGATACCACTGAGGGCCTACACTGAACTGTGGACTTGTTGCTGTGGGTTCTTGTCACCAGGAGCATTCTCTGCTGGGTAACCTGCCCCTTCAGGCATATTCAATTTGCTACCCAATTTGCCACCCACTTGTCAGCAAATACTATTTGTAACTGTGTGTAATGTGGGGTCTTTGATGACCTAATCAGTCACATGCTGATGTACCTCTACTGAGCAAATGGCCTGAAGTTGCTTCAGTGAAAGCAGATTAAAGAATCACTCAAAGGCTGTCATTGTCCATTATACATATGCACTCAGTTTTTCATGAATGTCATATAAAAATATGTTTTCAATCCAGAATCATATTTCATTCACTGATATTTCTATTTGTTTCTATCACTCAGCAGTCACTTTCTCGCTCTAATATTAAAAGTAGATTGCCCAATAAATTAAAGAAATAATCAAATGGAGCATATAATCAAATATAGTACATTTATAAATTATAAACAATATCCCATTCATGGGAATTGAAACAAAATTTCATTACAAGATTCATATAATCTTTATTTGTATGTACAATCAGAAGCATAAAGCCCAGCCAATGCTATTCATCTAATAGATGGACTTCATCAGGGTTGTGAATCAGGTCACGAAGATCAGCAAAGCAATCTATGAATGTGAAGTCTTGTTAAAAATATTTATCTATGTGGAGAACAGCCTAAAGTATCATTCTTCTTACCGTGGTGTATCGTCCGTCTGACCGCGGTGACCACGGTCAGATGGTCGATACTTTGGGCATAACTTCATATGATACCGGCATGGATAGAAGGCAATAATCCTTAGAAAAACTAGAAGAGAAGTGCTACTGGAATATCGATGCATATATATATAGATCACTAAACTTGTTTGGTGATTTACATCAGCTGTTTCCAACTTGGATATATATTATTAACAAGACTTCACGAGATTCTTGGCTTTCAAAATTTCACATTCGTAGATTTCTTTGCTGATCTTCATGATCTGATTCACAACCCTGATGAAGTCCATCTATTGGACGAAATGCGTTGGCTAGGCTTTATGCTTCTGATTGTAATTGAAAATAAAGTTGATATGAAGAAAATAAATTTCAAGACTCCCCGCACTTTAATTTTCTTTCAATTCTCATGAATTTGATATTGTTTATAATTTATAAATGTACTATATTTGATTACATGCTCCTTTTCAATATTTCTTTATTCTAAAAGAAGTTTTTTCTCGTATAGTGTGACTTGTACAGAAGTGGGGTTACGAAAAGTGGAGCATGATGATTTAAACACTTTATGGGAACTAATATACTAGTGCAGCCATTTAATCCCACACTGCAGTTTCTTAAATAAATAGTGCCAATAAATTATATTAGCTTTGAAAAAGAAACAGGACTTTCATGGTCTCTTAGGTTCCATGGTTTATTGTTAAATGCAGTAGTACTACACAAAAAACATCTCTAACAAAATCTAGAGACAAATCTGACTTTTTTCAAGCCTTAGCAAAAATGGCAGTCAGCATGCCTCTTTAAAACTGATCTCTGTCTACACTCTGCATGCCTTATTTTCTATTTGAGATGTTCAGAAATGTCTCCATTCATCTTCTGTTGACATTAAAGGAGGGTTGCTAAGATTGTTATCCTTGGTGCAGTTTATTTATTGGAATACAAAGCTTTACTAAAATCAAAAGTTGTACCAAGTACATGGCTCACAGACACACGTCCATTTCGTAACAGGTCCAGACTTCTGTCTGGTGCAGTTTAGTTCAAGTGTAACCAACATCTTGCATTGTCTAAAGTGTCTCTTAAACCTCAATGATGATCGATATTCCACAATGCCACCACGGAATGTGTATCTCTTACAGTGAGAACCTCAGCTAAATAAGGTCTGTTGTTGGGCTTCACATCTCCTTGCCAGAACTAATCAGAGGACTGTAGGAAGTGTTAGCATGCCTACGTTTTAACCTGTTTATTGCCTTTTGTCACAATCCCTTTGATTCCATCAACAGTCCCCCTCCCCAAGATTGGTGGCGTAAGAAACAGTAACTTGCTTTATGCTGATGTCCTTGCTCTATTTAGCTCCCCAAGATAAGGGTCACAACACCTGCTAAATCAACTACATATGTACATAATTACTAATAACCTAGTTACTTTTGGTAGGAAAAAGTACCAGGGAGGTTGCTGGCTCTATTATGGCAAGATTGTGGTGGAGCAACCATATAAGTATCTGGGGGTACATATTGATGCTAGGCGTTCCTTTATGAGGCAACGTAAGGATGTTGAAGCAAAAGAGGCAAAGGCCCTATACCTTCAGATCAAAAGCACTACTGGGGCCAAACTTTCTCCACTGCTGGAAGTTCCAAGGGCCAAAATCCTTCTCTTTCATTAACCTATGAGAATGAAATCCTACTGGGCAAGGACAGTAGTTTATTAAAAAAAACTCACAAGGATATACAAATGTGTCCTCTGGCTGCCAAAGTCCTCAACCGCCACCCAGATTAGGTTGGAATTGGGCCTTCCAGATCACCGGACAATTGGTGCTAGTGCTAACCTGAACCTGTGTCATAAGCTGCGAGGCTAGGGCTGGCTGTTTAGAGGCATTGTTATGGACTGAAATTAGCTCCAGTGGATCAAGTCAAGTGCACCATCCGTTCCTTAAAGGCTGTGAGCACCTTTTAAAGGTCAATTAACTTTGGGCCATCAACCTGAGTCAATCAGCATTTTTTATTGGGTACTAAAAATTTGTCCGCCTCTGGTCATACCACTCTTTCAGAGCCATTCCAGCCAAGCGTAAGCATGTTTGGGCAGTCATCAATATGTACCAGCCAGCATCCCCCACGCCATATCTTGCCTGTACATATTCAATTTATCTGAAGGCAAGAGTTATGGCTCTCAGGCCTTTGGTGGTGGCGTTCTTGAAGCATCTTGACAGCTGGTGTCGCCCCATGGGGCGAACATCTTGTAGGGGCTGTGGCCAGTGTGAAGATTCTCACAAACATGTTGCGTGCCTTTGTCCAGCTATGTTGGATGAGCGCAAAAACAGGTTATGGTGAGATTGGAACAAATTGGGAGTACGTACTTTTAGGCACGCCATTATTGCATCCTTCAATCCAGACAATACGTATCTAGATATCCACCTGACTAAATGTCTCCCTTGCATTCAGTAGGCTCAGTCATCCAGGAACATTTCTGAGGGGCCCTGCTCCAACCACGGTTATGCCCCCAGTAGGTACAGCCTAGTTTCCCTTGCGCCCTGGAAATCTATTTTATGACTAAATTGCTACTATCCTCATTGCGCTGGCACTTTGAAAGTTATTTCCACTTTTAGAAGTCATGTTGGTATTTAAATAATCTTTTTGTTTCGCCAACACCTTAGTGTGATATTACCTTGATGAAGACTGTTTTTCTGAATAATTTGCTGCAACATCTACTGCACTAACTCTGTCTAGACCGCTTCACTTGCTAGTAGACCAGTGAGGTGTGTTTCTACAAACTGGCTTAAATAGCCTTTGCGTTAGGCATTTTTTTTTACAACTTATTTTTATTAGATTAAAGCAATTTATCACATAATACATCACCACATTCTTATACACGTGGCCAGCAGTGCCAGCCAGGCCAATGACAAGTACCATATTTATGACCAAATCCCTTAGAGAGCTGTAGAGTGCGTTAGGCTGACTGATTGCATTTTTTACCTTTTATTAATGTCCTTATTGTTCTTATTAGGTCTTTCTTTGCACGAGCACTTGATATTTTATGCTAAAGTGATATGCCAAATGATTTTAAGGTGATATAATTATGATGACGATCATTTTCAGGAATAATCCGCTGCTATATCTTTTGTACTAGCCTTTGTGAGATATCTCCTCCCATTAGTAGTTCAGTGATGGGTGCTTCTTCAAAACATTTTAATGGCCTCTTCGCTAGGCAAATTTGACGGATTGCACTTTTCATTTAATGCATTGATGTCTTTATCGCTTTTATCAGGTTGTCCTTTTTAGGGCTCGGCCTACGTCACCAAGAAGTGGAGCGGAGCTCCGAGCTCCTATTATTAAAGAAAAAAAAAAAGTTTCTTTAGGGCTCGGGAAAGAAACATTCCTTAGTGCGCGAGCTTTTTTTTATTATCTGAATGGTGATTGGTCGTCGCGGTGCTGTTTTTGTAGTAGTCTTGATGCCATAGGGCATATGTAATGTTAGGCGGCCATGTTGGCATATTGTGTGCGGTTACGCGCACGGCAGACTATTAATCTTAATTAGGAGCTGTCAGAGTGCCCGTGTAATGCAATCCAGATGGTCTGAGCGGTGAGCGCGATCAATGTAAAAGGACGAGAGGCGAGGCAGCAGGCTCACAGAAGTTGACTCATACGTGCTCGTGCTTTCACTTGCTCTCCGTGCTCAGTCTGTTTCTTTACTTTGTATTCCTGTGTGTTCAGTCTTTCTCTGCCCCATGTCTGACCATGTGCTCTCTGTGTTTCTCCGTGCTCAGTCTGTTCTCTTTACTTTGTATTCCTGTGTGTTCAGTCTTTCTCTGCCCCATGTCTGACCATGTGCTCTCTGTCTTAAGCCTACAGTTTTACTGCTTTGCATACTTTCATCAGTGACGCAATAGCCTGAATGTATTAACACAATTACCCTCAAAGGGCATTGTTCCCAATGTGAAACACTATTAGCATACTGATGGAATTAAGATTTGCTGTCAATCACAACAACTGTGAAGTATTAGGGAGTTTTTTTGTATGCTCCTACCACTTTAGCCTCTCCATATAGGAGAGCTTTATGACCTGACTGACTTTGTAATCTAAATGACAATCACGGGGCTCTCGTGTTTATTTTTTGTCGCCCGCATTCATTACAAAGGGAGCATTCTTGGAATTACTCACATACGGACATAGGCCAGAGACTCATATTCAGCTCATAAACTAGAACAGGAGTTCAAAACCACCAGTACTACCAGTAACACCACCACCAGTACTACCACTACCAGTACCACCACCACCAGTACTACCACTACCAGTACCACCACCACCACCAGTACTAACACCATCAGTACTACCAGTACTACCACCACCAGTACTACCACTACTACAGCCACCAGTACTACCACTAATACAGCCACCAGTACTACCACTACCTCCACCACCAGTACTACCACCACCACCAGTAATACCAGTACCACCACCACCAGTACTACCACAACCAGTACTACCAGTACCACTACCACCCCCACCAGTACCACCACCACCAGTACCACCACCACCAGTACTACCAGTACCACCACCACCACCACCAGTACTAACACTACCAGTACCACCACCACCAGTACTACCAGTACTACAGCCACCAGTACTACCACTACCACCCCCACCAGTACTACCAGTACCACCACCACCAGTACTACCACTACCAGTACTACCACTACCAGTACCACTACCACCACCAGTACTACCACCACCAGTACCACCACCACCAGTACTACCAGTACTACCACCATCAGTACTACCAGTACTACCACCACCACCAGTAATACCAGTACCACCACCACCAGTACTACCACAACCAGTACTACCAGTACCACTACCACCACCACCAGTACCACCACCACCAGTACTACCACCACCAGTACTACCAGTACCACCACCACCACCACCACCAGTACTAACACTACCAGTACCACCACCACCACCAGTACTACCAGTACTACAGCCACCAGAACTACTACTACCACCACCACCAGTACTACCAGTACCACAACCACCAGTACTACCACTACCAGTACTACCACTACCAGTACTACCACCACCAGTACTACCACCACCAGTACCACCACCACCAGTACTACCAGTACTACCACCATCAGTACTACCAGTACTACCACCACCAGTACTACCACTACCAGTACCACCACCACCAGTACTACCACTACCAGTACCACCACCACCAGTACCACCACCACCAGTACTACCACTACCAGTACCACCACCACCACCAGTACTACCAGTACTACCACCATCAGTACTACCAGTACTACCAACACCAGTACTACCACTACCAGTACCACCACCACCAGTACTACCACCACCAGTACTACCACTACCAGTACCACCACCACCAGTACTACCACTACCAGTACAACCACCACCACCAGTACTACCAGTACTACAGCCACCAGTACTACCACTACCAGTACCACCACCAGTACTAACACCATCAGTACTACCAGTACTACCACCACCAGTATTACCACTACTACAGCCACCAGTACTACCACTAATACAGCCAGCAGTACTACCACTACCTCCACCACCAGTACTACCACCACCACCAGTAATACCAGTACCACCACCACCAGTACTACCACAACTAGTACTACCAGTACCACTACCACCACCACCAGTACCACCACCACCAGTACTACCAGTACCACCACCACCACCAGTACTAAAACTACCAGTACCACCACCACCACCAGTACTACCAGTACTACAGCCACCAGTACTACCACTACCACCACCACCAGCACTACCAGTACCACCACCACCAGTACTACCACTACCAGTACTACCACTACCAGTACCACTACCACCACCAGTACTACCACCACCAGTACCACCACCACCAGTACTACCAGTACTACCACCATCAGTACTACCAGTACTACCACCACCAGTACTACCACCACCACCAGTAATACCAGTACCACCACCACCAGTACTACCACAACCAGTACTACCAGTACCACTACCACCACCACCAGTACCACCACCACCAGTACTACCACCACCAGTACTACCAGTACCACCACCACCACCACCAGTACTAACACTACCAGTACCACCACCACCACCAGTACTACCAGTACTACAGCCACCAGTACTACCACTACCACCACCACCAGTACTACCAGTACCACGACCACCAGTACTACCACTACCAGTACTACCACTACCAGTACCACTACCACCACCAGTACTACCACCACCAGTACCACCACCACCAGTACTACCAGTACTACCACCATCAGTACTACCAGTACTACCACCACCAGTACTACCACTACCAGTACCACCACCACCAGTACCACCACCACCAGTACTACCACTACCAGTACCACCACCACCACCAGTACTACCAGTACTACCACAATCAGTACTACCAGTACTACCACCACCAGTACTACCACTACCAGTACCACCACCACCAGTACTACCACCACCGGTACTACCACTACCAGTACCACCACCACCAGTACTACCACTACCAGTACAACCACCACCACCAGTACTACCAGTACTACAGCCACCAGTACTACCACTACCAGTACCACCACCACCACCAGTACTAACACCATCAGTACTACCAGTACTACCACCACCAGTATTACCACTACTACAGCCACCAGTACTACCACTAATACAGCCAGCAGTACTACCACTACCTCCACCACCAGTACTACCACCACCACCAGAAATACCAGTACCACCACCACCAGTACTACCACAACCAGTACTACCAGTACCACTACCACCACCACCAGTACCACCACCACCAGTACTACCACCACCAGTACTACCAGTACCACCACCTCCACCAGTACTAACACTACCAGTACCACCACCACCACCAGTACTACCAGTACTACAGCCACCAGTACTACCACTACCACCACCACCAGTACTACCAGTACCACGACCACCAGTACTACCACTACCAGTACTACCACTACCAGTACCACTACCACCACCAGTACTACCACCACCAGTACCAACACCACCAGTACTACCAGTACTACCACCATCAGTACAACCAGTACTACCACCACCAGTACTACCACCACCACCAGTAATACCAGTACCACCACCACCAGTACTACCACAACCAGTACTACCAGTACCACTACCACCACCACCAGTACCACCACCACCAGTACTACCACCACCAGTACTACCAGTACCACCACCACCACCAGTACTAACACTACCAGTACCACCACCACTACCAGTACTACCAGTACTACAGCCACCAGTACTACCACTACCACCACCACCAGTACTACCAGTACCACGACCACCAGTACTACCACTACCAGTACTACCACTACCAGTACCACTACCACCACCAGTACTACCACCACCAGTACCACCACCACCAGTACTACCAGTACTACCACCATCAGTACTACCAGTACTACCACCACCAGTAATACCACTACCAGTACCACCACCACCAGTACTACCACCACCAGTACTACCACTACCAGTACCACCACCACCAGTACTACCACTACCAGTACAACCACCACCACCAGTACTACCAGTACTACAGCCACCAGTACTACCACTACCACCACCACCAGTACTACCAGTACCAGGACCACCAGTACAATCACTACCAGTACTACCACTACCACTACCACCACCAGTACTACCACCACCAGTACCAACACCACCAGTACTACCAGTACTACCATCATCAGTACTACCAGTACTACCACCACCAGTACTACCACTACCAGTACCACCACCAACAGTACTACCACTACCAGTACCACCAACACCACCACCAGTACTACCAGTAGTACCACCATCAGTACTACCAGTACTACCACCACCAGTACTACCACTACTACAGCCACCAGTACTACCACTACTACAGCCACCAGTATTACCAATACCACCACCACCAGTACTACCACTACCAGTACCACCACCAGTACCACCACTACCAGTACTACCACCGCCACTACTACCACCACCAGTACTACCAATACCAGTACCACCACCTCCAGTACTACCACTACCACCACCACCAGTACTACCAGTAACACCACCACCAGTACTACCACTACCAGTACCACCACCACCAGTACTACCACTACCAGTACCACCACCAACACCAGTACTAACACCATCAGTACTACCAGTACTACCACCACCAGTACTACCACTACTACAGCCACGAATACTACCACTACTACAGCCACCAGTACTACCACTACCACCACCACCAGTACTACCACCACCACCAGTAATACCAGTACCACCACCACCAGTACTACCACAACCAGTACTACCAGTACCACCACCACCAATACTACCACCACCAGTACTACCAGTACCAAAACCACCACCGGTACTAACACTACCAGTACCACCACCACCACCAGTAGTACCAGTACTACAGCCACCAGTACTACCACTACCACCAACACCAGTACTACCAGTACCACGACCACCAGTACTACCACTACCAGTACTACCACTACCAGTACCACTACCACTACCACCACCAGTACTTCCACCACCAGTACCACCACCACCAGTACTAACAGTACTACCACCATCAGTACTACCAGTACTACCACCACCAGTACTACCACTACCAGTACCACCACCACCAGTACTACCACTACCAGTACCACCACCACCACCAGTACTACCAGTACTACAGCCACCAGTACTACCACTACCACCACCACCAGTCCTACCAGTACCACTACCACCACCAGTAATACCACCACCAGTACCACCACCACCAGTACTACCAGTACTACCACCATCAGAACTACCAGTACTACCACCACCAGTACTACCACTACCAGTACCACCACCACCAGTACTACCACTACCAGTACCACCACCACCAGTACCACCACCACCAGTACTACCACTACCAGTACCACCACCACCACCAGTACTACCAGTACTACCACCATCAGTACTACCAGTACTACCACCACCAGTACTACCACTACCAGTACCACCACCACCAGTACTACCACCACCAGTACTACCACTACCAGTACCACCACCACCAGTACTACCACTACCAGTACAACCACCACCACCAGAACTACCAGTACTACAGCCACCAGTACTACCACTACCACCACCACCAGTACTACCAGTACCAGGACCACCAGTACTATCACTACCAGTACTACCACTACCACCACCAGTACTACCACCACCAGTACCACCACCACCAGTACTACCAGTACTACCATCATCAGTACTACCAGTACTACCACCACCAGTACTACCACTACCAGTACCACCACCACCAGTACTACCACTACCAGTACCACCAACACCACCACCAGTACTACCAGTAGTACCACCATCAGTACTACCAGTACTTCCACCACCAGTACTACCACTACTACAGCCACCAGTACTACCACTACTACAGCCACCAGTACTACCAATACCACCACCACCAGTACTACCACTACCAGTACCACCACCAGTACCACCACTACCAGTACTACCACCACCACTACTACCACCACCAGTACTACCACTACCAGTACCACCACCTCCAGTACTACCACTACTGCCACTACCACCACCACCAGTACTACCAGTAACACCACCACCAGTACTACCACTACCAGTACCTCCACCACCAGCACTACCACTACCAGTACCACCACCAACACCAGTACTAACACCATCAGTACTACCACCACCAGCACTACCACTACTACAGCCACCAGTACTGCCACTACTACAGCCACCAGTACTACCACTACCACCACCACCAGTACTACCACCACCACCAGTAATACCAGTACCACCACCACCACCAGTACTACCACAACCAGTACTACCAGTACCACCACCACCAGTACTACCACCACCAGTACTACCAGTACCACCACCACCACCGGTACTAACACTACCAGTACCACCACCACCACCAGTAGTACCAATACTACAGCCACCAGTACTACCACTACCACCAACACCAGTACAACCAGTACCACCACCACCAGTACTACCACTACCAGTACTACCACTACCAGTACCACTACCACTACTACCACCACCAGTACTTCCACCACCAGTACCACCACCACCAGTACTAACAGTACTACCACCATCAGTACTACCAGTACTACCACCACCAGTACTACCACTACCAGTACCACCACCACCAGTACTACCACTACCAGTACCACCACCACCACCAGTACTACCAGTACTACAGTCACCAGTACTACCACTACCACCACCACCAGTCCTACCAGTACCACGACCACCAGTACTGCCACTACCAGTAGTACCACTACCAGTACTACCACCACCAGTACTACCACCACCAGTACCACCACCACCAGTACTACCAGTACTACCATCATCAGTACTACCAGTACTACCACCACCAGTACTACCACTACCAGTACCACCACCACCAGTACTACCACTACCAGTACCACCACCACCCCCACCAGCACTACCAGTAGTACCACCATCAGTACTACCAGTACTAGAGTGCATAGGGAGTGCATAGTGCAGAGTGCATAGGGAGTGCATAGTGCATAGGGAGTGCACAGTGCATAGGGAGTGAAGAGTGCACAGTGCATAGGGAGTGCAGAGTGCATAGGGAGTGCAGAGTGCATAGGGAGTGCAGAGTGCATAGGGAGTGCAGAGTGCATACGGAGTGCAGAGTGCATAGGGAGTGCAGAGTGCAGAGTGCATAGGGAGTGCGGAGTGCATAGGGAGCGCAGAGTGCATAGGGAGTGCAGAGTGCATAGGGAGCGCAGAGTGCAGAGTGCATAGGGAGCGCAGAGTGCAGAGTGCATAGGGAGTGCAGAGTCCATATGGAGTGCAGAGTGCATAGGGAGTGCAGAGTGCATAGGGAGTGCAGAGTGCATAGGGAGTGCATAGTGCAGAGTGCATAGGGAGTGCAGAGTGCATAGGGAGTGAAGAGTGCAGAGTGCATAGGGAGTGCAGAGTGCATAGGGAGTGCAGAGTGCATAGGGAGTGCAGAGTGCATAGAGAGTGCATAGGGAGTGCAGCGTGCAGAGTGCATAGGGAGTGCAGAGTGCATAGGGAGTGAAGAGTGCAGAGTGCATAGGGAGTGAAGAGTGCAGAGTGCATAGGGAGTGCAGAGTGCATAGGGAGTGCTGAGTGCATAGGGAGTGCAGAGTGCATAGGGAGTGCAGAGTGCATAGGGAGTGCAGAGTGCATAGGGAGTGCAGAATGCATAGGGAGTGCAGAGTGCATAGGGAGCGCAGAGTGCAGTATGCATAGGGAGTGCAGAGTGCATAGGGAGCGCAGAGTGCAGAGTGCATAGGGAGCACAGAGTGCAGAGTGCATAGGGAGTGCATAGGGAGTGCAGAGTGCATAGGGAGTGCAGAGTGCATCGGGAGTGCAGAGTGCATAGGGAGTGCAGAGTGCATAGGGAGTGAAGAGTGCAGCGTGCATAGGGAGTGAAGAGTGCAGAGTGCATAGGGAGTGCAGAGTGCATAGGGAGTGCAGAGTGCATAGGGAGTGCAGAGTGCATAGGAAGTGCAGAGTGCATAGGGAATGCAGAGTGCATAGGGAGTGCAGAGTGCATAGGGAGTGCATAGGGAGTGCAGAGTGCATAGGGAGTGCAGAGTGCATAGGGAGTGCAGAGTACATAGGGAGTGCAGAGTGCATAGGGAGTGCAGAGTGCAGAGTGCATAGGGAGTGCAGAGTGCATAGGGAGTGCATAGGGAGTGCAGCGTGCATAGGGAGTGCAGAGTGCATAGGGAGTGCAGAGTGCAGAGTGCATAGGGAGTGCAGAGTGCATAGGGAGTGCAGAGTGCATAGGGAGTGCAGAGTACATAGGGAGTGCAGAGTGCAGAGTGCATAGGGAGTGAAGAGTGCAGAGTGCGTAGGGAGTGAAGAGTGCAGAGTGCATAGGGAGTGCAGAGTGCATAGGGAGTGCAGAGTGCATAGGGAGTGCAGAGTGCATAGGGAGTGCAGAATGCATAGGGAGTGCAGAATGCATAGGGAGTGCAGAGTGCATAGGGAGTGCAGAGTGCATAGGGAGTGCAGAGTGCATAGGGAGTGCATAGTGCAGAGTGCATAGGGAGTGCAGAGTGCATAGGGAGTGCAGAGTGCATAGGGAGTGCAGAGTGCATAGGGAGTGCAGAGTGCATAGGGAGTGCAGAGTGCCTAGGGAGTGCAGAGTGCAGAGTGCATAGAGAGTGCAGAGTGCAGAGTGCATAGGGAGTGCAGAGTGCATAGGGTGTGAAGAGTGCAGAGTGCTTAGGGAGTGAAGAGTGCATAGGGAGTGAAGAGTGCACAGTGCATAGGGAGTGAAGAGTGCACAGTGCATAGGGAGTGAAGAGTGCACAGTGCATAGGGAGTGAAGAGTGCACAGGGAGTGCACAGTGCATAGGGAGTGCACAGTGCATAGGGAGTGCAGAGTGCAGAGTGCATAGGGAGTGCAGAGTGCATAGGGAGTGCAGAGTGCATAGGGAGTGCAGAGTGCATAGCGAGTGCAGAGTGCATAGGGAGTGCAGAGTGCAGAGTGCATAGGGAGTGCATAGTGCAGAGTGCATAGGGAGTGCATAGTGCAGAGTGCATAGAGAGTGCAGAGTGCATAGGGAGTGCGGAGTGCATAGGGAGTGCAGAGTGCATAGGGAGTGCAGAGTGCATAGGGAGTGCAGAGTGCAGAGTGCATAGGGAGTGCAGAGTGCATAGGGAGTGCAGAGTGCATAGGGAGTGCAGAGTGCATAGGGAGTGCATAGTGCAGAGTGCATAGGGAGTGCAGACTGCATAGGGAGTGCATAGTGCAGAGTGCATAGGGAGTGCAGACTGCATAGGGAGTGAAGAGTGCAGAGTGCATAGGGAGTGCAGAGTGCAGAGTGCATAGGGAGTGCAGAGTGCATAGGGAGTGCAGAATGCATAGGGAGTGCAGAGTGCATAGGGAGCGCAGAGTGCAGTATGCATAGGGAGTGCAGAGTGCATAGGGAGCGCAGAGTGCAGAGTGCATAGGGAGCACAGAGTGCAGAGTGCATAGGGAGTGCATAGGGAGTGCAGAGTGCATAGGGAGTGCAGAGTGCATAGGGAGTGCAGAGTGCATCGGGAGTGCAGAGTGCATAGGGAGTGCAGAGTGCATAGGGAGTGAAGAGTGCAGCGTGCATAGGGAGTGAAGAGTGCAGAGTGCATAGGGAGTGCAGAGTGCATAGGGAGTGCAGAGTGCATAGGGAGTGCAGAGTGCATAGGAAGTGCAGAGTGCATAGGGAATGCAGAGTGCATAGGGAGTGCAGAGTGCATAGGGAGTGCATAGGGAGTGCAGAGTGCATAGGGAGTGCAGAGTGCATAGGGAGTGCAGAGTGCATAGGGAGTGCAGAGTGCAGAGTGCATAGGGAGTGCAGAGTGCATAGGGAGTGCATAGGGAGTGCAGCGTGCATAGGGAGTGCAGAGTGCATAGGGAGTGCAGAGTGCAGAGTGCATAGGGAGTGCAGAGTGCATAGGGAGTGCAGAGTGCATAGGGAGTGCAGAGTACATAGGGAGTGCAGAGTGCAGAGTGCATAGGGAGTGAAGAGTGCAGAGTGCGTAGGGAGTGAAGAGTGCAGAGTGCATAGGGAGTGCAGAGTGCATAGGGAGTGCAGAGTGCATAGGGAGTGCAGAGTGCATAGGGAGTGCAGAATGCATAGGGAGTGCAGAATGCATAGGGAGTGCAGAGTGCATAGGGAGTGCAGAGTGCATAGGGAGTGCAGAGTGCATAGGGAGTGCATAGTGCAGAGTGCATAGGGAGTGCAGAGTGCATAGGGAGTGCAGAGTGCATAGGGAGTGCAGAGTGCCTAGGGAGTGCAGAGTGCAGAGTGCATAGAGAGTGCAGAGTGCATAGGGAGTGCAGAGTGCATAGGGAGTGAAGAGTGCAGAGTGCTTAGGGAGTGAAGAGTGCATAGGGAGTGAAGAGTGCACAGTGCATAGGGAGTGAAGAGTGCACAGTGCATAGGGAGTGAAGAGTGCACAGTGCATAGGGAGTGAAGAGTGCACAGGGAGTGCACAGTGCATAGGGAGTGCACAGTGCATAGGGAGTGCAGAGTGCAGAGTGCATAGGGAGTGCAGAGTGCATAGGGAGTGCAGAGTGCATAGGGAGTGCAGAGTGCATAGGGAGTGCAGAGTGCATAGGGAGTGCATAGTGCAGAGTGCATAGGGAGTGCATAGTGCAGAGTGCATAGGGAGTGCATAGTGCAGAGTGCATAGAGAGTGCAGAGTGCATAGGGAGTGCGGAGTGCATAGGGAGTGCAGAGTGCATAGGGAGTGCAGAGTGCAGAGTGCATAGGGAGTGCAGAGTGCAGAGTGCATAGGGAGTGCAGAGTGCATAGGGAGTGCAGAGTGCATAGGGAGTGCAGAGTGCATAGGGAGTGCATAGTGCAGAGTGCATAGGGAGTGCAGACTGCATAGGGAGTGCATAGTGCTGAGTGCATAGGGAGTGCAGACTGCATAGGGAGTGAAGAGTGCAGAGTGCATAGGGAATGCAGAGTGCAGAGTGCATAGGGAGTGCAGAGTGCAGAGGGAGTGCAGAGTGCATAGGGAGTGCAGAGTGCATAGGGAGTGCAGAGTGCATAGGGAGTGCAGAGTGCATAGGGAGTGCAGAGTGCAGAGTGCATAGGGAGTGCAGAGTGCATAGGGAGTGCAGAGTGCAGAGTGCATCGGGAGTGAAGAGTGCAGAGTGCATATGGAGTGCAGAGTGCATAGGGAGTGCAGAGTGCAGAGTGCATAGGGAGTGCATAGTGCAGAGTGCATAGGGAGTGCATAGTGTAGAGTGCATAGGGAGTGCATAGTGCAGAGTGCATAGGGAGTGCAGACTGCATAGGGAGTGCATAGTGCAGAGTGCATAGGGAGTGCAGACTGCATAGGGAGTGAAGAGTGCAGACTGCGTAGGGAGTGCATAGTGCATAGGGAGTGCAGAGTGCATAGGGAGTGCAGAGTGCATAGGGAGTGCAGAGTGCATAGGGAGTGCAGAGTGCATAGGGAGTGCAGAGTGCATAGGGAGTGCAGAGTTCATAGGGAGTGCAGAGTGCATAGGGAGTGCAGAGTGCAGAGTGCATAGGGAGTAAAGAGTGCAGAGTGCATAGGGAGTGCAAAGTGCAGAGTGCATAGAGAGTGCATAGTGCAGAGTGCATAGGGAGTGCAGACTGCATAGGGAGTGCATAGTGCAGAGTGCATAGGGAGTGCAGACTGCATAGGGAGTGAAGAGTGCAGACTGCGTAGGGAGTGCATAGTGCATAGGGAGTGCAGAGTGCATAGGGAGTGCAGAGTGCATAGGGAGTGCAGAGTGCATAGGGAGTGCAGAGTGCATAGGGAGTGCAGAGTTCATAGGGAGTGCAGAGTGCATAGGGAGTGCAGAGTGCAGAGTGCATAGGGAGTAAAGAGTGCAGAGTGCATAGGGAGTGCAAAGTGCAGAGTGCATAGGGAGTGCAGAGTGCATAGGGAGTGCATAGTGCAGAGTGCATAGGGAGTGCATAGTGCAGAGTGCATAGGGAGTGCATAGTGCAGAGTGCATAGGGAGTGCATAGTGCAGAGTGCATAGTGCAGAGTGCATAGGGAGTGCATAGTGCATAGGGAGTGCATAGTGCATAGGGAGTTCAGAGTGCATAGGGAGTGCAGAGTGCATAGGGAGTGCAGAGTGCATAGGGAGTGAAGAGTGCAGAGCGCATAGGGAGTGCAGAGTGCATAGGGAGTGCAGAGTGCATAGGGAGTGCAGAGTGCATAGGGAGTGCAGAGTGCATAGGGAGTGCATAGTGCAGAGTGCATAGGGAATGCAGAGTGCATAGGGAGTGCATAGTGCAGAGTGCATAGGGAGTGCAGAGTGCATAGGGAGTCAAAAGTGCAGAGTGCATAGGGAGTGCAGAGTGCATAGGGAGTGCAGAATGCATAGGGAGTGCAGAATGCATAGGGAGTGCAGAGTGCATAGGGAGCGCAGAGTGCAGAGTGCATAGGGAATGCATAGTGCAGAGTGCATAGGGAGTGCATAGTGCAGAGTGCATAGGGAGTGCAGAGTGCATAGGGAGTGCAGAGTGCATAGGGAGTGCAGAGTGCAGAGTGCATAGGGAGTGCAGAGTGCATAGGGAGTGCAGAGTGCATAGGGAGTGCAGAGTGCATAGGGAGTGCATAGTGCAGAGTCCAAAGGGAGTGCAGACTGCATAGGGAGTGCATAGTGCAGAGTGCATAGGGAGTGCAGACTACATAGGGAGTGAAGAGTGCAGAGTGCATAGGGAGTGCAGAGTGCATAGGGAGTGCATAGGGAGTGCAGAGTGCAGAGTGCATAGGGAGTGCAGAGTGCATAGGGAGTGAAGAGTGCAGAGTGCATAGGGAGTGCAGAGTGCATAGGGAGTGAAGAGTGCACAGTGCATAGGGAGTGAAGAGTGCACAGTGCATAGGGAGTGAAGAGTGCACAGTGCATAGGGAGTGCAGAGTGCAGAGTGCATAGGGAGTGCAGAGTGCATAGGGAGTGCAGCGTGCATAGGGAGTGCAGAGTGCATAGGGAGTGCAGAGTGCATAGGGAGTGCAGAGTGCACAGTGCATAGGGAGTGCATAGGGAGCGCAGAGTGCATAGGGAGTGCAGAGTGCATAGGGAGTGCAGAGTGCATAGGGAGTGCAGAGTGCATAGGGAGTGCAGAGTGCATAGGGAGCGCAGAGTGCATAGGGAGCACAGAGTGCTGAGTGCATCGGGAGCGCAGAGTGCAGAGTGCATAGGGAGCGCAGAGTGCAGAGTGCATAGGTAGCGCAGAGTGCATAGTGAGTGCAGAGTGCATAGGGAGCGCAGAGTGCAGAGTGCATAAGGAGCGCAAAGTGCAGAGTGCATAGGGAGTGCAGAGTGCATAGGGAGCGCAGAGTGCATAGTGCATAGGGAGCACAGAGTGCAGAGTGCATAGGGAGCGTTAGGTGCAGAGTCCATAGGGAGCCCATAGGGAGCGCAGAGTGCAGAGTGCATAGGGAGCGCAGAGTGCAGAGTGCATAGGGAGTGCAGAGTGCATAGGGAGTGCGGAGTGCATAGGGAGTGCAGAGTGCATAGGGAGTGCAGAGTGCATAGGGAGTGCAGAGTGCATAGGGAGTGCAGAGTGCAGAGTGCATAGTGAGTGCACAGTGCATATGGAGTGCGGAGTGCATAAAGAGTGCATAGTGCAGAGTGCATAGGGAGTGCAGAGTGCATAGGGAGTGAAGAGTGCAGAGTGCTTAGGGAGTGAAGAGTGCATAGGGAGTGAAGAGTGCACAGTGCATAGGGAGTGAAGAGTGCACAGTGCATAGGGAGTGAAGAGTGCAGAGTGCACAGGGAGTGCACAGTGCATAGGGAGTGCAGAGTGCATAGGGAGTGCAGAGTGCAGAGTGCAGAGTGCATAGGGAGTGCAGAGTGCATAGGGAGTGCAGAGTGCATAGGGAGTGCAGAGTGCATAGGGAGTGCAGAGTGCATAGGGAGTGCAGAGTGCATAGGGAGTGCATAGTGCAGAGTGCATAGGGAGTGCATAGTGCAGAGTGCATAGGGAGTGCAGAGTGCATAGGGAGTGCAGAGTGCATAGGGAGTGCAGAGTGCAGCGTGCATAGGGAGTGCAGAGTGCATAGGGAGTGCAGAGTGCATAGGGAGTGCAGAGTGCATAGGGAGTGCAGAGTGCATAGGGAGTGCATAGTGCAGAGTGCATAGGGAGTGCAGACTGCATAGGGAGTGCATAGTGCAGAGTGCATAGGGAGTGCAGACTGCATAGGGAGTGAAGAGTGCAGACTGCATAGGGAGTGCAGAGTGCATAGGGAGTGCAGAGTGCAGAGTGCATAGGGAGTGCAGAGTGCATAGGGATTGCAGAGTGCATAGGGAGTGCAGAGTGCATAGGGAGTGCAGAGTGCATAGGGAGTGCAGAGTGCAGAGGGAGTGCAGAGTGCAGAGTGCATAGGGAGAGCAGAGTGCATAGGGAGTGAAGAGTGCAGAGTGCATAGGGAGTGCAGAGTGCATAGGGAGTGCAGAGTGCAGAGTGCATAGGGAGTGCAGAGTGCATATGGAGTGCATAGTGCAGAGTGCATAGGGAGTGCATAGTGCATAGTGCATAGGGAGTGCATAGGGAGTGCAGAGTGCATAGGGAGTGCATAGTGCAGAGTGCATAGGGAGTGCATAGTGCATAGGGAGTGCAGAGTGCATAGGGAGTGCAGAGTGCATAGGGAGTGCAGAGTGCATAGGGAGTGCATATTGCAGAGTGCATAGGGAATGCAGAGTGCATAGGGAGTGCATAGTGCAGAGTGCATAGGGAGTGAAGAGTGCATAGGGAGTGAAGAGTGCAGAGTGCATAGGGAGTGCAGAGTGCATAGGGAGTGCAGAATGCATAGGGAGTGCATAATGCATAGGGAGTGCAGAGTGCATAGGGAGCGCAGAGTGCATAGGGAGTGCATAGTGCAGAGTGCATAGGGAGTGCATAGTGCCGAGTGCATAGGGAGTGCAGAGTGCATAGGGAGTGCAGAGTGCATAGGGAGTGCAGAGTGCATAGGGAGTGCAGAGTGCATAGGGAGTGCAGAGTGCATAGGGAGTGCAGAGTGCATAGGGAGTACAGAGTGCATAGGGAGTGCAGAGTGCATAGGGAGTGCATAGTGCAGAGTGCATAGGGAGTGCAGACTGAATAGGCAGTGCATAGTGCAGAGTGCATAGGGAGTGCAGACTGCATAGGGAGTGAAGAGTGCAGAGTGCATAGGGAGTGCAGAGTGCATAGGAAGTGCAGAGTGCATAGGGAGTGCAGAGTGCATAGGGAGTGCATAGGGAGTGCAGAGTGCAGAGTGCATAGGGAGTGCAGAGTGCATAGGGAGTGAAGAGTGCAGAGTGCATAGGGAGTGAAGAGTGCACAGTGCATAGGGAGTGAAGAGTGCAGAGTGCATAGGGAGTGAAGAGTGCACAGTGCATAGGGAGTGCAGAGTGCATAGGGAGTGCAGAGTGCATAGGGAGTGCAGAGTGCATAGGGAGTGCAGAGTGGACAGTGCATAGGGAGTGCATAGGGAGCGCAGAGTGCATAGGGAGTGCAGAGTGCATAGGGAGTGCAGAGTGCATAGGGAGTGCAGAGTGCATAGGGAGTGAAGAGTGCAGAGTGCATAGGGAGTGCAGAGTGCATAGGGAGTGCAGAGTGCATAGGGAGTGCAGAGTGCATAGGGAGTGCAGAGTTTATAGGGAGTGCAGAGTGCATAGGGAGTGCAGAGTGCATAGGGAGTGCAGAGTGCATAGGGAGTGCAGAGTGAATAGTGAGCACAGAGTGCATAGGGAGTGCAGAGTGCATAGGGAGTGCAGAGTGCATAGGGAGTGCTTAGTGCAGAGTGCATAGTGCAGAATGCATAGGGAGTGCAGAGTGCAGAGTGCATAGGGCGTGCATAGTGCAGAGTGCATAGGGAGTGCAGAGTGCAGAGTGCATAGGGAGTGCAGAGTGCATAGGGAGTGCAGAGTGCATAGGGAGTGCATAGGGAGTGCAGAGTGCATAGGGAGTGCAGAGTGCATAGGGAGTGAAGAGTGCAGAGTGCATAGGGAGTGTAGAGTGCATAGGGAGTGAAGAGTGCAGAGTGCATAGGAAGTGCAGAGTGCATAGGTAGTGCAGAGTGCATAGGGAATGCAGAGTGCATGGGGAGTGCAGAGTGCATAGGGAGTGCATAGTGCAGAGTGCATAGGCAGTGCAGAGTGCATAGGGAGTGCAGAGTGCAGAGTGCATAGGGAGTGCAGAGTGCATAGGGAGTGCAGACTGCATAGGGAGTGAAGTGTGCAGACTGCATAGGCAGTGCAGACTGCATAGGGAGTGCAGACTGCATAGGGAGTGCAGAGTGCATAGGGAGTGCAGCGTGCATAGGGAGTGCAGAGTGCATAGGGAGTGCAGACTGCATAGGGAGTGCAGAGTGCATAGGGAGTGCAGAGTGCATAGGGAGTGCAGAGTGGATAGGGAGTGCAGAGTGGATAGGGAGTGCAGAGTGGATAGGGAGTGCAGAGTGGATAGGGAGTGCAGAGTGCATAGGGAGTGCAGAGTGCAGAGTGCATAGGGAGTGCAGAGTGCATAGGGAGTGCAGAGTGCATAGGGAGTGCAGAGTGCATAGGGAGTGCAGAGTGCATAGGAAGTGCAGAGTGCAGAGTGCATAGGGAGTGCAGAGTGCATAGGGAGTGCAGAGTGCATAGGGAGTGCATAGGGAGTGCAGAGTGCATGGGAGTGCAGAGTGCATAGGGAATGCAGAGTGCATAGGGAGTGCAGAGTGCATAGGGAGTGCAGAGTGCATAGGGAGTGCAGCATGCATAGGGAGTGCAGAGTGCATAGGGAGTGCAGAGTGCATAGGGAGTGAAGAGTGCAGAGTGCATAGGGAGTGCAGAGTGCATAGGGAGTGCAGAGTGCATAGGGAGTGAAGAGTGCAGAGTGCATAGGGAGTGCAGAGTGCATAGGGAGTGAAGAGTGCAGAGTACATAGGGAGTGAAGAGTGCAGAGTGCATAGGGAGTGCAGAGTGCATAGGGAGTGAAGAGTGCAGAGTGCATAGGGAGTGCAGAGTCCATAGGGAGTGAAGAGTGCATAGGGAGTGAAGAGTGCATAGGGAGTGCAGAGTGCATAGGGAGTGCAGAGTGCATAGGGAGTGCAGAGTGCATAGGGAGTGCAGAGTGAAGAGTGCAGAGTGCATAGGGAGTGCAGAGTGCAGAGGGAGTGCAGAGTGCATAGGGAGTGCGGAGTGCATAGGGAGTGCAGGGTGCATAGGAAGTGCAGAGTGCAGAGTGCTTAGGGAGTGCAGAGTGCATAGGGAGTGCAGAGTGCATAGGGAGTGCATAGGGAGTGCAGAGTGCATAGGGAGTGCAGAGTGCATAGGGAATGCAGAGTGCATAGGGAGTGCAGAGTGCATAGGGAGTGCAGAGTGCATAGGGAGTGCAGAGTGCAGAGTGCATAGGGAGTGCAGAGTGCATAGGGAGTGCAGAGTGCATAGGGAGTGCAGAGTGCATAGGGAGTGCAGAGTGCATAGGGATTGCAGAGTGCAGAGTGCATAGGGAGTGCATAGTGCAGAGTGCATAGTGAGTGCATAGTGCAGAGTGCAGAGTGCATTGTGCATTGTGCAGAGTGCATAGGGAGTGCAGACTGCATAGGGAGTGAAGAGTGCAGAGTGCATAGGGAGTGAATAGTGCAGAGTGCATAGGGAGTGAAGAGTGCAGAGTGCATAGGGAGTGAAGAGTGCAGAGTGCATAGGGAGTGCAGAGTACAGAGTGCATAGGGAGTGCAGAGTGCATAGGGAGTGCAGAGTGCATAGGGAGTGCAGAGTGCATAGGGAGTGCAGAGTGCATAGGGAGTGCAGAGTGCATAGGAAGTGCAGAGTGCAGAGTGCATAGGGAGTGCAGAGTGCATAGGAAGTGCAGAGTGCATAGTGCATAGGGACTGCAGAGTGCATAGGAAGTGCATAGGGAGTGCAGAGTGCATAGGAAGTGCATAGGGAGTGCAGAGTGCATAGGGAGTGCAGAGTGCATAGGAAGTGCATAGGGAGTGCAGAGTGCATAGGGAGTGCAGAGTGCATAGGAAGTGCATAGGGAGTGCAGAGTGCATAGGGAGTGCAGAGTGCATAGGAAGTGCATAGGGAGTGCAGAGTGCATAGGGAGTGCAGAGTGCATAGGAAGTGCAGAGTGCATAGGGAGTGCAGAGTGCATAGGAAGTGCAGAGTGCATAGGGAGTGCATTTAAAATGCCAATAGCTCAAATTCTCACAACTGCGAGACCTCACTAGAAGGACATCACAGCCAGCAGCTGTGCAAGCTTCTTACACTCACAAGGAGACCACAAGCAGCAGTGGTGCAAGCTTCCCTTACACACTCACA
Organism: Lissotriton helveticus; assembly: GCF_964261635.1. Classification (NCBI taxonomy): domain Eukaryota; kingdom Metazoa; phylum Chordata; class Amphibia; order Caudata; family Salamandridae; genus Lissotriton; species Lissotriton helveticus. Next base: position 1,036,558,940 of record NC_136067.1, on the reverse strand, counting down.
GCAGGTACTGTGCCAAGGCAGCAGCAGCAACAGAGCAAGAGTCCCTTACAAAGAACAGGAACAGCACAGAGATGCACAATGCAATCTTCTCATACTCACAGGCAGCAGCGGTGCAAGCTTCTCACACTCACAAGAAGGACATCACAGCCAGCAGCTGTGCAAGCTTCTTACACTCACAAGGAGACCACAGGCAGCTGAGGTGCAAGCTTCTCCCACTCACAAGAAGGACATCACAAGCAGCAGTGGTGCAAGGTTCTCACACTCACAAGAACGACATCACAGGCAGTAGCAGTGCAAGCTTCTCACACTCACAAGGAGACCACAGGCAGCAGAGGTGCAAGCTTCTCACACTCGCAAGAACGACATCACAAGCAGCAGTGGTGCAAGTTTCCCTTACACACTCACAGCAGGTACTGTGCCAAGGCAGCAGCAGCAACAGAGCAAGAGTCCCTTACAAAGAACAGGAACAGCACAGAGATGCACAATTCAATCTTCTCATACTCACAGACAGCAGCGGTGCAAGCTTCTCACACTCACAAGAAGGACATCACAGCCAGCAGCTGTGCAAGCTTCTTACACTCACAAGGAGACCACAGGCAGCAGAGGTGCCTTACAAAGAACTGGAACAGCACAGAGATGCACAATGCAATCTTCTCATACTCACTGGCAGCAGCGGTGCATGCCACCATTGCTACAACTACAATCTAACACACATAATTCCACTACACACCACATTAACACACTCCATAACACTTAGCAAAAATACATTACCATTTACAATGCCATTAGCTCAAACTCAAATAAATCCGAGCCCGATTGCATTTCTAATGCTTGTTTCTAGTACCATGGTCCTCTATGTAAAAGTGACACAGCATCGGAATAATCACCTTAGTTTCCTGTGCTGTTTTAAACAGTGTACTCTGCTTTTACGCCAATAGTTTCTCCTATTTTGCCTGCCTTGCACTGTTATTTTTGTACAATTGCAATGGCTTTATTTACCGTACACAATAAAGATTATTGTTTTGAAGCTCATGATTATGTAAACAGAAAGAGAATCCAAAATATTAACTTGGATTGTGGGTAAAGACAAAGGGGGATATTCTCAAGACCGTGTGATAATTACCACAAAATTAGCTTAACGCAACTCTTCACATCACAGTCTATCACGGGAAAATAAAGCTGTGTTAACGTTGTATTCTCAATGTTAGAAAGGCGACCCCGGGGGAGGCAGAAGAGGTCTAACTGACCACCCCTAGGTCCACCTCTCCTTCGAGAAGTAGCCGAGCGTTACTGAGGGACCTCCTGAATGAGGGCCCTCTCCGAGGATCGTACAGCCGAGTAATCACAACACTACAAACGGACACCACGCAAGAGATCAAGTTCTTAAGCTTTTATAGGTAGTAAAGGTGGCTGGTTCTTGGCAGTATAGACAGAGGGATCGAGGGATCCGTAAAGTCTCGGAAAAGGGGGGTAGGTAGCGGGACAGTTTTAGCTCTGGGCGGAGGACGGGATACCCTACGCACAGCTCTCAATCCTCGAGCTGGGGGGTTCCGAGGGGTTCGAGCCGCGGCAGCGCCAGCAGGCTCTCCGATGGTTCAGCAGGGTAGGCCGCGGCAGCGCCAGCAGGCTCTCAGATGGTTCAGCAGGGTAGGCCCCGGCAGCGCCAGCAGGCTCTCACATGGTTCAGCAGGGTAGGCCACGGCAGCGCCAGCAGGCTCTCAGATGGTTCAGCAGGGTAGGCCACGGCAGCGCCAGCAGGCTCTCAGATGGTTCAGCAGGGTAGGCCGCGGCAGCGCCAGCAGGCTCTTAGATGGTTCAGCAGGGTAGGTCGCGGCAGCGCCAGCAGGCTCTCAGATGGTTCAGCAGGGTAGGCCGCGGCAGCGCCAGCAGGCTCTCAGATGGTTCAGGTTACCGGAGATGGGTTCGTCTGGTGTCGGCCGTGACAGCGTCAGCAGGGCTTCCAGTCCAGGATACAACTGGCGTCCTACTCCGGGGCTGGCCCAGATATAGGATGGAGGTCCTTTGATGTCCGGACCCTCGCGCCTGGGGGCCAGAGGGGCCGGGTTGATGGTGTCCAGACACCCAGCAGGGGGGTGGAGCCAGCGCCCAGGGAGGCCAGAGGGCGATCGATACCAGGCGTCTGGGGACGGCTGGCGGGCCATCGAAACTCCCCTTCCTCCGGGATCTGTCGAGTGGCCACTCGACCACCTGGGTGGATCTTGGTGCCTCGATGTCCGGGCTTCGCTGGGGTCGGGCTGGGGCCGAGGCCACGTGGTCGGAACGTGGTGGGCCCAAGATGGAGTCGGGCACGGCCTCGTGCTTAGGTCGGGATGGGCCTACACTGGGGTCAGGCCGGTGATGGGGGACCGGGATGTTAGTCGGACCGGTGGTGTTGGGGCGTGCAGGATCGGGCTGAAGGGGCCGTCCGAGATCCGGTGGAGGGCTGATGTTGTCCTGGGCCCGCCATGCGGGAGCGGTAGGACCACGCCATGAGGCCGGGTCCAACACGCGTCCCCCCCAGCTGAAGGCAGGGGAGAGTCACCCATCGTCTTGGGGATTCTCTTCGCCGAGGCGGAAGAATCGGGACAGGCCGTCAGCATTGGCGTGGTTGTTGCCGGGGCGCTGCTCCACAGTGAAGTCCATCCCCTGCAGCGAAATGGACCAACGCAGCAGTTTCGGGTTTTCTCCCCGCATCTGCATCAACCACCGCAGGGGCTGGTGGTCGGTCTGTACTCGGAAGTGGGTGCCGAAGAGGTAGGGCCGGAGCTTCTTGAGGGCCCACACCATGGCGAAGGCTTCCCTCTCGATGGTGCTCCATCGCTGCTCTCTTGCCAGTAGGCGTCGGCTGATGAAGGCCACAGGCCGGTCGATTCCTTCGGAGTTGACTTGGGACAGGACCGCCCCGATGCCGTGCTCTGAGGCCACAAACTCTCTGCTGTAGTCGGGGGCCTGGAACACAGGGGCGGTGCACATGGCAGTCTTCAGAGTTTCAAAGGCTGCCTGGCACTCGGGGGGTCCAGTGCACCTTCTGTGGTAGTTTCTTTGAGGTCAGTTCTGTGAGGGGCCCCACAATGCTCCCGTAGTTCTTTATGAATCGCCGATAATATCCAGTGAGCCCCAGGAAGGCGCGGACGGCGGTTTGGGTGACCGGGGCCTCCCAGGCCCGGGTGGTGTCTATCTTTGGTTGGAGGGGAGCCACTTGGCCGCTCCCCACTTGGTGTCCCAGACAGGTCACGGACCCTTGGCCTATCTGGCACTTACTGGCTTTGATGGTGAGTCCGGCCCGCCGAAGGGCCGTCAGGACTGTCCAGAGGTGGGTCAGGTGCTCATCCCAGTGGAGGCTGTACACTGCAATGTCATCGAGATAGGCGGCGCTGTACTCCTCTAGACCGGCCAGCACCTGGTTCACTAGTCTCTGGAAGGTTGCTGGTGCGTTCTTCATGCCGAAGGGCATCACTTTGAAGTGATAGTGGCCATCTGGGGTCGAGAAGGCCGATCGCTCCTGTGCACCAGGGGTAAGGCCAATCTGCCAATACCCCGCCGTGAGATCGAAGGTGCTGAGATATTTGGCGGCCCCTAGGCGATCGATCAATTCATCCGCCCTGGGGATGGGATGGGCGTCGGTCCTGGTGACGGCATTCAGTCCCCTGTAGTCAACACAGAACCGGAGCTCCGGAGCTGCTCCGGGGGTGGCGGCTTTAGGGACCAGTACAACGGGACTGGCCCAGGGACTGTTGGAGGGTTCGACTACCCCCAGAGCTAACATCTTGGCCACTTCGGATTGGATGCAGGCCCGAACCCGGTCGGACACTCGAAAAGCTCGGTGGTTTACAGGCGGGCTGTCTCCTGTGTCTACATCATGGACACACCACCGGGTGACCCCCGGAGTGAGGGAAAACAGATCCGCAAACTGCCCCAGCAGCTTCCGGCAGTCCTGTTGCTGCTCCGGGGTCAGGGAAGAGGAGAGCGTGACCCCTTCGATGGAGCCGTCTTTCTCGGTGGTGCTGAGGAGATCTGGTAGGGGTTCGGAGTCGTCCTCAGCTCCGTCATCGGTCGCTAGCAGCAGGCTCAGTTCAGTGCGTGCAAAGTGTGGCTTGAGCCGGTTAGCGTGTAGAACCCGGAGGGGGTTCCGGGGGGACTCCATGTCCACCAGATAGGTGACTGGGCTCTTGCGCTCCACCACTTTGAAGGGCCCCGTCCATTTGTCCTGGAGGGCACAAGGTTCGACCGGGGACATGACCCAGACCTGCTGGCCCGGCTCGAATTCGACGGACGATGCGTTCTGGTCATACCAGCGTTTCATCTCCTCCTGACTAGCCTCCAGGTTGGCCTCGGCAAGTTCCCGGAACTTCCGAGTCTGATTGCGGAGGGTCAGGAGGTACCGGTAGACATCAGGTGGGGCCTCTCGAACTGCTGTCCCCCAGCCTTCCTTGACCAGGCTGAGGGGGCCTCGGACCGGGTGTCCGTACGAGAGTTCAAAGGGGCTGAACCCCAGGGACTTCTGGGGTACCTCTCGGTAGGCGAACAGGAGGCAAGGTAGCAGGACATCCCATTTGCGCCGGAGTGGTTCTTCTAAGCCCTTGATCATCCCCTTCAATGTTCTGTTAAATCGTTCCACTAGTCCATTTCCTTGGGGATGATACGGGGTGGTGAATTTATAGGCGACCCCGCACTGTTGCCATAGGGACCGCATATGCTTCGAGATAAAGTTGGAGCCTCGATCACTCACGACTTCTCGGGGGAAGCCGACTCGGGAGAAGATGCTCATGAGGGCTCGGCCCACCACGGGGGCTGTGATGGTTCGGAGGGGAATGGCTTCGGGATAGCGGGTAGCATGGTCAACCAGGACGAGGATGAAGCGGTGCCCCTGCGAGGTTCGAGGGTCCAGGGGCCCTACGATGTCTATCCCCACTCGCTCAAAGGGGGTAGTCACCACGGGGAACGGCTGGAGCGGGGCTTTGACTTTCCCCCCGCTCTTCCCGCTGGCTTGACAGGTCGGGCAGGTCCTGCAGTGGTTATGCACATCGGTGCGCATTTTTGGCCAGAAGAAATGGGTCACCAGGCGGCTGTAAGTTTTGTCCTGCCCCAGGTGTCCGGCGAGGGGCACATCATGTGCTAAGTTCAGGAGGAAGTCTCTGAATCGGAGGGGTACGACCAGTACCCGGCCGGCCCCTAGTTCAGCAATCTTTTGCTCACTGTAGAGAAGGTCGTTGTCCCAATAGATCCAGTGGGACCCCGCGGGGTCTCCAGCTGCTTGGGTAGCGGCTTGCTGTCGGATCCCTTCGAGGGAGGGGCAGGTTTTCTGTTCCTGCCGGAACTGTTCGCGGGTGGGGCCACCTTCTTGGCGCCATTGAGCGAGTTCTGGGAGGTGGTCGAGCTCGGTGAGATCTTCTTGGTCGGGCCCTTGGGGGCCGTGTTCAGGGTCGGCGTCCTCGGGGACGACGGGCGGCGGAGGGGCAGGCCACTCCGGCTCCTCGGTGGGAGCTTCCCCCGCTGGGGTGGAGGCTCAGGCGGTCATGGAGCGGGTGGTCGCACAGACCCACTCGGGAAGGCCTAGCATCCCCAGGTGCTCTCTCCGTTCGACGCTAGCCCAGGGGGAACTTTCTAGGTCGTTCCCAAGGAGGCAGTCCACAGGGGCATCGTCGCGGACAGTTACTTTCAGCACGCCCGACACTCCCCCCCCACTCGAAGGGGATGCGGGCCATCTGGCACAAAGTCTCTGAGTTATCTGCGGACCGGACTGGACACAGGACGTTAGGAAGGATCTGTTCCGGGGTCACCAGATGGCAGCGGACCGTTGTCACGCTGGCCCCAGTGTCACGGAGGGCTTCGGTCCGGCGTCCATTGATGGTGACCCACTGGCGGTATTTCTGGGTGTTGCCGGGGATCGGGCCTCGGGGGATCAGGTCGTGAGTACCCAGGCATGCTAAGGTCATGGCGGCGGGCTCCCACTCGGCTTGCTCGGGGTTGTCGTCCTCCTCCTCACTCCTTTCTTCACCCAGGGCAGCGGCTGCGATCTGGCGGGTTGGGGGACCGGTGGTGCCGGTCGCTGATTCATTGGGCAGAGGGGGTCATTCGCATAATGACCCAGTCGCTGGCATCTGTGGCACGTAACGTTCGGGCGGGGCCCCGGTCTGGCTGGGGGGCCCCCTCTCTGGCCCAGGGATGGCGACGTGGAGGTAGTGGAGGACCCCTGGGGGACGTCTCGACCCCGGCTCTGGCCTACTCCGCCGCCTCGTGGTCGGTGGTTCCCCCGGAATCCCCGGCCGTAGTCTCCCAGTGGACTCCGGGGAACTCGGGTGCTCACCCATCTATCCGCCTCGACAGCGAGTTTTCGTGGCTCAGTCAGTTTGCTGTCGAGGAGGTGTTGCCGGAGTTCGATGAAGCAGTTATTGAACAGATGTTCCCATAGAATGAGGTCGATCAACTGCTGGAAGGTGGTGACCTATTTAACAACAAGGGGTTCATCACCACCCCCTTTTCTGAATCGGAAGGTGGTGACCTGGCAGCCCCGAATCCACCCCTCGAAGGCTCTACTATAATAGTTCACGTACTCCACCCACGTGGTTCCGGGGATTTTCTTGCAGTCTCTGAATCGCTGCCACTACATCTCGGGGGTGAGCCCGTAGCGAGTGAGGAGGGCGGTCTTCATGTGCTCGTACGAGGTCATCTCGGTATCAGGGAGCTCCAGCAGGGCGTCCCTCCCTTCGTTGATAAACTTCCCCCACAGGCCGGCGCCCCAGTCCTTGAGGGGTACTCGATGGGCGGCCATGGCGACCTCGTAGGCTTTGAACCACTGTTGGATGTCGTCGTTCTTATAGTACTCTTTGACGACATCCTTGGGTATGTGCACCTTCGTGTCCACCGGCGGGGGTGAAGTCCTACCCCCGGCATCGGCAGACTCGTTTGCCTTGGCTTTCGGTTCCATTTCTTTGAGGACGCGCTCGTGCTCGAGCATGAGTTTTTTCTCCTCGAGGGCTAACTTCCTTTCTGCCAGCTGGATTTCTCCTTCTTGTCTGAGTCGAGCAAGATCCAACTCGTGGAGCCGGTTCCTCTCTCGTTCTCGGGCGTCTTCGTGGGAGAGGCCCGTGTCTGGGTTTGCGGGTCTCCCTCCCGCTGGGTTTGTCTCGGCCTCCGGGCCTCCGTTCGGGCCCGGGTTATCTTCACTCAGGGGTGGCGCCTCGCCGGCGTCCACCCAGGCCTGCAGGGCCGATTTAAAGTCTCCTTTGGTGCTTAAGCCAGTGGTAGCGATGCCTAGCTCTTTGCAGAATTGCTTTAGCTCCTTGTGACTGTAGTCTTCCATTTTCTCTTTCTGGAATTCTGTGCTCATGGTCGCAGTGGGTTTCTCTTGTTAGCGAGTGAATCACTCGCTGTACGATCTGCGTGGGCTCGGATCCCGGCGCTTGCCACCAACGTTAGAAAGGCGACCCCGGGGGAGGCAGAAGAGGTCTGACTGACCACCCCTAGGTCCACCTCTCCTTCGAGAAGTAGCCGAGCGTTACTGAGGGACCTCCTGAATGAGGGCCCTCTCCGAGGATCGTACAGCCGAGTAATCACAACACTACAAACGGACACCACGCAAGAGATCAAGTTCTTAAGCTTTTATAGGTAGTAAAGGTGGCTGGTTCTTGGCAGTATAGACAGAGGGATCGAGGGATCCGTAAAGTCTCGGAAAAGGGGGGTAGGTAGCGGGACAGTTTTAGCTCTGGGCGGAGGACGGGATACCCTACGCACAGCTCTCAATCCTCGAGCTGGGGGGTTCCGAGGGGTTCGAGCCGCGGCAGCGCCAGCAGGCTCTCCGATGGTTCAGCAGGGTAGGCCGCGGCAGCCCCAGCAGGATCTCAGATGGTTCAGCAGGGTAGGCCGCGGCAGCGCCAGCAGGCTCTCAGATGGTTCAGCAGGGTAGGCCGCGGCAGCGCCAGCAGGCTCTCAGATGGTTCAGCAGGGTAGGCCGCGGCAGCGCCAGCAGGCTCTCAGATGGTTCAGCAGGGTAGGCCGCGGCAGCACCAGCAGGCTCTCAGATGGTTCAGCAGGGTAGGCTGCGGCAGCGCCAGCAGGCTCTCAGATGGTTCAGGTTACCGGAGATGGGTTCGTCTGGTGTCGGCCGTGAAAGCGTCAGCAGGGCTTCCAGTCCAGGATACAACTGGCGTCCTACTCCGGGGCTGGCCCAGATATAGGATGGAGGTCCTTTGATGTCCGGACCCTCGCGCCTGGGGGCCAGAGGGGCCGGGTTGATGGTGTCCAGACACCCAGCAGGGGGGTGGAGCCAGCGCCCAGGGAGACCGGAGGGCGATCGATACCAGGCGTCCGGGGACGGCTGGCGGGCCATCGAAACTCCCCTTCCTCCGGGATCTGTCGAGTGGCCACTCGACCACCTGGGTGGATCTTGGTGCCTCGATGTCGGGGCTTCGCTGGGGACGGGCTGGGGCCGAGGCCACGTGGTCGGAACGTGGTGGGCCCAAGATGGAGTCGGGCACGGCCTCGTGCTTAGGTCGGGATGGGCCTACGCTGGGGTCAGGCCGGTGATGGGGGACCGGGATGGTAGTCGGACCGGTGGTGTTGGGGCGTGCAGGATCGGGCCGAAGGGGCCGTCCGAGATCCGGTGGAGGGCTGATAGGAATGTCTGACAAAATATCGAAATCAAAAATATCGAAATACAAAAATATCGGAACAAAAATATCGAAGTCAAAAATATAGGAATCCTATCCCTAACAAGGTAAGTACAAAAATATCGAAAAAATAATATCGTAGTACAAAAATATCGAAATTAAAAATATCGTTTTTTTAAATGTATTAATAATAATGTACAAATAATTATAAAATACATATAATGTTACAAATATTAAATAAAAATATTAAAACATAATTAAAAAATTAAAACTAATACATATACATTTAAAATAAATTAAAAACTTAATAATTTAATGTAATTTTATATTTTTTAATTTCATTTAATTGATTTAATTTTAATTTATTTTATTTTTACCCTGTACGACTGTACCCCAAAACCCCAAAACTGACCCTGAACCCTAAAAATACCCCTTTACCCAAAAACCCAAAACTGACCCTGAACCCTAAAAATACCCCTTCACCCATGAACTGAAAACTGACCATGAACCCTAAAAATACCCCTTTACCCAAAAACTGAAAACTGACCCTGAACCCTAAAAATACCCCTTTACCCATGAACTGAAAACTGACCCATAACCCTAAAAATACCCCTTTACCCAAAAACTGAAAACTGACCCTGAACCCTAAAAATACCCCTTTACCCAAAAACTGAAAACTGACCCTAAACCCTAAAAATACACCTTTACCCAAAAACTGAAAACTGACCCTGACCCCTAAAAATACCCCTTTACCCATGAACTGAAAACTGACCCAGAACCCTAAAAATACCCCTTTACCCAAAAACTGAAAACTGACCCTGAACCCTAAAAATACCCCTTTACCCAAAAACTGAAAACTGACCCTGAACCCTAAAAATACCCCTTTACCCATGAACTGAAAACTGACCCTGAACCCTAAAAATACCCCTGTACCCATGAACTGAAAACTGACCCTGAACCCTAAAAATACCCCTGTACCCAAAATTAATTAATATTATTTAATTACCAATTAATTATTAATTAACAATAACAATAAAGTAAATATATTAGCACATTTGCTGTAATTAATTTAATTTAATAATTAATATTATTTTGCACAATTAATTAATTAAGAATAACAATAAATTATATATAAAAAATTACTATAATTAATGTAATTAAATAATTATTAATAATTAATTACCAACTAATTAATAATTATAAATATGTAAAAAATTATAATAATTAATTAACTAATGAATAGAAATTAATTACCAATTAATTATTAATTAAAATATGTACAAACATATATCAATTAATTAATTATTATTAAATTACTTCCCACCCTATTCCCCTATAAACCCATAACCCGCTACAGAACATATTTATCTATTAATAAATTAATTAAAAATAATTACAAATTAATTCTCAATTAATTAATTAATAATTCCTACTAATTAATAATTAATTTAACATAATTAAATTACTTCCCACCCTATTCCCCTATAAACCCACAACCCGCTACAGTAGTAAAAGACAATATTTAATAAAATAACATTAAAAATAAATAATAAAACATAATAAATACAATATAATATACACTAAATTTATTTAAAAATTGATATTAGTAACATCAAAGTTATTAATTTCGATATTATTAACATCGATATTTACAACTTCGATATTACTGATATCATGCCAATATCGATATTTAGACTGTCGATATTACTTACCTTCGATATTTTTGTATATCGATATTTAAACTTCGATATTTTTGCATATCGATATTTAAAAATCGATATTTTGTCTGTGTACCGGCTGATGTTGTCCTGGGCCCGCCATGCGGGAGCGGTAGGACCACACCATGAGGCCGGGTCCAACACTCAACACGGCGGAACCATGCAATAGTCTCACGATCAGCCGTCAAATGACCACGTTAAAATTAACGCAATGCCAAAAAAATGCGAAACACGAACACAAAAATAGTAGCGATGAGGCCAATCGCGATACAAACATCAGCAATTACCAGCAACAGGCCTGCAATTCCCACGCGTCATGCGGGAAAATGCACCATAAAAGCAGAACAAACAAAGAGGGAGAAAAAAATAAACTGACTAGCACCATGGATGCACCCGGACCGAGTGCAGAAGACAACGCGAATGCCACAATCCCCACAGACCACCAGCAAGGAACCCCGGGGTCGGGGAAGGCCAAAGAGAAGAGGAAGAGGAAGACGGGGATCAGACCGCAGGCAAACCGGATATTCGTCACGGAGGTGATAGAACACTAACAACAACTGTCCGTCACCTCCACTGTGTCATTGTCAAACCATCGGAAACATGCCAGTCCATCGCGAACAACGTGAATGCAGTCGGAGTGTCAAGAAGGTCAATGGAGGCAGCCAAGTGGCGCTGGCAGGATGCGAAAAGCCAAACCAAGCAAAAGCCCACTGCCAATAGGAAGGCAGCCACGGCGACTGGAGGTGGGAGTCCTGCGCCACAGGAGGCGCTGCAGGAAATGGTGGCCACAGTCATCAGTGGGAGACGGTGCAAGGAGTTGGGAGTCCAGACACAGCTCAACATGACCTGACACAACATCAACAGGGTGAGTAACGACCAGGGACTGGGGAGACGGGGGGAGATGGGTAGAATGGCACACATGCACAATCATGGTAGCACACTGCACACCCACAATGATCCTGGATCATGTCCTTGATCCCCGTGGCACACTGCAGCACCCCACACATCACCAATCTCACAATCAACACATGCACACATGCAAAACACAGCAAAGATGCGTATTTGTGAGCCACACTGACACTGCAAGTGTCAAGTACCTGTTCCAGAATCTTCGGCTTCCGCAGGAGCAGATGCTTATTCCTCCATCCCACACCAAGATACCAAGATCATATAGATCCTGACATCAAAGAGGGGGGAAAGGGGATTGGAAGTAAAGAGAAACACGCAGCGTCTTCTTTCTGCTGGACTGGACTGCACTATTCTTGTGTCCTCTTCTCAGTGTCTTTCTCCTGTAAAAGAGCAACTCTAGCGGTTTTGCCTTATCACAATATCAACTTTAATTTCCAACTTAAGTGTAATTACCTGTCCTAGCAGTGTGGCTAACTGTTCTCTCAAAGTCTTTTTCTACAAGGTGTTTGCTGTTATATTCTTCAGGATGTAGCAGTAATATAGAGAAACAGATACCTGTTACTAACGAATACCTTATCTCTTATTCTCTCTATTTCTTTTACTATGTAATCTGTATTACCTTATACACCTTGTCTTCATCTTTAATCTGACTCTTTATTTCTTGCAGATGAACAGAAGTATTCTCATGAAGAAGTTCCACTAGTACACGAGAGAATTGAGGATTGGTCTTCTCTAAGGTGGTAAGTATCTTTATATATATATATATTCACTGAAAAAACTATAGGTTTCACACCAGTTATAGTTTGCTGGAAATTTTACTGGCATAAAACCATTGAAATTCCCACGTTATAGTTAGTTGGACTCACTATAACTTGCGCGTGCAATGCACTGCTGATGACGTCACATATTACATCACTCATGACATGGTCAGTGACATCACTCATGACATCACTGATGACACCAAATATGTGTTATATATGTATATGTAAAAGTTGATGGAAGAATAAATGTTTAAATAAGTGTTTACATGGATGTTTTTAAAAAAAAAATTTGATTGGTTAACTGTTTTATTAAGTGTATCTTAGTGAATACATATATTAGAGAGTAATGTTTAAATATTTAAATATATGTATTAGTGTTTCACTTTGTGTATAAGTGGCTGCATGGGTTGGTGAGTAGCTACATGTGTATGTATATGGGTTATTAGATGTTTTTCTTAGTATCAGTATGAGTGTTTGTATGGTTTGGTGGGGGTATTACTTAGCACATAGATGCATGAATGACTGACTCTCTCTTTGTATGTGTTTTGAAGACAGCATATATGCAGGACTGTATGGGTGGATGAGTGTGTTTATGTGTATGTTAGTGAATGAATGACTGTCTCACTAGTGTCTTTATCAGTAACTACATATGTTTTAATCTAGTATATGTGAATATTGATGTATATAAGTGAGTATATGTGAGAGTAAGAGATTCTAAGAGTTCCTGTTTAATTAAGTATGTGTTTCTATAAGTGATTGTTTAAGAGAATAAATATGTGTAAATTTCCTTAGAAGTAAGGTGGTAGTGTGTGTATAGCTCTGTATGCAAATAAATGGATGTTCAATAGTTTATTTGCATGTGTGAGTATGTGTGTGAGTAACTTTTGGATGACTGTCGGTGTGTAACAGGATCGCCTACATATGATGAGTGAGTATATGTATAAGTGACTATATAGAACTGTTTGTGAATGAGTGGATGTGTATATAGATGGTGGAATTACTGAATTGGTTGTTGTAACTGATATGGGTATCTCCATTTTTTTTGAAAATTTTTGTTTCTATTTTTGAATATGTGTTTCAAGGGTTACATTACAGTGAAAGGAGGTCTGTCACTCTGTCACAAGGATGGTGTCATCAGTGATGTCATGAGTGATGTCACTGACCATGTCATGAGTGATGTAATATGTGACGTCATCAGCAGTGCATTGCACGCGCAAGTTATAGTGAGTCCAACTAACTATAACGTGGGAATTTCAATGGTTTTATGCCAGTAAAATTTCCAGCTAACTAACACTGGTGTGAAACCTATGGTTTTTTCAGTGAATTTAATAGGTTTTTTAAATGCTAATTCCTAACTATAACTGGTGTGAAACCTATGGTTTTTTCAGTGAATTTCATAGGTTTTTCAAATGCTAATTACTAACTATAACTGGTGTGCAACCTATGGTTTTTTCAGTGAATTTCATAGGTTTTGTAAATGCTAATTCCTAACTATACATAGGGCCTCAACTCTATGTTTTTTTCAGTGAATTTCAAAAGTTTTTTAATAGCAAATCTCTATAGGTATGAAATATAATATTTTTTATAATGAATTTTATATTGTATATTTATGTAATACTATTTTTCTATATATATTTTTCCCTTTTTTTTTTTTTTGCCCTGGAGCGCTCCCGGGGCGCGTACCGATGCGCTCACCGGTGAACACATTGTTACGGCGCTCCCCGGGGCGCGTACCGGTGAGCGTCCCGTTAGCGCTATTTCCGCGAACGAAAACATCATCGTGACGTATTGCGTAGTCCCGTGATGCGTCTTATGACGCACGGCGTAAGCGCACCCGGAAGCGCCCGAGTGCATACGATCGTGCAACATAAGCGCCCCCGGACGCACCCCGGGGCGCGCGTAGCGTAAGCGCGTCGGGTCATGTGACTTGAAAATAACACTTTTCTTTGGTTCAGAACACTTTTGGTTTCCAAATGATGAAAGTCCGGGTCTTGTGACCTGAAAATAATACTTTTCATTGGTCCAGGACAGTTTTTTTTTTTTCCAAATGATGAAAGCCCCCACCTTTTTTCCTTATTCTGACTTTGTCCTTTGACTGGAGAAGACCTGTTTGGAGATCTGTCACTAATCTTTGTACTTTAAAATGGCTACAGTAGCAGCAGCAGCTGGAGCATCTTCACCACCACCACCACCACCACCACCAAGAGGACCACCACAACATCACATTGGTGGTCAAGAAGAAGAAGAGGAGGAGGAGGATGAGGAGGGAAGACGGACATTCCTGCCAGAAGACAATACCCCATATAGGCCAAAGGAGCACATTGTATGGGAGTTTTTTTCCATCACAGAGGGCAAGAAGAAAGTGAATGCGCCAAAGGTGACTTGCCGAATCTGTGGCTCGGAACTTTCAAGGGGGAACCCTAATAAGAAATATTCATTTGGCAATTACACCATGATTCGGCATATGCAGCGCAAGCATCCCAACAACTATGCTGCTGCAGAGCTGAGAGAACTGGCCAGTAACCCTCCCCAATCTTCACCCAGCACCTCCAAAAGAAAGCAACCCACTCCATCAGGACCAGAGACAAGAGAGAATATGCCAATCATACAACCACGGTTTGGTGAATTCAGGGTCACATGTATTTTTTGTGGTAAGACTATCAGCTATGGTGAGCAGAGCGTAAAGCTCATCGTCCTTGCTGGTGACAACCACAATTGCCCCAAAAAAAATTTTTCCTGATTTTTCTTTGCTCCAGTTGAGCCATTTAAAATTCCCTGTTTTTTGTTTTCCATGGCACGCTCCCCAGTGCGTGTACCGGGCGCTCACCCCGCGGGGCCCTTTTATGGCCCCCACATCAAACCTAGGGGGTCAGGGGGGGTCTACCCCGCCCCCTTTTGGTCTTTTCCCCCTTTGTTTTTGCCCCCTCTTGTGTCTCGATCCTACCGAGACACAAGATGGCGGCTGCTCCGGACTGTTTGGAATGTTGACAGACACCCGAGAGCCAATCAGCTTTGTGCTCGCGTACTCGCGTTACGCGCCCGGTGCGCTCCCCGGTGCGCGTACCGGGCGCGCTTATAGATATATATATTTTTTTTAACCTTAATTACTCAAAATCCACTGGAGTACATATCTTGAGACATAGCAAAGGCACATCGGGCTACCAGTCCCTACAATTTTGCCAAGTTTGGTGGAAATCCATTCAGCCGTTCGGGCTAAAAGTGAGTCCAACCGCCCTATGGAAATGAACATGGGGAAAACACGTTTTGGGACCCCCCTTTTATCTCTGCCCCCGCTTGACAAATCCCCCTCAAACTTTCAGGGAAGGAGCGGAGCGGAGCGGAGCGGGCCATCTTCTTTGAGAAATTCGCGAAGATTCGTCCACCGGCGCCAAAGTTATTCCCAATAGAATGTTGCGGATTTCCTATGGAAAACAATCCTAACTATAACTTCCTACTGGCGGCCGCCAGTAGGTAATATATATCATTTGAGATGTCATCAGTGATGTCATCAGTGATGTCACTGACCATGTCATGAATGATGTAATATGTGACATCATCAGCAGTGGATTGCGGGTGCGCGATATATAGTTAGTGCAACTAACTATATATGGAATTTCAATGGTTTTGTGTGAGTAAAATAAGGTTTTGTAAATGCTAATTCCTAACTATATATGGTCTATAACCCATGGTTTTTTCAGTGAATTTTCAAGGTTTTGTAAATGCTAATTCCTAACTATATATGGTCTATAACCTATGGTTTTTTCAGTGAATTTCAATGGTTTTTTATTAGCAAATATCAAAAGCTTTAAAATGTCAAGTACGTGGTAGGTAAAAACATTTTCGTGTTTATGCACGCTGATGTGCTTTGAACGCTGCCCCCCCTCCCCTCTTTTCTTTTAGGATTATTCTCTCTTTGCAGATAGTGAAGGGTAGGTAACGCAGGCCTTTGCCCCCGTTGTAATCCGTCGTGCCTGCTTCCCTCTCCATTTGATTGATTGTTATCCAAGCATTTACTGTTTTGGAATTGCTTCTCTTTGGTTCATTCACTATTTACAAACAAGCACATAGTCGCAATACTCTGTTTAGTCTTTGCAGATAGTGAAAAATCGTTAGAAAAAACAAAAGGAATCAAGCAAAATCAGTAGGCCACTAATAGGATCTCTTTTTGACCTCGCTAAAATAGAAACATTAGGAACAACCCCTCATGAGAAATATGAAACTAGTGAGAGGAACCGAGCTCGACGCCATGATGGCTGCAAGACAGCTCGGCTCCGCCGCCCCCACCCCGCCCAAAATAACGACAAACCCTATGCAAATATTATAAATATATACAACACACCAGCAAAGTAACAGGGTAAAACGTTTTATTAAATAACTATTTACATGGCAGCCTGCTGCAACATCGATCCAAATACATGCTGCCGTTCCCGGGATTTCTCCCCGACTACTCTGCGGCCTACGAGATGGAGAGGCCGGGGCGTTGACTATGCGGGGCCTCCGGCCGCAACCACAGCGCCAACGATCGCTGCTGATGGAGGGGAGCCTTGCCGGTGAGACCACTGATCTGAAGAACCGCTGCCTGCGGTGCCTCCCTGAGCCGCTTGACGGAGGCCCCCGAGGGGCGGTGTGGTGGTGCGGACTCGGAAGGGGCGCTTGGCTCCTGCCCCCTCCCCAAGTCTTGTTGCCCTGCTGTGGCTTGAGATCGCCCCCGACATAGGCGGCCGGCTCCCGGGGTCCGGCGAAACTTTTTGTCTTTTGGTGACTCTTCCATTCTGGACCTTGTCCCACAATCCGTTTGACCTGAAGACACGTCCTGCGGTGCCCTGGTCCGACCATCACATATACCTGCACCAGGAGACGGCGTGGGGTGCACTGGAAGGAAGAGGCGGCGCGAACGAGGCTCCCCCACCTTCCCAGGTGGAGGTTTCTCAGCTGCACCCCAGCGCTTAACTCGGCATCTGAGTTACGCCCACTCTTCCGGCACAGTGCCTACCTGCGCCACAAGACGGCGTGGGGTGCACCGGAAGGGAGAGGCGGCACGAACGAGCCTCCCCCACCTCCCCAGGTGGAGGTTTCTCAGCTGCACCCCAGCGCTTCACTCGGCAGCTGAGTTATGCCCACACTTGCGGCACAGTGCCTCTCTCGGCCAGCTGAGTTGCGCCTGCTCTTGCTATTACAGCGTCTCACCCGCCACCCGGCTGAATTGCACCCACTCTTGCGGTACAGCGACAGGTGGCTGCCACAGAGCTCACGAAATGGCGGTCGGCTCCACAGACTTGGGCCTGGCCTGCAAGGATGGCTCTGGGCAACCCTGGAACTCGGACGCTTGACTGCTAGAGCATGGGCCCCATTCCCAAAAGCGTCCCCTCAGCCTTGAAGATTCTACAAGAGTCACCGGGGCCCCCGACTCCCGCAGACTTCCGGTGGGGAGCGACTGCCATGATTGCTCGCGGAACGGTCACGACGTAGCCACGGGGTGCTCTCATGCTGACGCCAGCTTCAGTCTGAAACATCCAGAAACACTGTAGTATCGCGTTGTCGCGTAATGCGTCATATGACGCGCCGCGTTAGCGCACCCGAGGCGCGAAGCGAGGCGCGAAGCGCAGCTTCCCGGAAGCGATCCGGGGCGCGGCGCGGAGCGCGTAACGTAAGCATAACAGGTCATGTGACTTGTTAATAAAAATTTTCATTGGTTCATTTCACTTTTGGTTTCCTAATGATGTAAGGCTAGGTCATGTGACGTAAAAATGACACTTTTCATTGGTTTAGAACTATTTTTTTTGTCCCAAATGATGAAAACCCCTCCTTGTTTCCTCACTCTGACTTTCATCTTTGTGAGAGGAAGACCTACAGTGCCTCGCTCGGCCACCTGAGTTACGCCCGCTCTTGCGGCACAGTGCCTCGCTCGGCCAGCTGAGTTCCGCCCACTGTTGCGGCACAGTGCCTCGCTCGGCCAGCTGAGTTCCGCCCACTCTTGCGGTACAGTGCCTCGCTCGGCCAGCTGAGTTCCGCCCGCTCTTGCGGCACAGTGCCTCACTCGGCCAGCTGAGTTCCGCCCACTCTTGCGGCGCAGTGCCTCGCTCGGCCAGCTGAGTTCCGCCCGCTCTTGCGGCACAGTGCCTCACTCGGCCGGTTGAGTTTCGCCTACTCTTGCGGCTACAGCGTCTCACCCGCCATCCAGCTGAGTTGCGCCCACTCTTGCGGCCTACGACATGGAGAGGCCGGAGCGTTGACTAGGCGGGGCCTCCGGCCGCAACCACAGCGCCAACGATCGCTGCTGACGGAGGGGAGCCTTGCCGGTGAGAGCCACTGATCTGAAGAACCGCTGCCTGCGGTGCCTCCCTGAACCGCTTGACGGGGGCCCCCGAGGGGCGGTGTGGTGGCGTGGACTGGGAGGGGGCGCTTGGCTCCTGCCCCCTCCCCAAGTCTTGTTGCCCTGGTGTGGCCTGAGATCGGCCCGACATAGGCGGCCGCCTCCCGGGGTCCGGCGGAACTTTTTGCCTTTTGGTGACTCTTCATTCTGGACCTTGTCCCACAATCCGTTTGCCTGAAGACACGTCTTGCGGTGCCCTCGCAATGCGGCCTGGTCCCTGAATGTGTGCAGGTGGACAGTATTGATTGGATCAAGATGGCGGCTTCACACAAAGCTGACTCAAGTGTTGCTGCTGATGCTATGCAGACAAAAACTGGTTTTCAGTTTGTACATTCTTCAGGATTTTTCCATCCAAGGCTGGTTGAGAGTTTGTAGAGCGATGGCTTCAGATTTTCAACATACTACTCTTCAACATTCTTCATAAATGTAACAATGTGAGACTCACTAGGAGAACGGCCGTTTATCTTTCCTTTCAAAATGCTGCCAACAATATTTTCTGAATGGAAGACACCATCTTGTAGCATAAAGGGCTGCGTCAAGGGTGGTATTGCCCAGAATGTCTTGTTTTCTAGTGCTCGTAATGACAAAGCCAGAACTGCCGAAGGGGATTCTGGTCCTGCCGCTACTTATTGGAGACATTGAACTATACTCTGGACCTGCCTGGCCTCGACCAAAATGGCGCCAGTATGGGAGCGACTTGCAACTCCTTATGATACTCTAGTTACTTAGCCTTGACGTTATGGGGGATGTATGCGGTCTTTGTGCACATGGCGGGCGGGGAAGGGTACTGACTGGGAATACGGACAACCCTATTGATGTCGATTTTTCATTATTGTTTATTGTATTAATAAAGCTAGAGATAACTCAAGTACGTGGTAGATCAAAACATTTTCGTGTTTATGCACGCTGATGTGCTTTGAACGCTGCCCCCCCCCCCCCCCCCTCATCATTTAGATTACCACCGCCCATTCCACAAAAGCGTACCGGGCGCTCCCCACGCAAAAAAAACGTTTTTTTTTTTTTTTGCCCCGCGGGGCCCTTTTAAAGCCTCCACATCAAACCTAGAGGGTGAGGGAGGATCTACTATGCCCCCTTATGGTCATTCCCCCCTGTGTTTTGGCCTCCTCTTGTCTCTCGATCCTACCGAGAGACAAGATGGCGGCCGCTCCGGACTGTTTAGAATGTTGACAGACACCGGAGAGCCAATCAGCTTCGCTTCGCGAAGTTCCGTTACGCGTCAAGTACGCGAACCGGAGCGCTACCCGGAGCGCTGTTACAGATATATATTTTTTTTTTAACGTTAATTTATCAAAATCCACTGGAGCACATATATTGAGACCTAGCAAAGGCACATCGGGCTAACAGTCCCTACAATTTTGCCAAGTTTCATGCAAATCCATTCAGCCGTTCGGGCTAAAAGTGAGGCCAACCGCCCTATGGAAATTAACATGGGAAAAACGCGTTTTGGGACCCCCCCTTTTTTCTCGGCCCCCCTTGACGAACCCCCCCCAAATTGTCAGGGGCTGCTCAGAAACAAAATGTTCCATTTTCCTGAAAATTTCAGCCAATTCTGTCCACAAACGCCATAGTTATTAGACATAGAAATTTTCAAAAATCCCATAGAGAAAAAATCCTAACTATATATACCTACTGGCGACCGCCAGTAGGTAATATATATATATATATATATATATATATATATATATATATATATATATATATATATATATGTATATATATATAACATACACCTACTTGTTGAGTCTCAGCCTCGAAATTTCCCTTGTGTTTAGCTTCTTTGGTCTCTTATATTGGTTTTCAAAGAAATAGATAACCAAAAATAACTGAGTGCGATATTCTTTTCATGTCGTGTTTCCCATTAATTAAATTGTCAGTGAATAGAGTCTCTGATCCAAAAATTACTGCTCTTGAAAACGCTCGTAATTCTTCTCTTTGCACCTTATGCGGGAATTAGGGAAAATGTGACTTTTAGGAAATTCCTCTACTTGACTAAACTGGTACCTAAATTCCCCAAGAACTCCAAATAACTTGAGTAAACAATATATGCTAAACTTACCGCAGACGCGGTATCAACTTCGGCTCTTACCAAGTCTCCGAATGTACTCACGGAATAAAAAAACGGCAACACTTGTCTTGGAAACCGGTAATGAAACGTCGTTGAAATGAAACGCGACCATTTCATCCAAAAATCCAGTTGAAGTGCGCAGTTCCATTTACGAGGAACAGCAAACTCAGCTGTGATTGTTGCGCGGTCAAAACACTAGACCGGCAACTGAACTGTTATCAATGGCGGCCATCTTAGAATTCCGCTCCAATTGTTTTAATAGTCTTTTGGTACAGCAAAGAAGACCATCGCCTTGATAAGTATTTATTTGGTCTAAAATAACGATCCTGATGGATTTTATAGACGACAGAAAGAAGCTGATGAGTAACTACAGTATTTACCTGACCAGTCCTGACAGCAAGTGACACTACATCATGATCAGCATGGCTGCAGTACAATCATCATGACATTGGGCATGCCACGACACTGAGGTGGC
Source organism: Lissotriton helveticus (assembly GCF_964261635.1). Lineage (NCBI taxonomy): Eukaryota > Metazoa > Chordata > Amphibia > Caudata > Salamandridae > Lissotriton > Lissotriton helveticus. The sequence continues at coordinate 1,036,538,009 of NC_136067.1, read as the reverse complement.
TAAGTGTGGACCACATCCGTAAAGGAGCAGGTCACACTCTGACACATCCACGTGCATAAACAACCCCTGACGTCAACAATACATCTGCAGACAAACAATGCAAAAGAGTACAAAAAACGTCCAAGAGCACAAATGACCTAAGTCGCCAACATCTCAGCACCGTAAAAGCACAAAAGTCAAAGGCACACCGCATCAAAGGGATAAGGGGCAGCAAAATCACTGCTGCAGGGGCAACTTACCCACGATGCAGCACACACACATAGCAATAACAGCACATCCACATTGACAACAATGGGGTACAAGGTGCAACACTTACACTGCAGAACAAAGGAAACAATGTAGTCCGCTTGTGCGTAGAAACTGGTCAATAACATCTGACATAGTATGAAACTGTGAGATGAAAATGTGCGTGGACAACCTCACATCCGTCATGTAGTCCAAATGTCCGCTGTCCCGCATCAAATAGTTCGCTCCTCCCGAACACTCACAATGTACAATGTCTTGCAGTCTGTGTGTAAACATGGTCAACACAATGTCAAAATACATCTCCCCTTCACATTGCAGAGGGACAAACAACACCTCCAGCAGAGCAGACCAGACAACTTATCAGTGATGCTGAAGAGGACCTCCACACCTTCGACACCGACGCCCTACAACAGCTCATGGACATCTTAGGCAACCCACCTCGAGGAGCAGGGCAGCCCAGCTGCATCGAGGAGACCCCACCCCCTGCACAGACCACACAGCTGAAAGTACCCACCACCACGGCTGGCTCCCAGCACCCCGCTGAGGCACACATCGCATTCCAAGGCCAGGTGTCAAACTGCCAGAAGGAGGTGGCCGAACAGGTGCGGGTGGGGTTCGACCTCATGGAACCCGAAATAGATCACATATGTGGGTGTCTAAGTCCCATCAGGGACCACTTACACTCCTCAACGGAGACCCACACTGCGACAGACACACATGCATCTTCACATTTCCAGTACTGAACCACGCCCAGAGCCCCCGGATAATCATTCACACCCCCACGCTGGACTTGCGTTCGCCGGACCAGTCCACTCCTATTATGTACTGAGTGGGGGACGACAAAGCTACATGTCCAAGGTCTTATCTGCTGCCTGCGTTGACATGTTTGTTTCCGCTGCATACAGCACAATGTAATGTTGTAGGGCTTGGGGGTCTCATGCATACATTATTAACACACGGACACACTCAGATAGTTTGTAGAACTGGCTACGGGCACGTACGCCAGCACCTTTATTGCCCGGTTCACATGTACAGTGACGCCTGTGCTGGATGTGTGTGGGGTGAGTGTAAGCCAGCCCTCATGGAGTGGTTGGTGCTGGCAGCAACTTGAACAGTGATCACAATTAAAGTGGAAACAGAAAACACCAGCATAACAGAAACAACTGTGAAGCATCATGGTGGTAGCCGGAGCAAGTACAGAGGTCACCCAATATGCAATCAGAAGGGTCCGTAAGTTGCAGTGCACTGAGGTTGGGGCACTAGAGCTGGGCGTGCTCAAGTGAACAAATTGTCTAGCATTGTGTCCTTTCTGAATATTCCTGCTGCAGCTGCAGTGGGGTGTGTTAAACCTGCATCATCTTCCTCATCATCGTCCCAGGTCTTCCATACTGCCTGAGGTGACATTGCTGCGTGAGCTGTCCACAGCACAGAATTCAATCAGAAATGGTCCATGAGTTGTGGTGAACTGAGTTAGTGGCACCTGAAAAGCTGAGCAGGGTATCAAGCTGATGATGGCACGCAAGGCAGGTGTGAGCAACTCTGATAGTCTGGCAGCAAGACTCTTGTTTGGAGGTGGTCTTGGCAGTAGTGGCGTGTGTATCCTGCCGTGATGCGACGTCTGGGCAGGTCAGAACTCGATTTGATGTGTGAGCCCAGGTAGACCGCAGTTGAGACCGGAGGCAGCGGACAGCGCAGGGGTACAGACACATGGGGGTGATGACCCCCAGTCCATCGACACAGAGGACATCAAATATTCAATCCGACAGGGTCTATGACTTGAGCAGCACAGACTTAGTGGCCCCGGATGCACTGCGGCAGGCACAAGCGCACCGCCACGGGACGGTGACTTTCAGTGTACTGAGGTAGTGCCACCCGAGCAGAGCGGATCCTCATCGATGTCAAAGGTGAATGTAGCAGAGGGTTGCGGGGGACAGTGGAAGGTGTCCTCCAGGGCATGATGCAGAGGGCAGAGGCCGGAAGGAAGCGGCAAATGGAGGAGTGGAATGGGATAGCCTCGTTTTTACCACCAAGTCAGTATCACCTACATGATGCTGAAGACAATCCCCAGTCCATAGACTCAGTCACCACCAAAGTTCAACCAGAAAGTGTCCATGAATGTCGGGGCACAGACTTAGTGGCACCAGAGCTGAAAGGGGATGCCGTCTGCGATGAGGCCTGTACAATGATATAAAATCTGCCATAAATAAATCAAGGCTCAGTTCCAAATGTGTGACCTACTCGCTGCAGTCTAGGCCGGAGGCAGCGGTCAGCAGAAGCACACAGCCATGTGTCATTGGCTCGGGATGCCCAGAGTTAGTGACACCTGAGCAGTTGTTGGTTGTGTTCGATCACCTCTGTAACGATGATCCTTTTTTGCTCTGGACTCAAACGCGTCTTCCTCTTACACCTCTCCATGTGTGCAATGATATGAACTCTGCTATTGAGAAACCAAGACTCAGTTCCAAATGTGTGACCTACTAGACCGCAGTGTGGGCCGAAGGCAGTAGTCGGCGAGGGACCACAGACATGTGTGGTTGGAATGCTATACACAGAGATTGTGGCACCACACTAAGGGAGTACAGTTATATTAAACGTCCCATGAACATATGAACTCAGCCATCAAGATATCAAGACTCAGTTCCAAATGTGTGACCTACTTGGCCGTAGTGTGGGTCGGAGGCAGCGGTGGAGTAAGTCAACAAGAAAGCAGTACTGGGGGCCGGTGTCGCGGAGGCCGTGATGGGCGGAGGCAGCTGCCAAGGTCGTGGGTCTCGGTCTTGAAGCGTGCATCAGCACGTGGTGGGCCTTCTTTGATACACACCGGTGTCGGCAGGTGATCAGTGAGGCCTGGGTGCGCAGGAGCGGCCAGGACGACTTCAGGGACCAGCGGCCCAGAGTGCAGCAGGCGCACAGGATGGAAGGCAACACCGTTCTTGGCGACGGCCTCATGGTGGGATGAGAGGCGTCGCCCTGGCAGACACATTGGGTATTCCAGAAGAGAACCACGCCCAGAGCAACGTGATTTTTATTCACACCCCTACGCTGGCCTGGCGTACGCCGGGACAGCCCACTCCGCTCACACTTATAGGGGGGGATGTAACAAGCTACATTTCTGCGATCTTCCCCACTGGCTGGGGTGCCATGGTTGCGTCCACTGTCCACTACACTCCAAACACCAGAAGTATATGTCGACATGGATATGTCTGTGGTCTGCATACTGCAGTCTGTCCAGCACATCCACACCACACTTGGCATTGTGTACATTCTCATTCATGGGTCACTTGCCTTCTTCGCACATGCCTGGTTCCCACCTCTCCCCACAATCTGCTATTGTGTGCTGGGGTGCCATGCCGTTGTTGGCTCATATACATAGCTAGCTCAGGTTACCACAGTAAGTTGTGCTGTCGTGTCTGGTGGTTGGGCATGTTGTATGTGATGTTGTAACATGTGCATTACCAGAGTTGTGAGTTGCATGAATGTGGAGTTGGGGTGTGTGGTGTATTCATTCGGTACTTACCGACAAATGGAGCATTTCCACAGGTGCCATCCTGGAAACGTCGGTTGATGATGGACTGTCGAAAAATGCAGGTATCTTGCACACTGCCGGGGTAGTTGGCGACGACATTGGTGAAGAGTCCCCGGTGGTCCGCTGTTGCCTGCACATTGATGGAATGTGTGTGCTCTCTGTTGCGGTAATTGTGTACGGTGTCGGTAGTGTGCACAAGTAGGACATGTGTGCAGTCAATTGCCCCCAACACGTGCGGGAAGCCAGCTATGGTGTAGAAGCCTTGCTTGGTCTCCAGCTGTTCCTGCGCAGTGTGGGGGAAGTGAAGGTGCTGGGGTACCAAGCTGATGATGGCATCCAGAACAGTTGTGATGAACTTTGATAGGGCTGGCTGTGAGACACCTCCGACTCTGGCAGTTGTTGGTTGGAAGGTACCAGAGGCCAACAGATGCAGCACAGCCAGCAGCTTTGTCTGTGGAGGGATGTTATTGTCCGCTGTGTGGGTATCATCAGCCTGTGGGCAATGATATACAGGATGCGGAGAATGGTTGTACTTTTGAGCCTGTAGTGGGCAATGACATCCTCTGGTGATGGGTGTGTGAGGCCGGTGCGTTTTCTGAAGGTCTGCTGTCTTTGTCTGCGCTGCCTCTGTGGTAGTCCGGGGGGGACAGAGGGGGGCCGGGGGGCGGGCCTGGGGGTGGTGGCGGTGAGTGATGTTGCCCTTTTGGGGCTCCAGGCTGCATGGTCAGTAGCTCTGTGGCAGCTGTTGTTCTTCAGGTGTGGCTCTGGCCGGGGCTCCCTTTTCTGGTGCAGCTTGTCGTCTGACTTTACACCAGGTCAGAGCAGGTGTTTTGTGATCTTATCACCAATCTGATTGGTCATTGAGAATGTTGCGGAATGGTGTTGTTGCGGCTTTTTGCACGGGAACGCCTACTCTGCATCTGGTTAGCAATAGTTGCCGGGGTCATCTGTGGCGATGTTTTTCGCAGCTGCTACCGCAGGTAAACTGGTGATATCCCCTGTTAGCACCAGCTTGTGCATGGGGCAATACATTTATTGCTAATTTGGCTGCGATAAAGTGCTGATAACTCGTTGATAAGTCCTTGAGAATACCCCACTAATTATGCACATTTATTTAAGACCTGACTATAGATAGCGTGCATGCGGTAATAATTAAAGACATGAGTCAGACATTTCAAAGAACGCTTGCTTGACAGTTTTTTTTTGCAGTTTATTCATAACACGAACTTGACCCGATGGTGTTGGAACGCTTTACATTAAACAAGGACATATTGTTTTTTTTGTGTGCACAGGGAGATTAAATGATTTGCCCAGAATGACAGGATTTTGAGCCAATGTCTTGACTCAAACTGAGAGCCTAATTTATGGGGATTTGATGTAGGGCAACAAAGCAAGTCACCTTGCTGGAGTGCCCTACGTCAAAGTGAAAGGGCAGGACTGCATTGAATTTTCTAATATTGTGCTTTCCTGTCCTTTTCCCAGCACTAGCGTCATTTTGGCAGCCTAGCGTCAAAGCAGGCACCCCTGCACAATGGTACAAGGGTTTCTGTGTTGTCTGCAGGATTGTATTTGTGCAGGAAGAACCACCTTACTGCACAAAAACCAACCATGAGAGGTGTTTCCCTCTAAGGAGAAATGAAGTAATTTCTCCTCATTACGCCTCACCTTGGGAGGAGTAAGGTTTTGGCACTTCCCCATGTTTACTTGGTCTTGTAAATCTGAAGAACACACAAAGCCCATGGAACGCGTCACGAGTGCTGAGTAAGCAAATGCAGTGATGTGCCCTGCCTTTCCTTACTCCATATCTATGAGGCCAGTGAAAGCCATGCAAAGTGGCTTTCACTCCAACAGACCACATGGGCCACAGACCTCCATGGGCTAAATTGCCCTGGTGCCCTGTTTGTGGCCCCATACCTGCCTTTTCACCATACTTTTCATGGTGATGTCATGGAAAGCTCGTTGGAAAAGCAGATCGTAATGCCAGAACAGCCTCCATTGACCACCACTGTCCACAATGCCACCGCCATGAGACCTACAATCCTGGCAGCAGTCTGCCGGCAGTCGTGCAGTGGTACGGCCGCACACCTTGTAATCGGGCAGTCATACCGCAGTGGAGGTGGCGGTCGGACTGCAATGGCAGTACGGTGGTCCCTGGACTGCTATACTCATAATTGAGCCCTAAATAACCACATTGAAAACTGATCAAACAGTGCAGGAGGTAAGTATATTTGCAGAACCTCCTTTAGACAGATGTTATAGCCCGAGAAAATGCCTGTGCTTCACCTATGAAAAGAGCTTATGGAGGAATAGTATGGACTTTAAATGTGCTGATTTGGCCCTAAATATCAACAAGCCATTTTTGTTACAATACACCCAAACATTTAATTATGAGTAAAAATATCTCATTTTGTGCTGCTCAGCCCGCACAGCTGGCAAACACATTTCGATGTATCATTGCAAATTGTATATAAACAACATTCATAAATAAATGACACGTAGAGTGCATTAGCATTTTTTGGAGAACTAGCAAAGAGTTAAACGCAAAATAGTCTCAGTGTTTAAAGAAGTGAATAAACACAATCCAATTTTCTATCCTTTAAAATGTATTAATATGTACAGTATTATACATTCCAATATGTACAGTAGTTGTCATAAGACTTTTCTGGCTTACATCAGTCTGTCATTGTTTTTGTTAATTTTTCGGTGGGAAAATTAGTCGAAGCAGTAAATTCGGTATATCTTTTAAGTTGTGCTGGGGAATGATTTATCACTGTGCAAGTCCAAGGTAAACAAGCATTGAGTCCTAACAAAAACAAAAAAAGGCTGCTTCAGTGAAAAGAACTAAAGAAAAATGTGTATTTTCCATATATAATGCAGCAACAAGACAAGTAATTAAATGGTTGCTAATTGAAAATATTTATGAGATGGAAAATTGTCCCTCATGCTTTCAATGCAAGCACTCTTTAGCGGGCATAATGATAAACCAAACAAACAATAGCATGAAGTGATAAAGTAATATCCGCTTGGGCAAAACTGCAGGGTCAAGCAAAACGTAACTGGCATTGGCAAACCCAGTAGAGTTTGGATTTTTGTTAGGGAAGTATTTCACAATATCTAGGTGTCAGAACCCCATTCTGGGGGCCACGGCGCCCACAGGAGAAACTGGGCTTAACCGAGGTGGTTAAGGCATTTTACTCCTGATGTCCCAGGGCACACCCTACTATGGATCCTGTTCAACCAGGTCAAGCGCCCCCTTCTACACCTGACTGTCAGCTTGGTAGCGTAGCTCCAGCCGTCAAGACTTCCTCAGGGGAAGCTCAATTACAGGTCAGTGAGCACGACTTCATAATTCATAAATCAATGTCCAGTCAAATACTTGTTTTTGTGAACAAAGAAGTATTGTTATTCTAGATCTACACAAGCAAAGGCAAATAACATTCAGAAAACAATAACACAGTCCCCTTCAGATCAGGGCTCTAATAGTTGACAGGCCACTCCCTGTCCTCCCACCTCTAGTGTAATAGGTTCGATGTTATTCACCATTCACTGATGCCCGAATCCAGGGAATATAAACTAATAGGCCAAACTCACAAGTTCTTTCCCCAGACTCTGCAACTAAATTCAGTTTTTAGAGTCTAGAGATTAGCAGCACAAATAATCGTATGTCTCGCTGGGTCCAAATACCCCTTTTTGGCTTACCTGCTCCGCGGCAAAGTCCCTGTGGCAGTGCAGCACGGTTCTGTTCTGGATCGGCTGTGTCGGGCCACCCTTAATAGAATCCTAACAGAGGTTCAAGTTTGACACTTATATACACAGAACATACATCAATAATAATGTTTATACTATTCGAAAAAGAAAAAATCATGAAAAGAGAGGAGTATACATATACAAAATCAAATTACAAAGAAGCCATGTATAAATTCAATTAATGGAAAATGTATTAATAAATAAATAATTAGATCTAAAGGCATATAAAAACATTGGCGCTCAACACGGCACACAAACAAAATGAACAATACACAGTATAATCACAAAGTGGCTGAGGAAATAATTCTATACAGTAGGAAGTTCAGAACAAGACAAAAAAACACAGAGCAAAAATGCGTCCTCTTCAATTTGGGCCACATGTATGCTTCCACGGCTTTTCGACAGGGCAACGATTATAAGAGCATCCAAATGAATTCATCTTAAAACGAGAAAAATATGTACATGGGCGTCAGAATATAAAAATTCTTTGAAGTTATGTCACAATATAAGAAAATTCTTAAGTTAAGTGATTGAAAAATGAATCACAAACCCTAAAAGGAGAAAAAGGAAAAACAGTGAGTGCCATCGTGAATAGACCCTCCAACCATACTGAAATCCAGTGTGCAAAATAGAATGAATATCAGTGCATAAGGAAAAATGAGTGTCAGTGCCTGAGGAGGAGTAAGGTTTTGGCACTTCCCCATGTTTACTTGGTCTTGTAAATCTGAGGAACACCCACCACAAAGCCCATGGAACGTGTCACGAGTGCTGAGTAAGCAAATACAGCGATTTGCCCTGCCTTGCCTTACTCCATATCTATGAGGCCAGTGAAAGCCACGCAAAGTGGCTTTCACTCCAACAGACCCCATGGGCCACAGACCTCCATGGGCTAAATTGCCCTGGTGCCCTGTTTGTGGCCCCTTACCTGCCTTTTCACCATACTTTTCATGGTGATGTCATGGAAAGCTCGTTGGAAAAGCAGATTGTAATGCCAGAACAGCCTCCATTGACCACCACTGTCCACACTGCCACCGCCATGAGACCTACAATCCTGGCAGCAGTCTGCCGGCAGTCGTGCAGTGGTACAGCCGCACACCTTGTAATCGGGCAGTCATACCGCAGTGGAGGTGGCGGTCGGACTACAATGACAGTACGGTGGTCCCTGGACTGCTATACTCATAATTGAGCTAAATAACCACATTGAAAACTGATCAACCAGTGCAGGAGGTAAGTATATTTGCAGAACCTCCTTTAGACAGATGTTATAGCCGGAGAAAATGCCTGTGCTTTACCTATGAAAAGAGCTTATGGAGGAATAGTATGAACTTTAAATGTGCTGATTTGACCCTAAATATCAGCAAGTCATTTTTGTTACAATACACCCAAGCATTTAATTATGAGTAAAAATATCTCATTTTGTGCTGCTCAGCCCGCACAGCTGGCAAACACATTTCGATGTATCATTGCACATTGTATATAAACAACATTCATAAATAAATGACACTTAAAGTGCATTAGCATTTTTTGGAGAACTAGCAAAGAGTTAAATGCAAAATAGTCTCAGTGTTTAAAGAAGTGAATAAACACAATTCAATTTCCTATCCTTTAAAATGTATTAATATGTACAGTATTATACATTCCAATATGTACAGTAGTTGTCATAAGACTTTTCTGGCTTACATCAGTCTGTCATTGTTTTTGTTAATTTTTCGGTGGGAAAATTAGTCAAAGCCGTAAATTCGGTATATCTTTTAAGTTGTGCTGGGGAATGATTTATCACTGTGCAAGTCCAAGGTAAACAAGCATTGAGTACCAACAAAAACAAAAAAGGCTGCTTCAGTGAAAATAACTAAAGAAAAATGTGTATTTTCCATATGTAATGCAGCAACAAGACAAGTAATTAAATGGTTGCTAATTGAAAATATTTATGAGATGTAAAATTGTCCCTCATGCTTTCAACGCAAGCACTCCTTAGCGAGCACAATGATAAACCAAAACAAACAATAGCATGAAGTGATAAAGTAATATCCGTTTGGGCAAAACCAAAGCCCACTCTTTGTATATATAAAGGAATTGGTAACAACAGATCTTACAGCCAACTGCAGGGTCAAGCCAAACGTAACTGGCATTGGCAAAGCCAGCAGAGTTTGGATTTTTGTTAGGGAAGTATTTCACAATATCTGGGTGTCAGAACTCCATTCTGGGGGCCATGGCGCTCACAGGAGAAACTGGGCTTAACCGAGGTGGTTAAGGCCTTTTACTCCTGATTTCCCAGGGCACACCCTACCATTTATCCCGCTAAAATGGGTCAAGCACCCCCTTCTACACTGTCAGCTGGGTAGAGTAGCTCGAGCAGTCAAGACTTCCTCAGGGGAAGCTCAGTTACAGTTCAGTGAGCACGACTTCATAATTCAATCATAAATCAATGTCCAGTCAAATACTTGTTTTTGTGTACAAAGAAGTATTGTTATTCTAGATCTACACAGGCAAAGGCAAATGACATTCAGAAAACAATAACACAGCCCCCTTCAGATCAGGGCTCTAATAGTTGACAGGCCACTCCCTGTCCTCCCACCTCTAGTGTAATAGTTTAGATGTTATTCACCATTCACAGATGCCCGCATCCAGGGAATATAAACTAATAGGCCAAACTCACAAGTTCTTTCCCCAGACTCTGCAAATAAATTCAGTTTTTAGAGTCTAGAGATTAGCAGCACAAATAATCGTATGTCTCCCTGGGTCCAAAGAACCCTTTTTTGGCTTACCTGCTCCGGCGGCAAAGTCCCTGTGGCAGTGCAGCACGGTTCTGTTCTGGATCGGCTGTGTCGGGCCCCCCTTAATAGAATTCTAACAGAGGTTCAAGTTTGACACTTATATACACAGAACATACATCAATAATAATGTTTATACTATTCGAAAAAGAAAGAATCATGAAAAGAGAGAGGTATACATATACAAAATCGAATTACAAAGAAGCCATGTATAAATTCAATTAATAGAAAATGTAATAATAAATAAATAATTAGATCTAAAGACATATAAAAACATTGGCGCTCAACACGGCAAACAAACAAAATGAACAATACACAGTATAATCACAAAGTGGCTGAGGAAATAATTCTATACAGTAAAAAGTTCAGAACAAGACAAAAAAAACACACAGAGCAAAAATGCGTCCTCTTCAATTTGGGCCACATGTATGCTTCCACGGCGTTTCGACAGGACGATTATATGAGCATCCAAATGAATTCATCTTAAAACGAGAATAATATGTACATGGGCGTCAGAATATAAAAATTCTTTGAAGTTATGTCACAATATAAGAACATTTTTAAGTCAATTGAAAAATGAATCACAAACCCTAAAAGGAGAAAAAGGAAAAACAGCGAGTGCCATCGTGAATAGACCCTCCAACCATACTGAAATCCAGTGTGCAAAATAGAATGAATATCAGTGCATAAGGAAAAATGAGTGTCGGTGCCTGAAGAAGGAAAAAAAATCAGTTACCAACACCTTAGCAAAAGAAATATAAGCCATAAGTCACCTAATCTTATGGTAGATCCAATCGAAAGTATAACAAACGTATAGAATCCACAATATAGAAAACTCAGGAGTCGAATGCTGTTAATCAAATGAACAATTCAATTAATGACCCTTTATATGCCTTGGCAGATGGACCAAATATGACAAAGAGACTCTAAGTCATACTCACATCCAAAATAGAATGTCATGAATCCAATTTGCATAATAAGCAAAAAGTAAGGAAGCTCAACAGGTGGAAGAAATGGCCAGCCTGCTGCTTCAGAGTTTAGATGCAACTGGAAAAAGATGTGCATAAATTAATTGACCGAAGGGAAGTTTTTATTACAGTCACTAAGCTAACGTGGATAGGCAACACATGTAATACAATGTGTGAAAATACTGCTCTTAGTATACTTACAGCCAAAGAAATGGCAAAGAGCAGGTATGTGAGTATATACACCCACACACAAAGTTCAATCGGGTTACGGAATTGGAATCATTTGTAAAAAGCACAACACTATTAAAGATTAAAAAAAGAGAAAGGAAGAGTAAAAATTACACAATTGCATAATTCCCATAAATAATGAATCGGCTCAAATGTTACACTATACCCAATGATATTACCTTTGTTGCCAATGAGTAAATCAGGCAAAAGCTGATGAGGGCTGTGCGCATAGGTCAAATCCCACACAATGGACACTGCAGGTGAAAATCATACAATGTATGCAGGTTTCCATATGAATATCCACAGAAACTAAGAATAGTACATTATATTAAAGCACCCAGTATTACAAAGGAGCCCTCAAAAGAAAGAATAACAAGGGCTCAATAAAAGGTCAAAAACATTTAGATAGTACACAGTATATAGTTCAAAAGTGAAGTACCGAAAAATAAATAATACCATATAGAGCTATACTTACTGATAGCCCCCAATACCAATTACCAATAACCAGTCAGTTGGCAGTGAAGAAAGTACAATCGTTTATTATACAACAACCCGCCGAGAAGACTGTTGGCACATTATCAAGAGATCACATATATACTGTTACATTTCGAAACCGTTACCTAAGAAGGAAAAATACAAGTTGGTACAGGTTGCTGAGAAGGAAAGACCATATATGGCATACAAAGAAGCTTCAATGTAGCTTAGCTCGTTATAGCAAGGTCGAGGAGGGTAACTCCCTTCTGCCTGTCTCAGGATGGTTCGCACAGCGCCTCCTGGAATGTGCTTATCCGGCCTATCCCCACCTATAACCTTGACAGGCCTAACATGCAGGAGCAGCAGTTTGTTACAGTTGTCATACTATTTCTCGAGAGAACAACTCTTACCGACTATAATGGTTAGATTCAGCTAATGCTACAAGCAAGCTAGGCCACAAAATGGCGCTGCTCGGGTTAGGTTATAACACCCGTCAGAAGGCAGAAATTCATATTAATTGAGTAGCAATCACTGAATTATATATTTATGTAAGACCCACTAATGTACAGACTCTTATATTGAACTGAATAGGTACATCATGCTAATTCCTAAATAGTACTGTGTGTCTTCCGTTTACTTACAGGGCCTAATCCAAATTTCAGTTCCTCAAACCCTCCTTTTAGCGTGATGTAGCTAACTATCAAGGGGCTAATCCTCGAAAACCTCTTCATCAATGGCCATCAACTCACGAATCTCCTGTTGGAGCATCTGAGTCTTGGAAGGGATGGGAGAGGGGACGATCAAAGCTGTAATTTTAGTAGCACAATAAGAGCAACAGGCAGGACCACATTGCATACAAAGGCAGCAAGTGAATAGAATGCCTGCAGCCCCAGCCACTATCATCAATAATTTCCATCCTCGAGCTGATAGGAGTCCCCAGAACCAACTTGAGAGTGACCAGGACCCATTGTCAGTGTGTATTTCTGAGGCTATGCGATGTAACTTCTGAATGGCTAAATGAACTGTGGGGGTGGAGTCTGGAATGTAAACACAGCAGGAGCTGCCGATCACACAGCATGCCCCTCCTCGATCAGCTAAGATAACGTCCAAAACCATCCGGTTTTGGAGAGAAACAAGTCTCGTGGCCTGAAGCTCGTCCGTCATATTTGTCATAATATCTGTAGTGATATTGATGACATTTTCTACCACCCTGGACAATCGTCTAACTTCTCTACTAGTGAATATTGGACCCCATATTGGGAATAATCCTTTGGCAACATCATAAAACTGTTGTAATGAAGTGTCAGTCTGATCAACTTCGGACATCCCGAGCTGCCTCCTGCATCTACTAGGAATTACCTTGGAATCATATAATTGGTGAGTCTTATGATAGTCTGAAGGTGCTATATACACTGGGGGGTACAAGAAAGACAAATAACATTGGCCTGCCCATCCCCGAGGTAATCAGGTATAAGCATTTTCCCCACATACTAAATAAGCATTTGGAGGAGTCAATAATGGCGGGCTGCTGAAAATATTCATTCTATAGGTATAATTACAAACACTATTCCCGACCTGCACATGTCTTATTCCTTGTACACAGAAAGCAGAGGAGGTATTCAGAATGGGTACGGGCATAATTCGCTCACTAGTAACATTTCTGGTGATAAACTGCTGAAAATACTGTGAAGGATTAAATTTAGCGAAATCATTAAGTTCATTTTTCAATCAGGTACTGTTTTCATGAGTAGTGTATAAGTTCATACAGGCATTTGGATCCAAAGATCCTTCCCCATCATTTCCTGCTGGATCAAAACCCTGGTGTGTCTCTATATAAGCTAAGATCATGTTATAATCTTTCTCCGTGTACTGTTTAGGGTTCTCTACATAATGGTTGTACATGGCTGATAACATCTGGAACCATGCTTCACAGCTTCCTAAATATGATGAGGGCAAGGAGAGAAATAAATCATGTTTGTGCATGACTGATGGCAAAAGCCCACAAACCCAACAATCTGTAATGTTAGTGGTACTATGCGTTTGATGAAGCATTTCTAGAAAGACATTTTTAGCATAGGTCTGACGATGTCTTTCCTTATGGGGAGCTAAGGAAAACAGCAAATGTTCTGGAGGAGCAACAGTAGTTGTCATCATTGTTTGCATTGGGTGCTGGTACTCTAAATATATGAATACACTCATAAAAATTACTAATATAACTGTTATCACTACTACAAAGGCCACTTTAACCCGCATGGTCCAAGCAGAAAACATTGGTTCATAAAAAGGCAAATATCGTGGAGCAAAAGTGCGTTCTTCTTCAGGCACAATACGACCAAAGGGGTACATTCCTAGCTAAAAGTTCAAAACTACACTCGGCCAAAGCAGACCTTCCTGCCAGAGGGTTCTTCTTCCCTGTGTCCGTCTAGAGTCTCACAGGCAGACTCCTATCGTTCATCTCAAAAAGAAAAACCATCAATCCGTGTTACACTTCGTGATGCAGCGAGTAAATCAAGCGTACAACCTGGGCCTTAATATGCAAAACGTCTTTCTTTCTGAACAGAGCAAAATATCAAAGTTCCAGCTCTCAACGGGTTCAGTCCAGTGTCTCGCTCAGTACCTCAGAATAGAATCTAGCAAACCCTATTCATTCAAGTCTTTCCTTATCTCCTAGCCGTGTCGTCTGAGATACCGTGATGTTTTCTTGGCCGTAGGTTGTAACGGACATGACCCGGGACTTCCTGATCAGCAAATAACACAGGAGAAGGTGTGTTTCCCTCATCAGAGCCACTACTAACAGAAGTGACAGCGACCGGATCAGAGGCAATTGCAAATTCCACTGGTGTTGCCTCACCCGATCCCGCTACTCCTTCTTCTTGCCTCTGCTCTATTTCACAGGCGTCGGAAAAGGAACAAATCTGATGGCTCTCTCACTTTCCTGCATCAGAATTCCATCGGGCTGCTGCTGATCATAAGGAAGCGGGAGGGGCAGCTTCTTCAGGTGAGACACATGGATCCAGTGTTTCTTTCCGTCCACCTTCACTGCTGTCCGTGTCGCCAGGAGAATCTGGTATGGCTTAGACCACCTTGGAGCCAAGCTGGTGTCCCGCTAATATTTCTTAACCAGTACCCATTGACCAGGTTCCAATCGATGTCCGGGGCCCTCTGGCAGGGGCTGCAACACAGATGCTACCTGCTGATGAATAGAACGGAGATCTTTAGTCAGAGTGTACAGATAGTCTATTAACATAGGATATTCAACATCTTTAAATGACCTCGGCCTAGGTACTCCCCATACATTAGCAGGCCGTCCAAAAATGATCTCATAGGGCGATAGGCCAGAACGTGAATGAGGGGTAACTCGCAATGACATTTGGGCCAAGGGTAGGGTATCAGGCCATTTCAGGTTAGTACTTTCTTGGATTTTCGCCATCTTTAATTTCAAGATTCCGTTATGTTTCTCAACCAATCCTGCTGACTAAGGATGTCGAGCTGCATGGAATTTCTGCCCATTACAGATATGCTTGACAAGGGCCCCAAGAAAATGTCCCCCGTTGTCCGACCAAATCAAACGGGGCACCCAAATCTTGGGATAAACTCTTTGAGAAGAGCTTTTGCTGTTGCTAAAGCAGTGTTTTCCTTAGACGGGTAGGCCTCAACCCATTTGCTAAAAGCACAGACCACTACCAAGACATATTTCAGGTTGTTGACGCGCTCCATATGGATGTAATCCATCTGGAGCACCTCAAAAGGTAAGCTCGGGGGTGCAAAGTTCCCGCTTAGAACAGTTTCCCCTTTTCCCGGATTATGTTGCAAGCAGACCATACAATATTGGACCAAATGGACAGCCGTCTTCTGAATATTGGGGTTTTTCCATACTGGGTCCAATTGGGCACAAATGCCTTTTGCTCTAATATGAGCTGGGCCGTGAGCCATAGTTACAACGGCCTGTACCAAGGCATTGGGCAACAGCCACCGTTGTCTTTCAGTCAAATCCACCCAACAGTTATTCTCATCCAACCTTCCCACCTCCTGCTCCCATCGAACCAACTCAACCGGAGTAGCCTCTTTCTGTATTTCCTGCACACTTTCTATGGTGTTATTAAACAAATCAGATTCCTCCACCCATCTTGCAGAAGAGGTTACAAACAGAGGTGAGCGTGGACTGGGCCGTTTGTTTAGCTATTTGGTCAGTAAAAGCATTCCCTTCCCCCACATCATCCACTACTGCCTTATGTGCACTGCATTTTATTATCGCTACTTTCTTGGGTAATGTCAGAGCTGAGAGCAATCGCAACACCAAGGGACCATTCTGTATTTTCTGACCATGAGAGGTAAGAAAACCTTCTCCTTCCACAGCCGCCCGAAGCTATGGGCCACGCCAAAGGCATATTGGCTGTCAGTATAGATGTTAACCTCTAACCCCTCGCTCAATTCACTGGCTCGTAATAATGCCACTAGTTCAGCGGCCTGGGCTGATTGATAGGGAACTCGAGAAGTCTCAACTACTGTTTTTAGCGTTGTGACTGCATATGCAGCTGTTGTTGTGCCATCTGCTAACTTGAAACAAGAACCATCCACATACAATTCCCCTTGGGGGTCAGATAGAGGAATGTCTGTGAGGTCAATTCTCCCCTTCGTTTCTTCTTCTGTCCGAAATATACAATCATGTACATCGTTTTTAGTTTCATCTGAAGGGAGAGGTAGCAATGTGGCAGGATTTAAAATGGCACATCGCTTAATCGTGATATGCGGGGCAAACAGAGTTAATTCATAACCAGTAAGGCGTGCACTTGTAAGATGCTGTGTCTTCGTCTTGTTTAGCAAGGCATCCACAGCATGAGGCACCATCACTGTTAGGCTAGAATTTAGAACGAGCCCCTCCGACTGTCGGATGGCCACCGCCACAGCCGCAGTAGCCCTCAGACAGCTGGGAAGCGCTCTGGCAACATTATCCAATGTGGCCGAAAAGTAAGCACAAGGTCTTTGCTTACCACCAAATCCTTGTGTTAACACTGAAAGCGAGCAACCGTCGACCTCATGCACATATAGTACAAAAGGTTTATGGTAGTCAGGGGTACCCAAGACGGGCGCAGAACAAAGAGCAGTTTTCAGAGAGTCAAAGGAATGTTGACATTCATCAGTCCACGGAAGGGGTTCATGCACATCTTCAGTGGTTAAATGTAACAAAGGTTTAGCAAGGAGAGAAAAGTTAGGAATCCATTGGCGACAGTAGGAGGTAATACCAAGAAAAGCACGAACATCACGCTGGGTGCAAGGCACAGACATGTTAGAGATAGTAGTAACACGCTCAGGAGTCAAACGCCTTCCCTCTTTCGATAGTAGATAACCTAAGTAGGTCACCTCCTGTCGACAATATTGGAATTTGGACAAGGACACCTTATTACCTTTTGCCGCTAGATCATGGGTACTCACAAACTTTCTCTCGGGGGCCAAATTTACAGTGTGGTTTGTGTCCGAGGGCCGTACCAGTGGGGGTGGGGTCAGTGGGGGAGGGGGAGGGGGGGCGGGGCTAGAGCAACAAAAAAAACTTGGACCATGAGGTTGATCACAGGTCCATGCAGCGGACGCCTTCGTCCACTGAGCCACCAGACCCCGCATACACACATCTCTCTCTCTCTCTCTCTCTCTCTCTCTCTCTCTCTCTCTCTCTCTCTCTTTCTTTATCTCTATCTCGCTCTATCTCTCTCTCTATCACTCTCTCTATCTCCCTCCCTCTCTCTAGCTCTCTCTCCCTCCCTCTCTCCCTGTCTCCCTCTGTCTCACTCACTCTGACTGTCTCACTCCCTCTCTCTCCTTCTGTCTCACTCTGACTGTCTCACTCCCTCTCTCACCCTCTCTGTCTCACTCACTCTGACTGTCTCACTCACTCCCTCTCCCTCTCTGTCTCACTCACTCTCACTCCTTCCCTCTCCCTCTCTGTCTCCCTCTGTCTGTCTCTGTCTCCCTCTCACTGTCTCCCTCTCGCTGTCTCCCTCTCTCTGTCTCCCTCTCTCTCTGTCTCCCTCTTTCTCTCTGTCTCTGTCTCCCTCCCTCCCCCTCTCTCTGTCTCCCTGCCTCCCCCTCTCTCTGTCTCCCTCCCTCCCTCCGTCTCTCTCTTCCTCCCTTCATCTGTCTGTCTCCCTCTCCCTCCCTCCATCTGTCTGTCTCCCTCTCTCCATCTGTCTGTCTCCCTCTGTCTGTCTCCCTTTGTCACCCTCTGTCTCCCTCCCTCTGTCTTCCTCCCTGTCTCCCTCTCCCTCTCTCTATCTCCCTCCCTCTGTCTCCATATGCCTGTCTCCTTCCCTTTGTCTCCTTCCCTCTGTCTCCCTCTCTCTGTCTCCCTTCTCCCTCCATCTGTCTCCCTTCTCCCTCCATCTGTCTCCCTCTTTCTGTCCCCCTCCCTCTGTCTCCCTCTCCCTTCCTCCCTCTCTCTGTCTCCCTTCTCCCTCCATCTGTCTCCCTCCGTCTGTCTCCCTCCTCCCTCTGTCTGTCTCCCTCTGTCTCCCTGTCTGTCTACCTCCCTCTGTCTGTCTCCCTCCCTCTGTTTGTCTCCCTCCCTCTGTCTGTCTCCCTCCCTCTGTCTGTCTCCCTCTTTCTGTCTCCCTCCCACTGTCTGTCACCCTCCCTCTGTCCCCCCTCTGTCTCCCTCTCCCTCCCTCCCTCCCTCCCCCTCTCACTGTCTGTTTCCCTCCCTCTGTCTGTCTCCCTCCCTCTGTCCGTCTCCATTCCCTCTGTCTGTCTCCCTCTCTCTTCCTTTCCCTCCCTCTCCCTCTGTCTCCCTCCCTTTTCCTCCCTCCCAGTGCCCCAGCACATTTATCTGTGAGGGGCTGCCATTACCATAATTCCCTTAAAATGGAGCGCCAGCATCTTGTTCATTGCGACGCCGGGACTGAGAAACGTTGCCTGTTTTTAAAACAATGTGGTTTCTAAAGACACTGCCCTAAGCACTAGCGCTGCTTTTGTGAAGAACCGCAATACTTTGGCAGCTTCAATTGCTTACCTGCATTGGACTGAGTGGTCCCAATACTCCTGCACTGCAGGAATTACCAGCAATAACATAATTACTCGAACAGAAGCGCACCAGCGCTTCAACATGCACTGACTGCAGGTAAGTTTGGAATGCGTTTATGTAACTCAGAAACCTTTTGGATTTGAACACCAGACGGTGTTCCTGGATTCTTCACTTGCTGCTGCTCTTGCTAAGCACGTGCTATTTGATCACTGTAATTAAGATAGAACTGACCGGCCAATTTAGCTCGATGGTCCTACTAAGTCAATACAAATATAAAGAAAATAACACAAGTCTTTGGAGCACAATTGACATGGTAAACAAACAAGGTGCCAGGTCTGACAAGATGAAGTTGTCACACACAGTGTGCGAGTAAAGTAATCTGGATATAAGCGCTGTCATTAAATAAACACTTGATGACTACATTAGAGACAGCAGGCGAGATACACATAGGTGGTGTATATGTACCTAAAGTATCTATGTTAAACTGTTTTCGTTAGCTCATATTGAATGGAACAAGCCCCGATGTTTCTGTCTCCTTTCCCTCCCTCCCTCTCCCTCTCCCTCTCCCTCTGTCCCACTACCTCCCTCTGTCACCCTCTTCACCTCACCCTGCGTGTGTCAGCCTGGGCAGAGCAGCTCTGAAGCTTTGTGGTCTCTTAGCCTCCTGCATTTTCCAGGTCAGCTGCGGCAGGTGGCACATACCGGCTGTGCAATGTAAGTTTAAGTGCAATCGGCTCCACCACTGTGGTAATCTGGCAGACTACATTCTAATTTTGGAAGGGATTGCTGATCTGCAGTGGTGGCTCCTCAAACACAACTCATTGGGTGGCAGATTCCCACTTTTCCACATCCAGAGCTGATTGTGGTGACAGATGCATCACTACTCGATTGGGGAGATCATCTGGGGGAGGTGGCGATCAGACAACTCTGGTTTGAAGAGAAAGCCCGGCTTATATCAATCTGTTGGAGCTGCGAGCCACTCACCTGGTGTTGAAGGCTTTCCTGCCTTTATCTAAGCAGGTTGCACATGGCACAAGAACAGCTCACAAACTTAGGTCTAACTCTAGTATAAAACTCAGCCATGCCAAGAAATACCTGAACATCATAAGACTAAACATCGATCACCAGACATCCACACAGCTACATCAAACAGCAACACGCCCACCATCATATGTCAACACAACCACCATGATATGCCGCCAAAAGGACCATGCCTCCACACAACTAACCTGGGCCAGTTCACCCACCATCATACACAAACATGTGTAACAACATAAGTCCCCACACCCACCCTCATACATCCACACAACCACCAACATACACAAAAGCACCCACCACCATATATATGTAGAACTACACAAGGTCATACGTCCACAAAAGCAACATTGTAACCCAGCACACAAAAGTGAAAAAATATGTACAAAAAATTCCTAGATTCACAGAAAAAAGTAAAGTCAGAAGGGAGTTAAAGGAAGCTAATATGTTAACAGTAGTGTCTTCTTAAAATGTAAGAAGTGATGAAATTATTGAGTTAAGGTTCTACCTTTGCTTTATATCACAGTTCTGTCATACTCAGGCAACCTTACCTCTCACAACTTCAATACAGTCTTGCTATGTTACCCACTTTTTCAAACAAAATATAGCACACAACACAATATAAAACATGAATAACTTCATCATATGCCAACACACTACTATAGTATGCCATCACACTCACTGTAGATGTGTCCACCTAACATCTTAGGATAGCACATCCACCATCGTACAGCCCCCCACTAAAAGTTATATATGACCACTCAGGTTCCATTATGTGCTACTAGCCACAAGTATACGCCCACTCCCACCCTTCAGACAACCACTTTCATACACCCACAAACATATCCATACACACACCTGTGAATGCCGACACGTCCAGCCTCATCATAAACGCACACACTCATAATCATATGCCAGTACAATGATGGCCAGCATGTTCCTACACAGTTTTTATTTACCAGTGCTGACGCTTTACCTCTCTGAGACCGCAGTCAAACAATGATACATTCTTTTACAAATGTATAAACATAATCAATGATTCTGTCAAACACGTCTCATTTTAAGGTTTCTCGAATAATATAACACGTGGAAGTTAAGACTGAATTAGTACAACGGGCTTTGACACCCCTAGTGCTCTTGCAATCTTCTTTCAAAAAATTATTTTGCTTCCTATGTTGGGATACCCGATGTAAAACGTGTGTAGAAATGTAAAGTGTGCCTTTAGTTTATGCCACGTGGGAAGTCCCACTACCTCCCTCTGTCACCCTCTTCACCTCACCCTGCGTGTGTCAGCCTGGGCTGAGACAGCCTCCTGGCACACACAGCCCCATCCGAGCACTTCACAGGTCTTTAGAAAGACCATTTGTATGTTAATGAGGCCTTGCTGTACTTAACCTCTTCTTAGGCCCCTGCAGCTCCACTATCATTGGAATCACCCGGCAGCCGGCCCCCACAGAGCAGCAGAGTTTCTTAGACTCGCACTGCAGCAACCAGCAGTGTTTGAAGACAGGATTTCCTTTTTTTTTAAAATACAACACGGGTACGATGTCTGGAAGGTCAGCGGGCCGCCAGGGAAGGCTTGCCGGGCCGCCCCCGGCCCGCGGGCCGTACTATGAGTACCCGTGCGCTAGATGGTGCAACAGTTTCACAGTGGCGTCTTTACAACCCCCTTCAGTGTCTGACGCTATTAACAAATCGTCTACATATTGCAAGAGCACATTACCCGCAGGCAAAAGTAAATCATCTAGAACTGCTTTAAGGGTTTGACTATAGATGCTAGGACTTTCGGTGTAGCCTTGAGGTGCGCTGCAAAATCTAAAGCTTCGGCCAGATAACGAGAAGCCGAAGATCTGACGGCTATCGGGATGGATTGGGATGCTGAAGAAAGCATTTTTCAGATCAATTACCTAAAAATACTTTGCAGTTGGAGGAATCATGGTAAGTATGGTAATTATATCAGACACCACTGGATACTGAGGTACTACAATTTTATTAACCTCCCGCAAGTCGATCACAAAACGATATGTATCAACATGTTCTGAGTTCCCTGGATCAGAAGTCTTTTTCAAAATCGGGAGAATAGGGCTATTACAAACATTCGCAGCTGTTTCCTCAACGACACCCTTATCAATTAAGTCCTGTATAATGGAAAGTAAAGCTCGCTCACCAGCCGGCGAAATCTTATATTGAGGCAATTTTACACCAGGTTTCAATGTGATATAAACGGGAGGGATTCTAGCTTACCGACATCCGCATCCCCCGTCGCCCACAGCGCAGAGGGAACAGTATCGAATTCAGGTGGAAGAGGTTCATCTTTAGCAAAGTACTGTTTCATATCTAAATTAGGGGGTTGTATTGTCAAGTAGACACCGTCCGGGGAGCAGTAGATTTTCGCATTTAATTTCTTTAACATATCTAGGCCCAATACATTTTCACCACAATGCGAAGTCAACAGGAAAGGAGAGTCAACAGTAACCGGACCAATAGTGAATGGGAGTGGTCTGGAGATAGGGCTTACCACCGGAACTCCTGAAAATCCTACTGAAGTCTCTACCCGGCTACAAGCCGCTGAGAGCACTTGGACTACGTCTACCACTTCTGTTATACTGAGTATGGCCCAGTACTATGAGCATAGGGAAAATGAAAGTAAGGATAAAATGGAGAAGAAGGCTAAGGATCTCAAAACTCGAGTGTAATTGCAGCAAGTCGTAAGAGGACGAGGAGGAGGGAGAGGCGTCCGAGGGTCCGTGTCCAGAGGGGTGGGGACAGGAAGGGGTGGAGGCCCAGTCCCATCTTTGGGGATAAATCAGTGTGCGTACTGTAAACAGGAAGGACATTGGAGAGCACAGTGTCCGTTGCTGTTAGCACAGAACGGAGCTGTCCGCGGGCGAGTACGGGGTCGAGGTCGTCTAGATCGAAGTGATATGCGTAGGGAAGAAGCAGCGCAAGGACAATTCGAACGAAATCATTTTGATAATCCTCAAGGAAGGCAATACTTTAACGAGGACTAGGCATTCGGAGACCAAGATGGGTCGAACTTATGGGTTCGATCCAAAATGTCCTACAATATCTGAGGAGCCAACCCCTCTCAAAAACATTTCTCCCAAATTTCAATAAGGTAATGAGACATTTGATGCAAAGCATGCTGTTGCATAACGGGTTCAAGATCCCTTATGGTACTACATAAGTCAGTTACAGTATATACATCCTTTCGCATCCATTTAACCGACTGTTCTGCTATTGCTTCCTTTTCACTATATCTCCCTGCTGCCCTGGTGAATAGTCGCCTAGCGTTCAGCCCACTTGGATCCCCTAACGGAGTAAGGTCCCTTACTTCAGGTGTCGCACCAGCCGATTGAGAGGTCGATATGGGACTCGGGGTTGCTAAAATCACACGAGAACTCCCTATGGGTTGACGTGTATCTGGAATTAGGGTAGCTGTATCTCTTAGTGAGGTAGGTGTGGTACTTGATGTACCTGCAGGAGCTAGAGACACAGCTGCCTCTGGGGCCGAGGCCAGGGGGGCAGTGGTTAACTGGAGGGGACAGCAGGGTATATGCGCTGTGGCGCATACGGTGGGGGAGGTCTAACATCCAATAAATCTTCTATTTCATCTTCCACTTCATTTCGAGTAACGTAACTTTTGTCTACCTGCAATCTAAACTGTCTATCCAAACAATCAATATTCTGTTCAGTCTGGTTTTTATCATAGGCGACGGCTTTCTGCATAACAGTCTGTCCTTCTTTTATCTTTATTAATTTCTCTGCTCTGATGCGTCTTCGTTTTGCTTCTTTCTGCCATTTATTAAGGGTGTCAAACATGGCCTGTCTGTTGCGTTTAGCAAACAGACGATCTTGTAAATATTGGATCTTCTTTTCATCAAAAGACTCTGTCAACGGCCATTGTAATTCTACATTATCTTTCGTAAATGTATGCCATAGGGTATTAAACAAAAGTGGTGCAATCCCGTGCTTGCAATACATATCATGACTAGGGCTCCCCTCCGGAGGGGCTGGTTGGCTTTCGTCCAGTCTCGTGCCTCTCTGGCAAATACAGCCGAAACATAACTTACTGAAGCACAGCATTATTTTTCTATAGTCTAATTTCTTTGGCTGGAAGGGAAAAAGGTTCATTACAATACTCTCATACACATGGCCATGTTCAAACGACTTCAACTATGCACATACAATAAACATACAACAATCTTCAGACAACATAAAGGATGAAACAAATTCGTACTAAACATAAGGCAGAGCCCGTCGACTCCTGCCTATGGAGAACCCGTGTACTGTCCAATTTTTAACAAAAGCCCAAAATCAAGTAGTCTTGTCCTTAGACTACCTAGAGATAGCCACACAGGTTCTCAAACCACAGACCGACCTACGGACCATCCGCAGCCTTCCTGGTTCACCTCCCGGACTATTCTGGCTGAGCCCGCTTTTCAAGCGTCGCTCCAGATCTGTCCAGGGGCTACCCAATCGTGACTGCCAGCATTTCCAAGAGCAGTCCGGCCGGGTGTGAACTTTTTCAGAAGTCACACCTAGGCGTCTGGTTCATATCTCTATTACTCACCAAGTTTGCTCAAAACAGGAGCGTCTGCCCGTGCAGTCTCAGTACTGCCCCGTCAGACCCCCGCCAAGTTCTCCGTGGTCTCAAACCACCAAATACCCAAAGCTAAAATCAAAAGGATATCCAACACAAAACAAGACGAATCACTCACCTGGTACACTCAGGTTCGATTGCAAGTTTCTCCACTGCCAATTCCTGAAGACCAACACGGTCTGCTTCTGGGTTACACCCGTAGGACTCCGGCGTGGGGCCACTAGCAGCTGAGGCTCTCCTGATCGGGAGAGCGGAGCAACGCCCAAACTGCGGTCAGTCTACCCCCTCGACCAAGATTACCCTTTCTAATGTCCCGTTCTTTTCCGATTACGGAGTGACGACCCCAACGCGCAGTCCCGGCGGAGTCGCCAACTGAAGTTCTCACTGATAGCCCCCAATACCAATTACCCATAACCAGTCAGTTGGCAGTGAAGAAAGTACAATCGTTTATTATACAACAACTCTGCCAGAGGAGCGTCTCGCGACCTAACCCCTCGAGGTCCGCCGAGAAGACTGCTGGCACATTGTCAAGAGATCACATATATACTGTTACATTTCAAAACCATTACCTAAGAAGATTAATACAAGTTGGTACAGGTTGCTGAGAAGGAAAGACCATATATATTGCATACAAAGAAGCTTCAGTTTAGCTTGGCTCGTTATAGCAAGGTCGAGGAGGGTAACTCCCTTCTGCCTGTCTCAGGAGGGTTCGCACAGCGCCTCCTGGAATATGCATATCCCGCCTACCCCCACCTATAACCTTGACAGGCCAAACATGCAGGAGCAGCAGTTTGTTACAGTTGTCATACTATTTCTCGAGAGAACAACTCTTACCGAGTATAATGGTTAGATTCGGCTAATGCTACAAGCAAGCTAGGCCACAAAATGGCGCTGGTCGGGTTAGGTTATAACACTGGTCAGAAGGCAGAAATTCATATTAAGTGAGTAGCAATCACTGAATTATATATTTATGTAAGACCCACTAATGTACAGACTCTTATACTGAACTGACTAGGTACATCACACTAATTCCTAAATGGTACTGTGTGTCTTCCGTTTACTTACAGGGCCTAATCCAAATTTCAGTTCCTCAAAGGCATAAACAAAATGCACAGCCACCGCAAGCGTAATGTGGTGTAAACTACCCTAGTACCCCATGTTACTGGCATCATACACACCATGGGCAGGCTGTACATTGATTACCAAAGAAAGCAAAAATACCTAGTGCCAAAGCAGGTCTATTTATGGTGGCTCGTACCTCGAAAATATCAAGTGCTGTCATAAATGTTACTGGCGTCGTGAACACCATAAGCAGGCTATACATAGTTTCCTAAAAAATGATAGAACCTAGTACCCAAGGAAGATATATATGGTTGTATTATGACGTCATAAACAACATGAGCAGGTAATACATTGATTACAAAAGAAACAATAAAATTCAATGCCCAAAACAGATATATTTTTATATTTCATTATTTCAAATGAAGATGAAAGAATGGTAAGGTTTGAAGCCCAAAACAGATGACCCGTAGTCACACATGGCAGCACTTGGCAAGTACGGGCAGTCTTCTCCAAACCCCTCTACCTGCAGCGGTCAAAGGGGGAGGTGCTCCGGGGGACATTCCGTAAGTCCTCCCTCCCTCTGCAGAGGGTGGGGGTTTGCCTCCATGCTTCAACGGGGTTTCATGGAAGCAGTCCGCATAATGCAATTGAGTTCCATCTTGGTAACAACAGTCTCCTGGTCCCAGGGGACAATTTGACCCTCTCTGCTTCAGCATCTCCCGGTTGCCCCTCCTGGAATAAGGGGTCACTGCTCCTGCCTTCACACTCCGGTCATACTAGCCTCAAGTAGATAGTCACAATGTCCACACCTAGCATATGTGGTCACCAAGTCACTCCAGCACATGGGCAGTGGCCCACCAAATGCTTGAATCCATGCAATGGTGGCCCCTTGTCGCATACAGTGTTGCCCAGTTAGTTATGCACATGGACAATAGCCCGATTGGTGAGGGGGAGCGGGTTTCTCCAACAGTGCTCCTTGAAGTTACTTCACGGCAGCCCCTCCTGGCACACTGGGTTGCTAATGAATTCCAACGTACGGTCAATGGCCCGATCGGTGCAGATTTCTCACATCTCGCACAGAAAGTCCTCATGACAGGGCTCTCTTCTGCACCTCATTCCCTCCAGTGCTCTCCTCTTCCTCACTGGTACACCGGTCTTGGTGAGCAGGCAGGTGCTGGTGCTTCAAGTTCCAGGGCAGGTGGTGATCTTGGCTTTTCCTGGATGATGTCCCCTCACCCGGCAGGGAGACTAGCAGGAGGGCCCCATAGTCCTGGTTACAAGAAGAAGTCTTGGAGAGCTTCCCCTCTTACACAGCCCAGCTGGCTGCTCGGCAGATGACAACGTTTGGAGTTTCAGACTCCCCTACTTATAGTTCTTTTCCAGGCACAAAATGGGATTTACAGTCTAAACCCTTGAAGCTTTGTGTTGGGGGTTTGTTTCTTTGAAATAGACATCTCTCCCTCAGTCCTTTTCCTCCTGAAGGAGGTCTGTCTCAGCAGGCATGACTCCAAAGCTGATTAGCCCATAACAAGTTTCATGGCAGTGACCAGAGTTCACAACTGAATGTCAGTCACAGTGATATCTGCATCAAAGACTAATCCCGGGCCCTCAGCCATACTCTTTATGATTCTCTTATCAGCCCCATCTCCCTCTTCCTGAGATGTGTCCAGGCCCCTTTCATTGTGATCTGTTACCAATCAAATAGCACTTTGAAATGCACAGGGAGAGCCTGTCTCTCCCCTCATCCAATGCTTCTCCCACCCAGTTTACAGAATGCAGTAATACACAATTCTGTTTCGGGGGATTCCTCTACTCCTCACACTTTCACCAGGTAGGCCTGGGCTTTCAAAAATGGCCCCCACGAGTCTGGTAGTCCGTGGACTGCCAGACGTCCCCAGAGAGCCATAAATATAATTCTCAGCTCTAATCTAATGCAGGATGTTTATATTTATATAGGTGTGCATCGATTGCATTAGCTCCTGCCTTGTCCCTGTCTTTTTCTACAAATTAACTTGTATTCTTTGAGGGGGCGATATCATCTTCCCCTACTTACATGTTCTGTACCAGGTTTTAATTCGCCTGTGACATGTTTGGTGTAAATATAAACATTTTGATACAGTGTATGTTTCTCTGGGACTACTTTGTAGCCTAGACTTTCTATTCCGCTTGTTTTTAATGCCTACACACTCACTGACAGGTCTATATCTTTATCCTGCTCTCCGCTTCACTTTTTCTGTGGGCTTCCCTTTCTCATGTATAAAACAGATTTTTTTGTATTTTGCGACACTATGTCCTGATATTGGCCCTGGCCAATTCTACCTTGTCGACCTATACTCAGGTAATATGGACTGCTGAAAGTCTATGAAAGTACTTTGATTGTGTAACTTAATTGATTTGTTATCAGATTCAACTAACCCTCTGACTTCGTCATTGAATCAGTGGCAGACTATTACCCTGTATATTTCATACCAGCATCATCTGGTCCCCAAAAGCAGGAGAGGAGCTGTCAATCGGGCAGAGACAGTGCTCAGGTGGCCATCTTGGTCCCGTGCTAGCCCTGTCCCCCCTCTCAACTAATTTTTAATCTGACATTGCAAGATCTCACCTAACTTACTGTTAAATTAATCTACTGGCTACCGATAAAAGACAGATCCCAATTTACACCCACTACCTCATTTGTAAACCGGTGCACAAGCTATCACCAAACAGTTTATGTTCCATAATTCAATGAAAAAACCTAGAGTGTGCCAACCGTAACCTATGCACACTCCATTGGATTCAAGAAACTTTGAGGATTATCTCTTCCCGTTTGAGAATCCTCCCAGTGGGGCATGTTATAGAGCCCTGGAAAGATAAGGCCTTTCATAACTGCTCCGGTGGCTGGAACAACTATCCGGCCGAAATATCCGTCCAAACAAGCCACTAGTAAGTTTACAGCCTGAAATAAGATCAGCACCACGGCCTCTGTGCAGTCTGTGGTGGCTTGCAGGAACATTGTCATCGAGAAAAGAGTGGCCTATAGGCCCCTATGATCACCGGACCTGTGCCAGCAAAGCATAGTGTCCAGCCACCAGCTACCGGGGTGTGGTCCATGTACTACCTACCCAGGCTGTATCAGTATGGGCTGGTGACGACCAGCCTATCATCAGGACCCACATATTTAATGCAGAAAGGAGAGGAAGAATAACTTCACTGGACGCCACGCTGTTTGGTTGCACATCATTGGCCCAAAAGGCTGGCATCGGAATCAGCAGCCTGTGAAGGTGGCAACAAGTAAGGAGCTCTGGAGCACCCTAGGCCCATCAGTTAGCAGTGGATTAGGTCCTCCACTGCAGATGCTGCAAGTAGGCAGCACTCCATGAGGCAACAGAATCAGGGATAAGCCTACCACTCCACGAGGCAAAAGAATCAGGGATAAGCCTACCACAAGATAGAATTGTGTGGTAAACAGATTTCCTTGCCCTTTATACCCAAGTACTTGTCTAGAAATGGACCTAAAGCCCAAAACAGATTCTAACATCCTGCAGTGTATACATTTGCTCCATGTCCACTGGAGAGCTGAGACTGTGCCCCTTTGAACATGCCAAATACTTAAGCTGCAGGCCCAAAATTAAATCTGCTATATTTGACCCTTGAAAGTCAATTTTATGTTTTTGTGCAGAGAACTCAGCTTTAACCAACTGAAAAAATGGCCCTGTGAGTGAGTGAGTGAGTAAGTACTCTTGGAATAAAAGGCCAAAACTGTGCAGTGAAACAGACAAGACAAAATGGGCACACCCAATGCTAAACAAGCCAAACTGACCTTTGAAGCAGGAGAGGCCAAAAGCCCTCAAGAGCATGCTGGTGACCATCATATTGAACTGCTGGCAACCAGCGGTCAAGGAACAAATGATGAGGCGGGGTGAAAGGCTTTCTGCTGGAGATGAAGTGCATCCTGCCCTCGATCGACTCCAAAGTTCACACACTGACCCAATGCCTGCATGATATGAAAGATAGATTAGATAGTCAACACACATGCATCAACATTGAAGGACGCTGGAGCTCAGATATAAACGATGACAATTACAGAGGAAGATGAGGGCAGAGGTAGAGAAGATCAAAGCAAAGAATGGAGAATTGGTGGCATGCTCCCACAAAAACAACCTGTGAATAAGTGGTATCCCGGGGTCTCTGAATATGTGGTACACCTAGGACTACATAGAAAATATTCTTACAGACATATTTGGAGATGATAACCTCTCATCCCTGTATGTGGTGGAAAGAGCTCACCACACTATTGCCCCAAGGCCTGTCGCAGAACCCCTACACCATCCTATCCATGCCAAGCTTTTGACAATTCAGATGGCAAGGGAGAAACCCACTTTTCACTATGGTGGTGCTTCACTCCCCTTTATCCTGACTTCACCCACAGCCTACAAGAGGCCAGGTGGAACTATATGGCAGTAAAGAAGAAACTTCAAGACTTGGAGATCCGACATGTCATGCTTTACCCAGCCAAACTATGCTTTACTCCACGTATCAAAACACAAGTGTTTGCAGACCCTTAAGTTGCTGCCTTCCTTAACAAGAATTCTCAGCTGCATTGGAAGAGTCAGCAGCAGGCACATTCTACTAAACAAAAATCGATTTAGTGATGTGGAATAAAGACTAAGCTTTGATGGACTCAACCTTGCCATAGTGGAATCGGCAGGCTGGACTTCATGTTTGGGTTGTGCTGAAATAGTATTGAGGCAGAGCTGCATCAATGACTCATCTTCCATTTTGGTGGAGCACACTGGGGCACACATTGTTCAAATAAGCAGTACTTTTTTAGAGTTCAGTTTAGAAGCAGTTCTAGCCACAACCCAACGTAGTGGTAAAGAGTTGGTCCTCTTGTCAGCTGACAGATGTATGTCAGCTTTAGGTCACCTACTTCAAGGGTTCATTTGGGTAACACCATTGACAAGGTTTGGCCTGATGTAGTTCATTATAAAACATAAACATATTGAAGCAATTATGGCAGGCAGGGTAGACAGAGACACCCAGATTGCAATTGTGCAATATTAATGGAATTATAGATCAATGTTCCCACACATAAGTAAAGGGTCTGAGTGTCCGATGTCTATTAGGATATGACATGGAATGTTAGAAGGTTAAACAATCATCCTTAATGTTGACAAAAAAGGCCTATATAAAAAGGCACAATGTTGACATTATTTTCCTCCAAGACACACCTCTAGTTGGAGCTTGACTCAGCAGCCTACCTCGGTCTCAGGCCTTTTTGCTCTTATTCCACCCACTTTAAAGGGGTGGCCATCTTAATAAAACACAGTGTAAATTGAGACGACATAATACGATGAGGGCATGGCGACTCCCCACCACCCCACCCCACCCCCCACCCTTTGGAGATCCTGATCTACTGAAAAAATTGTACTTAAAGCTAGCTGATTTTAGGGATGAAGCTGAGAAGGAAATCAGATTTTGGAGCACGTATGCAGCTTCCTTAAGATACGCTGAGGGCAAACAGCCTGGGCGTACTTTGGCGGGATGTATCCGCCCCCATGGCAGCAGCTGACATCCAGCAACATAAACTGAAAGGATGAACTTTCATACCACTAGAAAGATATTTTACATGAGTTTTATCAATTCAATACTGATTTTTACCACACATGATTAAGTCTATGAAGTGTAGACATTGATGGTTGTTTGGCTATCGTTCTTCTAGCTTTGTTGGTGACCCAGGAGGGAGAACGACTATGCTACCCAATCATTACTGAGATAATAAATTATATTATTAGGAGCAAGAGGAGTGGAAGTAATGACAGGCTCATACTTGACTTTTATACAGAATACTCGGTGGTACTGACCCTGCTTCTGCTGCGGTATAAGAAGAGTGTTACAGCAAACAAATGCTGGAAGGAATGCTGACAATGCAAACATTCTCCCCCAGTCAAAAGATTCGGGTTAAATCCATTGTTATTTTGCCCACTACGCCACCCCACTTTGGACCTAGCCATATGCAAATCAGTCTTGACCCTGTGCCTCATGGCAACTGTCCAGACTGAACTGCCAGGCCAGGTCCTCCCTGGACCGGAAACAAGCATCCTGGGACTGGTTTCAGGGTATGTCACCCTTCTTCAGCCAGGCTAGCTTGAATCCAGTGGCACAGTGAGCAATGGATCCCACTTAGGGCGAAAAGTGTTAGAGCAAACAAATGATGGACAGAATGCTGACAATGGAAACATTCTCCCCCAGTCAAAAGATCTGGGTTAAATCCATCCTTCTTTTGCACACTACGCCGCCCCAGTTTGGACCCAGCTTATGCAAATCAGCCTTGACCCTGTGCCTCAAGGGAACATTCCAGACCGAACTGCCAGGCCAGGTCCTCCCTGGACCAGAAACAAGCATCCTTTGACCGATTTCAGGGTATGTCACCCTTCTTCAGCCAGGCTGGTTTTTACATTTGTCACCCCGAGTGGGACGGGTATGCCCAGACGTGGGTCCTATGCTCACCATGCCACTGGAATCAAGCTATCCTGGTTGAAGAGGGGTGAAACCCCAAAACCGGTCCTAGGATGCTTGTTTCCAGTCCAGGGAGGGCCTGGCTTGGCAGTTCGGGCTGGACTGTTCCCATGAGGCACAGGGTCAAGACTGATTTGCATATGGCTGGGTTCAAACTGGTATGGAATGGTGAGCAAAAAAACAATAGATTTAGGCCCAGATCTCCGTACTGGGGTGAATGTATGACATTGTTCTGCATTCTGCCCATCAACTTGTGTTTTTTTTTGTATTTGTCACCCCGAGTGGGACAGGTGGGTCCTGTGCTCACCATGCTACTGGAATCAAGCTATCCTGGCTGAAGATGGGTGAAACCCTGAAACCGGTCCTAGGATGCTTGTTTCCAGTCCAGGGAGAACCTGGCTTGGCAGTTCGGGCTGGACTCTACCCATGAGGCACAGGGTCAAGACTGATTTGCGTATGGCTGGGTTCTGTCCATCAACTGTTGTTTTTGCGGTATAAGAAGAAGCATCGGAGGTGGGATCACTGCCGCCTATCTCTGCCCAAAGTCATAGTTATCTGCGCAAAGTCATAGTTATCGCCCTGCTTTAACCTGGTAAAACTCCAGAGCATTGTGATTCATATATACCATTGTCATAAATAAATGTAGAGAATAATTCTGGCCAAAATCGTAGCTTGTAATCTTTTACCTTTCCTTCAGGGGCGAGTTATGCCAGACCTCATGCTTCATTCCAGGCAGATCCACAATGACTTATCTACGCACGGTATTTACTGTCACCCACCACATAAATACCAATAGAACAGTAGTGGTGACCTTTTCAGATGCCGCTAAGGCAAGGCCTTTGATTCTACAGCAGAGTCATTCCTTTCCACAGTAACCAAGAAGATGGGCATGGGCTGAACTATGCTCCGGTGGATTAAATTCCTGTATGCAGCACCAGTAGCCAGACATAGGGGAAACAACCTGTTATCCTCTTCAATTGTCATATGTAGGGTTACCAGATAGGAATGCCTCCTGTCGCTGAACCTGTTCGCTCTGGTAGTGAAACCCTTTGCCTATTTCCTTGTGACTTTCATCATACTCTGGGCATCAAACTTGGTGTACATAGGCCTTCATTGTCAATATAGGTTGATGATATTTTGGTTTTGGTTATAGATTCAGAACAAAATCTGAACCCACTAATAATTAAGCCTTTGTTTACCACATTTGGCTTATTCATCAATTGGTCAAAATCGGCTATGCTCCCATTAGCTAACACACACTGTGGCTTGACTTGGAATTTCCAATTAAATGGCAGTTGAAACCAATAAGATATCTGGGTATCCAATGTCACTGAGATATAGACACAATTATTGGAGAAAACTATGGTAAGCGTAAGGAAAGGAGTCTATAACTTCTCTAACTGAAAAATGGATCAGACTTTCTCTGTCGGGTCAGTCCAGGCACGGTAGCTTTAGTGAGAATGGTTCTCCTGCCGAAGCTGCTCTACCGATTTCAGAATACTACTGTTGAAAGGGAGAAATCTCCAAACAGGTATGTTCCAGTACTTATTAGTCACTTCTATCCACTCTTACGATGCTCTGTCACTGCCTCCTCACAGCCAGCCCTTCACTCCCAACATTCCAGTGCAGGCTCCCTTACCATAACCCCTGTGTGCCAACATTCCAAGGCATGCTTAAACCTAACTGTAGGGGTGTACCAATAGGGTGGAAAGGGAGGGGAGAAAAATGAATGTTATACATGCACCGATAGCATACTACTTTCAAATAACAATTTTAAGGCAGGGAAAACTGAAGGAGATAAAACACAAGATATAACCACTACCATTCCTCTTACCAGAGCGTTTTTCGCTTAGCTTAAGTAATTGATTCCCAACCTTGCTGGGCTTGCCGACAGCTCAGAATACTTTGGAATGAAAAGCAGTTGCCTAACAGAGAGGGCGAGTTCGCTTCTCCGGATTTCAAGATTTATTACTTGGTCTCCCAAGCACAATATGTACCCCCCTGGTTTCACTGCAATGAGTCACACCCTCATCAGTACTTCGAAACGGGCTGAAAGCTTCACGGGGCATATTATCAAGGAACGGCATTGAAATTATCGCCGCTTTAGCGGCAGTTTCAAGCAGCGATAATGGGCTTGATAATATGCATTTGAGAATTCCAATAGAAGCCCAGGTTCTTGGTCGTGGTTGGCAGCGGTGTTCTGGCTGGATGTAATGTACTATCCCAGAGTCCCTCTGATAAATAGCCCTTGCATAGCTGTCACTAGAGAGGTGGAATTGATCAGGCAGCTTGCAGAGAGAAACATCAGCACCCTGGTTTAATTATTCGAGAATAGGACATTTAAGTCACTTTTGGGTGATGCAGCCCACACCTCACTAGAGAGAAATCAAAACCTCCATCCATCCTGCAGGTTTCAAGACAGCTGTCCAATCACTTTTCCGATGACATCTCCGTCAAGTAACTCCTGTTTTGTCTGGTCTAGGACAACTACTAACGCCTGCCTGTCAGGGCAATTCTACAAGCAGCAGCATGCCTCCTCTTATTCACAAATACATCAAACCACATCCCCACTATACTGAACCAAGTGCACTGACAGGGTGTAAAAAGGACGTCAAGAGGGAGAGCCAACTACCACCTCTAAATATTCAAAACAGAGGAGAAGCAAGCCGGCAAATTAAGCCTTCTGGTATTAGACTTTGGAAATAAATCCCCGAGGCTACAAATCTAAATTAAGTCCTTCTGTACTTCATGAATAATTTCAAAGCTTATCTGCTCAAAATGTTTTTCACTGACTAGATTTCCCCCTTAGTCACCTAGCAAGCTACATCCACCCCTTCATTCCTTCCCTGAAGTCACCTATTAGCCATGCTAACCCCATTTGCCTTTTTCATTCAAGCAGTCTGTATTCTTGACTTTGTTCTCTGTAAAGCGCTCCGTAAAATAAATTAAATAAAGTAATCTCATCTTGTTGCGGATGCACAGACTGTCTTCATAACCACTGTTTCAAATGAATACAACTATTTTGAAAGGTGTAAAAATCAGTGCACTATTTCTAAATTAGAGGTAGAAGGTCTTCACAAGTATCCAGACCCACACACTGCACCCGGTGAGCTGCAGCCGGACCGCAGTCTCAAGATATTACTATTCATATCCCACAATGTCAGAAATAACATGGGAATCGCTCACATAAACACTAATAGTTTCCCACATCTTTGTTTAGAGAGCAGTCGGAGGATTTCTAAACTCTGAGATCTTACTCATGCCAAAAGAATGGCTCTGCTGATAGTCACATAAATCTTCATCTTTTGGGTGTCCACTATTCTGCAGTTTGTTGGATAGCACATGGAGGGCCTGCAGGTGTCTGTTGTTCCAACTACTCCCAGATTAATGGTGAGCTCATTCTACACTCAATTAACCCCATACGAGCACTAAACTGAAGGAAATTCTATTCTGAGACATTGCTAGACAAAATGTACAAAATGTAATCTATAGAAAACATAATCCACTTTTAGGTATTAATGCATACAATTTAAAAGTTTGAAAATATCTCTTTTCTTTCTTTCTTTCTTTCTTTCTTTCTTTCTTACGTTCTTTCGTTCTTTCTTTCTTTCTCTTTCTTCCTTCCTTTCTTTTTCTTTCTTTCTTTCTTTCTTTCTTTCTTTCTTTCTTTCTTTCTTCCTTTCTTTCTCCGTCGATTTTTTTTCTCATTCACATTCAAACATTTATCAGAATGTTACCTCCGAGTTGTTCGGTCCTTCTGCTTTCTGCTAGCGCCCAGTAAAACATTCTGCTGTACCCGAAGGCCTCTTTGTGTAATACAGCAAAGGACGGCACGATGCGAGTACTTTTCTTTTGTAATCTAATAGAGGGAAATGTAACAAGAATACTCCCCTTCCTCAATTTAATACATACGGGAAAAAGTGCTACAGGTCATCTTTTTTTGTAATTGAATGTAGAGTAAAGCAATCCAATTAAACTTCTGTTATCTAGTGTATGATGAAATTAAAATGATCACTTGCTTGTATTTAACGCTTCACGTTGCACTTTTGTAATATCTAATCACTGTAAAAAGTGTTACTGCAACACAGTTTAGGGATATTCAATTTACCAATCGAGGAAGGATGGAAGGCTGAGTAGGCCTTGCAGGGACAACATGTATAACGTTTAGACTGCAAGAGATTTCAGCAGCAAGTGCTCAACCTACTGAACCACATGATGGATTAGTCAGTGTAATCTTCTTCGGCACTGGATGAAGAGAAATTTACTTTCTTTGTCTGATCACCTTCTTCAAGCTAAAGCAGGATAAATCTCAGTCTGCAATCAGTGAAAGTTGAAGTAATCAACGGCATTAATGTGCAGAGTAAAGCAATCGAAGATCTCCCTATGTAGGATCCTTGATATCAAGACGGAATAAAACTATGGGGCATATGTACAAAGAAATCTCTTAGCGCGGAGCTCCAGTAAAATTGGTATTGTTGCGCTCCGACATTTCCAAGGTGTCCCTTCCTGCACATAAACAATCCATAATGGCAA
The DNA here is from genome assembly GCF_964261635.1 of Lissotriton helveticus. Taxonomy (NCBI): domain Eukaryota; kingdom Metazoa; phylum Chordata; class Amphibia; order Caudata; family Salamandridae; genus Lissotriton; species Lissotriton helveticus. Next base: position 1,036,501,303 of record NC_136067.1, on the reverse strand, counting down.
TGTGTTACTTATATATTAGCTGCAGAATGTAGCACACACAGAAGTAGCAAATCATCATTAATGAATGATTATTTATTTGCAGGAATGAACATCTTCCTGCACATAAACAATCCTTCAGGGTGTTTTGATCTTTTTTAAGTGTGCTGCAGAATGCAGCACACACAAAAAGCAAAAACGAGGAGAAACAAACATATTTCTCCTCGATTCGCCATTCTAGCGCATGCTTTTGCATGACATAGTTCTTGGCGCTGCCTCAGATTGACACCTTCTTGTACATCTGGGACAGCCTCAAAAAGCAATGAGTGATGTGGTGGAACGCCCACAGCAACACCCATTGCACGTCCCTTTCACGCAGATACCTGTGTGAAAGGGTAACATATTTACAAAGTGGTGTTAAGCAAAAACTGGCTTAACGTCACTTTGTAAATATGGAGTAGGACACTGCGCCACAGGAACATCGTTAAAAGAGACATTCCTGTGGGGCAATGCCTTTGTAAATATGCCCCAATATTTTCAATTGCCAGGGCAAATCTAATTAAACGCACCTAGAGACTTCCCTAACTATCCATGTGCTTCTACAATCCACTAAGGAACATAGTAATGAAGACAATGTTCTTCTGTGCTGTAATTCAGGCTAAAGCAATGGCATTAATCTTCTGTGATGCAGTAAGCGACAATGTAATCCGTGAAATCCCATTCTATTTCCTCATGCATTACAAAGTCTGAGTATTTGCCTTCTATAATGTAATTCATACTAATAGAATCAAAGTAATTAAATGCTGCATCTAATGCATGCAAAAGTAATATCTCTTATAACCTCCTTCTGTAATCTGATGCAGGGAAAACGTATACAGGATTAAGGGCCATATGTATGAAGGCAATTTTGCAATCGCAAACGCCGAAATTCGCCGAATTTCGCATTTGTGATCGCAAAATAGCTAAGTGGTATGTATGTAAGGAAAACAGCCTCGCAAAATAGGAAATCGCAAATTTGCGATTCCCTATTTTGCGATTGCATTTAAGGAATCGCAAATTACCATTCCTTAAATGCAATGTATGAGGCCCAGAAAAAGTGCAATTTGGCCATAAGGAATCGCAAATTACCACCAACTTCAAGTTGGTGGTAATTTGCGATTTCTTTGAAAAATGCAATTTTTTGCAATTTTCAAAGTGCCATGTGGCACACATACATGCCCTTAGGGCATGTATGTATGGGCACTCATGCTCATTTCATGGGTGCAACAGGGTGTTCTTTTGACACCCTGGCTCCCTTGAAATTGCATTCTTAATTTGCGATTCTCTAAGGGCCATATGTATCAAGCTAATTAGCATTCGCACTTTGCGAATGCTAATTAGACAAATGGTATGTATCAAACATGTTTGATGCAAAATAAGGAATAGCAAAATTTGCTATTCCTTATTTTGCGATTGCACTTAAGGAATCGCAAATTTTGCGATTCCTTAAATGCAATGTATCAAACAAAAAATATTTAAAAAATGCCATTAAGGATTCGCAAATTACCACCAACTTCTAGTTGGTGGTAATTTGCGAATTCTTTTCAAAAAGTTTTTTTCCAAAAAACAAAAGGTGCCATATGACGCCCATACATGCCCTTAGGGCTTGTATGTGCGCCATATGCCCCCAAATGTCTTTTTCAGGGGTGCAGCAGGGTGTTCTTGAGACATACCTGCACCCTTGGAAAAATTCCTAATTTGCGATTAGCAAATTGCTAATCGCAAATTGCCCCTTCATTCCTATGGGCCTCCTGGCCCATAGAAATGAATGGGTAAATTGTGATTAGCAATTAGCTAATCGCAAATTAGGAATGGTAAGGAATCGCTATTATATAGCGATTTTGTACATACATACCGTTTTGCGAATTCCAAATAGCGATTCCTTAAAATTCGCTATTTGGAATTCGCAAAACGGAAGTATGATACATATGGCCCTAAGTGAGAATCGCAAATTGAGAATGTCTTCCCATTCATTCCTATGGGCCTCTAGTCCCATAGGAATGAATAGGGAGGTATTCCTTAATTGCGAATTGCAATTTGCGATTCACAATTAAGGAATATGTAGGATTCGCTAAATTATTTGCAAATCCTACATACATAGCATTTTGTGATTCTCAAATAGCGATTCTCTAAAAATCGCTATTTGAGAATCGCAAAATGTAACTTTCATACATATGGCCCAAAGTAACTGAAGAACCTTTCTGTAATCCAGTGAAGGTTGAAGTAAAATAGGTAATCTGCATCTACAAATTAAGATAATGTAACTAGAGTTAACGACTTCTTCACTCAAATGCAGTGTAATCAGACTAATAATATTCTGTAATTCAGTGAAAATTATCAGAACGATTATCAGAATCGCCATTTTTAAATTATTGCAAGGAAATTAGCACAATCATCTCCTTTAAAACCAGGTAAGGCAATTAATGTAATCACCTTCTGTAATCCAGGAAAGGGCCAAGTGATCTGAGTTATCAGTCACTAAACGCAGGATCAGCTAATAGTGATTTGTCTTAGTGTGAGCACATCACAGTAGGGTAGCAAAGGTTGCCCGGGGCCCTGGTACAAGCAAGGGGAATGGTCCCTTTAACTGCTGTTGAAGTAGTAAAATGCAACATTATCAGGGTTCAATGGGCCTCTCAGGGCTCTGGGCCCTGGTGAAACTGCACCTGCTGAGGAGGAAATATCTAATTTGGAATATCCAAGGGAGGGTGCTCGCAGGACCATCGAACACGAGTTAAGGCTCTGGCAGGAGTCAGTGTAAAAGAATAAGTGAGAATTGTTAAAAACCGTAGGATAAAAATGTAGGCACCATAAAGACATCAAAGGAAAGAGGTGAGTTTGTTGTGATACAAAACATGCATCGGATCACCACTGAAAAGGGCTGAAAGCACATTTATTTACCTCAGTTTCTCTGTTCTAAAACTTGGAAAATCACACTTTTCATATAAAACAATGTCTGTCACCCATGTGATCCAGTGGCCTCTGGAAGAATGTCTTGAAGCTACTTGGGCATCTCTACAGCCCTAGGGATATCAGAAGAACCTCAATCCCTTAGTGGCCCATGTCTGTGGACTGCGCCCCAAAGACGAAGGTAAGAATATCCAGTACAAGCAATTACCTCCTGAGCCAGTGGATCAGGGTTGGGTGTCAGAGACAAGTTACCAAAAATCTGTAGATCTGAATGTTGCTGCAGGAATGGCGCAAAACTCACCAGTCCCCTTCTCCGTAGACAGTGCAGACCATCTCCAAGACTGTGTTTGATACTGATGGTAAAGAGGGGGAAAGAAGGATAGATATATGAAAGAAGACACACAAGGTGTTCCATCCAGTTGCAGTAATACAGCTCATCTTAGCAAATGGAGGCTCTCTCAGGTATTCTGCAGTCTCTCCCTGAGTGGCAGCTCTTTTGTACTAAACAAAACACAAAACTACTCTTCCATCAATTTAAATTATATGCATTCTTTGCTTTGTATGGATTTTAATTGAATGGTAACAGTCTACAGAATCTGAAAACATATTCTAGAATCATTCTAGCAACATGTGTATTATAGCAAAAACTGAAGGTATCAATGGCACACTATCTTTGTCTTGATAGAGCCAGGGGAATCATTATAAGAATGGTCCTAAATACAGTTGTGAGTGTGCCACGACCTGAGAAACTGGACATAAACCAAGGTTCATTCAAAGGTCTAAGATGTTACAGAACAACTTAGAAGGTGAAGCAGAGTTTCAGTAGACAAGAGTAAGAGGCTGTTCAAGATTTCAACCGTAGTTTCGCAATCCAAGCAAATAAATAAAACTCTTGTTTGTTAAACACTATCAAGAGGCCTCTGGAGACAGAGCTTGAAGAGGTCCAAGAATTCAAGGGTTGTGAGACCTTTAGCAAACAATTCCAATAGAAAGTTTATTAGGGATGTAGTAGAGGGAGAAATAAGACTTAGCCCTGCCTCATGCGCCAGCAAAGCCATGCTAGACCAGCTCACCTATAGGCACCACAGGCACAACATCTTGTGAAGAAAAGATTTCTTAGAAGGTAGGAAATGGAAACAGAACACAGATTTGATACAGGACAGGATCAGTGCTGGTGGAAAGCATCCATTACTCGGGCTTCTACATCTGGGTGCAAGGTAACAAACTGGCTAATTTGGTGATACAGATTTATTTATTGAAAGCATTTCTGAGCATGACTGTCTCCAAACTGTTATCCTGGTGCTAAGCATGCATATAGGTACGATACTGCCAGTAATATACCCAAGCTCCAGACCTGGGTCTGGTTACTTGGAAATAGCCATGTCTTCCAGACCTTCCTGAATTGCAACAGCTCGGCTGAGGCCCTCAGTTAGGGTGGTAGCTTATTCCACAGCTGGGCCGCTTTGACTGTGAAGGCCCGAACCTGTGTTGACCTTCAAAATTTGTTAATACAGACAAAATTAACAGACCCCAACGAAGATGTCTCCCATGCATGTATCCTTTCAATGTAAGTTGAAAAGACCCAGGCCCTTTTCCTTGTAGTGCTTTGAACACAATGCACATGGCTTTGAAGATGATCCTAGGCTTCAGAGTAAGCCAGTGCAGTACTTTAGGGCATTAGATGCCAAGGATCTATGGGGTCTTTTCAACACCAGTTTTGCAGCTGCCACTTGTAGTCTATACAATCTATTCACCAAGTATTCTGGACCTCCAATTAGCAGGGCATATCAATAGCAGGCACGGCCCGTGTAGGGCGTTCCACCGGGCGGTGATGTCAGGCAGGGGAGGGGCAGGGTGGGGGGTTGTAAAATGTTAATCCATTCCGGGAAAGAGATGCACACCTAGTCATCTATATTTCATCTTATTTGTTGTCTGTTAACTGTGGCATATGGGCGATTTCAGGTAAGTACTGAAAAAAAAACAAATTTTGTTGGGCGCGCTGCATCACTTTTGGCAATGCAGCGCACGGAACGAAATTCGTTTTTTTCGGTACTTACCTGAAATCGTCCTTCTCCCGCATTTTACAACCCCCCACCTTTCCCCTCCCTCGCCTGACGTCACCGCCCGGTGGAACGCCCTACACGGACCGTGTCTGATCAATAGTCTAATCTGCTGAGTATGACACTATGCACCACCAAGACTTTGCCTTGAGTGGGCAGCTGTGGTAACACCTTCAAAGAAGGAGTGCAAAGAAAGTGTCTGCTACTTTTGTAACATGGCTCTCCAGAGATTGCTTGTCATCAAACACAACCCCAAGGTTGTGGACTGTGTCCGACAGTGCAGCTCCTCTCCAGACGGAAGAGGCCAAAATTTATGGGGAAGTGTCATGGGGATTCTGCTTGCTGAGCAGCATAAGCATTTGGGGGCTCATTAGGATGGCGGACGGACTTGCGTCCGTCCGCCACCCTAGAGTAGGAGGGACCGTCCGCATGGGCTGCGGCGGTCCCTCCGTGCAAATTAGGATGTGACCGCCACCCTGGCGGTCACATCCTGGATATTTAACATTGCGGCGGGTGCAGCTTCAAGCTGCACCCGCCGCAATGTTAAAAAAGCATACATTGCATATGTATGCAGCAAGCAGCAGGCACCGCGCGGTGCCTGCCGCTTGCTGCATACATATGCAGGGGGGTACCACAGGTACCCCCCATGTGCACCCCCCACCCCCCCTTCACCCAGGGGGCCCGTAACGGGCCCCCGCAGTGAAGCTCCGTATGCTTTTACACGGCGGAATATCCGCCGTGTAAAAGCATTTCTTTCTGTGCATCCTAATATGGTGGACGGTGTCTGAGAGACACCGTCACCATATTACAGCTTTTCCGCCGCGGTTGTAAGCCAACCGCGGCGGAAAAGCTGCGGACGGAAACCAGGACCCACCAGCCATCCTAATGTGGCGGTGGGTCTTTGGTGGGTCCGCTGCGGTTTTTCCGCATCCTCCGGGCCGGCGGTGGATTCCGCCGGCCCAGAGGATGCGGAAAAACCGCCATCCTAATGAGCCCCTTAGTTTGATCCCCGTTTAACTTTATTGAGTTTGCATTCATCCAGTTAATAATATCTGACATGTCTTTATGAAAAGCTACAACTGTTTCCCCCTGGTTGTTAGCATGGGGTAGGATCACTTGGGTGTTGTCCACATAATTAACCAGCCTAATGTTGTGTTTCTTTATGAGGGTAATAAGTGGTCTCATATAGATGTTAAACAGGACAGGGCTGAGTGAAGAGCCTTGTATAACTCCCTGTCTGCAGGCTTTTGTATTCAATGTGGTATGGGGGCAAGGTAACAGCCTGACACCGATCCATCCACTTCAGCACTGTACCCCCCACTTCAATTGAGGCTAGCCTGGCCAGGAGTATTCAGTGGTTGACTGCGTCAAAGACAGCCTACAAGTCAAGCATGATCAGGACTGAAACGCAGCATACTATTGGACTGAAGAGACGTGACTACAACAACTCCTGTTAGAGGATGCTACACTGCGATCCCTAGCCACAAGACACCATATATATGAGCAAGGTGAGCGCACGGGCAAGCTTCTCGTGCGGCTGGAGCGCAAGAAACAGGCGGCAAGGTGGGTTAAGGCGATATCGGGCCCGGATGGCACGCTTATCACAGATCCTCAGGGGATTGTGGAAGTGTTTGCCGTGCATTTTCAGGAGGTCTATCTGGTTCCACAGGACTCTCAGGCCCAGTGGGCCACAGATCTATTAGCCACTAGAAATGGGGCATGCTTATCGCCGCAAGATAGTGAGTTACTTGACGCCGACCTTTCAGTGACGCAAGTCCAAATAGCAATATCAGCCATCTGGTCGGGTAAAGCAATGGGTCCTAATGGCTTGCCCATCAAGTTCCTTAAACCTATGGCCACTAAGGTGGCACCCCACTTGTTGAACCTCTATAATGAATGTTACAACTTAGGCCGTCTGCCAACTGAACTCCGTGATGCGGTGATCGTGGTGATCCATAAACCGGGTAAACCTGCGGAAGATTGCAAATCGTACCATCCCATCTCGCTGTTGCCGGTGGAGGCGAAAAACCTCGCCAAACTGGTGGCCAATCGTCTACTCCCCTATCTTTCTGACCTGATCCTGCCGGTTCAGCCGGGCTTCATGCCGGGCAGGAATACCACCAGGAACCTCCGCCGTGTGAACGGAGTACTGGGAAGGGTCAATACCCCTGAAGAAGAAGCAATATTAATGTCTCTCGACGCCACCATGGCATTCGATAAGGTTGAGTGGGAGTATCTCTTTGCGGTGCTCGCCGTATGGGTTTTGGCCCTAAACTGGTTGGGTGGATCAGGTTATTATTATGTGGGCAACCAACGGCGCATGTCTCAGTTAATAATCACAGCTCTGCTTTTTTCCCCCTTCTGCAGGGCACGAGACAAGGCTGCCCGCTGTCGCCACTCCTTTTTGCCATGGTGCTGGAGCCTTTGGCAGTCTGGGTGAGGGGAGACCCCGGGATTAGAGGCATGAAATGGACCCACGACCATGAGGACCGTATATTGCTTTATGCTTACAAAATATTATTGTATCTTGCCTCACCTGAGCGATCCATGCGTCGGGCTCTTCACATCTTTCATATATTCGGGGCACACTCTGGTTATGGGATCAATTGCTCCAAATCGCAAATGTATGCCCTCTGGGGCAAACCCCCGGCCAGCCCAAGGGGTTATGATATCCCAGTGGTGGACCGAGGCTTTGTATACTTGGGCATATTCCTCACCCCAGACTAGAATCTTATCTATGAACGCAACCTCAAGAAGCCTTTCATCCATGGCAACAAGTAGGGCTGAGTCAGTGCCATGTCCAGGTTGGAACCCAAATTGTTTGTCCATGAGGAGGGAATGGAATTCCAGGTATTGAGATAGCCTCCTACTTACATATTGCTCAACTATTTTCACAGGGAAGTGGAGGGGAGATATGAGCCTATCGTTTCCCAAGACCAAAGGGTCCACTGAGGTTTTCTTTACAAAGGGGTGGCTATCCCCTTTTTCCATATATGTGGCACAACCCCTGACTCCAAAGATTGATTGCATAGTTGCATTGCAGGGAGGGTGAATTCATATCCTAGCTCTTTCCACACCCTAGGAGGTAGGGTATCAAGTGTAGACCTCAAAGTGATGGGCCTGGCAATGAGTTGGAAGCATTCCACCAAGATGGGATCAAAGGAGTCACGCCTTCTGACCTGGCTGTCCCATAGATCTAGTCTATTTTGAATCATGCTGCGACCTAGCACTGGTACTTTAGTACAACTGTGGATATCACTTGCTCTGGTTCCCTTGTCAGAGTTTGCTGATGTATTCACTCCAGAGGGTGCTATCTGTGTAGGAGCACTGATGTCCTCTAATACCCTGCTGATCTTCTTATAAAAAAAGTCAGCAAGATCATCTCAGAGCTCCTGCAACAGTGACACTGCCTGCTTTAGGCAGTCAGGATTTGATAGTTCCCAAATTATGTCAACAACCTTTTTTTGAGCCATTTGTGGCTGCAAGGATCGAATTAGCATAATAATTAACATTAGCTTGGACGACAGATGGGCCACAGGAGGTCCAGGTGAAGACAGCCTTATAGGGGGGAAATAGCAAGTAAAACATGAAATTCCAGTACCCAATTGCTCAAGTCCTGGAAGTGTGAGAAGTACTAGTCTGCCATCTAGTTGGACAGGCCTGCCAGATAGTCTGCAATGATTAACAGATTATTACAGAGGAAGTGCTCCTAGAGATATTTTGACCTTGCACCCCTAATCTTGTTGACAAGTCGTAATGCTTATAGGCTCATCTATGAGAGAAAGAAACAACAGTGTGTTTTGCATTTGACAAGACTCTTGAGGGCAAAGGTGGCAGCAACCCCCCCTGACACTCCCACCCCCCCCCGGACTAACACAGAGGCAGCACAGACAAAGACTGCTGACCTTCAGAAAAATGCACCAGCCTCACAGACCTAACAACAGAGGATGTCATTGCCCACTACAGGCTCAAAAGGACACCCATCCTCCGCATCCTGAACATCATTGCCCACAGGCTAATGGTACCAACACAACAGACAACCAACATCCTTCTGCAGACAAAGCTGCTGGCTGTGCTGCATCTGTTGGCCTCTGGTACCTTACAACCAACAACTGCTAGAATCGTAGGAGTCTCACAGCCAACCCTATCAAAGTTCCTCACACTGTTTTGGATGCCATCATAAGCTTGGTACCCCAGCACCTTCACTTCCCCAAACTGCGCAGGAGCAGCTGGAGACCAAGCAAGGCTTCTACGCCATAGCTGGCTTCCTGCACGTGTTGGGGCAATTAACTGCACACATGTCCCACTTGTGCCCCCTGCCGACACTGCACACAATTACCGCACCAGAGAGCACACACATTCCTTCAATGTGCAGGCAATAATGGACCACTGGGGACTCTTCACCAATGTCGTTGCCAACTACCCAGGCAGTGTGCATGATTCCTACATCTTCTGACAGTCCCTCATTAACCGGCTCTTCAAGGATGGCACCTACGGAAATGCCATGCCCGTTGGTAAGTACCAATTGAACACACCACACACCCCAACTCCAGAATCATGCAAATAACAACTCTGGTAATGCACATGTTACAAACTCACATACAACATGCCAAACAACATGCCCACCCACCAGACACGACAGCACAACTTATTGTGGTAGCCTGGGCTAGCCATGTACATGAGCCATCAACGGCATGGCACCTCAGACACACAATAGCAGATTGTGGGGAGAGGTGGGAACCAGGCATGTGTGAAGGAGGCAAGTCACCCTTGAATGAGAATGTACACAATGCCAGTGTGGCGTGGATGTGCTGGCCAGACTGCAGTGTGCAGACCACAGACATATCCATGTCAACATACACTGCAGGTGTTTGGAATGTTGTGGACAGTGGACGCCACCATGTTACCCCAGGCAGTGGGGAATATCGCAGAAATGTAGCTTGTTACGCCCCCCCCTGGAAGTGTGAGCGGAGTGGGCTGGCCTGGCATACGTAGGGGTGTGAATGAAAAGCAAGTAGCTCTGGGCGTGGTTCTCTTCTGGAATGGCCAACGTGTCTGCCAGGGCGGCGCCTCTCACCCCTTCACAAGGCTGATACCTTGAGCGGTATTGCCTGCATGGGACTCACATCTGAGCATACCCATCCCACTCGGGGTGACAGATCTCTGTACTGGGGTGAATGTATGACATTGTTCTGCATTCTGTCCATCAATTGTTGTTTTTGCATTTGTCACCCCGAGTGGGATGGGTGTGCTCAGACGTGAGTCCCATGCTCTCCACACCACTGGAGTCAAGCTATCCAGGCTGATGAAGGCTTATAGCCAGAAACCGGTCCTTGGATGCTTGATTCCGGTTCAGGAAAGACATGGCTTGGCAGTTCGGGCTGGACTGTTCCCATGAGGCACAGGGTCAAGGCTGATTTGCATATGGCCATGTCTGGCCTGGGGTGGTGTGGAGTGCAAAAAAACGATGGATTTAGGCCCAGATCTCTGTACTGGGGTGAATGTATGACATTGTTCTGCATTCTGTCCATCAATTGTTGTTTTTGCATTTGTCACCCCTAATGGGATGGGTATGCTCAGACGTGAGTCCCATGCTCTCCACACCACTGGAGTCAAGCTATCCAGGCTGATGAAGGCTGATAGCCAGAAACCGGTCCTTGGATGCTTAATTCCGGTCCAGGAAAGACATGGCTTGGCATTTAGGGCTGGACTGTTCCCATGAGGCACAGGGTCAAGGCTGATTTGCATATGGCCATGTCTGACCTGGGGTGGTGTGGAGTGCAAAAAAACGATGGATTTAGGCCCATATCTCTGTACTGGGGTGAATGAATGACATTGTTCTGCATTCTGTCCATCAATTGTTGTTTTTGCATTTGTCACCCCGAGTGGGATGGGTATGCTCAGACGTGAGTCCCATGCTCTCCACACCACTGGAGTCAAGCTATCCAGGCTGATAAAGGCTGATAGCCAGAAACCGGTCCTTGGATGCTTGATTCCGGTCCAGGAAAGACATGGCTTGGCAGTTCGGGCTGGACTGTTCCCATGAGGCACAGGGTCAAGGCTGATTTGCATATGGCCATGTCTGACCTGGGGTGGTGTGGAGTGCAAAAAAACGATGGATTTAGGCCCAGATATCGTACTGGGGTGAATGTATGACATTGTTCTGCATTCTGTCCATCAATTGTTGTTTGTGCTTTTAAATACAGCACATTCCTGTCCTTACCCTGTCACGTCAACCCTCTTATCACTTGTTATCCGTTTTCGACGAATAAGAGGTAAAGGGAGCTAGCATTTGATCAAACAATCTCAGTAACAGTGCAGCCCATTTGTCTACACAATATGGACCAGGAATCAGTGACTATAGTTAAGAAGGTTCAAAAATAAAAGTTAACAGTCAAGTTAAGGTAAATGAACCTCAATACCATGCTGTAAAGCTATCCTGGCTGAAGAAGGCTGATTGCCAGAAACCGGTCCTAGGAAGCTTGATTCCGGTCCAAGGAAGACATGGCTTGGCAGTTCGGGCTGGACTGTTCCAATGAGGCACAGGGTCAAGGCTGATTTGCATATGGCCATGTCTGAATTGGGGTGGTGTGGTGAGCAAAAAAACGATGGATTTAGGCCCAGATCTCTGTACTGGGGTGAATGTATGACATTGTTCTGCATTCTGTCCATCAACTGTTGTTTTTGCATTTGTCACCCCGAGTGGGACGGGTATGCTCAGACGTGAGTCCCGTGATCTCCACACCACTGGAGTCAAGCTATCCTGGCTGAAGAAGGCTGATAGCCAGAAAGCGGTCCTAGGATGCTTGATTCCGGTCCAAGGAAGACATGGCTTGGCAGTTCGGGCTGGACTGTTCCCATGAGGCACAGGGTCAAGGCTGATTTGCATATGGCCATGTCTCACCTGGGGTGGTGTGGAGTGCAAAAAAACGATGGATTTAGGCCCAGATTTCTGTACTGGGGTGAATGTATGACATTGTTCTGCATTCTGTCCATCAATTGTTGTTTTTGCATTTGTCACCCCGAGTGGGATGGGTATGCTCAGACGTGAGTCCCATGCTCTCCACACCACTGGAGTCAAGCTATCCAGGCTGATAAAGGCTGATAGCCAGAAACCGGTCCTTGGATGCTTGATTCCGGTCCAGGAAAGACATGGCTTGGCAGTTCGGGCTGGACTGTTCCCATGAGGCACAGGGTCAAGGCTGATTTGCATATGGCCATGTCTGACCTGGGGTGGTGTGGAGTGCAAAAAAACGATGGATTTAGGCCCAGATATCGTACTGGGGTGAATGTATGACATTGTTCTGCATTCTGTCCATCAATTGTTGTTTGTGCTTTTAAATACAGCACATTCCTGTCCTTACCCTGTCACGTCAACCCTCTTATCACTTGTTATCCGTTTTCGACGAATAAGAGGTAAAGGGAGCTAGCATTTGATCAAACAATCTCAGTAACAGTGCAGCCCATTTGTCTACACAATATGGACCAGGAATCAGTGACTATAGTTAAGAAGGTTCAAAAATAAAAGTTAACAGTCAAGTTAAGGTAAATGAACCTCAATACCATGCTGTAAAGATACAGAATACCAACTGGATAAGTCAACCTCCTAAAGAAGTTCAGGCATACCAGCATAAGGCAAAAAAGAAGTTCAGTCGCAGCAATGCAGAAAAGTTTATGATTCTCTCTTATATACATGAGTATTGTCTAAAATAATCTAATTTAAAGTCCAAACTGAAAAGATCTCAAAAGTTGGAAAATGCAGAAAAAAAGAATAATGGGGAAGTTGTGGCAACGTGCCTGAAGGTGTCAGCATTTCAAAAGCTCAGTCACAAGTATTCTAGGAAAAGGGAAATAAGTATTAGACTAAGCCATACTCAGCAAAGAATCAAAAATGGGAAGCATAGAGGTCTAAACCTCTCAAAGTCAAAAGGAAATGTTGCCGACAACAACCTATGAGAACACCAATTATTTATAAGCACATGAATTTTCTGAGTAACACCCCTTATTCACGCACTCAGGGACTTCATTGTTCTTTCCATTCTCACATTATGAGTTGAAACATGAAAACATTCTCCCAGGCCAGTCCTGATAAAGACATCGTTCTTGGTCACCTGCAACTCCTTGCAATATTACTGCATGGAAACTGTCAGTTAAGGCTTTGGCTCTCCATGTTCTTTGTCAAGGTCTACTTCTCAGGGTCTTATCGTAATACAGTATTAGATCTATTCTCAACTAGCAAACCAGGTGAACGGACCTGCAAGGAAAGGACATGCAGAAAGAAATACGGGCCTAGTCATGGCAATTTAATTTATTAAATCAATGGTGCACATTCAACCTACAATATGCATTGACAAATAAATGAGATTCATGTTACACGTTGCATATAGATAAAATCTTGAGTATAAATGTGACTAAGAACTACATAAATGCAAATATGAAACATTAGTGCACACATTACATAAGACTTCCTCATTTCTAAAGTCAATACATTTTAATAGTGTGAGGATGGTTTTCTTCAGATTTCTAAGAAGTATATATCATTTAATACAGTTAAGGCACACAGTGTACATATGCGTCTCTAATCCTACAGTAAATGCACTTCAATAGTGATGTCACGTGCTGCATTTCACTTTAATATCATGAGGACACACAAAGTACATATGGTAAGTGCACGTTTATATTGCATTTATATGACGTGTAAGGATGGAGCCAAAGTTACACTGCTCCAAGAGCAACATGGCTTGCTGTGCTGCTCTGCATGACTTTCCAATAAAAGAGCCCCTTAGCGTGATCATACTGTGACGCAGAATGTGTTCCAGCTCCTCTCCAGGTCAACACCACCATCTTACAGTGATAAGAGGGTTCAGGGGCAAGATGAGGGATTCTCAGCCTACAAATACATTAAGATATCCCCAGACAGAAAACAATTCAGAAGCTGGGATCGATGTTAGACATAGCAGGGAGTGATATCTCCACATATATTAGATTATTATTTTTTTTTAATCTTCATATATATATACCCTCCGTGCAGTAAGCAGGGGTTTCCAGAACCTGTTTGCAGTATTTTAGGAAAGAAAGAGACTCATTTCTTGATGCCCCATTTATTTTTAAGTTAATGGTTAGGCTCTCTGCTTTTCCTGTTAGGCTGCATGGAAGGTTGGGTGTTGGCATGGTTTGATACACAAAGGCCTTAAAAGGATACCATAGTATTGAACATATAGAATGAATTAAGCTTAATGATATTTGGTTGACAGGAAAGTTGATCTTATGTATACATATTCCCTCTCACAGAACATTTGTATTTGGGAGATAAAAGGCTGTGTCACTCTGGTTCAAACATTTACGTTATGTTTCCTGCGGTGTACAATAACACTGGTGATATAGGTCGTTGAGGAGTTACTACAATAGTATTCATTATTACATTACAAGAGTAGTCCACGTGAGGTGGGTGTGTTATTCTTCTAATGCTTTGCATATAAAATAACGTAAGCAAGGTTAATATTTTTGGCTGATCTATGAGTTGATATTTAATTTATTACCCAATCTAGGTGGATCATCAACATGAACACTTTGAACAGGGAAAGGGGGCAATAATGACAGACTGCAAATGCAATGAACATACAACTAGCCCATCACGATTTGCCTTGTCATGTTATTTGCATGCATGAAGTGACAGTGAAAAGAAGCAGATGATCTAATCAGAAAACACTGAATCTGTAAATCAGAGGGTTTGCGAATGCTGAAACCCTTTTTACATTTGGGCCAGATGTACATAGACTTCTGTTTGCGATTTCCTAATAGCAAATTTTCAAAACTCGCTATTCGAAAATCGCAAGCAGCTATGTACAACAGTGTGTTTTACACCGTTTGCGTTTCCTATTGGGGCACAAAGGACCTGCCTCATTAATATTCAGGAGCAGGTCACAATTTGCAACCCAGTGGTAATGGATGTCCGCTTAAGTGTTAAGTTGCAGCTGTTAGCGCTGGGATGCCTATGGGTGAGCATGCACTTTACAACTGCTACTTTCATTTAATTTCACAGCACTCACAGGGATGGTAACCTATTGGGGCCAGCAGATCAACATCACTGTGACTGTGAAAAATGAGATGCATTTTAAAAAAGAAAAATTAAAAGTTTCCTTTTCATTTTTTATGCATAGGCAGTGGTCCGTGGGACCACTTCCTGCTCTTAAAAAATGTTGGGCCCACATTCACAACGAGGAAGGGGTCCCTTGCAGACACCCTCCCATTTGCAAATGGGTTACCACCTCCTTCATGGAGTCACTAAAGTATGAATGTTTTGTGACCGTATTCCGGTCGCAAAGCATTCATACATGCCCCTGTGACTCGCTATTACGAAGGGATACTAATAGCGACTTGCAAACCTAATTGCGATTCAGTAATAGCTTACCGAATTGCAAAAGGGCTTAGAACATTTAAAAATGCACTTTTCAGTTTGCAAACAGCCCGATTCTGTGAATTGGCCCATGGTTCTTAATTTGATGAGCTGTCTTCATGTTTGTAGTGTCTGCTCTGCAAAATGTTTTTTGCATTCAAGACACACTCACAACGCAGGCCTTGCCGTGGCACCCAGGACATTTTATCTCAAAAACCAATCAACAGACGGCCAAGTACAAAGGCAAACTATGCAAGTTTGCACGTGACTATCCAGAATACCTAACCATGCACCCAAAAATATAAGCATAAAATGAATCAATATGCAAAAAAAAATCTGACATTTACAAGCAAAACCAAACCCATTAAACAAAACATCAAAAGTACAATTTCTTGATAAAGCACAGGTTGCAGCAAGCAAAGGAGGTGTAGCATCGTGCTACAAAGAACCACAGACACAGGTTCTACTTTTAAGGAGCTTTATTCTCTGCTACCTGTCTCTACCCTGTCCCTACTCTAACTGCCTCTTCCCTTGTTCGTCCCCTCCTCTTCCTGTCCACTCCCTAGTCTCCACCCACAACCACTAGTCTGCTAACTTCACAACATCTCCCCCCTTTGTAACAAACAAAACAAACATACTGGCTTCTCAGTCCATTTCTTCAATGAGTCTTTTGGGTGGACGTGTGTCGCGATGAGGTCGTGGTGACCTAGCTCTCGGACCAGCATTGTTCATTATCTCATGGACAGGACCCGTGGTATCACGATCATCTGACCGTGGTTCTTCTGAACTGGGAGTGTCCATTTCACTCACCACGGTTCCGGTGGTGTCTCGTGATAACTTCTTGAAATGCGAAATGTTTCTCATGACTCGCCGATGCTCTGATTCCGCAGTCAGCATTGTTCCTTTCTTTTTCGTGATTAGCAAAGGTTCATCTTTGAATGGGCAGTCAGTCTTCCTTTGCTGTTCTTGCTTGACGAGAACACGGTCCCCTTCATGTAAGGACAGTGACCTCGCTCTTCTCCGGCGGTCGGCATATGACTTCATTCTGTCCTTATTGCGTCTGTCCGTTATCACCATCTCTGGATGGTCTCGTGCGGGCGATGACGTCTGCAAGGCCCCTTCCCACGTTGGAATGCGATTCCTCATGGGGCGTCCTAGCATGAGTATCGCCGGGGACTGCCCAGTCGTTGCGTGAGGGGTTGTTCTGTAGGCTCGAAGAACCTTGTTGAGAGCCACTTGCAGATCTTTGTCCTCCGTAGTAGCATGTTGAAACGTCTTCTTGAGTGTGGCCATGAATCTCTCGATTGTTCCATTAGCTTGAGGCCAGAGGGGTGTTATCCTGCGATGATGAAAATCCAGGTGTCTCGAAAAAGCTGCAAAGTCTTGCCCGTTGAAAGGGGGTCCATTGTCCGTTTTCACCTTTGTGGGAACACCCCATGTGGCAAAGACTTCATCAAGGACTTTGATGGTACTAGAGGCATTCGTGGATGGTACAAAGTATGCCATGGGATAGCGAGAATGCCCATCAATGATGACCAACACATATTTGCCAGATGCCAGGGGTCCATAGAAGTCAATGGCGATCTCCTGCCATACTCCCGGGGGCAACGTGGTCATGTGCAGAGGTGCTGGAGGATCACTCTTGCTGGTGAGCTGACAGAGGTGACAGTCTTTCAAGGTCTCTTCTACCAGTTGATCCAGATATGGAAACCATACTCGTTCCCGTAGAGCACGTTTAGTCGACACGATCCCCCGATGCCCTTCATGTGCAAGGGCAACCACTCCTTGCCTTAGTTGAGTGGGGATCACAATACGCTGGTCTCGCAGTAGTATGCCATCAGTGGTGGCTGATAGTTCACCACAGACATGCCGGAAGGCTTGCATTTCTCGTTTGATAATGGGATCAGTCTCTTCATCCTGAGGGTCATGTCTCCACCTGTTGTTTCGAACCCTGCGAAGGACTTTCTGCAGGACAATATCTTGAGCCGTACTTTCCCGGATGGTATCCATGGAGATAGCTGGGGGTAGGGCTTGGTCAGTCACAAAATGTATGTATTCTTCCGCGATGGATGACTTGGAGACTGACGATGCAAGTGGGTGCCGGGACATGTAATCAGCCGGGTTTTCCGATTTGCCAGGCTTGTGGATAATGGTGAATGTGTACTCCTGTAGCCTTAAGCCCCATCTTTCAATCCTTGGGGGCATCTTTGATCATGGGTTTCCGTAAATGGTGACAAGGGCTTGATGGTCTGTGATTAAAGTGAAATGTTTGCCGTATATGAAAACATGAAAATGTTCACATGCCCACACAACGGCAAGGCTTTCCTTCTCGGGCTGCGAGTAAGCCCTCTCCGGGTCTGTCAGGCTGCGGCTCGCATAAGCAATAATACGACGTTGATCTGAGTCTTTATTATACTGGGCCAGGATGGCACCGAGTCCGACTGGACTGGCATCCACAGTTATCTCAGTCTTTCTTTGCGGGTTGAAGTAAGACAAGTGATCCGCAGACTCCACCGCCTTCTTGATTTCCTTGAAGGATTGCTCACATTGAGGAGTCCACTCAAATGGTTGACCTTGTTTGGTCAAGATGCGGAGAGGATGACTGATCGTCGCATAGTCCCTGATGTAGCGAGCACAGTAACTAGCCATGCCTAAGAACGACCTGAGTTCACTGACGTCCTGGGGACTCTTGGTGTTGTTCAGGGTCATGATCTTGTCAGGATCAGGTTTCATGCCAGCGCTTGAGAAAATGTGGCCAAAGAATTTTAGTGTGTTCTGATGAAATTCACATTTCTCTTTGTTTAGAGTCAGGTTGGCCTCCAATAACGCATGACAGACACGATTGAGTGCAATATCGTGTTCTCGTAGATCAGAACCATATACAAGTATGTCATCGCTGTAGTTAAGCGTGTTGGGAATGTTTTGGATAACTTGCCGAATGGCTTCCTGAAATATTTCGGCTGCGGAGGAAACTCCAAAACTCAGTCTCTTATATCTGAACAACCCCAGATGGGTTGCGAATGTGGTGATGTATCTTGACTTTACATCTAGTTCTAGCTGATGGTAACCTTTATTTAAATCCAACTTGGAAAACACTGTTGCACCATTGAGGGCGGAGATCATATCGCTCAGATGGGGTCCCGGATGTCGTTCTCTTTCGATTGCAGTATTGGGCAGGCGCATGTCCACACAGAGTCTGACTTTGTTGGCCGTGCCCTCCTTGGGTACTATAACTACTGGGGACACCCACGGTGTGGGACCATCCGTGCGCTCGATGATGTCAGCAGCTAACAGATCCTGGAGTTCTTCCTCAACAGCAGTCTGAAGATGGAACGGTACCCTTCGCGGATGTTGAGCGATGGGCCTGACTTGTTCATTGATGTGTAATCGCACCTGGCAGTTTTTCAATTTGCCTAGTCCTTGAAATAGTCTGGGAAATTGGCGGGTCACATCTTGGTTACCGCTAACCTTGAAGAGGATTTCCACTAGGTGAAGACGTTCAGCTGTCGGAAGGCTCAGCAGACAGTCTGCTTCTGGGCCCTTGATAACATGGATGACCGCTGAAATGGTTGTGTCCTCGTGCTTGAGGGTCGTCGAGAACTTCCCAAGGCAGGGAAGTGGCTTCTTTGCCATCCACGTGAAAACCCTCACTGGTGCAAATGTCAGAGGAGGACGTGGACTCATTCTTTCATATTCGGTGACCGGAATATAGTTCAAGGATGCACCGGAGTCTAGTACGAACTTTGTGTCATGATTGCCAACTGTGATGTCCAAACGAGGATACGTTTTCAGTTGGTCCGGATCTGCAGCTAGGTTCAGGTATTCGATGGTGTATGCTGAGTCTTGGGAGGAAGGTCTCGAGTCCTTGGATGGTGACCTCCGTTCCCACCTGGACCGCCGTGACTCTCTGCTGGAGTGTGACGACCCAGAGGACTGCTCAGTCAGTTCTTGGACAGCTCACGCATGATGTCTTCGAGTGTCGGACCGGGATGTCCTCGAAGTGCTGTTTCGTGTGTCAGACTGAGATGTCCTGGTTGCACTATTTCGTCTCTCCTTGTTGTATTCCCCACACATCGCTTCGAAATGATTAGTTCGACCGCACTTCCGACACCTCTGGCCCATGGCAGGGCAGCTGTCCACATGAGGGTAATCATACCCACATCTGTAACATTTCCTCACTCTCTCTGGTTTTCTCTCTTTCTTCCATGGCTCTCGCCGCTGGTATCTTGACTGATCTTGACGGGAGGGCGGGCGTGACCTCCATTGTCTGTCCCTCGAACTCCTTCGATTGTCGCTTTTGGCGTGGACTCATCGCACTTGTTCGTGACTCCCTTTGTGTCCCGTTTCGATATCAGCGGCATACTCCTCCGCCTGGTCATAGACTCGTGTCATCTCTTCTATGTCGTCTAGGCTATGTTCTTTCCTCAATAGTCGCCTCCTCAGTTGATCGGAGTGGCATCCATCTATTATTTGTGACTTAATTGCAGCATCTGTTGAGAAATTATCAAATTCACAATGCTTGGCTAGTCTCCGCAGGCGCATCATGAAAGTACTCATGGGTTCTTCCTTCCCTTGACGAGCCGAGTGGAACGTATGGCGTTCGTAGTCCACATTTTTCTTGTGAAGAAATCTTTTGTTGAGTGCGTCACGCACTTTGTCATAGGTGTCCGCCTCAGCAGCAGGAAGGTCTTTGATTATTTTGACTATTTCCCGCCCCGCCAGGTTGCGCAGGGCAATCAACTTCTTCTTGTCCGCAGTCACTTCCGACCCTTCGATGTAGTCTTCAAATTCTTCCAGCCATTCTTGCCAACTGGGACCCATGCTTCCCCCAGTGGTCACTTTGAGAGGCTCGGGCGCTCGTAGGTGCGATCCACCTGCAACCTTGGGCTTGACGTCGCCTTGTTGCGGTGGATTGGCTTCATCGTCAGACACCATGTTGTCCGAGGGGCGTCCCGCTTGTCTCACTGATGTGTTTGTTTTCTGCTATTTACTTAGTCGTCGATGCTTGTCTTGTTGCTGCTTGTTTTCAGTTTCTGGTATCAATGCTTGTTTAACTTTAGGTGCCAATGCTTGTTTGTTTGCCAATGCTTGTTTAACTTTAGGTGCCAATGCTTGTTTATTTTGCTCAATGCCTGACTTCAAAATGGCCGCCTACAGTTTGCACAGGGAAGGTGTCCCAAAAGTTGCCTGACTCAAAGATGGCCGCCGTGATCATCCACAGGCACTACTTTCTCTCTCTTCATTCGACTCTTTTCTTCACCCAGGACTCACCGGCAGTCGTTTTCAGGAGCAGCACCCTCCGGATTCAGCTCCCTCAGGTCACCGCTACCGTCAGGTGAGGTTGGGGTGGGCTCCCGCCTTACTTTGCAGGGTCCCTTGCGGCAGCTTGCCAAGTCTCATTCATCAGGAGTGAGATTTTCCGACGTCGGAGCTCACTCAGGCTCTGATTACTTCGCGCTCAGCAGCGCTCGGCAGCAGGTCTTCGTGGGGCGATCTACCCCAAGATTCACTCTCCCCCGGCCACAGCAGACATCAGGGTGGGTTGGGGTAGGCTCCCAGCTCACTTTCGGAGTCCCGCTTCTTCGGTGCCGATAGCGTGCCAAAGCTCACGCATCAGGCGGAGCTCGCGCCTTCGGCGCGAAAACTTCTTCTTTGCTCGAGCGTTTCAGCGCTCGTAGTAGTGGCTCCCTCGGGCTCCCACAGTCACAGGGGGGGCAGGGTCACCTACTATTGCTCTCTTTTTCAGCTGGCAGCATCACACAGCAGCGGACCTTTCTCTTCCACGCTGCAGGGGACAGGGTGCTTTCATTCGATTCCGTGGGCTGCAGTCCTGCTTATCCCACCCTCGTCGCCAGTTGTAGCATCGTGCTACAAAGAACCACAGACACAGGTTCTACTTTTAAGGAGCTTTATTCTCTGCTACCTGTCTCTACCCTGTCCCTACTCTAACTGCCTCTTCCCTTGTTCGTCCCCTCCTCTTCCTGTCCACCCCCTAGTCTCCACCCACAACCACTAGTCTGCTAACTTCACAACATCAGGTGTACAAACCTTTATCAGATGAGCACACGACAATATGACACACAGTATACTTGGAAAAACAGGGAGCACCGTCTGTGTAGCGCCAACAGTGTATGTGTAGCAGACAAAACAAATTGTGTATTGTGTTGTTGCTGCATTTATATGAAGCACCATAGCCATGGCAAGATGCCAAAGTACATTAGAGGACAGGTACCCTTGTACGCTGTCTGGAAATGCATTTTTGTGGGTGTTAAAATTGTAGGGATGCTGATGTAGGCGCTTTTTGTTGCATTAGTGGTCAGAGTGGTGCTATTTTCATGTCTAAGGTTGCTGTGTTTAAGCATGGGATATCAGGAAGAGTTGTGAGAGAAAAGGAGGCATGGATTTTCCCTGACTTTGTTGTTAACGTTGCTTGTGTATGCCTAACTCTGTAGATTTATGCATCTACCCATGAATGAGAGCTACGCAATCTACGTTTTGCAGTGGATACAGTCAGTCGTGGAAAATGATCTGTTTAATCCCCTAGGCTGAGGACAACGACTCTCAGATGAGGCAATAATGCAGCCAATCTTACAGTCATAGTATAGGGTCTACATTGACCACCTGGAACAAGAAGACAGAAGCCAGCAGGCATGGGATGTATAACAACAATAATATAGAAACCAGGCATAAGACAGGAGTGAATTGTTCCAGGCAGAAATACCCCATCTTTCTTATTTCGGGGGTCTTATTTGAACCACGTTAGTGTCTTTCACTTTAGTTAAAAGGATGGAAAACCCTCACCCACTCAATGAGCTGCTCCAGTTGTTTGGGTTCCTGGGCTCCTTTCTAACCTCTTAAGTCATGGACTTCAAAAAGTGAGATTACACTGGTCATCAGAGTAGAAAGTATCAGCCTAATTGACTAGTGAAGGGATCTTCCACATCTCTTCCTATTTGGTGAGGGTTCACTGAATATCAGAGTAATCATAAATGTGTTCAGGACGTCTGAGGATGTGTATTTGTACCTCCCGTGCATATGAATTAAATAATCTAAACGGCTAAAGAACTGTTATTTGCGCCATTGGTTTGATGTGAATCAATATGTTTCTACCTATGGCGTGTACCATAGGTTGGTCGAGGGTATTCACCAGGAGTTACTAATCTTAACCCCCTAGGTGCTAATCCTGTGGGTAACACTGAACCACATCACGCTTGCTCACGTGTACAAGGAGACTGCTCTGGTGGTCACATATGGTGATTGCCTCTTCTAGGTGGTTATTCTTTAACCAATATCTACCCCTACCCTATCAACAGGTGAGGGCAAGGGGGCGTAAATAAAACACAACAAACAAAGAGGGCCTACCTCTCTGAGGTGAAGACATCTGACCTAGATACCCTCAATTAAGGAGCCAAGGAACAGATTATTACTGTGATCCTACAGATAATGTAAGGCAAATGTCAGGTGGGTACATCCAATTTAGTCTACCCACATACCCTATATATGGTCCAGTAAAATTATTTTAGCAGCAATTTATAAAAACATAAAAGTACATTTATTTTCACAAACATATAACCATTGTGGCACACGTGGGACATAAAAAGGCAGGCTCACGCAAGTGACAAAAAGACACATGCGAAAAAAGAAACACTTGCTTAAAAGGAAGGGTCCCAGTGCAAAGTTATCTATAATTTTGTAGCTATTAGCATCATGGTCTGTTGGGGGGGGCACCTCCTGTAGTCACACACTGAAAGATTATTTATACGCAAGTTGGTTACAATTTCCCTGACTTTCTTACTGTATCCTTTTACTTTTTTATAAGAAAAGGCATAAAATAGCCATGTGCACCAGAGACAAGCATCTTCTAAGAGGGGTTAAAACAGCACAGAAAAGTCATAATTTACTGCATCTTTGACCCAAGTTGTGGTGTCTCTATACACTAATATACCACAAGAGTCCACCCTGGAAGTAATGGAACAACTCATAGTATAAAAACAACAGAACAAATTGACACCAGCGGATTTATTTCTAGATTGTGCACATATGGTTCTTACGAGGAGTGTGTATATTCTATCTACTGACCCATGGAGCTTCCAATAGATGCACTTGTGCTCTCAGTCTCGCATGTCTGTACGTACATAATTGAGAAGCACTATACATCTATGATGAGGCCAATCCATACCTGAATCATAATAGGTTATGGAAGAGGTACATTGATGATATCCTGGTGGTAAGAGAGAAGAAGCAAACAACTTCAATGCATGGATTAATGACTTAAATTCCTACCTAAGCTTCACTATGGAACACAGCAATACAGAGATGCCCTTTTTAGCCCCTTTTAGATGTAAGGAATTATCCAGATGGAGGAATCCTAAAGACAGAGGTTTACTACAAACCCATCGATAGGAACAGCCTCATTTGCGTTTGAAAGTTTTCATCCTTATTCCCCAAGGGAAGGGCTTCCTATTGGACAGTTCGTTAGACTACACAGGAACTGTACAGAGACAGAAAAATACAAGGAACACACTGAGATTTTGAGCAATAAACTAAAAGAAAAAACTACCCAGTAAAAACCATTACGAAGGCAAGAAAAAGCGACAGAAACAATGTCAGAGAGGCCCTTCTGGGCACTTTTAAAAAGGCATGGCAATCTAGACCCATCTGTGTAACTACATTCCGCCCTAATTGTAACTAAGTCATGAAGCTGGGGTATTCTAAATTCAGGTAGCCTAGCATCGAAAAACCAATGTTCTCGTACAAAAGGAGCCAGAACTTAAGGGACGCTTTAGTACACACATGCCCGAATAAAGCACCCACAGACCTACAACGTACACTAAAGAACATTCTGACCCCTACTAGCTACCAAGCATGTGGCAACTGTGGGGTATGCCAATACACAAGCCAACCTACTTGAGCTGGGCCTGCTTTCCATCTCAGTATGCCCAGCGCATGCGTGCTTCGGGACTAACACGGCGAACATTATCCATGTTAATATTTAACAGTGTGGTTAGGGCAGTCTCAATACGGCACACCTGCCCCCAGCCACACAACAGCTGATCTAGGGAAACAAGTAACAATGACACATTAGCAGGCATTCTTATTTTCTTTGTTTTCCCACAAAATCGTAACAGCAGACAGGGGATGGTCATCAGATCAGGTGATCATGACGGGCTCTTTAAATAGACGAGCTTGGAGCAATCATGCTATCCTACCGTCCGCTGTTGGTAAGGGAACGGGTAGGATCTAAGAGGGCATTACTCATTGACGAAGTAAGTTATGACTTTCCTGTGCTGTTTTAACCCCTCACTGTTAGTAGACTATTGTCTCTGGAGCACATGGCTATTTTATGCATTTTCTTATCAAAAAGTAAAAAAAAATAGAGCACGACATTCATGGGAGTTGTAACCAACTTGTGTATAAGCAATCTTTTAGTGTCTGACTACAGGAGGTGCCCCCTCAATAGTTCATGAAGCTGATGGCTACAAAAGTATAGGTAAAGTTGCACAGGGACCCTTCCTTTTAAACCAGTGTTTCTTTTTTCACAAGTGTCTTTTTGTCACTTGTGTGAGACTGAACTTTTCTCTTCTACGTGTGGTTATATGTTTGTGAAAATAAATGTACTTTTATGTTTTTATAAATTGCAGCTAAAATGATTTTACCAGACCATATATAGGGTATGTGGGCAGACCAATCTGGATGTACCCATCTGACATTTGCCTTATATTTTCGATAGGATCACAGTAATCATCTGTTTTTGTCTCTTAAATTGAAGGTATCTAAGTCAGATGTCTTGGCCTCAGAGAGGTAGGTACTCTCTGCTTTCTATTTATGCTTCCTTGCCCTCACCTGTTGATAGGATAGGGGTAAAGATTGCAACCCTAATGAATGCCTAAGACCTATTGGGCTGCTAGGAAGGGCAGAAACATGTTGGTAAAAAATATGGAGAGGCAAGGATCATAAAATAAGTGGCCATACCCATCTGTTACCTTACGGTAATGTGTTTTAGCTATATTCAGGGTACCACACTAATAAAAGGATACTTAGGATACCTAGTGGTTTACCCTGAGGTATTTGTAGTTAGCAACTGGACCATTGTTATCCCGAAAACAGAAGAATATCTAAGAACTCACTCGGGGCAGCCCAGCCAGAGGTTGAGTCCACCTTGGTGGTATTATCCTAGCAGGGTGGGACGAGGTAGCCTATGATAAAGCATGTCACATTACGTGAGTGAGCCCACCATGTCCAGTTCTTGGAATTGCCATTCTTAGTAGGAGACACACAAACATAATACTGTTCTGTGCATAAGAATAATATTGGACCCATACATCCAGGCTTCTGGCATTTGTCCTCCAAAGGCTTCTGATGTAAGGTTACCACACCATTCTTGTATTATATAGTTACTCTAGAGGCAGATGTGGTTATTCCTCAGCCTCTCTTCTTCTCCCTTAGTGCTCCATATACTTAATTTTGTATCGCCACTGTCCACTCCTGAAGGTGGCTCACTGAAAGAAGCCTACCTGCCACAGAGAAGCCAGCTGCAATCCACCCAGACCTACTGAGAGTCATGCAGTGCACAGGCTTCCCACCATATTATTCAAGAACGCAGAGGTTGGTGTCCTAGAAAGTAGATGCACACTCTGACATGCGGATGTCATCAACTGATGTTGGCATGCTCTTATCACAAAGTTATTCCCCTCTTTCAGATGTGAAGTGCACTACTGCAGCTAAGCATCAAGTGACATGAACTACTGTTAGATTTCCACCTACTCTGTTTGACATAAAACTTCCACCTCATTTTCATATCCTTATGGGTCATATTGTCAAAGTCCAGTCTTATGCTGATGAAAAGCTTATATCAAGTTCTCTAAAGTCATTTCATCAGTAGTAACATTGCAAGATGTCCTTTTAGTAATTCAATATTGGATGCCAGTTCTGCAGCTCAACAGCTCCAAGCCTGCGCTTACATTCTTTAGATTCAAAGGGATATCAGGTCTAGACTCCATTCCCATCCAAAATCGTTTTGAACAGAAATTCCCAGTCTTGAATACAAGTAAAACGTTTGGGTATTTATTTCATTTAATTGTATATTCACCTTTAAATGTGGTTTCTTCCACCATGTTAATACATTGAAATATATTCTTCCTCTATTGTCTATTACTCCTAGACTGTGGTGGAGGCAGCAAAGTTAGCTGCCCATGGAGTGTTGCAGTGCTTGGTACACTGAACTTCTTTATTATCAGTCCCTATGTTCTAAAGAGCAAAAAGAGAGCATGTTACCACAGCTAGAGGATCCCTGTATTAGCTTCTGGTCAGTCGAGGCTGTTACCGCGAATTGGTAGAGGGAGTGGGTGAAGCAGGGAGAAAAAAAACACTTACCTGCAAGCCAGTCGGCTGGCCGCAGCCTCTCTTCCATCATCTTCCTGGCTTCTCTTGGAGCAAGAAGAAGGATAGGCTCCCTTAAGCCAATTGCAAGGCTGCAATGCAGCATTGAGATTGGTAAGCACCCAGGCTCCCCTGAGCCAATAATAACACTATAATGCAGCATTGTGATTGGTCTGAGCACAGTGGTTCAACACTCAGATGGGGAATGGAAGCTGAACCGCTGTAAAACACAAGACCTAGAGACTTACCAAGGTAGTGTGCTTGTTATAAGAGTTGCGAGTCAGTCACCAAATTTCACTGTTAGGACACCTAACCATTACATTACACCGAAACCAAACAATAGTTCTCCATTCGTCTATGGAAACAGGCAGGAAATACATAGATGGGACGTATATATGACCAAGATAAGCTGCGCATATTTCAGTAATTGTCAGAAAACTTTAAGATATGCCCTGGCCTCTTTATGGCATACGGCACACTGACGCACCCACTGGACAGACTGTGGGGCCACTCGGAGATGACCACAAATGCAACACTACAATGTCTATAGACACACCTATCCACTGCAATACAGGTACAGCTGTCCTGAGCCTGGTGGACATTAGGGCCAAGTAGGCACAGTGCCTCAACTGTGAGATTGCAGACAAACAATGAACCACTGCAAAACAGTACACTCATCAGGTTTCCTGCTACTATAGATTTTAACTCCTGCAGTTCAATTATCTACAGCATACTTGCTTATCCCCGATACTCATAGGCGGCATGTTCCCCAGACTGCCCTTGCTGTATCTTAGAACGTTAGAGGCACACTTTTATTCAATGGTATGGGAGTGCTTGGGAATTGTGAATGTCTGGACTGAAGTGTTGGACCAAGTGGGCAAGGTGCTCATTGCCCAACCTGGGCTCTGCCTCTTGAGGTGGATGCCAAGAATATCTAAACATAACAAGTTAGAGTCCTGAATGATAGACCACGAACTGACATTGTACAAACGAAACATAGTGATGGCGTGGAAGGAGCCACAACCTCCTCTAAGTGGTGATCTGGCTCAGGGACATGAGAAAATGGGTAGTGGTAGATCAGTCCTCCATACCCGAATGACAGGGCAAGTGGCGGCATAACGATAAAGCATAACGATATGGTATGTCATAAAACTAAACGCAAGCCTGAAGCTTGTGTGGGGAAGAAACTAGCCTCGTACCATTGGGATTGAGGTTTCATTCTATTACTCTCCATTTAAACAGTGGATTAGTTGCTGGGAGGACAGATCAGTTACTGCATATGGCTTCTACAGTCAGTAGGATGTTTAAAGATGTGTCCCTGAGGAAGAGACATTGATGCCCCGAAATGCATCGGTCATGAAATTGAACGTTATTACAGGATCCGTGTCTCTTCTTAGTACCATGACCCTGCAAGCCCTCCCCCACCTTTCCTGATGCTCTTATTCTGTTGTTCCTCCTGTTCCCCTTCTGATTGGTTTGGGCCTTTGATTTCAAGTTATACATCATCTCCCATGCCATTGTCCTCTGCTTTGTACCCAAATGTCTCCTCCCCGCACTGCTATCTGACCATACCAATGGCCGCCAATGTCTGACATCTTGGCCATGGTCCCTTATTATAAGTCTCTAAAGGGTTATGGAGGGTTATTTACCACTTTGTGATCTCCCAGGACCATCTAATCATGTGCAGGGTCAAGATGATTGGAATATGACTGGGTAGTTAGTTTCTCAGATGCAAGACAGAAGTATTCTACACAATGGCAAAATTTAATTCCTTATTTTGAAATCCTTGTTTTATTGAAATTGGGTTAGTAACATGAAAGAGGACCCTAGTCAGTTGTAAGACTATGGAGATGAAATAGATCATGTTCAGGATCTTCCGTATGCACTCTACTGCCATCTGCAACCAATGATATCTTGAAGTTAGAATTGTTTGCAATAAAGGAAACATTGGCTTAAAAACTTCAGTTTGTATAGTTAGATGCCATAGACATGGACCAATTCTCAATGAGTGTCAGAGCTAATTCATCAGGAACATCTAGGGTTGCCTTGTGGACTATGTTACTCCTTCTGAGCATAAAACAGATAACTCCAGGGGAGCCAACACTACACAGCCAACAAGAACAGTAGCTTTACGACATATGTCACACATTTTGAGCCTCTTGATCTGAACCTTGCATGATTATGAATCACGTTTTGAATCTTTTTACCCAAAAATGTATTGATCTTGTAAACTCAAGTTGGATTAAAGCAGGCTTCTTCAACAAGTAGCTCATCATCTACTGGTAGCTCACCAGCTACCTCTAAGTACCTCTCCTGTGTGCAGCCCTGCCAACTAAATTAGAAGCTTATGTTTGTTCAAATTATTATTTGTATCCTAAAATTGAAAATCTTGTGTTGTTTCAGAACTCATAAGCTGATGTTTGGAGAAACATTGATTTCCATATTATACTTAACGTTGATATTTGATTGATAAATCATGTGTGATTGGAGACAATTATTACTAATGGTACCTTGGTGCCAGGGGCATTGCAGTTATGGCTTTCATGTATTACCCATTAGGAGGCATTCAACACTGATAAAGTGTTTTTACAGTACTGCTGCCAACTCTCACTGATCCACAGAGGTGCTCACTGCTGGTAATATTGCATGGGATGGCCACTAATGTTATCTTGTCTGACACAGTCACAATTATAACACTAATAATTTTAGTAGCTGGGGCGGGGCCTAGCAACATGGCCGACAGGACGTGAGCCTTCTAGGTCCCGGCCGGCCCGCTGTAAAATTCTGTAATACGTACCCGATACTCAGCCGAAAATACCACACTAAACCAAGCAATGTGTGGTGTATCATAATTGTTGCCTGTCAGCCCGATAGGCACCGGAATGAAGGCATTATGTGTGGGGCCTAGTCAGGCGCAGGACGAGGCTGACCTGTAGGATGCTGCGGTGCGTGGAGGGAGCTCGCTGGTGGCCCGGGGCCTGTGTTGCACTATCCCCATAAGCCTACCCTGCCCCCGAGTAACATGAAGTACGCCGGCTGGCTCGAGTAACAGATTCTGGTGAGGGGGTCCCTGCAGAGCCGGAATTGCTGTAGCAGAGTGGGGACCGTACTCCATGTCCCAGGGTATCAGGCGTGGCCTGATCGTATCGTGAGGCAACTGCAGCAGTCAAAAGGTGAGCAGGGATCGAGCTGAAGCTGAATGGTGGGGCAGGCCCGTGCAGAGTGTCGGGCCCCTCCGGCAACCACAACATGGTGCCAGAGGTCTGGAGTCAGTCGGCTGCGGGGCAACCTACTCAGCGCTGGTGGACCCCTGCACTGTGGTATGTCTGCCCCAAGGACTAAGCACACAAAATTGAAACCGGGGCCTGGGGTGTCAGAGAAGCTTGGCTTGGGCGGACACCCAAAGAGGAGGGCTTTGGTAGTCTGTGCTTGCTAACCCGACTGGACGCCTTGGCGAGCCAAGAACCCCAATGAGGTGGATGTTTTGCCCCCGGTGAATCCGTTGAAGTGAATCTGAGGTGGCGGAGATCGATAGCAGGCCGAGAGGCGGCAAAGGAAGCACAAGTAATTAGCGGAGGCGGATCATGGTGAGGCCTCCAGCAGTGAGTGGCCTGGCTGGCGCTGGTGGATCTATGCACTGGGGCCTACACTCATAACATCGAAACTGGGGCCTGGTGAAGCAGAGGGGCCCGGCCTAAGCTGACGCCTGGACAGGGGAGCCTTGACAACCAGGGCCAGCTGCTTGATTAAATACCGCACCTGTGGTAGGGCTGGCCCTCTCTGTCCTGGTGCTGTGTTTGGCCTGCCCCCAGCTGTCTCAAGAAGTGGGGAGACTACCAGCCGTGCCCTTAAACTCTGGCCAATAAAAGTTGCTGAGAAACGGCCCTGAGGGATTCTGGGCCTCGGCGAGCAGTGGGCCGACTGCCTAGGAGAAGAGTGGCCTGTGCACTATCGGCCAGAGAGAAATCCAGCTGACTCAGGTGCGCCGAGGCGAAGGGGGCAGCCACGGTCCCACATCAGGCACCCTCCACTAAACACCAACATGGGTAAGGCAAAAGCACTCACACAGGCGCTCCTAGAACCATCACCCAGTACACCACTCCGAGCCAAAATGCATCACACGCCAAACAACTGGGATTGACGAGGAGGATAAGACGGCAATACAGAGCTGTCACGGGCGGAGTTGTTGGCCTCCATACAGGGCTCATGAAAGGTGCTGGAGGCATGGATAGATACCGCCTCTATTGACGTCAATCTTCTGCGGGTGGAACTCCGCAAAATAGCGGACACAGTCACAGTAGTGGAGGAGGACATTTCGGACCTCAAGGGAAAAGTAGCTGCTTTGAGGAAACATGTATTGCAACTATCCTCCACAACAAAGGCCCTGGAGCACTGCGCAGAGGATGCAGAAGGCTGTGCAAGACGCAGCAACATCTGCCTGCTGGGCTTCCCTGTGAGAGCAGTGCAAAGATCGGCAGAACTGTTTCTGGAGCACTGGATCAAAACGCAGCTGTGCCCAAGTGCTCTCTCAGAACTATTTGCCCTCGAGAGGGCGCACAGGGCCCTGGTTCCCCCGCCGTAGCAGGGGGCACCCCCTCGCGTGTTTATCACAAAAATCTTAAACTATAGAGACAGAGACTGCATCCTTCGGGCCGCTAGAGAGGAATAAGACATTTGCTTTGAAAACAACAAGATCTCCATTTATCCAGACTACACCAAGCAAGTACAGGAGGAGAGAGACTCGTTATTTGACGTCAAGAGGAAGTTGAGGAACATGCACCTTCAATACATGCAGCTATACCCTGCAAAATTGAGGGTCCTGGCACATGGTAAGGTGCACACCTTTAGATCCTGAGGAGGTATGGTAATGGTTGGAGATCCATGCAGCTGCACTCCCCCATAGTAGCCACCGAATCAGACCCAGACGTGGGGCACCAGACCATCACAGGGATCTCAGCTCAGGGGGTGGAGAGGAGTCACTCACTGCAGGCACTGGCCCAGACAAAAAGATCACAGTCGGGAGTGACAGCACCATACATACCCAAGTTGGTTGCCAAACTCAATGGGGACTCTACCAATACCCTCCAGGAAAGTTAAAAACCTGGGAGTGGTAATAGATGAACACCTTGACATGTGTAGTCAAGTCACCACCTTTGTCTCTGCCACAACATACATTCTCAGGACTACGAGGAAAATTCTGCCAAAAGACAGCCAGCGCACAGTGGTTACAGCCTTGATTATGTCAAGACTAGACTATTATAATAGTCTATACTTAAACATGCAGGAGCGCGGAATGCAAGAACTTCAAATGTTGCAAAACGCAGCTGCCAGATTGCTCACTGGAACCTCGAAATTCGCATCAATTTCTAGAGCAATCAAAAAATTTCATTGGCTGCCCGTTAAAAAACGGGTCCTCTTTAAAACATTTTGTTTAGTTTTCCGAGCCCTTCAATGCACAGGCCCAGCCCATCTGAAACATCAGTTTCAGTGGTATGTGCCCAAAAGATTGTTATGCTCTTCAGGAGCAAAATTAGCAGTAGTACCAGCTATACCAAAATGTAGATGGTGAGGCAGAAGTTTTGCCGCTGGTGCAGCTACGGCCTGGAACAAGCTCCCTTTCTATCTGAGAAATGTTAATGATCTAATGGCCTTCAGGAAGGCGTTGAAAACATGGCTGTTCTATACACCACCCAGGCAGCAATCTAGGAAAGTCGGGAGGACTGCAGGAAGTGCCAGGACACCTCAGGGTAACCGTACGCTGTATAAGTTTTCCTAACATAACATAACAGACACCTCTTCTGTTCGGGATGCAGAGGGAGATACTGCGACCTAGAACAATGGAGAGCGGACACAGTGGCTAGGTGCAACATCTGATGTAGTCCCAGAGACCATACATGAGCAGGAGGTGGATGCAACTGAGGAGCAGTCAACAGGTGGCCAGTTCTGATACTCTGGCTAGGCCAGCTGCAGAAACTCACTTCTAGTATGCGATCTGTATGAGGGCCAGGGGGGCCTGGCACTTTGAGAGGCCGGGCACATGTCAGAATATTCCGGGTAAGGTACAGTGGTGATTCCGTCCTAGGGGCTAGGAGACATAAGTCATAAGCTTTCGAGGTATGTGGGTATAGATTACACGCAATGGGGTGGTTGAGAGGGTTAGCCGCAGTAAGGCGATTCGGGGTATTGTGTAGTTCCTGGCACGACATAGGGGTAGGCATTTCATTAAAAAAAATTCATAAAATGTCCCAAGGAGGGGGGATGGGTTTTATTGATATATGTTTTCATGTTCTGGTTTGGTTCATAGGTCAGCACCGTAGTAGCTCAGTCATATGTAGGCAGGGCCCGACATTGGACGACGACACAAGAATTCCTCACCATGGGGACTAAATTGAAATTCATGACCTGGAACGTGTTGGGGTTGGGCACATGTACTAAACAGCACAAGGTGTTAACATTAACAGTGGGTATACACTGTGGACCCCGGAGTGATAACGGAGAGGTATGTGCCTATTATTGAGGGATTGGCGCTCCCGCGGCTCTCTGCCACAGGCATGATGGAGCTAGATGCCAAAATGATAGCCGAAGATCGGGCCATGCTGAGAACCAAGGCCCCTGGATCCTGATGGTCTTCCTACAGGCCTATTCAAGTCAGCTGGTGCAGCCTCTACTACAGGTATATGAGTCGGCCTTTGCAGCAGGGGTACTTCTCCCATTATTGCACAAAGGTGAAATAGTTATGCTCCTCAAGCAAGGGGAAACAACCAGAATCCCTCAGTGTATCGACCCCTCACTGTGAGAAGTTAGCCTGGCATATGATGTCCACTATTCTAGTGGGCACCTTGCACCTGTCTAAACGACCCTTATTGATGGTGGTTGTAAAGTCAACCTTATAGACAAGCTATCCTAGTGGTAGCATGGACCAGCAGTCTTAGGCTAAACTCCAAAGAGCATGTGAAGCTGTTTGTTTTACCAATTATATTCCCTTGAATACCAAATGAAAGGACACCACACAAGGTATATATAAAATATATATGTATTTATTTCTAACACAACCCCTCTGCACTCTTTATGAGGTCAGAGATCGAAGTACATCACAAGTTACTCAATTAGCATACTATAAGTTGCACAAATATAGTTATGCCCTAGGGTCCTCAAAAACCATATACTAAGTAAGTGGTATAAGGACCACTTCAGAAATAATGAATTGGCCTAGGGCCTAGAGAATCGCTGGGGCTACACTAGACGACCAAAGGTTAGGAAGTAGGAGACCCACGGGAGACGCGTGCAGTGTTAAAAACAGTCTCGAGTTATCATTGACTTATAATGGGAACATGAAAGTTACAAAGTTAAAGATTTAAGGCACTTCCGGATGGACTACAACAAAACCACTTTAAAGTAGGAAACTTCGAGAGTCAAGACCCACGGGAGTACTCGTGTTACCTCACCCAGGGAAGGCGGTTGCATAGGTGCCTTTTGATGTCGGGTTTCGTCAATCGTTTCAATGGAGATCTGCAAAGAATTGCTGCGGTCGACCAGATGAAAAGTGTCCGGGTGGATCCAAGGGTGAATCGAGGAACTGAAGAACCTGAAAGCAGAGGGGACAGAGTCTGGGTCACTAGCCAGTGACCAGGAAGAAACCAGGAAGGAACCAGGCGATGTCGAGTCGATTTCAGGTGAAAAGGTGAAGCTTGTCTCTGCAGCCACGAGGACCAGGAGGCGTCGACAACAACCAGGAGCTGGATTCGAGCTGTCCCACAAAGGATCTAGTTGACTGCGGCATCTGTATCCGGATTGGACCCAACAAACTTTGGCAACCGCAACCCACGCAGGAAGTGAAGATTGGCTTTGTGTCCGACCAGCAAGTTTTGGGGAGCTTCTCCTTTGGAGGGAAGCTGGAGCAAGCCTGGAGCAACCAGGCCAGTGGTGTAAATTCAAAAAGAAGTCTTCAGAGGG
This sequence comes from Lissotriton helveticus, assembly GCF_964261635.1. Taxonomy (NCBI): domain Eukaryota; kingdom Metazoa; phylum Chordata; class Amphibia; order Caudata; family Salamandridae; genus Lissotriton; species Lissotriton helveticus. The sequence continues at coordinate 1,036,466,590 of NC_136067.1, read as the reverse complement.
CTAACTAGCCAGCAGGCTAGCAACCGGGAAGACACGTTGAGCTGAAATGCAGGAGCAGGCCCCACGTGGCACGCGTGGAGTGTGGAGGGCTGAGCTTTGGTGCAAATGGCGCTCGGGTCTGGGGCTTCTTGTACCCTAATGCACAACTGTGAGTTACCTCAGGAGTCGATGCAGTTAGGAAAATGCAGGAAGTCCAGGGTGTCTGGTCCCACGTCTCTCATGTCCACCACGGGTCTCAGCTTTGCTGTGGAGGTGGATCAGAGTCAGAGAAGTCTGGAAGTCTAGTTCCTGTGTCGCTGAGTCTTCGGGTTCCGGCAGGAGCATTGACAAAGCAAACTGGCGAGTTACTGGTGGTGCCTGTTTGCACCGGGTGGTCACTCCTTGACCACAAGGGAGATGTCTTCAGTCTTCTAGTCGAAATAGAACGTCGAAGGTCCAAGAGTTTTGTATCAGAGTTTCGTTCCAGGATCATCTAAAGTCCTGGGGACACAGCTCCTATCTTTATACTGATTTTAGGGGCTGGATTACCTGCTAGGTCCCTCCTATGGGTGGACCTGGGAAGGGGGTGGTTACCCCACTTTCCCTTTGTCCAGTTTCGTGCCAGAGCGGGGTTGGAGTGCCCCAGCAACTGGTTTGAACCGGGCTATGCATGGAGAACCTTGTGTGCCCCAGGCAGTGTCTGGAAAAGCATCTTTCCATTCAACCCACCCTGCCCCAATACACTACAGGCTGTCTGGGGAGGTGCTAGCACCTCCCTTGACAGGAAACCTATTGTCCAGGCCTCCCTTGCTGGAGTTTCGTCCAGCTGCAGGCGGTTAGACTTCCATTTTGTGATGCTGGGGCTCTGTTTAACTTTAACCGGGTAAAGCAGTAACTACATGTCTTCTCCCTCTAGAAGGGTGGAATGCTACCCCCGCCGCCAGGACTGGCGGGGGGGTAGTATTCCAAAGTTTTTGACACCTTACACGACATATTTTGATAAAGCGAAACCAAAGTTAGCATTAACCGCGAGGATTATAATGCACTTAAGAGTATATGGTATGGCTATATCATAGAACAGCTATAAGGAGATAGTTCCGAAAGCTGCAGAGGGGCTCAGCTCATGCTAGGGCACCCTCTCACATAAAACCAAGCACTCTGCCTCCAGGATTGTTAAGGCCTGCCATAGGAGTGACTTATAGGTTACTATGTGTCTCTATATAAGGTAGATATAGATATACTATATCTAAGTAAGGGGTGATTACACCACCTTACCCAAGCTGAGTGATCAGCCTGTGGTGTCAGTTTAGATGGCCAGCCAGGGGTGGCATAATGCATGCTGCAGCCCCTGGTAGGACTTGGATACACCTATGCCCTGGGTACCTATGGTACACTATACAGGGCCTCACAAAGGTGACCCAATGCCCAATCTGGTATGTACCTAAAGTACACGGTATCAATTTAGAGAGAGAACAGCTGGGCTGTGGGTCTGATTAGCAGGCCCACAGCCACACTAAAGCCGAAAAACCAGAGAATAACAGCAAAATGTTGGGGTGACCATAGGAAGCAGACCCTACTCTCCTACACTCACTATGATAAATTTGGATATCAAAATATTGTGCAAGATCCTGGCAACCAGACTGACCTCCCACATGGCGCACCTATTCCACGAAGATCAATGCAGCTTTATACCAACCCGCAACACGGTATGTACAGCAGACAATTGATGCACATCCTGCATGAACTGCGGCACAGAGACGAGGATCTAGCCTTGGTCTCCATAGATCAAGAAAAGGCTTTCAAATTGGTGGACTGGGGTGGATGTATGATGTTACAACGCATACTTTTACAACGCATACCTTTACAACGCATTTTTTACAACGCAACATCCATTACAATGCATTCCATTACAACGCATGCCATTACAACGAATTTTTAAAAACTACCTTTACAAAGCATTCCATTACAATGCATACTACCTTTACAACGCATACCATTACAACGCATACCATTGCATGTATGGTAAGTATTGGATAGTGTAGGGGTAAACATTACTATTCTAACTCCAGGAGGGTGCAACAGTAGGGTAACTTTTGGATAGTGTAGGGGTAAAAATTACTATTCTAACTCCAGGGGGTGCAACAGTAGGGTAAGTGTTGGATAGTGTAGGAGTAAAAATTACTATTCTAACTCCAGGGGGTGTAACAGTAGGGTAAGTGTTGGATAGTGTAAGGGTACAGTGGAGTAGTGTGGCTCACTGGTTAGAGGCGGCAGGCCTGAGAGCAGAAGTCAGCCTGGGACCAGGGTTCAATTCCCGACGCGGCAGGGTCGTGGACCTTGGTCAGCGGACTCGATAATTCTCGCTTCGGTGCTTACTCTAATCAGGGGTTCCACTCGGCAACTCTGGGCATTAGCTTGCCTAATCTCCACAACGGCCCCACCAATTCAGGGGATGCCTGGCTCCACCTTGTGGACTCCCAGCAAGGGACCATCCCACAGGGAAAGCCAGGACGGGTTTCCCAGAGTTATACAGTGCCGGGACGCCCCGTTGCTGGGGCAGCTGTGCGCTTTACAAGTATACTACATTTACATTTACACTATGTGTTGTAATGGTATGTGTTGTAATGGTATGCGTTGTAATGGTATGCGTTGTAATGACATGAGTTGTAATTGTATGCGTTGTAGTGTCATGCGTGGTAATGGTTGCGTTGTAATGGCAATTGTTGTAAGGGATGTTGTGTTGTAATGAATGCGTTGTAATGGTAGTGCGTTGTAAAAGTTGTGTTGTAAAGGTTGTTTCCCACTGGGGTTATCTTCTGGAGGTGCTCAGGGTTGGTGGATTTGGCCCGCGGTTCTGACATTAGGTGCAGATATTATACACGGCACCCAATGTCAGAGTCAGGGCGGGACAGAGCAGGTCAGGTGAGTGGCACCTGGGGAGGGGGACGAGCAAGGGCTGCTTGCTATCCCCACTATTGTTTGCACTGGCGATAGAACCATGGGCAATCTGAACACACAGGGACCTGGATCACTGGGGAATCAGTACAGGCAGGACTTTGCATGTTATATCTCAATATGCGGATGACGCTTTATTCTATGTCTCATCAGCCCAGGAGGCTGTTCTGAAGCTCCTAAAGGTGTTGGAGGAGTTTGGCTGTTGTTCGGGACTGCGACTAAATAAGCTGAAATCATTGATTTTCTCCCTTGCTTGGCTGGCTGGCCTTCCAGTGGATGCCCTTCCTCAGATGGACTTATGGTGGGAGACAGAGCATTTTAGGTACTTGGGCATTCAGGTGGCGGTGGAGGACGCACAGTTATTTCAACTCAATGTCTACAAGACGATTGATGCATTAAAGGGATCGGTGGAAGTTCTGGAAAACTCTTCCTCTTTCCTTAATGGGCAGGCTGGCAAAAGCCAAAATGGTGGTGCTGCCCCGCTGCCTATACATGTTACAGAATGCACTATGCCCCATACCTAGGCAAATATTTAGGGCCCTGGACTCCAAACTGATAGACCTGTACTGGGCAGGCCGATGTAGAAGAGTGGCGCTTGCCATACTGAATCGCACATATGAGGGTGGTGGGCTTGAGGGACCGAGACTGGAGCTCTAATATTATGCACCTCAATTGCAGCACGCTGTGAGATGGTTGGCCAACGAGGACAACTGGGAGAAGAGGTTGCGCCAAGATAGAGTACCCTATAGTGATCTCCCCTCCCTACTACTGGAGAGTGCAGGTACTTCGGACACAGTCCTATATGTGGTAAGACAGACCGCACGCATCTACATCTGGCTAACATTTGTGGGTGGAATCCTGAAGCACGCTGCATCTCACCGGGAATTGTCATGGTGGGATTTTGGGGCAGTCGGTAGGGTGATGTCCAATATGTCATACCGGGCGTGGCAGGATGGGGGTTGCACTGTACTCGCGGACTTGTATCCAGGTGAGAGCTTCATTACGTTTGAACAGGCCTGTGGCGATTTTGGACTGGGACAGGGACAATACATACAATATCCTGATCTGACCAATATACTGAAAGAAATATGGCCTACACATCCATCAATCCCACAGCCCACCCAGACACTAGACATAATACTCACATCCGGAGCCGGCAGGTACCTTATATCATTGTTGTACAAGGCCATGAGGGCAGATGCTAATGACACCCCCAAGGGCTTTTGCCACTTGGAACGCAGACCAGGAGGTGCCCCTGGAGGTCAGGGACTAGAGGACAGTGGGCACTCTCACGCACATGATTTCTTGTAACGCCTGCTTCCTGCTAGTCCACTAAAACTATACACATTGCACATACATGACCCGCAGAGATTACATCGCATGGCTCCCGATAGGTCCAACTCCTGCCCTAAGTGCCACAAAGAAGGGGCCAATTTCCTGCACTTAAAATGGGAATGTCCCATGGTTCTGCACTTTTGGTCTGAGGAAGTGGAGAGGGTCAGAGGGAGAGTTAGTAGATGGGTACTATTGACGCCCACTCATTGCTTGCTGAGGTTGATGCGTAAACCCAAAAAACAAAGCAAGATGGCGTATAGGCTCCAGCAACTGCTATTAGTGTTAGCAAGGCACAGTATTGCAATTGTTTGGATGGGGGTACGGGCACCTGAGAGCTCAGCATGGATAAGAGATGTGCGTGAATGGACGCTTGCTGAGGAGATTCACATGAAAAGGTGTGGTAGAGATGAAAAATTAGAGGACGACTTAAGGGTCTGGAGGGAGTTTTGTCACGGCCTGCTAGCTGAGGACCTCCAGGCATGTTCAAAAAGTGCATCTGAAGGGAGCAACCACACAAATTCTGATGGGGAGGGGATTAAATGATTGGGCTTTGGGGTAAAATTCGGATTGGGTGTTTACGGATTGTCCTATGGGTGTAACCACCATGATGCATTTATGCGCTCATTTTTATCTGCTTTCTTCGGAGTGCACACCTGTATTATGTAAAATATACAAAATGTATAAATAAAGTTTATTTAAAAAATCATAATTTTAGTAGTTTGAGATTATTTTCATTGACCACTGTTAGAAATGGCTATTTCTGGTAGGCTAAGGCTGACGCCAAAGCCAGCCAGAAACCACCATTCTAGTCAGGGCAAGGGAGTCACATGCCAAGATAACCCCTGCTCACCCCCTTGGTAGCTTGGCACGAGCAGTAAGGCTAAACTCGGAGGCAATGTGTAAAGTATTTGCGCCAGCACACAACAGCAACAACATACTAGGCACACCACAAAAGGAACTCCACACAAGGTTATATTAAAATTACTTTTGTATTGTCCAAACACATCAGATAGAAATCACACATGTACATTGTGCCAACTGGCACGGGCAATATTCATAAGGGATTATTTACAGGACAGGGCCATATGGGCCACTGTCAGAATCAACACTTTTAGAAATAGAAATACTGTCAAGAAATTAGAATAAAGGATATAAAATCACTGTAGCACAAAATAACAGTTATAAATCACAACCAGTAACTACTGGTAAAGGCAGGTACACACTACGCAATACTAATAACCATAGGCCTAGATCACGCATGGACACATAACCTCTCTAGTATAAACTATACTAGGCAAAACACAACCACCTAATTATAAAATACATTTAGGGGTAGAAGCAAGAACACATTACACATGATGCATCAAAAACACATTCAGCGGTGTAGGGAAAAAGGTAAACACATGATGCATAAAACATTCAGAGGTGTAAGGAAAGAAAACACATGATGCACAAAAACATTCAGGGGTGTAAGATCAAGGTGCGTAATCATATTAAATGCATTACATTTCCTAGCACCATATCACATTGCGCAAAACTCACATTAGGCAATACCATCACATAGATAATCACATTGCGCCTAAATAAAAGTCACATACCAGCCCCCATCTAATAAAGGGACTAAGGAGCCCTGTGTCCAGAATGTCAGGGCGCGCTGCCATGCAGCACCAGTCAAGGGTGCGCCACGGGCGCAAAACCTAAACGGTGCAGGTGCCCACTACTTGCTGGGCACCTGGGAACATCCCAAGACCTAAACGGTGCAGCTGCCCACTAATTGCTGGGCAGCTGGGAATCACCAAAACTGCGCCAGGGCCCTCACTGGCCCTAGAATCAAAGCTGCGCCAACTGGGAGCCACACAGGCTCTGACATCAAACACTGCGCACGTTGGAGCCACACAGGCTCTGGACATCACACATGATCAAACGTTGGAGCCACGCAGGCTCTAAAAACACTGGTGTCCCCCAAGAGCCTCACGGGGCTCTTAACATCTCGCAGGCAGGAGGGGGCGGGCACCGGCAATGTGCCCCGACGCCCCCCCTAGATAAAATGGCCCCCGGAGCCTATCTAGGCTCTCCAAACAAATGTTGCGCTTCTGAGCCTCTCGGGGCTCTGGACAAATGCGGGGCCAAACAGCGGCGGAGCCTATCAGGCTCGAAATCATAATATCCCCCAGAGCCCTCTCGTGGGCTCCTCCACACATGGGCCTCTTGGCTCGAAATAACCAATCTGCCCCCTGAGCCTCAGAGGCTCTCTAAACAATTATGCCCCCACGTTGGAGTGGGAGCCTCGAGGCTCTAATTACCGTTGGGGCGACCCGCTGCCAACTGGGGCCGCCCTGACTCTGTGCCTCGCAACCGGCACCACGATAGTCCACTAGCTCCCTCGTGGAGCAGAACAGCCATGCCCCACTCTGCCCGGTCCAACCTAGACTCACCGGGTTTCCTCAGGCAGCGAGGGGCTACTCTGGGCAGCGCGGGGCTCTCCTTCCTCCAACGGAGCCCCGCCTGCGCCTTCCGCCGCCTCGGCTCTTCTTCTCCGGGGCTCCCTCAGCACATGGGGGCCCCGCAACAGGCCACGCTACCTCTTCTCTTCCCGGGGCTCCCTCCAGATCACGGGAGCCCCGGGCGGCCATCACTCCTCTCCGCCTCTTCTCCCAGCCGCACTTCCTCTCTCATGGCAGGCCCCGCCTTCGTCACGGCCGGGCCTGCCTGACTTCCGGTTTTCGAGGGCCGCCAATGGCAGCGCGGCCCTCGGTGGGGAGGCGGGCGCAGCGCCTCCTTCAAGGTCTCCGGGCCGGCGGCGGTGATTCCACGAGGCACAACATGAGGGGTGGGCACCCTCGATAATAATTATAAAAATAAAAGCGCTATTAAGCGCTTGGGGCCAGTACAGCGCTCCTAGCTCTGTAAGCACAAATAAAGCGCTCTCAAGCGCTTGGGGGAAATAAAGCGCTCCAAAGCGCTAGAAAACAGGCAGAGCGCTCTCAGGCGCTCAGGGGGAAGCACAGCGCTTCCAGGCGCTAGAAATACAAATCAAGCGCTCCCTGCAGGAAAATGCAGCTTCTCCATGCTGCAAAGGTCCCAGAGATTCCCAGGGGGCAAAGCCAAGTCCCCCCCATCAGCCCAAGCAAGGCAGAGGGGTCGCCCAGGAGTCCTCCAGGCATCCAGGAAAGTCCATCAGGTGTCCAGGGGCTGGGCAGGGCCCAGGGATTCCCCTCGGCCCAAGCAGCAGCACGCCCCTGGCAGATTCAAGTCCAAAAACAAGAACATTTTGGAAGGGGACACAGCCCCTTCTTATACAGAGAAAAGTCTTTGAAGTCTTTGTGCAGGCAGTGTGAGAACCAGCTATAACTGGTTATAGGGAAGTCCTTTCAGTATCAGGGACAGAGGTGACAGTCTCCCAGCGGGTAGGTGGAGCCAGCATTGTGGCAGGCAGGCACAGCCTCATTCACTCCCAGGTGCTATCTCCTCCCACTTCCCTGGCAGCAGATGCTGCCTTTCATCCACGGGCTGACTCAGACAACCTCCTGGGGCTCCCCAGCCCCTGTCATCCTCAAACCAGACTGTCAATCCACAAGCAGGCCCAGGCACTCCTGGGCCAGGCTCACCAGCCAATCACACGCCAGCCCCAGACTACACAAATATGCCAACTTCTTAAAAGTGGCACTTCTAGACTAGACACAACCATGCCGCATACACCATTACGCAGCATTCAATCTCAAGAGTTCGCACATATCAAACTCGACCCTGCACTCCCCACACATCAGGAACTACCATGGGCATACATATTCCCCATTCATTCCTATGGGAGGGCAGGTCACTCACCACAAATACACAGAGAGCTCACGCACTTTACACTGTATCACAGTGAAAAAGTGCGCCAAGGCCTAAAATCACCACCGCCAGGTTCCAGAAACAGGCTAGGAAAAAGCAAAAAGTCTCAGGGTGAACTTGCCAAAAGGGCCGGGTCCAACACAACCCCCTTCCAGCCAAAACGCAGGGTAGACCAATCACTCCACTGATGGGCTTCACTGCTTTGGGAGACAAAACACGGACACGGGCCCGCACGGCAGGGACACCCTCCAGTTTTTCGCCACTCTGAACCCACATAGATTTCCCGCAACAAAAGCTCTCTGGCACAACTAGAATACCCCACTGGTACTCTCTAGTCATCCACAGCCAGGACCAGGCCCTAGGCCATCCACATATCACAGGTCCTAACCAATCCACAGAGTGGGGGGCAGTAACTCCTGGCGCACAATAGCCATTCTCCACTCTCCCTCTCAGTGTAGCTACAACTACCACTGATCCTTCAACCCAGGGACCATACCCTCAGGCTGACCAGAGGTCACGGGCAAGAATGCCCCACCCCACCTCTACTTCTGGGTTTCCGCACCCTCACAGGGAAGCACCCACCAGAACACAATTCTCCTACCAGTTCAGGACCTCACTCCATCACTGGTCTACCACCTGGAAACTATTTCACTTCGAAGGTACAAAGCACACAGCACAGTTCCTCTTCAAGCAGGTGGGGGGACACAGCACACAGCAAAATCCCCTTTCCTCCACCTTAGTAGAAACAACAGACTGCAGGTGAGCCCCAGATCACACAGCAAGGGCAGCCCCCTCAATCTCTTCAGCTGATCTACTTTGACAGAGATTCCTTCTTGACCTGGAAGCTTCCTAATCTCCCAACCTAGGATCTAAACTCTCAGGTTGCACCTGGGTCAGAAGTACACCGTCCCTCTGCACCCCCTTCCAGAGTTCTGCACCCTCCACTTAGGAACGGTACTACCCAACGCCAGGACCGCCGGAGTTCTGGTTACAGACACTCCCCGTCCTCTAGACACAGGTAGATCCTCCTCAAATGAGCTGTAAGTACAGACTAGGCCCTTGACCTGGCGCTCCCTGGGGAACCCTCCAGGCCCAGAGACAGGGTTTCGGGCCAACGTGGGACACACCGTCCCACACTCACCCCGCCTCCACTGAGACAGGACGTGAGCCCCTACACCCCTACCATCCTAATGGAACCTAGCTGGGCTACACATGAACCTCTTCACCTACACAGGATCATCAGATACACAAGCCACTACTTTTAGAATCACTCCCTAATGCCTCTGCAAGACATCTAGCACACCGCCAGACATCCACCTTCTTGTCCAGTGCCTCTGCAGGACCTCCTGCACACCACCTGAGGTACACCTCCCGTGCAAGCTCCTTTAAAAAAAACTCACACCAACTCCTCCAGTTAACGGCACCACTCATCCACACACTCCCCCTCCAGACTGGTGAGACAGTTCCCCACTGCCTATGACTCTCCACCTGTACCCCTCTTACTGAGCCCCAGGCACCATACTCTGGGAACTGGCAATGGGATTTCACTCACTGGACACCGTTTAGCTGCCACCACTGGATCCTACCATACTGGGGAATCCAGACACACACACACTACACTCAGGGGATAACCACCCTCCCGAGCAAGTCATTTCTCCTCCACACTCCCTCTCTTCCATCTACCCACACAGGGACATGAATTGGGCACTGGACCCAGCAAGGGATTCCTGATCTATGGGAACCTCCCCCTCTACTGGCGTCCCGCCCTGTCACTTTCTCTCATCTGCCACTAAACATAAAAGCGCAGGAACACCATCTGAAAATAACACTCTTGAGGAAAAACAAAATCATAAACAATAATCCCAAACATGTGACTATCTAAAAAATGCAGAGTTTTTGTAATGTAGCCAGCTGTCGCTGTGGCACTGCGCAAACACAAGTCCAAATCCGCACCGCTGACCAACAATGTTAGAAATGGCTATTTCTGGTAGGCTAAGGCTGACGCCAAAGCCAGGCAGAAACCACCATTCTAGTCAGGGCAAGGGAGTCACACGCCAAGATAACCCCTGCTCACCCCCTTGGTAGCTTGGCACGAGCAGTAAGGCTAAACTCGGAGGAAATGTGTAAAGCATTTGCGCCAGCACACAACAGCAACAACATACTAGGCACACCACAAAAGGAACTCCACACAAGGTTATATTAAAATAACTTTTGTATTGTCCAAACACATCAGATAGAAATCACACATGTACATTGTGCCAACTGGCACGGGCAATATTCATAAGGGATTATTTACAGGACAGGGCCATATGGGCCACTGTCAGAATCAACACTTTTAGAAATAGAAATACTGTCAAGAAATTAGAATAAAGGATATAAAATCACTGTAGCACAAAATAACAGTTATAAATCACAACCAGTAACTACTGGTAAAGGCAGGTACACACTACGCAATACTAATAACCATAGGCCTAGATCACGCATGGACACATAACCTCTCTAGTATAAACTATACTAGGCAAAACACAACTACCTAAGAATAAAATACATTTAGGGGTAGTAGCAAGAACACATTACACATGATGCATCAAAAACACATTCAGCGGTGTAGGGAAAAAGGTAAACACATGATGCATAAAACATTCAGAGGTGTAAGGAAAGAAAACACATGATGCACAAAAACATTCAGGGGTGTAAGATCAAGGTGCCTAATCATATTAAATGCATTACATTTCCTAGCACCATATCACATTGCGCAAAACTCACATTATGCAAATACCATCACATAGATAATCACATTGCGCCTAAATAAAAGTCACATACCAGCCCCCATCTAATAAAGGGACTAAGGAGCCCTGTGTCCAGAATGTCAGGGCGCGCTGCCATGCAGCGCCAATCAGGGGTGCGCCACGGGCGCAAAACCTAAACGGTGCAGGTGCCCACTACTTGCTGGGCACCTGGGAACATCCCAAGACCTAAACGATGCAGCTGCCCACTAATTTCTGGGCAGCTGGGAATCACCAAAACTGCGCCAGGGCCCTCACTGGCCCTAGAATCAAAGCTGCGCCAACTGGGAGCCACACAGGCTCTGACACCAAAAACTGCACACGTTGGAGCCACACAGGCTCTGGACATCACACATGATCAAACGTTGGAGCCACGCAGGCTCTAAAAACACTGGTGTCCCCCAAGAGCCTCACGGGGCTCTAAACATCTCGCAGGCAGGAGGGGGCGGGCACCGGCAATGTGCCCCGACGCCCCCTAGCTAAAATGGCCCCCGGAGCCTATCTAGGCTCTCCAAACAAATGTGGCGCTTCTGAGCCTCTCGGGGATCTGGACAAATGCGAGGCCAAACAGCGGCGGAGCCTATCAGGCTCGAAATCATAATAGCCCCCAGAGCCCTCTCGTGGGCTCCTCCACACATGGGCCTCTTGGCTCGAAATAACCAATCTGCCCCCTGAGCCTCAGAGGCTCTCTAAACAATTATGCCCCCACATTGGAGTGGGAGCCTCGAGGCTCTAATTACCGTTGGGGCGACCCGCTGCCAACCGGGGCCGCCCTGACTCTGTGCCTCGCAACCGGCACCACGATAGTCCACTAGCTCCCTCGTGGAGCAGAACAGCCATGCCCCACTCTGCCCGGCCCAACCCAGACTCACCGGGTTTCCTCAGGCAGCGAGGGGCTCCTCTGGGCAGCGCGGGGCTCTCCTTCCTCCAACGGAGCCCCGCCTGCACCTTCCGCCGCCTCGGCTCTTCTTCTCCGGGGCTCCCTCAGCACATGGGAGCCCCGCGACAGGCCGCGCTACCTCTTCTCTTCCCGGGGCTCCCTCCAGATCACGGGAGCCCCGGGTGGCCATCACTCCTCTCCGCCTCTTCTCCCGACCGCACTTCCTCTCTCATGGCAGGCCCCGCCTTCGTCACGGCCGGGCCTGCCTGACTTCCGTTTTTCGAGGGCCGCCAATGGCAGCGCGGCCCTCGGTGGGGAAGCGGGCACAGCGCCTCTTTCAAGGTCTCCGGGCCGGCGGCGGTGATTCCACGAGGCACAACATGAGGGGTGGCCACCCTCGATAATAAATATAAAAATAAAAGCGCTATTAAGCGCTTGGGGCAAAGTACAGCGCTCCTAGCGCTGTAAGCACAAATAAAGCGCTCTCAAGCGCTTGGGGGAAATAAAGCGCTCCAAAGAGCTAGAAAACAGGCAGAGCGCTCCCAGGCGCTCAGGGGGAAGCACAGCGCTTCCAGGCGCTAGAAATACAAATCAAGCGCTCCCTGCAGGAAAATGCAGCTTCTCCATGCTGCAAAGGTCCCAGAGATTCCCAGGGGGCAGAGCCAAGTCCCCCCCATCAGCCCAAGCAAGGCAGAGGGGTCCCCCAGGAGTCCTCCAGGCATCCAGGAAAGTCCATCAGGTGTCCAGGGGCTGGGCAGGGCCCAGGGATTCCCCTGGGCCCAAGCAGCAGCACGCCCCTGGCCGATTCAAGTCCAAAAACAAGAACATTTTGGAAGGGGACACAGCCCCTTCTTATACAGAGAAAAGTCTTTGAAGTCTTTGTGCAGGCAGTGTGAGAACCAGCTATAACTGGTTATAGGGAAGTCCTTTCAGTATCAGGGACAGAGGTGACAGTCGCCCAGCGGGGAGGTGGAGCCAGCATTGTGGCAGGCAGGCACAGCCTCATTCACTCCCAGGTGCTATCTCCTCCCACTTCCCTGGCAGCAGATGCTGCCTTTCATCCACGGGCTGACTCAGACAACCTCCTGGGGCTCCCCAGCCCCTGTCATCCTCAAACCAGACAGTCAATCCACAAGCAGGCCCAGGCACTCCTGGGCCAGGCTCACCAGCCAATCACACGCCAGCCACAGACTACACAAATATGCCAACTTCTTAAAAGTGGCACTTCTAGACTAGACACAACCATGCCGCATACACCATTACGCAGCATTCAATCTCACGAGTTCGCACATATCAAACTCGACCCTGCACTCCCCACACATCAGGAACTACCATGGGCATACATATTCCCCATTCATTCCTATGGGAGGGCAGGTCACTCACCACACATACACAGAGAGCTCACGCACTTTACACTGTATCACAGTGAAAAAGTGCGCCAAGGCCTAAAATCACCACCACCAGGTGCCAGAAACAGGCTAGGAGAAAGCAAAAAGTCTCGGGGTGAACCTGCCAAAAGGGCCGGGTCCAACAACCACAGGTAGCTATTATTACAGAAAAGTTTGAAGGCCCCTGGATTAAAGATTATAAACCATGAGGAGACTCGCGAGCGCGTGAATCAAGATGGTGGCTCGCTGATGTAGTTCCGGCACACCCGTCTTCACGACAAGGTAATTTAAGCCAATAATTGCAGGATTAACTCTTTTCCTGCTCCTACAACACTTGTTTTAGCAAGTTTTTTCCAGCTAAATTGCTGACTTTTGGACCTCCTGGCTTTCAGCTTCCTCCACCAAGACTTCCCTCAGCTTAACTCCACAGTTCCTGTCAGGGAGGGGGAGTCTGGCACTAGAAGAGGGTGCGGCTTCGGCCTTGGTTTCCTCCCACAGCTGGTTTTAGCTGCTGCACTGGTTTGACATATTCACCTCTATTTTCATTGTAAAGTTGACAATTCCTGCCTGTGTTTATTCATTTTCTTGAGAATGGAAAGCAAGTCTGCAGCAAATAAGCGTAAACTTTGCACTATTTGTTATGTATATTTATCGTTTCTGCATTTATTATTTTTTATTCTCAGCCTGACTTAATGTAAAGCGCTCTGATTTCCACAAGGATCTTGTTCGCGCATATAAGACCTTCAAAATAAATTAAATAAATAAATTACCATGGAAATGCAAAAATATACGGAAAGATATGGGCAGTCTCTCAGACATTTTTACCCCTCACCTACATCATTTATTTACTACATTCACTCAATCTGATTTTCTCGAAGGCTCTTTTACAGAAGCGTTGAGTATAGTTTTACCTAAACTAGATTGTATTGTATTGTATTGTATTAATTTTTGTATAGCGCGATTGCTGCCCAATGGGCGTCCAAGCGCTGAGCATAAAGAACAGGGCTGTGAAAAAGCGGGTTGGTTAGAGCTCAGTGGACCTTGCAAACAGGAGGGTCTTCAATTGTTTACGGAAGGAGAGCAAGTTCAAATTGGACCGGAGTTGTAAAGGCAGTGAGTTCCACAACTTCGAGGCGTTTGGGGAGAACATCCTTCCTCCGGTCCTAGCTCTCCTTACTTTAGGTACCACGGCCAAGAAGGCCTCCGTCGACCGAAGGGTTCTCTTTGGGTGGTAATGGGTGACTAAGTTGGCATTGATTGCGGGACCTGTTTTCCAGAAGGCCCGAAGGGCAATGCATAATGCTTTGAATGCCACTCTCTGCCTTACTGGCAGCCAGTGTAGGCTTTTTAATGTGGGTCTGGCTGACTGAGTACGTGGGATTTGTAGCAGGGTGCGGGCAGCACAGTTCTGTACCACTTGTAACTTTCGTAATGTCATCTCGGGGGCTCCCACGTAAAGGGCGTTGTTCGAGTCTAGCCGGGACTGAATCAAGCCTTGCATTGCTACTTGTTTGGCTTCCATTGGCAGAAGAGGTAGGACTTTCCTCAATATTCTGAGCAAGCCGAAGCATGTAGCAGAGAGCTTAGTGGCCTGAGTGGAGAAGGAAAGGTTTTTGTCGAGCCATACTCCTAGGCTTTTTACACTTTCCTTGGGAGTAGGAGGGGTCCCCAGGCAGGGGGCCATAGGGAGGTGAAGGACACTGGCAGTGCTGGGCCCAGGAGCATGAGCTCAGTTTTATCTCCATTAAGTTTTAGTGAGGAGGATGTCATCCACTCCTTGACATCCTCTAGACACTTCATCAGACCTTCCGATGTTTGCCTGTTGCCCTCTTGAGCCAGGGAAACCACTAGCTGGGTATCGTCAGCATATGATATGATTTTAATACCGTATGGTTCGACGACCCCAGCCAGTGGTCTCATGTATATGTTGAACAGTGCAGGGCTCAAAGAGGAGCCCTGCGGCACCCCACAGCTAAGTGATTTTCTAGCTGACACTGTTTTCCCATCGAAGATCTGGAAGGATCTGTTGGTCAAGAAGGAGTCAAGCCACTTCAATGCAACTTCTGTTACTCCGACATTGCGTAGACGGTTCAGCAATGTGGCATCGCTGACCGTGTCAAAGGCTGCACTTAGGTCAAGGAGGATCACTGCCACTGATCCTCCCTGATCTAGTACCCTTCGTGTTTCTTCGGTAACCGCTAGCAAGGCGGTCTCAGTACCATGTCTGGGTCTGAAGCCTGTCTGGGTCGAGTCCAATAACGAGTTGTTTTCAAGAAATTGGACTAATTGAGTGTTGATATACTTCTCCAGGACCTTGCTTATCCAGGGAAGTAGTGAGATAGGGCGGTAACTGGAGTAATCGTCTGGGTTGAGATTGTTTTTTTTTAATATTGCCCGGACCATGGCTCTCTTCCATGCCTTGGGCACTATGCAGGAGGAGATGGAGGAATTTAGTAGGTCTAGAATGACGGGCAGGGTGGCTTGGCTTGCCTGGAGTAATATCTCAGGTGGGGCTGGGTCACGGGGGGAGCCAGATTTGACTTGGCGTGCCAATTGGTGGAGGGTGTCACGGTCAAGTGGGGGGAAATATTCTAAATAAGTCTGGTCTGGGGGGGGGAGATACTTGCAAATGTTTGAATGACTGTTCCTGAATTGGTGGCTGCTGTTGGGAAAGAGGAATAGATCTGGGTGACTGTATTGTGAAAGAAATCCGCTAGTTCATTACATTGTTCTTGTGTTTTTGTCAGGGGGGGGGGCGTGTTCACTTTAGTGCATTTTTTCAATACTTGAAAGATTTCCCTGGGTTTGGACTTGGCTTCCATGATTTTATCTGCAAAGTAAGTAGCCTGGGCTGCCCTAACCCCGTCTCTATAGGCCTTAATAGCCTCTTTGTATTGGGACTTTTTTTCAGGAAGGAAGTTTAGTCGCCACGCTCTCTCTCGTTTCCTACAGAGGCGTTTTTGTTCTCTTAGGGTGTCCGAGAACCAGGTGGCTGATTTGTGCAGCCTCTTTGGCAAAGATCTCCGGGAAGGGAGAATGGTATCTAGTGTGTCCCTAATCCAGCCCTCATAATTTTTGTATGCTAGGTTAGGGTCTATGCAGGGGGGTGGGCGAGTGGAGTCTAGGTTGTGGGACACCCCCGCGCCGCACGGCCACCAGCTGCTGCGTGTGCCCCTTGCCTGCCTTGTGCCTCGCTGCTGCCTCGTTTGCCGGTTGCCGGCTGCCGCCGCTGCGGTTGTTTTTGCCCTTTGTTTTGACGATAATTTGTGCCTGCTTTGTTTTACTCTGATTTTGCCCTTGTTTTTTCGATTATTTGTGCCTGTTTTGTTTTAATTTCATTTTCCCCGTGTTTTGCTTTTCCTTCCTTGTTGGCCGCCTACCTCGCCGCCCTCCGCCCTCCCTTCCCGCCAACGCCGCTTTTCCCCGCCCTTTTTCTATTCTGTACCCTCCCCGCTCCCGCCTCCCAGCTGCTCCGCCCACCCGCGCACTTGGCCTTAAATGGCGACCGTGCGACGCAGGTGAGTGTGACCCACTTGTGGGACACCCCCGCGCCGCACGGCCACCAGCTGCTGCGTGTGCCCCTTGCCTGCCTTGTGCCTCGCTGCTGCCTCGTTTGCCGGTTGCCGGCTGCCGCCGCTGCGGTTGTTTTTGCCCTTTGTTTTGACGATAATTTGTGCCTGCTTTGTTTTACTCTGATTTTGCCCTTGTTTTTTCGATTATTTGTGCCTGTTTTGTTTTAATTTCATTTTCCCCGTGTTTTGCTTTTCCTTCCTTGTTGGCCGCCTACCTCGCCGCCCTCCGCCCTCCCTTCCCGCCAACGCCGCTTTTCCCCGCCCTTTTTCTATTCTGTACCCTCCCCGCTCCCGCCTCCCAGCTGCTCCGCCCACCCGCGCACTTCGCCTTAAATGGCGACCGTGCGAACGCGCAGCGGGCGCGCCGATTGTGCGCCGAAGGCGCGCCAAAGGTAAGCCCGTCTGCGCCCGTCCGCGCCTGGACCGCGCCCAGGGCCAGGACCCCTGGCCCACGAAGATCCCGACCGACCCGCCTGATGTACTCCGCCGCCACCCTCGCCGCTCTCAACCACGGCCGACTCCCAGAATGCCATCAAGCCACTCCAAAACGTACCCACGGAACTTTCAGCTGCCACGCCTGCAAGTTCTCCTGCATCCGGACCTGCCCCGCACCAGCTCTCGCCAAGTCGAACACCAGCAGCACCCACCTCAAGTGCATCCTGCTCAACACCCGCTCCGTCCACAGACACACCATCGAACTCTGGAACCTCCTAGACGCCACAGCCCCTGACGTTGCCTTCCTCACGGAGACCTGGATGAACGCCTCCTCAGCTCCCGACATCGCCATCGCTATCCCAGAGGGCTACAACATCGTCCGGAGGGACCGAAACGCCAACCAGATGGGAGGAGGCATCGCCATCATCCACAGGAGCACCATCCGTCTCACGACCAGCACCGACAACACCCTGACCAGCGCCGAACACCTGCATTTCCAGATCCACACCAACCCGAACACCACCCTCAGAGGCACTCTGATCTACCGACCCCCTGGTCCACGCACGCAATTCAGCGAGGACATCGCCGACTTCGTCAGCCCGCATGCCCTCCCCTCCGCTGACTACATCCTCCTGGGAGACCTCAACTTCCATCTGGAAAACAACAACGACCGCAACACCAGCACCCTGCTCGACAACCTCGCCAACCTGGGACTCAAGCAACTGGTGTCCACCCCCACCCACCGCGCCGGACACACACTCGACGCCGTCTTCTCATCCAGCACAGACATCGACTTCAGCCACGCCACAGAGCTTCAATGGACGGACCACAGCTGCGTCCACTTCACCTTCAAGAGAACGACGACCCACCAACACCAGCAACAGGTCGCCCGCAGAAGCTGGAACAAGATCACAGCAGTCCAGCTCGCCACCTCCCTGAGCCAGCACCCTCCTGCCAGCTCAGCGAACCCCAGCCAGGCCGCCGACAACCTCACGAAGTGGATCAGCAACTGCGCGGACGAACTCGCCCCTCTGAGGACCCCGCCTAGCAGACCCGGCAGCAAGAAGACCCCATGGTTCACCGACGAACTCAAGAGCTCCAAGAAGAACTGCCGAGCCCTCGAGAAAGTCTGGAAAAGGGAACCGACACCGGACAACAGGACCTCCTACAAACTTGCCACCCGGAAACACCACCAGCTGATCCGCGCCGCCAAGAAAACAGCATTTAAGGACCGGTTGGACAACAACGCACACAACTGCAAGGAACTCTTCAACATCGTGAAAGAGCTTTCCAACCCCAGCGCAGGAAACAACGACGTCACCCCATCGCAAGACCTCTGCAACTCCCTCGCTTCATACTTCCACAACAAGATCACGGACATACACAGCAGCTTCAACAACCAACCAACGCACACCATGACCGAACAACCACCCCCCACCACCACCCTCCACGCCTGGACCCCGATCAGCACCGAAGACACCATCCGCACGATGAACTCCATCCACTCCGGATCACCGACCGACCCCTGCCCTCACCACGTCTTCAACAAGGCCGACGCTGTCATCGCACCCCACCTGCGAGACATCATCAACACATCCTTCGACACCACCATCTTCCCTGAGAGCTGGAAACACGCCGAACTCAGCGCTCTACTCAAGAAACCAACAGCGGACCCCACCGACCTCAAGAATTACCGCCCCATCTCGCTTCTCCCGTTTCCAGCCAAAGTCATCGAGAAGACCGTCAACAAGCAGATGGCCGCCTTCCTCGAGACGAACGGATCCCTCGACCCCTCACAGTCCGGCTTCCGAGCCAACCACAGCACCGAGACCGCCCTCATCGCCGCCACCGATGACATCCGAGCCCTGATGGACAATGGAGAAACAGCGGCCCTCATCCTCCTAGACCTCTCCGCGGCATTCGACACTGTCTGCCACCGCACCCTAGTGCAGCGCCTCAGCAACGTCGGAATTCAGGAGAAGGCACTGGAATGGATCATCTCCTTCCTCGACGGAAGAACACAGAGAGTCCGCCTACCACCGTACAAGTCAGAGGCCTCCGAAGTCATCTGCGGCGTCCCCCAAGGATCATCTCTGAGCCCCACCCTCTTCAACGTCTACATGAGCCCCCTCGCGGCCATCGTACGCAAACACAACCTCAGCATAATCTCCTACGCCGACGACACCCAGCTGATCCTCTCCCTGACCAACGACCCCGCCGCCGCCAGAGCCAACCTGCACGAAGGGATGAAAGAGGTAGCCGAGTGGATGACGATCAGCCGCCTGAAACTGAACTCGGACAAGACGGAGGTCCTCATCCTGGGCTCCTCACCCTCCGCCTGGGACGACTCCTGGTGGCCTCCCGCCCTGGGCACCGCACCCAAACCGACAGACCATGCACGCAACCTGGGCTTCATCCTGGACTCCTCCCTCTCCATGACCAGGCAAGTAAACAACGTCTCCTCGGCGTGCTTCAACATCCTACGCATGCTACGGAAGATCTTCTGGTGGATCCCCACCGAGACCAGGAAGACCGTCACCCAGGCCCTCGTCACCAGCCGTCTGGACTACGGCAACGCCCTATACGCCGGTACCACCGCCAAGCTCCAGAAGAGACTCCAGCGGATCCAGAACGCCTCAGCCAGACTCATCCTCGACATCCCACGAACCAGCCACATCTCCGGACATCTGAGAGACCTTCACTGGCTCCCCGTCAACAAAAGAATCACCTTCCGCCTCCTCACCCACGCACACAAAGCCCTACACAACCAAGGCCCGAGCTACCTCAACAGCCGAGTCAACTTCTACGCTCCCAAACGCCACCTCCGATCAGCCAACCACGCCCTCGCCGCCGTCCCCCGCATCCGAAGAGCGACTACAGGAGGAAGGTCCTTCTCCCACCTGGCCGCCAAGACCTGGAACTCCCTCCCGACCGACCTGCGCCTGACCCAAGACCACCTCTCCTTCAGGAAGAAGCTGAAGACCTGGCTGTTCGAGAAGTAGCGGCACCCCCCCCCCCCCCAGCGCCTTGAGACCCTACGGGTATGTAGCGCGCTTTATAAGTGTCACTGATTGATTGATTGGTTAGTTTTCCAACATTCCAAAGGTAGTTTTGCCCAGTTTCTCTTCGTTATGGTTTGGGGGGTGGCCAGGGGGGTCTTGATAGTGAGCCAGGTAAGCGGAATTAAAAAATGGTCCGTCCAGGGGAGGCGAATGGGTTGCCCCACCACCAAATCGGTGCAATTGCTGAAGATAGGGTCAAGGAGGTTACCCTTTTCATGGGTTGGAGCTGTGACCAGCTGGGTTAGTTGTAAGGCTGCTAGATCATCTGTGAGTTCCAAGGCAGTATGATCTGTGGGGGAGTTAAAATGGAAATTAAGGTCTCCTAGAACCGTGTAATTAGCGGCTGTCATGCTTCGATTGGCTATAATTTCTGGAAGGGATCTATGGAACAGCTTGTCTGGTTCTGGGGGGCGATATATCAGAGTGCCGGAGAAGGAGCTGTTCGCCGTGAAATCTATACTAAATGCTAGATTCTCGCACTCAGGAATAGTTTCAGTTGTCACGCGACAGTGATACTGGTCTTTAAGAATGATAGCCAGGCCTCCTCCTCTCCCCTTTGTCCGGTCTCGTCTATGGATTTGAAAGCCAGGGGGAAGGGCAGAAACTATGTCTGGCTCTGATTGGGACGTAAGCCACGTCTCGGTAAGGAAGATAGCGTCTGGTTTGCGCTCTTCTAGTAGCAGGGCAATTTGTGTGCTATGCCTTGGTAGTGAACGGCAGTTTAGCACATACATGTAATATTCCTGCGTCGTGCCTGACGGCGTGGTGTTTAAAAAAGGGTGTTTACATCCACGGCATCGGGAGGGGAGTTCAGCCGGTGAATAGACGTGTGTACAGTATGTAGCGGCAGCAAGTCCTATGTTGTGGATTGCCGCTGAGCTGTACGTCCTGACCTGGGTAGTGTCGGGGCCAGGGGGGGTGGCCCCTGGTCCCGTAAGGTCGCAGACGGGCGCAGACGGGCTTGCCTTTGGCGCGCCTTCGGCGCACCGCCGGCGCGCCCGCTCCGCCCGTCCGCTGCGCTTCCGGAAATGGCACATTCTTATATATCAAGAGGGGGGGTGTGGCCTGTGTCAGTGGGCGTAGCCCGGGGGTTCCCGGCGATTGTCCTGTGACCCGCTTCAGCACCTGACTCGGCTGCGCGGGGAGGAAATCACAAGAGGGGCAAGAGTCAAGAGGATTTTTAAGAACACAAGGTATCACAACAATTTAAAAACGTAATCTTTTAAAATTGCTTCCTGCTCTCGGCTTTCCGCCTCAAGAGCTCTGTCTCAGTAAGGTCTGATTTTAAGAACACAGGGTATCACAACAATTTAAAAAACGTAATCTTTTAAAAATTGCTTCCTGCTCTTGGCTTACCGCCTCAAGAGCTCTGTCTCATACAAGCGCTGCCCAAAAGCGCGCCTAGATATGGTTAAGGGGGCGTGGCCTGTGTCAGTGGGCGTAGCCCGGGGGTTCCCGGCGATTGTCCTGTGACCCGCTTCAGCACCTGACTCGGCTGCGCGGGGAGGAAATCACAAGAGGAGCAAGAGTCAAGAGGATTTTTAAGAACACAAGGTATCACAACAATTTAAAAATGTAATCTTTTAAAATTGCTTCCTGCTCTCGGCTTTCCGCCTCAAGAGCTCTGTCTCAGTAAGGTCTGATTTTAAGAACACAGGGTATCACAACAATTTAAAAAACGTAGGGCCATATGTAGGTGGTCGAATACCGGTCGGTAACACCGAAAAAGGCCAGTTTTCGTTGTTACCGACCGGTAATTAGCCATGTGAGATGTACGTAATACCGAATTGAATCGTTAATAACGAATCGGTAATAAATTACCGATTCGTTATTTTCCGAATCAAAATTACCGAAACAAATATTACCTAATCGGAAATAACGATTCGGAACAATCCCCAAAAAAGCTATGTAGCAAACCTCGGTATTACTGAAATTGACCGGATTCGGTAATAACGAATCGGTATTTACCACTTTTCAGGAGCATGTGGTAATCAGGTGGAGTGCATAAAAACAGGCCCAAAATGCATCAGTGGGAACACAATGGCAGGACTCTACCTCATTGCAAGGCGGCTACGCTTGAGAGCAGCAGGAGTAAGGATCTGGAGACGGGAGGAGCAGGTGTACAGATTGCGCATCACATTGTTCCACTTGACAGAAGCAGAAATTCATGAAAGATACAGACTGCACCCTGATACCATCCTGGAGCTAATACGGGACCTAAAACCCTATCTGGAGCATCAGACACCAAAGGCCCACGCTGTCCCCACCCATGTCCAGGTTCTCTGCTGCCTGCACCTCCTTGCATCAGGAAGTTTCCAGGGTGTGATTGCTGCAGTGGGTGGAGTGTCACAGAGCTGTTTGTCCCGTTTTTTCAACACTTTCCTAGATGCCATGATGGACAGAATGGAACACTACATTTCCTTCCCCAGTACACAGGCGGAGCTGCAGAGGACCAAGCTGGAGTTCTACCAAATGGCACACTTTCCACACGTCATCGGCTGCATAGATGGGACCCATATACCCATCTGCCCACCTGCAGCTAGTGAATACATTTACAGGAACCGCAAATCCACCCACTCCATCAATGTACAGGTGATATGTGATGCCAAGTTCTTAATTACTGACATCGTGGCCAAATTCCCCGGGAGTAGCCACGACGCGTACATCTTCCGGAACAGTGGCATCCATACCCGTTTGCTTGCAGGTGAATTTGGAGACGGATACATACTAGGTAAGTAAATGTGACACACTCTGATGTACACCCTGGCTAAAGCTATTGATCACACAACATAATGCCACTTACATCTGTACATAGGTGACAGCGCATATGCCCTCCGCCCGTATCTACTCACACCTTATCTCAACCCAACCACCCCGAGGGAGAGGAGATACAATGTGGCACATAGGAGCACACGCAACGTGGTGGAGCGCACGTTTGGATTGCTCAAAAGCAGATTCCGTTGCCTCCACAAAACTGGAGGTGCACGTCTCTACAGCCCCATCAAATGTTGCAAGATTATTGCTACATGTGCAATGCTACACAATCTGGCCATCAAAAAAGGAACAGCAGTGGAACTGACTGACTCAGATGACGAGGACGAGGACAACCCTCAGCCAGAGCCCAGCACAGCAGGTGTTGCTATTGAACATGATGGGAGACAGAGACGGGCAGAGATAACGGCAAACTATTTCTGAGTGAGTAACGACACAGAGCCAGTTCCAGTTACATTTCAAGGTGTTTATTAGGCACACCCCCAGTAATGTGAGCAATCTCCAATTGGACATGGGTTACATCACCCATCTCATGCTTGGCAACAGCCATTGGTCCTTACTTCTTGCGGCCACGTGCTGCCCGTGACCGTTCCCTATCTACACTGTCCGGTGTGTCGGACTGTTCATGTGAAGGCACGTTACGTTCACTACGCCTTCTGAACTCGGTGGGTGAGGGCGTGATGCTACCACGGCTGGTGGCCTCCTCACTGTCCCCCCCCTTCCTTTGTGGCGGCCTAAGCATTCTGCATTTGCTCTAGCACTGAGGTCAAGGACACCATCCCCCTGGCCACATCCCTGCTGCAATGCGCCATCTCCTCCTGCATGGCGATGGACCTGCGACACATCAGTGATGTTGAAGTGGCGAGCCGGTTCACCGACTTGGTATAGGCCTGGAGCCTCTGTCTCTCCCTGCGCCTGGCTAGACGGTCCTGCTCAAGCTGGCTGCAGAGGTTGTCCACCGAAGTAGCCACTCTTTCCATTCCTGCACTCATGTTCTCCCCCATAGCACTGATGCCCTTCTCCATCCTGTGCATATGCTTGTTCATGTGTGCCACCTCCCTGTGTATTGACTTCAGTTCTTTCCATTGCAGGCGCTGGACCTTCAGCATGTTGCCTTCCAGTCCTGCGAACACACTGTCACCCAGCTCGGCTGCCTCTGGACTGTCCGGCCTTGCCCTGCGGCGTCTGGATGAGATGTGGGCACCCTTGGATGCAGAACTACACCTCTCCATGTTGGATCTTTCCCCTATGGGACTTTGTTCGCCCCCTCTGCCCTCCTCATCTGACTCCTCCATCTGCTGGAGGGTGGCCACGGCATGCCTCCTGCCTGACTGTGGGGGTGGTGGTGTTGGTGATCTTCGCAGTGGAGACTGTGTGAGAGGGGATTGTGGACTTCCCTGGCGCTGTGGTGATGGCTGTGGTGGTGGAATAGATGGCCGTGATGACGCAGAGCTTGTGGTCCCTGCAGGCCTGCTGGCGTCTTCATTTTGCCTCCCCTCCGGCCTGGCTGACTTAGCTCGGCTGCTCTCTGCTGCACTGCGAGATGACTCGCCTGTAATGACACAAATGTAGATATACTCACTGCTCTGTATGCCATGTGATTTCATTAAACAACATGCCTACAGAGCACAGTGGTTGTCCTGACATTGCCTATTACTTTACCATGCTATTGTGTTTGCTAGCCTGACTGTCCTATTCATGTGTTCCCTCTGACTACATCACCCATAATGCATTGCAGGTATCCAGTAAGACATGGGGTGGAGTGGGAGCCCCTTTGCCACTATGGGGATTGGGGGTGGGGAGGGGGTAGCACAGCATGCTGGGCATGCTTCTTACCTTGTTTTCTAGCTGCTCTGGCGGAGCTGTCGGCGTCTCCCACGCCAATTACACTCTCCTGCTGGATGGTGGATTCAACCATCTGTTCAAGTGGTGTTGGTACTGGGGCTCTGTTTTTCCCTCCTCCGGTTTTTCCAGCCTGCCTCAGTCTCTCTGCCATCCTCAGTTTGGCTGTCTTCCTGAGGTCGTACCACCTCTTCCTGATGTCCTCTATGGTGCGCTGGGTCACACCTATGGCATTGATTTTGTCCCTGATGCCACTCCAGATTTGCCTCTTCTGTGACTCTGGCACTTGGTGGGACTGGGCTCCAGAGAGCTTGTGGTGCTCTTGACTGACATCCTGGATCAGGACCTCCAGCTCCTTGTCACTAAACTTGAGTTTTCTCTTTCTGTCACCTCCCTCCTTCTCCCTGTCCTGGCTTGCCATTGCAATGCTTGTTGTTGTTTTGCAGTCCTGCTTGTGGCTGTGTGGCTGTGTTGCTGCTGGCTCCTCAGCTCACAAGGCTGTCTGCCTGCCTGCCTGCCTCACTGTGAGCTCCAGGTCCTGTGCACCTGGCTGGGTGTTGCCACTTCCTGTTTGGGAGGTAATTGGGTGTATCTGGATTGGCTGATTCAACAAATTACGATTTTTTGAATTACCGATTCGGTATTTCCGATTCGGTAATGGATTCTGTAATACCGATTCGGTATTTCATTCTCATTTTTTACCGATTTGTCCGAAATCGGTATTTAATACCGATTCATAACGAATCGGTAATATTTAACGATTTTTTATCTACATCGCGTATACCGAATCCTTAATACCGATTCGGTAAAATTCGGTATTAAGGATTCGGTATTCTCAATTTACCTACATATGGCCCGTAATCTTTTAAAAATTGCTAAAGACTTGCTAATAGATAAAGACCAAACCAAAGTCTCAAATTATAAACCTATTTCTCCGATAAACCAGGATTTAAAAAATTTTGCAAAGATTCTGGCTACCAGATTAGCTCGAGATTTATCGTCCCATATTTATATAGATCAATCTGGTTTTATGTCAAAACGTTTCTCTGTTAATAACACAAGACTCCTTTTTCATGTTTTTGACAAGGCCTCTACCCTTACATCACCTGCTGGTTTCCTAGCTGTCCATAAAGTTCACTGGCAATTTATTTTTTGAACGCTATCTTCTTTTAATTTTGGTAATAATTGTATAAGGATGATTTCAACTCTGTATGGCTCCCCCTCTGCCCGACTCTTAATTAATAGCCAAATTTCAAGTCCCTTTTCTCTTTATAGATGGACCAGACAAGGTTGTCCACTATCACCTCTTCTATTTTTTTATTAGCAATTAAAACTTTTCTCTCCCACATTTAAATTCTGTAGATTTTGAAGGAATTGTGTTAGCTGATGTTAACCTTAAAACGTCTGCCTATGCAGATGATGTTCTATTGTATCTTAGTAACCCAGCCACATCTCTACCCTCAGTGTTAGACGTTGGACGTAAATATTCTACTGTTTCTGGTTATACCTTGAATACACATAAAACAGATTTTTTTCCCTTGAAAGTTCAGTGCACACCTTTAATATTGAACAATAAGGACATTATCTGGCAAAAAGAGAAAATTAAATATTTAGGTATACTATTCTCACTTCCCTTCAAAAACTCTGTTACTCTCAATTGTGACTATTTATTTACAAAAATGACAGAAAAATTGTCATTGGTCCACACTACATTTATCATGGTGGGGGAAACTTGAAACCATTAAAATAGTATTAGCCCCAATTATTTTCTATCCCTTATCTATGATCCCTGGACAATTGCCTATCTCAATATACAAAAAATAGATAATCTTATTTAAAAATATATATGGAATCACAAACCCCCTTGTTTTGCTTATACTAAACTTAAACTGTCTAAACTGAATGGCTGATTTGGTTTATCCGATTTTTTCAAGTACCATAAAGCGTTTATTTTAAAACAAGCTTCACTTTGGTTCACATGTTCGGATCCCAGCTATTCTCCTAAATGGTTAATGATTGAACGCAAATTAGTGTCCATTTCCTCTCCAATCACTTTTGTCTATGTCTCATTCAAATAATTTTTTTAATCCTCCCCCAACATTGCTTCCACCAAATTTATTATTACTGATTTTGATACATCTTTTTCATTATGTATTTCTGATTCTACTATGATTTCCCTCTGGCACAACCCTAGATTAAAATGTAACAGTACAATTGCATTCTTGAAACTATAGATATCAGCGGGCATTTTCTTCATCAAGGATATTTTAAATAAAATTAAATTTGATTTAACGCCTTCCCAAATGTGCTACCCCAAATTGAAACTCTGGATTCAGTAAGTTGTATTAAAGCTTTTTCTGCTTCTCAACATACTGACTGCAAATTTTATAAGCAACTTAATTGTACTACTGCTCTTTCATTTTTAGTTACCTCTTGGAATGCAGAACTTTCGTTGAATTTCTCATTAAAAGAGTGGAGATAAATATGGACCATCAATATTTCAGGATGGTTTCCTGTATCTCTCTCTCAAACCAACACCTTTATTTTGTTCAATTGTCTATGGACTCCTTATGTTATTTAAAGCTAAACTTATAGACTCCCAACTTTGTTGGTACTGCAAATGTTATGATGGTACTTTGAAGCATATGTTTTTTGAATGTAATGTAATATCTCAATTCTGTAAGATGTTTGGGATATCATTGTTAAAATACTTCCTATTTCTGAGGCTCTCAAGTACAAAGTATGTCTTGGTAAATCTTACGTTCTATCATCCACCTTATTGGAATCCCACTCTAAGCTTTTCAATCTCCTTATTTCTATTACTATTAAATCCATTACTTCCAATTGGAAATCATCTGAAGCAATATCAATCCAAGCATGGTATTCATATGTCACTTTTATTAGATCAGGTGCCCAATTAACTTTCAAGGGACCATTAAACAATACGTCGACATTTCTACAGTTATGGACACCAATTGAGGATTATATTAATATTTATTTATTGATTATTGAGTAACACTATTTGTTTTTATTAGTTGTATTGTATAATTAATGTTTTGACGAGTAGCCTTATTTGTCTAGTTTTTCAATTCTTATAATTTACTACTTTGCGACAATGGTAAATTTTTGGTAAATTGATACTGTTATGGTATAATTTTATGTTTACACTATTTTATTATATATACCAACACTGTATCATTTTTTCTTTGTCTTGTTTACAACAAAACCTAAATAAAATATTCTGAGCAAAAAAAAAAAAGATTACAAACCATGAGAACATGTTATTTGGAAGTAAACATTGTAGCGCTGCCCAGCTCTTGCTGCTGTGGGGTGGATGAGAGAACCCTCTATTATTTAGCAGGAGTACTCACATGTACCTTAAAAGCAAATTCTCATTATAATGGCACAAAAATATTGTAACCAAAACATTGACTAAAAAAGATACTGCAAAGATAACTTCATGGAGGTAAGTGTTGATTTACCATATCTACTTCCATAGTCATATTCATACACATAATTTTAATTTGCATAGAGGTGGGGTTAGGAATAATAGATCTATACTTATTTATACATACCTACTTCAAAATACTTTGGTGGTTGATATTTCCCCTGCAATATGTAGTAGGATGATATTTGTGAAGTCTAGGTTCTTAAATACACACTTAACATTCCATGTAATATCTTTCATATACCAGGCAAATAAGCTTTATGTCTGTAATCAAGAATTCTCCTCGTACTACATGTTGGTCCATTGCATGACTTAAGAAATTTTTGACTGCCTATATGGGCTGACTCTACAGTGCTTGTTCCTCCTCCAATGCACAATCAGTGTCACAATTATTGTTACCACAGCAATAGGAGGGCGAAATTGCAAAATTGTCACAAAAATATATTCCTCAATTAATCTGCATGAAAGTTGTAAGCTAGAATGTACAAAAGTGAATTGAAACACTGTTGGGAGACCAATTCAAGCAGACACTATTTCTTGTCTACTGAACACATCAGTGTAACAGTTTCCACAATACATTTTCTGCTCAAACTAGTTTCTCACAAGCTACAATTACATGAAAACCATAACTGAGAATTAACATAAATTATGCGAAACACATTTCACTTGAGTAAAAAAAAAAATCCTATCAGATCTAACTCTAACCTTCAGCGCCACTTGTCATGCCTGCTCGCACTCACACCTCCTAGAGGCCGCATTACTGCTGTGCTGCAGAGAATGGTTGGCAGCTGCTTCTGCCACCTCCTCCTGTCTTTCACTACTCGCACAAGCCTCACACCTCTCTAAACTATGCATGTACTAAACGTATTTTACTTGATTATTATACGTTGAAAAAAAAAAACCATAATACACTAAGGCCAATTGAAGTGGTCCACCAAACCCGACCAGACTGGTAAAGGTAGTTATCGGCCCAATTAGGATTTTGTAAAGAAGTATTTCACTAGGCTGAGCCGAAATTAAATTATATTGGCATAATTAACATAATTTCTGGAACATTGTGTTTAGCTTTGTACGCGAAATTCTCAAAATTAAGGCATTATGCCACCTCGTGTGGTTTTTCTGCCATTCAAAGCAAAATTATAGTACAGAAGAGCAGGAACAAAGCGATCAACCAGAATATGAGCAGCTGTTTGTGGCACTTGTGTTTTTGTACCTTTTGTTTACGAGGAAAATCCATCCTTGCAGCAACAATCGGCCTGAAGACAAATTTCACACTAAAATATAGTGCTAAATGACAGATTTGCATTTCAATTATTTTTACCAAATTTTGCAGAATTTTGCCAACATTTCCCATAATGAAGCAGAAGAAAAGTATGCATAGTTCGTACATCGCTATATTTCAACCAGAGGCTTTAGCTGGTAAAATACTGTCCGAAAGCTGTGAAAATCGTTAATGTCAGTTCCTATAATCTGGAGTATTTCCGGCCACGCCTTTCATGTACCCCACGTGTCAGTAACACCACAGTGAGAAATTCCAGCGCAATCCACCCAACTCCAAATGGAGCCCTTAAAGGAGAGAATGGAGGAAGAACATTCAATGGGTTGAATTCACCCTTCACATTAGTTTCTAGCCCACCTTACCTTGCGGAGAGTGAGAAGAGTGTATATGATAAAAAAGAAGGGGTAATTAAACACATTTTCACTAAGATGTAGGCGGTTCAACGGAAGACAGGAAAACTAATTTAAAGATGTAAGGCACCAGTTCATGTCAGTGCCCAACATTTTCCACCACTGTTTGGATAACTTATTTGTTTCTGAAACAAATAGGCAGAAAAAGGTTTTTCTATTACTCTTAATTGTAAATCTAAGCAGCCTTAAAGGTAGAGAGCAATGCCAATATCTTGAATCTCACTTTGAGTATTAGGGAATGAAACAACGTGACAGAGCATTGTGCAATCAAGAACAGAAGAATAAATAACAACTGCTGCCTTTAATCAGTTATGTTACCTCTTTTATTTTACTCCCCATGGTTAAGAGGCGAGGTGCAGTGGATATAGATTTAAAAGAGACAAGTGGAGCAACCACCACTACTGCGGTAGTCACGTGGATAGTGTAGAGTTGTGCATGACCATTTGGAGGGTGGTACCATGTGGATGTGAAGGGAGTGCCAACTGCCAGGGAGAATCCACGTGTTTAGAAATGGTTTTGGTTTAGACCTGGCGACATTAGCATTTTAATAAAAGTGACCTGAGCCGGCAGCTCTAGGTCAGTTACAGCATGTTATGGTCTGAGTGCAATGCGACCTGTGCGACACAACCGATACTAGTACTTTACATACACATTTATATTAATGAGGTATACCTTCTTTTGTCTTTGAATAGAAATATTAAAAAGAAAAACAAACATTGGTTTTGCATATGCAAGATCTATTAGTTTTGTATTTTTTTTCGACCTGTGATACAGAAGTGATGAACGAGGGTGGGAGGGGGATGGGCTGCAAAGCCAATAGGTTTCGCCTATGCGAGATCTATTGGTTTTGTCAATGTTTTTAGGTCTCGCCTGCCAATGCGCTTGCGCAGTGCTGGCGAGAGATATAGAGGGGCACAGAAAATCCTACCAAGAGGGCTTTGGAATGCGGATTATGGCCAATGCATGTGCGCCGGGCGCGCGCTCGCCATTTGCTCCCCCGCCCCCCCATCAAACTTGAAAGGAAGCCGCTCGCACACCACCATTTGTCTGAGCCTCGGCATCAGACTTCAAAGGCTGCGGCTCCCCCGCCCACCCTTCCCCACCACAGCAATGCCGAGAGCTTGTTTAACTGTGTCTTGGGAACACTCGCTTTCTTTGGTGAATTTGTTTAGTAGTCCCTCCTTAGACCCTCCTTGTCTACAGTTGTATCCTCCCATAAGAACTGCCTCTGTTATAAGTGACCTTACTCTGATTTGTTTTATTTTCAATTTGTGAGCGCTATTTTGTTAGACTTTTCTTAGCTGGTATGGCAGACATGACATCTGCCAACTTCCCCAACCGTAAAGTATTTGCCGGCACGATAGTTAAGAACTTCACAGTATTTGTTTATTATTATAAGTTATAGGCAGAACAGCTCCAGACTTTAGCGAGTGTATTTCCACGAGCATAAGCGCCATGATAGTTACGGACTTCACAGCATTTACATCATAATTGTTTAGCTACTGTTGAAGGCAGAACAGCTACAGACTGTACTGAGCGCATTTTCATGAGTATGTTAGATTTTTTTTTCTATTTCTTATTTCACCCGGCCGCCGCTCCCCACTCTCCAGGACAGAAGACGCTGCCTCAGAGCCCTGCCAGGGCTGCAGCTGCTCGGCATGGTGTGCCCGTGCAGACTCAACCCACCATACCCTGAGCTCTGGCTTTTCAAGCTAGTTTGCAGGAGGAATTTGCTTTTTGCCCCGAGCCTGCATCCTGGTTGGGACTGCCTGTTTCATTAAAAGTTAGGCATATTTACTTTTTAGCAACGGTGTTTGCACAACACACATGCAGCACTGCAGTGCAGGCAGGAAAGGGTTTCTTTTTGTGGTGATGCGACAACACTTCACTGTCAAGTGACAAAGAGCGCCCAGCTATGCGGTGCTAGCGTCCACATTTATGTTTAAAATCAAGTTTTGTTTTTTGACTAGTTTACAATAATGTTTGAAAATATCACTGCATGAAGCTTGACATATATTGTATTTTACACATTTTGCACAGGCCCTGTGTTATGTTTAGGGGCTGGGTTGTGCTCTGCGCACACAAGTAAATTATTTCCTACAAGTATATTTTTCCCTACTGTTTTGCTTTTAATGCACCATACTTTTTGTTTAATGATTTTATCCCTAATGTCTGCTTTGCTTCCTGGCCCTGACTCAGAAACCCATGTTGTTGTGCTGTGGCTGAGCCAAATCTTTTATATTTTTAAAGTAAGGTAAACACTGTAATAGCCCGGTATAAATATTAGTCGTGTAAAAAGAAAAAAAAACATTGATACCTTTTGTTAGGCTACACTTAATTTTGGTAGGTAATTTTAAGTAGTTTTATTCCTCCATTAATAACACGCTGCATACCGCCCAAAGCTTTGTTTATTTATTTGTTTTAAGTTTGCGTTAGGATCGATCTATTAGTTACTTAAAATGTAAAGATAGTTTATAACGAACATTTTATTGTTGTGCATTAGGATTTCCACCACCACCATGTCCACCATCACCACGGCCACCACCATGTCCACCACGAGGCCACTACCATGTCCGCCACCACATCTACCTCCACCACCACCACTTCCACTACCACCACCAAGTCCACCACCAAGTCCACCACCAAGTCCACCACCATGTCCACCACCACGTCCACCACCACCACCACATCCACCACCACCATGTCCACCACCACCATGTCCACCACCACCACATCCACCACCACCGCAACACCACCACATCCACCACCACACCCACCACCACCTCCACCGCGTCCACCACCACCACCACATCCACCACCACACCCACCACCACCACCACCACCACCTCCACAACCACTACCTCCACCACCACGTCCACCACCACCTCCACCACCACCACCTCCACAACCACCACGTCCATCACCAACACATCCACCACCACATCCACAACCACCATGTCCACCACCACCACGTCCATGTCCACCACCACCATGTCATTCACCAACATGTCCACCACCACCACATCCACCACCACCACGTCCACCACCACCACCATGGCCACCACCACGTCCACAACGAGGCCACCTCACTCTATCTATCTATCTATCGCCCTCACTCTATCTATCTATCACCCTCACTCTATCTATCTATCGCCCTCACTCTATCTATCTATCGCCCTCACTCAAACTATCTATTGCCCTCACTCTATCTATCTATCGCCCTCACTCTATCAATCTGTCGCCCTCACTCTACCTGTCGCCCTCACTCTATCTGTCGCCCTCACTCTATCTATCTATCGCATTCACCCTATCTATCTATCTATCTATTGCCCTCACTCTATCTATCTATTGCCCTCACTCTATCTATCTATCGCCATCACTCTATCTATCGCCCTCACTCTATCTATTGCCCTCACTCTATCTATCGCCCTCACTCTATCTATCTATTGCCCTCGCTCTATCTATCTATTGCCCTCAGTCTATCTATTGCCCTCACTCTATCTATCTATCACCCTCTCTCTTTCTATCTATCGCCCTCACTCTTTCTATCTATTGCCTTCACTTTATCTATCTATCGCCCTCACTCTATCTATCTATCGCCCACATTCTATCTATTTATCGCCCCTCACTTTTTCTATCTATCGCCCTCACTCTATCTATCTATCTATCGCCCTCACTCACTCTATCTATCGCCCTCAGTCTATCTATCGTCCTCACTCTATCTATCTATCGCCCTCACTCTATCTATCTATCGCCCTCACTCTATCTATCTATCGCCCTCACTCTATCTATCGCCCTCACTCTATCTATCGCCCTCACTCTATCTATCTATCGCCCTTACTCTATCTATCACCCTCACTCTATCTATATATCGCCCTCACTCTATCTATCTAATGCACTCACTCTATCTATCTATCTATCTATCTATCTATCTATCTATCTATCTATCTATCTATTGCCCTCACTCTATCGCCCTCACTCTATCTATCTATCGCCCTCACTCTATTGCCCTCGCTCTATCGCCATCACTTTATCTATCTATCGCCCTCACTCTATCTATCGCCCTCACTCTATGTATCGCCCTCACTCTATCTATCTATCGCCCTTACTCTATCTATCGCCCTAACTCTATCTATCTATTGCCCTCACTCTATCTATCTATCGCCCTCACTCTCTCTATCGCCCTCACTCGTTCTATCTATCGCCCTTACTCTATCTATCACCCTCACTCTACCTATTTATCGCCCTCACTCTATCTATCGCCCTCACTCTATCTATTTATCTATCTAACGCCCCTCACTCTCTATCTATCTATCTATCTATCACCCTCACTCTATCTATCTGTCTATCGCCCTCACTCTATCTATCTATCTATCGCCCTCACTCTATCTATTTATCTATCTAACGCCCCTCACTCTCTATCTATCTATCTATCTATCGCCCTCACTCTATCTATCTGTCTATCGCCCTCACTCTATCTATCTATCTATCACCCTCACTCTACCTATTTATCGCCCTCACTCTATCTGTCTATCTATATATCACCCTCACTCTATCTATCTATCGCCATCACTCTATCTATCTATCGCCCTCACTCTATTGACCTCCCTGTATCTATCGCCCTCCCTCTATCTATCTATCGCCCTCACTCTATCTATCGCATCACCACAGCATCACTCAGCACCACCACAGCATCACTCAGGGGCACCACAACATCACTATGCGCTACCACAGCATCACTGAATGCTACAGCATCACTCATCGCCACCACAACATCACTCAGCGCCACCACAGCATCAATCTGTGCAACCATTCAACAACAACTGGTTCAAATATGTTCCCTCAATGTTTCAAGCTTTATTACAAATGTCACAAAAAGATGTTAATATTTCACTTTGGTTCTTGTATTTTTGTCACAATAAAATACACTGAACATAATCTTCACAAAAGTTATTCACAAAAGTTTAAGCTATTGGCATTATAAATTACAATAGCTTTTATTTAAGTATTAATTATTAAAAAGAAATAAAAGCCATTGTTATTTGTAACATCAATACATCTAAGTCACGTAAATACAACACATATTGCATTATAAATGCTATAGGTATCACATTTGCGAAAGTTAAAACTATTGGCATTGTAAATGACAAAGCTATTAATTTCGCTATTTTCAAAACCAACACATAAATAAAAAATGTGTCATTTACAATACCAATAGCTCAAACTTTCCTTAATGCGAGACCTATTGCATTGCAAATGCTTGTTTAGACATGTTATGCAGCAACTATGAAGTGGTAGGGGATGGGAGGGACCCAGTAAGAAACACGAAACGGAGGGATGTGGAAGGGACGAGGAGAGATAGAAAACACAAGCACTCTTATTGAGTGCCTGTTTAAAAGGAACAAAAAAAGGTCCTTGCAAATGGGCAGCCAGTGGAAGGACACTGCCTGCAGACAGGGAACTGCACTTGGTCCAAGCTCCATGGAAGACCAGAAGAACTGAAGATAAAGTGGAAGCAGAGGGTGCTGCCCATAAAGAAATATGGAAATGAGAGATGTCTGAGTAATGAGAGCACAAGTCAGGGGTACACACGGGTAGACGGTGACCACCCACTATTTTCAGTTTGAACGCCGTCGACACTCAAGAAATTCGGCCCCACTGAATAATGTGCTGAACTGTCCCAGTGTCATTTTCAAAAATCGGGACACATTCAACAGTGCCTACACATTGTCTGCTTTCGGTCCGTAACAACATGCAGGCGGGGATGGGGCCTACTCTTTTCAGACTCCTGCTGGGCCTATAGCAAAGGTCTAATTTAAGGGGTCATCAGGGCTCCTTTTATTCAAGTCACCTGGCTGGCAGAAGTCAGGAGCCTCACACCTAGATGCAAATACAGCAGAGGGCAAACAAGGCTCACATTTGTTAGCACTTCACACATACTTAAGACAGTCAGCTTTAAGTCCCTGTTTATGAGATATGCACGCACTGTAAGTAAGAATGTCAAATGTGTTGGTATTTCCCAGTATTTACACAAAAAAGCATTTACTACCCCTGAGGAGGCGCTGAAATAATTTAAGTACCACTATTTTTCTTTCATAGCGCTACTCATCCCAATGCAGGGTGTCAGAGCGCTTTACATCACACATGCATATTACATATATACAATAAATCATATACATTTGTAAATTAATGTACCATAAAGTTGGGGGATTAGAAGGTGAAGATGTCACAAATCATCTTCCATTGCTCACTGTGCTATATTAGAAGGATTATAATGCAACTGCAAGTAACATAAGGATGTCTTTGTTCAAAGCAGTAACCAACTTACATATCTACATGAAATAAAATCTTTCATTTGCTTGTACATGATGTGATTTACACTAGACACATTAACCCTCTATGCTACTTTGAGCCAAAACTGAGGCTAGACAAAACACAGATCATTCTAGCAAGTGCATTAACCACCACAGTTATCTTACAATTATTATTCATTCAGATTTACTGGGAACACACAGATCTTTGCAGCAGGTGCCTTAACCCCATAAGATATTTTAAAATACAGTCGTTGCAACCAACTAAGCAGAACAGATTTACTGTCAGTTTCTTTCTTGCCACTTTCTTTGTGGCAGTGTTTTAAAAAAAATGATAAGTAGCTGACCAGATTTTGCGTCAGGATTAAGTCACTTTTCTGGCACAACCCTGACTCAAAATCTATTTTGGGATTTACAGTACCACACAATTCACATTTATGTGGGTTTGTAAAAAAAAAAAAAGTGAACACAGGGCAGCACATTGCCCTGTCTTGCGTTACCTTACGTCAGGTAGGCATTGCAGGGGTGGTTCTAGGGCTTTCCTGCACATCAATAAATGTACTTTGATGCAAACCCATATTTACAAAGACTTGTAAATATAGGTTTGCACCATTTTTTTGCGTCTACCTGAGGCTGGTGTCACAAGGAGAAATATATCCATTTCTCCTTGTTATTTTCTTTTTGCTTGTATGCTGCATTCTGCAGCACACATACAAAGAGGAAATAGCCTCATAGGATAGTTTTTTCATGGCTTTGGGGAAGGAAAAAGAAAACACAGGGCAGCCCATTGTGCTGCCTTGCATTGCCGTGCATCAGGTAGGTTTTACATTGGTGGTACATTGGCGTTCATGCACATCCACTCATGTATTTTGTGTGAAAATAATGTACGCAGTCTCTAAAGGCAGGCACATAAGCTTTCCTTGGATCAGCTCTTTAGTTCCACTTCCCTGTAAAAGAATCGAGGTTGTTCTTTATTTATGTTAGGCAGAATTTCAGATAGGCCCGCTAGTGAGTTCAAGTCTTAGAGGTTCCATGATGGCTTTGAGAAAGTCTAAGGGCCTCCGTGCTGTAGCGTGTCAGTCAGAGCAAGCCCAGTATTGGCGCTACTGTATTCAGTCTTACCTACGTTTGCTGTAATGGAGGGTTGGAGTGCCCTGTCTCATGTCTGCAGTCCGGTAGTGAACTGAAGAGTTGATGCTACGGTAGAGATGTCAGGTGTCCACATGCTCCTCCAAATATACTAGGCCTCCCTGAATCCGGTGGCAGGTCTTGGGCCCTCCTGGATTGTTGGGTAGTTGAATCGTTGCTCTTCCTCTTCGAGTAATGGCTTGCTTCTCCTTCAAAGCTGCACGTTCCTCCAGGGTGACAGCCCTCTCCCTTCACAAGGACAACATCCCTCAATCATTATCACTTGGCATTTGGAGGGCATTGCAGCACATAGGTTTTCTGCATTCACTTTATGAAATTCAGCCACTAAATGGACATCTCTTTATTTCTCCTGTTTCACATCAACGGTCAACGTTTTGCCTTTATTTCTTGGTGCATGAGGTTAGAATTTGTCTGGCAGGCATAAAGCCACATTAAAGCCAAGTGTAAAATGCATTATACATGTGGCTTAGATTCTTATTCCTTTGTTCCAAGAAGGAGTGACTGAGAGGTGATACGGGATATGCTCACCTTCCCAAACACCTTATCATAGACAAACAACATGAACAAATCTCTACCATGCTTAGCCTAGCTTTTCATACCAGTCCAAGGGGATCACCCTATGGTATTAAAAGGGATCTCGCCCACTGAAATTCCAAGTTGCTTGCTTCATCATAGAGTCCTCGTCCAGATAACTACTGTATCTGGGCAGGCTTCACCATAGAAGCCAAGGAAGTTCTTTGTTCATTGGATGGGATCCTACATTTAAAATAGTCTAGCGTGTCCTGATGGGTAATTTTATTTTCAAAGGGCACCCTGACAGAGTTAAAAAACAGGTGGGGATGCACTAAGGAAATTAGTATAATCTGTAACTCTGGGTCAACATTTTTCCGCCATCACACCAATGTCTCACAGGGCTAGTTGGCTTTCATCAGGATGTCACAAGGATCCCGGTAACATCCTATTTGTTTGCATTCGATTGTGAAACTTCCATATGCATACTTACCCATTTGGTTGCTATGTTTGCATTTCATTACTAGTGTCCTATTTAGAGCTCCATTAGGGTAAGGAGGCAGGTGGACTTTGTAGTTAAACTTTCATCACAGTTCTCTTACCAGCATGAACCTAATTGGTTCCTCCTTTCCCTGCAGCCTAGATTCTTATTAAACATGGTGCAACATTACAGTCTCTTAAATCAAACACAAGAGAGAGATTTTCCTAGGATCACAGAAGTTGGTCAAGCTGGGAGGCCAGAATTGATCCCAGGTTTTCTGTTTTCACATTGTTCATCTCAGCCATTAGATGGACATATCTTTATTTCTCATTTTTCTCCTGTTTTATATCAAAGGTTAATGCTTTGTCTTTAATTCCTGACAAATTAGGTTGAAGCGTGGGTTGCAGGCAGATGCTGCAACTGTGCACTTTTCACTTCAAATAAGGACTGCCTTGCATAATCCTGTTTGCTTCTCCATGACCCACATATTTCAGTTTTGTGCAGAAGTATCTAAATATGTCACACCACAACAGTAAATGATTTTCAAACATTTGAAATTGTGTGCTTTATTTACCAGTCCCAATCACTAAATGTTGAAGAGCTGTTTTCCTTGAGATGAAGACAATTTGCATTTTTGTAACTGAAAGTTCGAGAGCGCTGAATATGGCTGTGCTTAATTTTGCCAAGTTGTTACCTAGCCGAGGTATGGGGAGTTTGGTTTTTGCCTTTCTCCCACCTACCTACTGCAGTAATGTTACACAGTTTTCAAAGCACTGTATTAAAACAATCACACAAGTTATCTTTGTTGTTATGCTGCTCTTAAGTTTGGGAGACTGATGTAATTCAGTGTTGTGCTATGAAATGAAAGATCATGTGTGCTTACCTAGGACTGGCTCCTTCAGGATGAGGTTACAATGAATTGGTGTGCCTACAGGTCAGTGTTACTGTAAACACGTAGGCGGTCTACGGTGCACCATGTTGGCAGTGTAACCTGTCTAGAATATGCAGAGGTCTTATTAGCGAGCATAATCTAGTGTAGAATCTGATTACTGGTGATAGTTTGTGATGTCTCTCGCTGTTCCTACATCTCCCCACTTGGGTAGTTATTATATACAAACTAGTAATATTTCCTTCTTAAGGCCAATATTTTCTTGAAAGTGCTAGTTGGGAATGGAAATGCATGTGCCTTTTTCTTATGTGTTGCCTTTGTCACCATTTCCTTTTTATCCTCAGATACAGTGCATCTCATGCTTATTTTGATGTGGCGCCGATACCTCTTACTTTTAAATTTATGGTCCATTCTTTGTGTGGGCAGTCTGGTGGTACTGATTCCAGGGGAAGCTGTCAGGTTACGCTGGTAAATGTGAGGGTGGTTTACATATAGTTATGCCAACAATAAGAACATGAGAGATGTCTGCTGCTAAATGTGGAGGTGACATTTTGGGAGGCAGTCTGTAATTTGTAAAACATAAATGCAGAGCCCCAAACTTTTTCTTATGGTCTGATTGCTGAATGCCACGGTTGCTTAAACCTTTTTCTTTCACTACCCTAAAATTGCTTATTCTTGCAGGTTCGTTTTTCATCCCCTTTTCTGCATTCATCATTGTTTTCTTACCTCTCTCCTTTCTTCCCTTTCTGTCTTTCTCTCTTGCTTTGGGTCATGGTATGACGGCGAAAAATAAGCTCCAATCTCAAAAAAATGAGTGCAGCTGGATAAGGCTGAGTAAGAATACTTCTCATTGGAGAGTGATCTCACCTCTGGAGAGTGCAGGCAGCTGAAGCAAACACATCTAAATGGAAATGTGCTGCATATGGAATATTATACCTGGTTGAGTAGGCTGGTGGTAGAGTTTGTTTTTTCAATCCTTGGGTAAAGGAAGCTTTACCCTGACAAAAGGCAACATTGTTTTTAATGTGTAGCCTACAAAAGTGTGAATCTTATGCCTAAATCAGGAGGGTTTGCATGTATACTCGAAGTGCCCTCAAATGTACTCATGATAGACCTGCTAAACATATTTGTGAGGGCTTAAGATCTGATATCACTTCTT
This sequence comes from Lissotriton helveticus, assembly GCF_964261635.1. NCBI lineage: Eukaryota > Metazoa > Chordata > Amphibia > Caudata > Salamandridae > Lissotriton > Lissotriton helveticus. The sequence goes on along the minus strand of NC_136067.1, from coordinate 1,036,426,114 downwards.
GTGATGCCACTTCCTGTAAAGTCATGGCTTGTAAGCCACTTCCTGTGATGTCAATTCCTGTGATGCGACATGTGATGCCATGCTCCATGATGTCATGTGCTGTGATGTCATGCCCTGTGATGTTACACGCCGTGATGTCACGTTCATACTGCCTAAGTTAGTACCCCCCCTTCTTTTTTAGGACGTGTGCCCTGCGTTGAAACCAACATATAGTGAATAATGGTAAAGTAATGGGTAGGCTCTTAGCCAGTTTTGAGCCTTTCTTCTTGTTTACAAGAGATTTTGCGAGCACACGAAACATAACAATTTGACACAGACGATGGACCTTCAAGGCGCCTCAAGAGTCTTTCAAGCGTCGTCTCATTATCAAAATGCCATTGCAAACATTCCTGCTCCCTTTTGAGGCACAGGATATGTGACATTTTTGCAATGCATTTGACGTTTGAAATTGGGATTGTGAAACAAGGCAAATGTCCATGGGATAGCGAAATGCAGCATTGCAACTCCTATTCAAAAGGTAATAACTCTGAATAAGCTGTTGACAGACGCTAATGAGGCGTTTATAATTATATTTCGGCATTAAAGGCTGTACGTTTATTCTGCTATCAAAGCCAAGTTTTTCATAACGATGATTAAGTGGCTGACAGAGCAGAAAATCACTTCAAGTATGCTTCAGCCTCTTCCAAAGAGATAACAGAGGCCTCTGCTGTGCAAACACAAATAAATTGCACAACGGGATTTATAACAAGAGGTTAGACTTGTGGGTCAGGACAATCGTTGTACAATTGGCCAAAACTGAAATAGTTATTTCATTAGGATGTATACACTCCAGAAGGGCAAATTCTACATAATAAGTTAGTGGACGTGGCATGATTCGTTCTCCCCCCCCCCCCCAAAAAAGTTATTAATGCGCAAAAGCTTTTTTTTAACGAAAGTATCAATATATCGCTATACACCATATATTCACATAGAGAGTAACTTTACCAGTTGTGGAATTATGCCTATGATTTTCAAAAAGGCTATTATATATGGTATTTGTAAAAACCTAAACAAAAAAACTCACCACTTTTAATGCGAAATGTCTGTTGACAGACTCTTAGGTGCTGTTTAACAGTAACCCTAACCCATTTAGAGTTAAAGATCCACACTTTTTGTTTTTTCTCCTCTTGTTCAACGTTTTTCCAAGTGGATAAAAACCTCTCTGGACACCCCATGAAAATTTGGCTGAAAATACTCAAAGATAAAAGCATCACAATTCGCCAATCTGCTGATGATACACAACTCTACTCCTCTGCTCCAGACATCCAATGCTTCAAACACTACCTGCACTTCATCCAGAACTGGGTGTCCAGTGCCTACCTGAAGCTCAGTCTAACACGACAGAACTCCTGTTATTTGCCAAGAACAACAAGAGAGAAATAGTACAAACCTGTCTTAATGATGTGAACCTTGACAGCTTCGAACCTAATGCCAGGTCACTTGGATACAGCCATGAGATCAACCTCGCTCCTCAAGGTACAAATTGTCAAAACAATGAAGGTGACCAAGTACCAGCTCTGAAGCCGTTTCTACCAGAAAGTGAGTTCAATACTGGTGTACAAACTCTTGTACACTAGCATCTGTATGGTGAAAATTCCCTTCTCCATTGCCTCCTAAATATCACAGTGGCCCTCTCGGTAAGGACATTCTACATGCTGCAAAGCATCTCGTACAGGGCCTGAAGAAATGTTATCACTTCACTCCCAACCTGAGGGAATTTCATTAGCTCCCCTTGCCAGCCCGCCACATCATCAATGCCAGCTGCATTTCCCATCTGTCTCACCCAGCATCATCTTCTCCATCTCACACCACCAAGCCTGGCAGAGTTAGCACTATGAAAGACTACCCTGGAAAGGGTGGTATACTTTCATAACAAGGCAAAACAGTATCCCTAACATTTTTGGAAAAATCCCCCACTGGTATTAAAACAAAAAATGTGGCATATTGGGGTATATTTCCAGGATCAACAGTAGATGACAGAAATTTTACCAAGCCGTGCTAGGGGAATGTCAATTAACAACGTTTTTGCTTTTATTTGACTAGAAATATCTGGCCTTAATTTTAATGGTAAGCACCTCTAACAAAGAAGCTGTTCATTTCACCATCCTGGCTTTGAACTATACAGATACCTTTATTTACATACATACATTACACACAAACAAGTGGTCATGCTGAATGGGGGGACATGGAGGCCCATAAGAAATATATCACAGTAGAACAAAGTAAATCACTGTTCTCACACAGTACCAGATAAATGTGTTTGTGTAAATGTTTTTGAGCTTGTAAAGCGCACTGCTACCCGTCCATAGGTTTCCTGGCGCTGTATAACTCTGGGGAACCCGTCCTGGCTTTCCCTGTGGGATGGTCCCTTGCTGGGAGTCCCCAAGGTGGAGCCAGGCATCCCCGGAATTGGTGGGGCTGTTGTGGATATTAGGCAAGCTAATGCCCATAGTTGCCGAGTGGAACCCCTGATTAGAGTAAGCACCGAAGCGAGAATTATCGAGTCCGCTGACCAAGGTCCACAAGATATACAATATTAAAGGGCATTTTCCCCTTCCAGACTTGCTTACAATGTTGAATGTAGTTATAGTAGACAATAAAAGGGAGATTAAAAGGACTCCGGGATATAGAAAGGACTTAGGTCAGTAACATTGAAAGAAACATCTATTTGTCCTAGAAGCTCCAGGAGAAGCTAGCCTCACAAATTAGGTCATTCAAGAAAACACTCTGGGATGCTTTCCTATTTTCATCGCTCATGTGGGTCCGATTGCCCAATCTTTCAAGGACGAAGATATTTTTCAATCTGTGGGGCAATGGCAGGGGATGTGGAACAGGAGGAAAAGGTGAAACATATAACTTAGTGATAAAAAAGCATTGAAAAAATAAATCACAGACACAAAGCTACTCATACTCAGAGAGAACCTTTTTTTAAACACGATGACCCTAATATCCCATGGCTCACCATCTACATGACCAATTTATTTGAAATTCTGTCTTCAGAATAAAACCAAGGAGAGAAATGTCCAAGGCATTCCTTTTTATATAGACGGCAGCAAGATTCACGTTTGATGTACTGCTATGGCCTTTTTATAAAAGCAGGTCAGAAATACAAGGCAGGGCAACATTTCTGGACTCTTAGGGGCATATTCATAAAGGAATGGTGAAGCATAACATTAAGCAAACATTGCTAACGCCCACGCTCTGCCATTCTAAAAACACAGAGATGCGCCGTATTCACAAGAATGCGCCACAACCCTGTGTTTCCCGTAGCGCTGGCGCTAAATCTAGCTGCCTAGCGCCAACGCAAGTCTGCGTTGGGGGAATTAATATTTATGTGCAGGAAGGTGTACCTTCCTGCACATAAACAATCCAGAATGCCGATTTGTAACACCTATGTTTGCTGCATTGAGCAGCACACATAGAAGTTGCAAATGGCCTTTTTTCAAATTATTGTTTATGTGCAGTCATTCAAGGCGATTTGCTGTTTCTATGTGTGCTGCATGCCTCACATATGGAAACAGCAAAAACGAGGAGAAATTAAGCATTTCTCCTCTTTTTGCCATGTTAAGACCAGGTTTTCCCTGGTCTAAATTTTGGTACTGCCTCCTATTTACGCAAAAATTACAATTGATGGACAGAATGCAGAACAATGTCATATATTCACCCCAGTACAGAGATCTGGGCCTAAATCCATCGTTTTTTGCTCACCATGCCATTCCAGTTTGGACCCAGCCATATGCAAATCAGTCTTGACCCTGCGCCCAATGGGAACAGTCCAGCCTGAACTGCCAGGCCAGGTCCTCCTTGGACTGAAAACAAGCATCCTAGGACCGGTTTTGGGCTTTCAGCCCTCATTAGCCAGGATAGCTTGAATCCAGTGGCATGGAGAGCACGGGACCCACGTCTGGGCATACCCGTCCCACTAGGGGTGACAAATGCAAAAAGAACAATTGATGGACAGAATGCAGAACAATGTCATATATTCACCCCAGTACAGACATCTGGGCCTTAATCCAACATTTGTTTGCCTCCTATTTACGCCACCCTTGTAAAGTGGATGCAGCGTCAAAATCAATGGGTGTTACTGCGAAATGCCCATTGCAACACCCATTGCATGCCCCTTTCATGCTAAGTATAGCGCGAAAGGGGCCCTTATTTAGAAGGCGGTGTTAAGCCACGTTAAGAAGCCTAATGCAGCCTTGTAAAAAAGGCAATGGGTTTATTACCACAGAAACGTCATAAAAAGTGACTTTCTTGTAGCGATAAGGGCATGTTAATATGCCCCTCTGTGTGTGATTTGACATTATTCATCTATCTATATATCTATCTGTCTATCTATCTATCCATCAATCTAGATATCCATCTACCTATCTATCTATCTATCAATCAATCTATCTATCTATCTATCTATCTATCTATCTATCTATCTATATACATATTATTTCTGGACTTTTGTATAGTGTGAACAAAACTTGTTGGGGAATCAAAGCACTTTGTATATAATAAATGGGGTGATATATTGGGAAAAAATGGAGATACATAAATACAAATTCTTACAGCAAACTATCCAATTCTTCCAACTGATCAATTTCCTCCTTCTCTCTGGTGTCCAAGTGGAGTGCTTTCCAGAAGTCCGTAGTACTGTGCTTCAAGGTCTGGCATTTGACCATTTAATTGCAGTTAAGTAGTGAAAAAATCATTAAGAGATGTACCCATTTGGAATTGGAAGTTGGGTTGGAATAGTAGGTTTTTGAGCAGTCACTAGAGCTCTTTCTTTTAAAGAGGATATCATTCTGATCGATTGGTGATAAGAATTTCAGACACTGAGGGGTCTATTCACAAACGGCATTTTGTAGTACATTCAATAGTACTAGAACTACTACAAAATGCTATTAAAAAACCTGCAAGTGTATTAATAAGAGGGTGACTCCATAATCAGGGTTATGATCTCCCTGTGGTGAAGTATAGGCAAAATTAAAGTGATTATTAAACTTGATAATAAATGAGTACAAATATTTTTGTGTTGGGGCGGAGCTTGCCTGGCCTCAAGATGGCCGCGATCTTTAGTAGCACTGTGAGCTACATAAATTATCAACACAATCCTGCTTCTACCTTTAAGAATAGCGCTCCCCTTCCACAGCCCCTGCCACGTGAATACCGTTGGCACAGTGAGGTGTTGAAATTTCATCAGGAAAAGTCCTTGTTGGGGTGGTACAGCTTGGCCTAAAGTCGAGGGCTGCGGTGAGGCATGGGGGCAGATCTACTTGCCAGCGGAGCTGATGAGGAACGCTGTTCCTGGGCCGGGGTGTCTACGGCACCCAGGGGTGTGCGTCCTCGAGAAGCTGAGTATCCTGGTGCCTGTGCGACCACAGCTGTGGTGACCAACAGTGCCCTTGAGCACTTGAGTGGTTCGCAGCATGGGGGTGCCATCCTAGAACCAAGGAGGGGCAGATCATCCTCAATCGCTGTATCCCCGATCTGCAGTGAGTACCAGCTAGGCAGCCCGCTCCTCTCAGGACAGGTTAAGGAGGCCATCGCCGTCCCAGAGTTTCCTTGTTCCCCGTGACTATTTTTGGACCTGCATTACGACGTGGTGATCAACAGTGGTCGCCGAGCCCAGGGCATCACTGGAACAGCGGCTTGCTGGCCTATAATCTCATCCCTTAATGGGTAATGAAGCCCACTCCTGCGAAATCCCTGGGGCTTTGCTCTGAAACACAAGGGGGCCTGGGGGCCCCTGGGAAAGTCAGTTTGAGGTGAGGCCTGGCATGTTATACGCTAAGGAGCACATACACGAGCTCCTACCCCCCTCGAAGCCAAACTGCCACAGCCCTCATTTGCGCTGTGATAAAGTGGCGTTGGAGATCTAGTAGGCCTACGGGGACGTCTGCCAATTTCTGTAACTACAGCAGTGGATGCCCTGCCTGGGACGCTGCAGATAAGGCTGGGTGAAGGGAAAGGAGTCCTCCGGCACACAATTGCCCTCCAAGCCAAGAACTGAGAACAGAAGTCACCTGAGAATTGCCACACCTTGACAGTGAGGGTCTTGCCTGGGCTCGGGTAGTCCCTTTTGCAAGAAAGACTGTTACAACTCATAAACTGGCTTTAGGCGAAAGACAGCAGGATGTCTCAGACTCTGCTACTAGGGAGAATATGGGTCGGACAGAGAAATCCCAATCTAAATTGCACTTTGAGCCTCTCAAAACTCCCAGACAGCAGGACATAGAGAGAATCGCCTCGGAGGCAGGGTCGGAGATGGGGGACACTGCAGCAGACCAATATTTAAAACAGATCTTGACAGTGATGCAGCTTAGTTTAACACAAATCGATGGTAAGATCGATGCCCTCACTTTTAGGATGGATAGAATGTCTGAGAGCCTAGACAAGCACTCGGAGAGACTGGATACCGTAGAGAAGAGCGTATCGGACGCCGAAGATACCTTAATTATTACTCTGAGCTACACCATAAAACTAGACAAACGTCTGTCGAAAGCCAAAGCAGAAGACTTGGACGCGCGCTCTAAGAGAAATAATCCGTGCATCGTGGGCATTGCGGAATCCACAAACATACAGAACATGGAGCTTTCTGTAGAACAACTGCTGGTAACGCTCATGGGCCCCAGGCGCCCCTCCGGCCCCAACATTGCAAGCATATTCAACTCTAGACAGAGCGTAGCATTGAGAAAGGCCAGGGAATTACAGACTCTGAGGGATGAGGGCATGGAGATATCCATTTACCCAGCCTTCACACAGCAAGTTCAAGAAGCGCGGTGCCAGTTTGTTGCGGTAAAATGTAAACTGCATGATCTCAATCTGGACTATAATCTTTAATGACCCTAAGCAGGTTCTACACTTTTTAAAGAAAAGAGAAGATGACAAACGCAGAAACAGCTCCCCGAAAACTCGAGCCCCACTAGATGGCCTCCTCCCAGATCCCAAGGAACAGTGCACTAAACTTTATAATCATGCCTGGGGTATGAGCCCTGGCCTTTGGGGAGTCTCCATTATGGCCACCTGTATAGAGTAGGCTCCAACCCAGCTGGAGGGGGCTTGTTTGATGAAAGGTGCATAGCTCTGCACATAATGTGTCCACCAGCAATTCATCAGAGAGCAAGATTAGAGAAGCGAATATTGAGACAGACTCAAGGTACCCAGCTTAAGTTGGAACGCAGGCAACATCTGCCCCACTGTGTAATCCACCTGTAGCACTTGGGTTCATTTATAATATTGATTGTTTGTATTGCTGTAATGTTGTGAGTTTGGGGAAGGGGGGAGGCATCAGGGTCGACTATGCCCGGTTGGTGTAGGTATAGCAGGGTGGGAGCGGGTCTGGATCAAATAAAATTCAAACACAGAGGCCATGTTATAGTGAATCAACACTAGAAGAGCACAACTCCACTGAGAGAGATGTTAAAACTAACTATGTTACACACTTTGCATTTATATCCCACACAAAAGGACCAGGACAATTAGGTTCTGGACATGGAACGTCCGAGGTTTAAATGATCATCTAAAGCTCTGTAGGGTGGTAGCCTCACTGAGGAGACACCAAGTAGACATTTCCATGATTCTGGAAACACTCTTAGCTCCCCAAAATAAGATACTATCCCCGAAAAGGTTGCAGGGCCAATTCCGAGCAGCAGGCTTCACATCACACGCAAGAGGCGTGCTCACATGGATCAACCCCAAATCAGGTTTAACTCTACATGATGAGGAGATTGACCCCAATGGCAGGTTTGTGATAGTCAGGTGCCGGTCCGAGGGTTTTGGAGCTCGACTCGTGAACATATACGCCTAATTATGATGACTCACAATTCTTATAGCAGATGACCTACCACAGGTGTGGAGTGGGGATTTTAATTATATACTAGGCCCCAATAGAGAGAGATCGCAGGGCCCACAGAGGAGACCGGCAGTGGCTGCCAGTGCTATCACTTACCTGATGGTACAACTTGGCCTGGCAGATGTATGGAGGCAGCTCCGTAATGCGTCCCCGGGGTACACACATTACTCAGCCCCACACAATACTCACACATAGAATTGACTACTGGTTGGTTTCTAGAAGCCACTCCCTCAAGTCTCGAATTGTGAGCTTCTCCCTAGAACCTATTCAGATCCAGTGGCGGCTCGTAGAGGGAGTGCTGCGGGTGGTGGGGCAGGGAAGGGGCAGGGTGGGGGGTAGATGCAGCGAGTGCAAGGTAAATAGTTTTCTTTATTTGTTTGCTTTACTCCTTAAGAATTTTGGGGGGGAAACATCAGATCACTTTCTCAACTGTCTGGGAGGCCTTTAAGGTGTTCATCAGGGGGGAGACAATATCAAAGCACGCAGGAGTGCTCAGGTCTATACAGAACGGACTTACAAGATTAGAGGCAGAACTTACAAATCTGGAGGGGGAAAACCAGAGTACTGGTGATGTCAGAAAGTTAGCTATCATCAAAGAAATGATTGAAGAGTATTAGGACATGGCAAAAAGAGAAGTGAAGCATTTAGGCAAGTATGCCACATCACAAGTGTATGGGGAAGGTGAGCATCTTGGAGCCCTACTAGCTAAGGTGCGGCGACCCCCTAGGGAAGCTAGTGCTATAGCTGAGATCCTGGGAGAAGATCGTAGAATGATATATGACTCATCAGGCATTGCTGACAGTTTCCGCAGATTCCATGCATAGCTTTATAGGTCACATATTTCCCATGCTGGTACTGCTACAAAAGACTGTTTAGCACACATACAAACGGCCTGACTAACTGATTCCGATAGAGAGTATCTCATGGCACCCTTAGACCCGAGAGAAGTTAAGGTAGCATTGTCATCGATGAAGAGAGGCACCGCTCAGGCTAGGACAAGCTGACAGTCACATTTTATAAAGCATTCCAGGACCTACTTATACCGCACCTCGTTACACTTTTTAAGGAGATGGCATAGAGTAAAATGATGCTCCCCACTATACGTGAGGCTATAATTGTAACCTTACTTAAACCCAGTAAACCACCCAGCGAGTGTTCATCATAAAGGCCCTTATCTCTGCTTGAAGTAGATACAAAAGTATTCACCAAAATATTGGCTAACCGAATCTCGCCCCTGATCCCGGATCTGGTGGGAGTTGAACAAGCAGGATTTCTCCCTGGACATAACTTAACATATAACCTTAGGACAATGTTTGCGGCAATCCAGCACATTAATCCAATAGTTAAATCTGCAGCAGATTTTCTAGACACAGAAATATCGTTCAACTCCCTCGAATTGCCCTTCAGGAAGGTGGTACTCAGACGGGTGGGTTTCGGAGAGATCTTTCTTCAACTGGTGAAAGTGTTATATGAAGCCCTAGTAGCCAGAGTCAGACTTGGGAACAAGGTGACGTCACCAATCATGTCTCCACTACTATATGCTCTGATCTCCGAACCACTACTGTTTGCTCTCAGGGAATATTACGGTCATGTGCTCTCAGGGAATATTAGGACCACAGAGGGTTGCGCTTTCCAGGTTATCAGCTGATAGTTTCTGCGTACGCAGATGACATACTTCTATATGTCACAGACGCAGCTACCCACCTCACCTCGGTCTTGAATGAAGTGGTCCGTTTTGGAAAGTTGTCATGACTTACCATCAACTGGACCAAATCCCTGGTTTTCCCATTAACCTCCTCTACCCAGCCCCCGATTATGCAATTCCTGCTGAAATGGACTACTTAAAGATTCAGGTGCATACAGACTCAGAAGTTGTTCTCATTGACCACTATGGGAAAGTACTAGATAGGCTGAAAGAGGACATAGCCAGGTGGAAAAGATTAGCACTCTAACTGCTGGGGCGAATCTCCCTAATGAAGATGGTCGTTCTTCCTAGACTACTATTCTTATTTCAAAAACATTCCCATGGTTCTCCCAATGCACATATTTACCAAGTTGAGGTCTCTCCTGATTAAGTTACCCTGTGCGGGTAAACAGCCTCAGTGAAATGGGAGACTCTCACCTTACCATACTCCATGGGTGGCCTCAATGCCCCAGACTTAGATCTATATTATAGGGCAGCACAGATTTCACACGCTTTTGCCTGGATACACGGTCCTGAGTCCCTTCCATACATACATATAGAGATAATAGCAGCAGTTCCAGACACACTCCCACAGGCATTATTTAGAGCCCCAGCTAGAAGACATAGTATACTAGACTCCCTTAACTCCACCACACATGCCTGGCGCAACCTCCTAGATAGACAGGCGGGTGCGCTTTTGTACTCACCATTAACTCCCCTGGAATGGTGCACTTGGCTCCCGGCAAGCATAGACAGCGAGGTAATTAAAGCCTTGCGCAGGGTAAATATCAGAGAAGGTAGGGACCTCTTCAAGGAGGGAGAATTTCTCAAATAGGAGCATATATTAGCTGATGGCCATACTCCTACACCCTTGATGCGATCCAGCATCTCAGAATGCAGCCCCCCTGATGGCACTTTTGGGAGATTCCCTCCAGGAGCCTCCTGAGATACTGTCTCTCTCCCTTGTTATCAAATCCCCATTCCCTGCAAAATTAGTTTCTAGAATTTACAACATTACACAAGACAGCAGAAGATCGCAGCATTTGAAATCAAGGCAGAATTGGCAAAGAAATTTGAGACGTGCTATTGGGGGACAAAGAATGGCAATACTGCCGCGAAATGACAAAACAGGTGTCACTGAATGGTAGGCATCGTCTTATACATTTCAGATACCTCAATAGAATGTACTATATCCCAGAGCGCTTGTTTAGATACAGATTACGAGAAACTGCTTCATGTTGCCGGTGCATGGGACCAGTTGCTGGCTTTATGCATGTGGCCTGGAACTGTCCCGGTATACTAGAGTATTGGGGGTAAATATTTCATGTGATTAACAAAATTCACAGCTTTACACTTGTTTTAGACCCGCTCCTAGCTCTCTTGGGGTATAACAAGACGATGGATGAAGACGTTAGACAATTATAAGCGATGGGGCTATTGCTGGCTAAGAGACGTGTGACAATGAGGTGGGGAAGGGGCACACTTCCTACAATCGAGGAATGGACTAGAGACATGACTTACTGGAACACCCAGTCTGAGGCATACAGTGAATTCCTTTCACCACAATCTAGGCCAAGGGTGTACTGGAGCGTATTTCGACAATACCTGGTGGGTAAGGAAACTGGTGAGACTGAGGGCATTGGAGATAAAGAAGAAACAATGGGGCATATTATCAAGAACAGCGTTAAAATTATCGCCGGTTTAGCGGCAGAAAACTGCCACTAAAGCGTTGATAATGGGCTTGATAATATGCCCTTGAGAATTCCAATAGAAGCCCATGATCACACCGGAACATAGACTTCTATTGGAATTCTCAAGGGCATATTATCAAGCCTATTATCGCCATTTTAGCTGCAGTTTTCTGCCGCTAAACTGGCAATAATTTTTAATGCCGTTCTTGATAATATGCCCTCATGATTCATAATGGGAGCAGGGATGGTCCAGCAATGCCGCCCTGAGCTCGAGTAGAGTGGAGAGATACCCGCCAGTACTAGTTATAACCTTCTAGGGATGTGCAAAGTATTATGTACTGGGGTGAATGTATGACATTGTTCTACATTCTGTCCATCAACTGTGTTTTTTGCAATTTCACCCCGAGTGGGCTGGGGATGCTCAGACGTGAGTCCCAGGCTCTCCACACCACTGGAGTCAAGCTATCCAGGCTGATGAAGGCTGATAGCCAGAAACCGGTCCTTGGATGCTTGATTCCGGTCTGGGAAAGACATGGCTTGGTAGTTCGGACTGGACTGTTCCCATGAGGCACAGGGTCAGAGCTGATTTGCATATAGCCAGTGTCTAACCCAGGGTGGTGTGGAGTGCAATAAAATGATGGATTTAGGCCCAGATCCTTGTACTGGGGTGAATGTATGACATTGTTCTACATTCTGTCCATCAACTGTGTTTTTTGCAATTTCACCCCGAGTGGGCTGGGGATGCTCAGACGTGAGTCCCAGGCTCTCCACACCACTGGAGTCAAGCTATCCAGGCTGATGAAGGCTGATAGCCAGAAACCGGTCCTTGGATGCTTGATTCCGGTCTGGGAAAGACATGGCTTGGTAGTTCGGACTGGACTGTTCCCATGAGGCACAGGGTCAGAGCTGATTTGCATATAGCCAGTGTCTAACCCAGGGTGGTGTGGAGTGCAAAAAAATGATGGATTTAGGCCCAGATCCTTGTACTGGGGTGAATGTATGACATTGTTCTACATTCTGTCCATCAACTGTGTTTTTTGCAATTTCACCCCGAGTGGGCTGGGGATGCTCAGACGTGAGTCCCAGGCTCTCCACACCACTGGAGTCAAGCTATCCAGGCTGATGAAGGCTGATAGCCAGAAACCGGTCCTTGGATGCTTGATTCCGGTCTGGGAAAGACATGGCTTGGTAGTTCGGACTGGACTGTTCCCATGAGGCACAGGGTCAGAGCTGATTTGCATATAGCCAGTGTCTAACCCAGGGTGGTGTGGAGTGCAAAAAAATGATGGATTTAGGCCCAGATCCTTGTACTGGGGTGAATGTATGACATTGTTCTACATTCTGTCCATCAACTGTGTTTTTTGCAATTTCACCCCGAGTGGGCTGGGGATGCTCAGACGTGAGTCCCAGGCTCTCCACACTACTTAAGTCAAGCTATCCAGGCTGATGAAGGCTGATAGCCAGAAACCGGTCCTTGGATGCTTGATTCCGGTCTGGGAAAGACATGGCTTGGTAGTTCGGACTGGACTGTTCCCATGAGGCACAGGGTCAGAGCTGATTTGCATATAGCCAGTGTCTAACCCAGGGTGGTGTGGAGTGCAAAAAAATGATGGATTTAGGCCCAGATCCTTGTACTGGGGTGAATGTATGACATTGTTCTACATTCTGTCCATCAACTGTGTTTTTTGCAATTTCACCCCGAGTGGGCTGGGGATGCTCAGACGTGAGTCCCAGGCTCTCCACACCACTGGAGTCAAGCTATCCAGGCTGATGAAGGCTGATAGCCAGAAACCGGTCCTTGGATGCTTGATTCCGGTCTGGGAAAGACATGGCTTGGTAGTTCGGACTGGACTGTTCCCATGAGGCACAGGGTCAGAGCTGATTTGCATATAGCCAGTGTCTAACCCAGGGTGGTGTGGAGTGCAAAAAAATGATGGATTTAGGCCCAGATCCTTGTACTGGGGTGAATGTATGACATTGTTCTACATTCTGTCCATCAACTGTGTTTTTTGCAATTTCACCCCGAGTGGGCTGGGGATGCTCAGACGTGAGTCCCAGGCTCTCCACACCACTGGAGTCAAGCTATCCAGGCTGATGAAGGCTGATAGCCAGAAACCGGTCCTTGGATGCTTGATTCCGGTCTGGGAAAGACATGGCTTGGTAGTTCGGACTGGACTGTTCCCATGAGGCACAGGGTCAGAGCTGATTTGCATATAGCCAGTGTCTAACCCAGGGTGGTGTGGAGTGCAAAAAAATGATGGATTTAGGCCCAGATCCTTGTACTGGGGTGAATGTATGACATTGTTCTACATTCTGTCCATCAACTGTGTTTTTTGCAATTTCACCCCGAGTGGGCTGGGGATGCTCAGACGTGAGTCCCAGGCTCTCCACACCACTGGAGTCAAGCTATCCAGGCTGATGAAGGCTGATAGCCAGAAACCGGTCCTTGGATGCTTGATTCCGGTCTGGGAAAGACATGGCGTGGTAGTTCGGACTGGACTGTTCCCATGAGGCACAGGGTCAGAGCTGATTTGCATATAGCCAGTGTCTAACCCAGGGTGGTGTGGGGTGCAAAAAAAATGATGGATTTAGGCCCAGATCCTTGTACTGGGGTGAATGTATGACATTGTTCTACATTCTGTCCATCAACTGTGTTTTTTGCAATTTCACCCCGAGTGGGCTGGGGATGCTCAGACGTGAGTCCCAGGCTCTCCACACCACTGGAGTCAAGCTATCCAGGCTGATGAAGGCTGATAGCCAGAAACCGGTCCTTGGATGCTTGATTCCGGTCTGGGAAAGACATGGCTTGGTAGTTCGGACTGGACTGTTCCCATGAGGCACAGGGTCAGAGCTGATTTGCATATAGCCAGTGTCTAACCCAGGGTGGTGTGGAGTGCAAAAAAATGATGGATTTAGGCCCAGATCCTTGTACTGGGGTGAATGTATGACATTGTTCTACATTCTGTCCATCAACTGTGTTTTTTGCAATTTCACCCCGAGTGGGCTGGGGATGCTCAGACGTGAGTCCCAGGCTCTCCACACCACTGGAGTCAAGCTATCCAGGCTGATGAAGGCTGATAGCCAGAAACCGGTCCTTGGATGCTTGATTCCGGTCTGGGAAAGACATGGCTTGGTAGTTCGGACTGGACTGTTCCCATGAGGCACAGGGTCAGAGCTGATTTGCATATAGCCAGTGTCTAACCCAGGGTGGTGTGGAGTGCAAAAAAATGATGGATTTAGGCCCAGATCCTTGTACTGGGGTGAATGTATGACATTGTTCTACATTCTGTCCATCAACTGTGTTTTTTGCAATTTCACCCCGAGTGGGCTGGGGATGCTCAGACGTGAGTCCCAGGCTCTCCACACCACTGGAGTCAAGCTATCCAGGCTGATGAAGGCTGATAGCCAGAAACCGGTCCTTGGATGCTTGATTCCGGTCTGGGAAAGACATGGCTTGGTAGTTCGGACTGGACTGTTCCCATGAGGCACAGGGTCAGAGCTGATTTGCATATAGCCAGTGTCTAACCCAGGGTGGTGTGGAGTGCAAAAAAATGATGGATTTAGGCCCAGATCCTTGTACTGGGGTGAATGTATGACATTGTTCTACATTCTGTCCATCAACTGTGTTTTTTGCAATTTCACCCCGAGTGGGCTGGGGATGCTCAGACGTGAGTCCCAGGCTCTCCACACCACTGGAGTCAAGCTATCCAGGCTGATGAAGGCTGATAGCCAGAAACCGGTCCTTGGATGCTTGATTCCGGTCTGGGAAAGACATGGCTTGGTAGTTCGGACTGGACTGTTCCCATGAGGCACAGGGTCAGAGCTGATTTGCATATAGCCAGTGTCTAACCCAGGGTGGTGTGGAGTGCAAAAAAATGATGGATTTAGGCCCAGATCCTTGTACTGGGGTGAATGTATGACATTGTTCTACATTCTGTCCATCAACTGTGTTTTTTGCAATTTCACCCCGAGTGGGCTGGGGATGCTCAGACGTGAGTCCCAGGCTCTCCACACCACTGGAGTCAAGCTATCCAGGCTGATGAAGGCTGATAGCCAGAAACCGGTCCTTGGATGCTTGATTCCGGTCTGGGAAAGACATGGCTTGTAGTTCGGACTGGACTGTTCCCATGAGGCACAGGGTCAGAGCTGATTTGCATATAGCCAGTGTCTAACCCAGGGTGGTGTGGAGTGCAAAAAAATGATGGATTTAGGCCCAGATCCTTGTACTGGGGTGAATGTATGACATTGTTCTACATTCTGTCCATCAACTGTGTTTTTTGCAAGTATTTTGTATGGACACGTCTTTCTCAATGTGCTCTCATATAAGCGAATAAGTTGCTCTTGGCGATATTGCTTGTACTGTATTCTTGAACCGCTGAATATTATTGTAAGTATGATGTGTTAATTGAAACCAATAAAATAAAAAATAAAAAATAATTGTGGTGAATATTATTGTGCATTGTAAGAAATGACTTGTCTTTGCATGGTTACCCCCATTTTTAAGTGCACCAATGCTGCTGTTTTTTTGTCCAAAATTCACCCATAGCTTGTAAAGTTATATGTCACCTTGGAACAGGCGCCCAATGCCCATTGAGCTAAAAGGGCTTCAGGCCTCCTCCTTTTCTATCATGTGCCATAGCACAGGTTGCAGCTTGTGGGTGCTTGTCACTGGGAAAGCCTGGGCAACTGCAGAGCACCGCTCGAGAAACGGGTGCCAGAGTAAAATATTTTTATTCTAAAACAGGTATATTCAGCTTCTCCTGCTGCTGGGAAGTTTAATCAAAGGAGAGGGTGAAGTCCACTGGTAATTTACAATACCCTGGGCGCAGACCCCATGGTGGGGTCTGCGCTGGGCAATGCACCCCCTCTCCCTCCTTCCATTCTCTCCCTCCCCTTCTCTACACCCCCTTCTCTCCCTAATGTCAACTCCCTCTTTATCCCTCTTATTATCCGATTGTTTCTCTGCCCCCCTCTAGCATTTAACTCAATGTTTTACCTTTTTGTGAATTTTTTTTCTGCACATTTGTAAATTGTTGATTATTTCTTAATATGTTTACCTACCTTGTAAAGCGGTCTGATACTCTTGGGTCCAGCAGCGCTATATAAAACATCCTAAATAAATAAATAAGACAATGTTTGCCCGTTAGCACTGGGATGATAGCACCAGTGCACTTGAAAGGCAAACTTCGCCCTCTCCTAACCTAAAGCGTGCTCTCATACTTGCCAACATTTTACAGCTGGAAAGCGTGGCATTTCGAAAAATAAATCAGTGAATGCATTTGCCCCAATAGCAAACATTGAAATGGAGGCAATTTTAGGTGGGAGAGAGGTAAAATAAAGCCATTTTTGGCTTTACAAATCAGATGTTTCCCACGTGAATCAGGGCTGTTGTATGTATGGAACCTGAGGGCTTCTAAATAACAAGCATTTACAATGCAACGGTCTCGGCATTGCAAAAGTTAGAGCTATTAGCATTGTACATGACATGATTAATTTAACACGTGAATGTCGAAACATTTTTAGGCAATGAGCTGTCCTTAGCCCCAGGTGTATGGTATGTGGGAGAATGCACTGAACTGCCCGCAACACATATCATTCGTTTGTTTTTGTATTTTGTTCCTCGTGTATCACTATTGGTCCTTTTGTGAAGCGCTCTGACACCTTCAGGTAAAGTCCGCGCTATATAAAATTGCATAAATAAATTCACGCGGTCTTTGGGAGGCACGGCGGCCTCATTAAGTGATTACTTGGGGGGGGGGGGTGTAATGAGGAGGTAATGTCCTGCATCCTATTAAAGGTCGCTAGGTTTATGGCATGACATATAGCGGTCGCAGATGCTTCGGGCACTTGCACAAAGCAGCGCAGCAAACTGAGAGCAAGAAAACTCGGTGTATCTTATCTTGACACCTTCGGGTAAACTTTGCGCTATATAAAATCGCACAAATAAATTCACGCGGTCTTTGTACAGCGCCTCAAGGGACTCTAAAGCGCTACACGTTAAAGGGCTGCATCAACCAGAGAGAGTACTGTGGAGACAGGACCGACGAATAGGAGAAGAAAACAGTGAACGCCAGGCTGAGAGGAAAGACTCTGGATAACATCCTCGGTGGTGAATATACACAAACGCACACACATAAACAAACGGAGACACACAGATAGAAGGCACTGCCGCAGACAGGCACACAATGAGGCAGACAGAGAAGCATACACAATCACACGTACAGTCACACACACGGTCAACCACAGGAATGGATTACACTGCTTTTGCTAGATACTGGTCAGACTCATTTTGCCCTCTGGATATGGATAGAAAATATTTTTCCAGTAAGGGTTCAGAGCACATGAATTTGTGGATATGCTCGCTGTTTCCTAAGGCCTTGCAGGGAAATGTCATTATTATTAACGGATACGGAGGTAGGGCAACAGCTGCGTCTGTCTGCCAGCTGGTTAAGGAAATTGGAATCTCTGTTGCTATACCAGACTTTGACGATATAATGGTGTATGCTGTATCCGGTTGATAGGAGGCCATGGTGGTGTGGGGTGGAGGGCAGGGACTTGTTGGAATGGCTCGAGATTAGGGTGTTACATGTACTAAAGTTAAGCGCAAATTATTTTATGTCTCCCTAGTGTGAAATATTGTAATTTGGACATGCCATTGACAAGATAAACATACGCCAACAATAGGCAGTCAAGCAGTTAGTCTAAAGCTTCATATTCTACAAGAAACAGTAGCTTATGTCAAAGAGGTTCTGGTCCGCACCACAACATGTTTTATCTCAAAATCTTGGACGTTTTCTGCGCTAGTGTCTGTTAGCTGCATTCCTTCGGTACGGAGCAGAATTGCGAGAGGCGGCCCACTTCGAGTATTACGGTAATGTCGAAGGGAAACAGAAAGTGCGCTTCCAAAGGCAGAGGAGCTATAGGGATCTCGGGTGCCGGAGGAAATCTCTTTGGATGTTTAAGGAAAGCCTCTTCGATATTGCATTGAAGGCGAGCGGGGCAGCCGGGCTAGGAGCAACATGTACCCTATGTTTCCTTTACGAGTTCAGGATGGGAGCGAACAATGGCAAGCAGTACGGGAGTGAGGGTAGGTGAGGGTGCCGCTGCCTGCTTGAGGGGGCAGAAAGGGGCTGCGCTACTTACTCCGTCCTCTGCAGCATAACGGTATGCTGTTGCGTGCCATGGAGCCCCGCTCTGCCCTCTGCCGCTTTCGCCATTGAATACGCTAACTTTTGCCGATGTCTGCATCGAGTCCCACTGGTTTCCTCAGTTTGTTTTTGGGCAGCGTTGTGCGATCGCTATAGTAACAAGCAGTGTTGTAGGCGGGAGGGGTGGTGCGCTTGTGCGTGCGCGTGTGTATGTGCGCTTGTGTGTGTGTGAGAGAATGCAGCGTGGGGGGGCCTGTATGTGGGTGCGTGCGTGCATGGGCGGTTGTGTGTGTGTGAGAGAATGCAGCGTGGGGGGGCCTGTATGTGCGTGCATGGTCGCTTGTGTGTGTGTCTGAAAGAATGCAGCAAGCGCGTTCGCGTGCGCGTGCTCGTTTCGAATCGCCTCCAAGGCGATGCGCGCGGCCAGGAATGTCTCCTGGAAAGGAGACACGGCCACAATAAGTTCTCGGCGGAGACGCGCTTCCGCGCGTTCAGCCGAGCCCTAAAAAAGGCTCAAAATGACAGATTAGATTGTATGTAATTGCATGGATATAGCGCTTGCTACCCATGACGTAGGGTAGCAAGTGCATAATAAATGCACCTAAAGGGGGAAAGAATATTTTTTTCTTTTGTAAATAGATTTACAATGATTTACTCTCCATCAGGCAATCCCAAATTATTTGCCAGCAGATCATGTATTCTTGGAGAGGGGATTAGAGGGCAGGAGAGCACTCCTGCCTTATACTTTGTCAGTACTTGGGGGCAGATTTATGTCGGACTTGTGCCACGTTTACGCCGCCGTTGCGTCACGTTGCTTTACATGAGCACCAGTTGCATTAAAGACAGACACATTCATTTTTAGGCAAGGTGACATTAAGTGACTTGGCCAGAATCACAGATGTTTGAGCCTCCTGCCAGACTCAAACCTGGTTTCCCAGCTTCAAAGTCAGCTGCCCTAGCCGTTAAGTCACTCTCTCTCCTAAATTAGGTTTTGCTTATGCCTTATCCTGACTAGGATTGTGGTTGCTGCTTGACCAGGGCTCATACCTCAGTCAACCAGTAACCCAATTTTTAACAATATGCAATCTCTGCTGGTCCTGAAATGGTAGTGGTCAGTATCATATTAAGGAGCATCTGTACTTGCTGCTAATTAAATGTGCTAGACATTGGAGACAAGCTTTGAAGTTTATTTCTTCACATAACAAGACTCATATAATTTTCATTGTGATGCATTTGTTTGCCTCTTATCATGAAAAACTAGTCAGGGCTCTTTGTCAGCTGCATTACAAGCTCATCAAGCAACAATTGCCAGGGGCTCTTTTTGGAGCAGGATTGTGGAGTTCTGCTGTGGTAATACAACTGATTATGTTATGACTTCCCTGTTCCCTGTTATTGGTTACCAATACTGACTTGTTTGAATTTAATGGAGTGCAGCAGAAGGGGAGGAAAAAATATGAAAGTATATTATACTTTATAAAAAAAAATAATAAACAAAATTTTAAAATATAAGACAAATGTAAAATCGTTTAAAATATTTATTATAGCTTGGAAATCATTTTCAAAAAGTGACAGCAAATTAAATGTTGTAAATGAGGCCCTATGTCTTTGTTTGGGTTCCCCATGTTCTATTCTCATTCTGTGGAATTGAACTAACCGTGGCACCTTACATTGCACCATGCTGTAGACCCCAAAAAGTGTTCATGCAATCCACACATTTGTTCTCAGGAGATGATCACTCTTATTATTCATCTTCCAGAAAAAAAGAACGCAGTAAAAGAAAAGATTAGACCAGTTTTCAACAACGACAACTATGAGGTAGTAATCCATCATTCAATATCAATTGACACCTCGAACTTAATCAGGGACCAATCAGAATTCACTGCTGATCCCCTTAAACTGTGCACGGTACACACTCTGCATGTCCAGAGCTTACAGGCGACAACACATCAGAAGCCTCAGGGACTTCAGACATAGTCCAAATTGTGTTTGCCTTATCAATCAGAAACATGTTCAGTAGCTTGGGAAACAGTTTGGATGTGGGATACTAGGGGGGGCAGATTTCCAAGAAAGTGCTGCAGCGTGGCACCGCAAGCCCTTTGGCAGCGCCACGCTGCAGCACTTTCAGAGCAAAGAATGTGCCATATTTATGATGATATGTCACATTCCTGTGCTCTCTCCTGCCCTCGCGCACAAACAGCTGCCATGCCTCAGCGCAGGCACCCTTGCACCATGGTGCAAGGATGCCTGCGTCATGGGGAGATTGTTTTTGTGCAGGAAGGGGCAACTTCCTGCACAAAACCAATCACTACAGGCATTTTCCTCTTTCAATGAGTGCTGTAGAATGCAGCACGCTTTGAAAGAGGAACAAAGCGTGGAGAAATTTTTAAGAAAATCCTCGTTGCTCCTTGCTACACCACCCCTAAGGTGGCGTAGCATACTGACTAATTTCTAGATTTACGAATCCTCGTAAATCTGGAAATGTGTCTGGTTCCATGGGTTTTGCGTGGGAACACCCACAGCAACACCCATGGAACGCCCCTTTCACACAAAGTGCTGCGTGTAAGAAGGCCATATTTAAAAGGACAGGAAAAGCCACGCAGGGTGGCTTTTCCTGTCCTTGTAAATATGGGGCAGAGGAATGCGCTGCCAGTGCATCACGAAAAGTGACGTACTGGCAGCGCACGGAGCTTGTAAATCTGCCCCAACGTGGTTTGAATGATTCCTACAGCACTGGCTCAAAACAACTGTGCTATCTTGTTGGAGGTACCAGCTGCAGACGAATGTAGGCCAAAGAGCACACAGATCATAGCAGCAGAAATTTACTGTTCTCATCAAATTACTGAATATACAATTAAATGACTGGTAATTAGCTTCAAAGTTAACTGATTTTCAGAGAACAGAAGTGTCCGGCTAAAATCCCCTCTAATTGTGACAGCATATAGTGCAATACCACTTTTATCAATAAATTCTGGTCACAATTATTAATCCCTAGGATGACATTTTTGGCCATATCTTGGTCCCAGTAGGTGACTTTCTGATTGCGTGTGGTGAATTTCATTTTCTTATCAGCTATATTTCTTATGTGTTACTAAAGATCCATTCTTGTTAACATTATTAGCAGTGTTGAACATTGATTTAGTTGTTTGTGACTGCTGTGTCATACTGAATTTGAGAATGTATAGCTTCCTTCTGGTGTACCTGTTCATCCTATTTTCCTTTGGAGATCTAAGGAAAATAAACTTAGGGGTATGTGTACAAGCCCCTATCGCCACAGGAACATCATTTTTTGTGATGTTCCCGTGGCGATAGTGGCCTTGACTTATGTACAAGGCAGCGTTAAGGCACTTAACATGGCTTAACCCTGCCTTGTACATAAGGCACACTTTCACGCTATGTTTAGCGTGAAAGGGGCGTGCAGTGGGTGTTTCCACCGCAACACCGATTGACGCTGCCCTCTATGTACAAGAGTGGCGTACATAGGAGGCAGAGCCAAAATTAAGACCAGGAAAACCATGGTCTTCAGTTGGCAAAACGAGGAGAAATACATTATTTCTCCTCGTTTTTGCTTTTTCCATGTGTACTGCCTTGTGCAGCTCACATGGAAAAAGCAAAATTCCATGGATTGTTTATGTACAGGAAGGTGTTCCTTCATGTACATAAACAAACCTTTTAAAAAATGACAGTTTGTAACTCTCATGTGTGCTGCAAGAAGCAGCACACATGAAAGTTACAAAATGGCATTTTAGGATTGATTATGTGCAGGAAGGGACACCTTCCTACACATAAACAATCCTCCAATGCAAACAGACACCCTTGCACTCTGGTGCAAGGGTGCCTGCGTTGGTGCTAAGTTGTTAATGTTAGCGCCATTGTAGGAGGAAACTCAAGGCCGCACCACATTCTTGTTAATATGGTGCAGCCTTGCGTTTCCGAAGTGGCGGAGCGTGTCGTTAAGCCCAGGAGGCTAATGGCACTCTCCGCCATTTCTATTGTACATATCCCCCTTAGTTATTCAATGGAAGTCTAATCATACAACCGCGGTGGGAGACGACCTTTACATCGCGGACATCACACCGCGACACCATAACAACGCGTTTGTTACAACGACCGCGTTGTTTCCATGCAAAGCCATTACTACGCAAGTCATTACATCGACTTGCAGTAGATGGCGCGCTAACATTAGGAATAGTATGCTTTACTATTCCAACACCTTCCCCACTGTTACGTAGGCTGGAATTGGAATAGTATATTATACATTTCTAATGTCAGCGCGCAATCTACTGCAAGTTGATGTAAAGACTTGCGTAGTAATGGCATTGCGTGGTAACAACGCGGTCGTTGTAATGACCGCGTTGTAATGCCACAGGATGTAATGACTCGCGTTGTAACGAGTCATATTCACCAGCCGTATAAGACAGTGCACATAATGGATACTGCTCATTAACATGTGTAACTCGCATTTATTAAACATAGTTTACTAACTCAGATCAAGAAATAATTGAAGACAAAGGTTCTGACCTTGGGGTGGTCAAAGAAGAGAGTAGAGGATAATCATCCAGCAGCTGAATAGCACAACATGTAACTAGGAAAACAGGTTTTAATCCCAGCTTGCCTGCTTTGGTTGTGTGACCCTACACAAATCATTTTACTTCATTGTGTTCCATTTTAACTGAGCATCAAATCAAATGGTACAAAGGGGGGTGGTGATGGATGGAGCATCTGAACCAATCAAATACTCACACCCAGTCAAAAGATCTGGGTTTAATCCATCACCGTTCTTTAGCCCACTCTGCCACCCCAGTTCAGACATGGCCATATGCAAATCAGTCTGACCATGTGCCTCATGGGAACAGTCCAGCCCGAACTGCCAAGTCATGCCTTCCCTGGACCGGAAACAAGCTTCCTACGACCGGTTTTTGGCATTTCAGCCGTCTTCAGCCAGGCGTGCTTGAATCCAGTGGCAAAGTGAGCAAGGGACTCACATCTGAGCAAACCCTGCCAACTTATGGCGAACAAAGCGGTACAAAAGGGGGTGGTGATGGATGGAGCATCTGAACCAATCAAACACTCACACCCAGTCAAAAGATCTGGATTTAATCCATCACCATTCTGTAGCCCACTCTGCCACCCCAGTTCAGACATGGCCATATGCAAATCAGTCTGACCCTGTGCCTCATGGGAACAGTCCAGCCCCAACTACCAAGCCATGCCTTCCCTGGACCAGAAACAGGCTTCCTAGGACCGGTTTCTGGCATTTCAGCCTTCTTCAGCCAGGCTTGCTTGAATCCAGTGGCAAAGTGAGCAAGGGACTCACGTCTGAGCAAACCCTGCCAATTTATGGCGAACAAAGCAGTACAAAAGGGGGTGGTGATGGACGGAGCATCTGAACCAATCAAACCCTCACACCCAGTCAAAAGATCACCCCCTTTTGTACCATCAAATCAAATGGCCATCTTGAAGAAATTCAGTTCATGGTGTGCTCTATGTAAGAATCCCACTTAAGTTTGGTTCAATACACAATAATGTTGCTCAAAGTACAACCATATTATCAATGTATAACGTGAACATGATAAACTGACAATCTCTTGGTTCACCACATGACAGTTTTGTCAGGACCTTGACGGTGGGAACATTTGAATGTTTAAAATGAATATTTATAAATCAGAGCATTGCAATGCTATACCCGAAATAGGGGCGTAGTTTGGTTTGTAAGATTAAAGGGAGGGGGGAGGGGGCGACAGGGTGAGGTGAGATTCAGATTTTCCGGACAATCATGCTGGCATATCATAGCAAAATACATATATGAGAAGCAGGGCATAAGGGAGCTTATGGGGCAGTGGAAAGGGAGAACAGTGTGGATTGTTAGGGGTACTTAGTATGAAATATTTTGTAAAATACCAACTTTTTTTAAAACTTCAAAACAGAGGGAGATAGTGTGTGGGCTTTTGTCTGTGAGTGCGAGTAAAGATCACAGGTGAAATCCGACATACATATCAACCTACTCGATTGAAAGCACCTGTACCCAACTATTTACTAGAAAATACATTTATTAGTGGGTGGGGTGTAAAAGGGGGGTTTAACTCCTCTCCCCCCGAAGGTACACCACTGAGTCCCTAAAGTGAAATAAGAGTTCAGAAAATAACACATTTTCATTGTTAAGATTCTTTATTATGTATTTACAATGTGTGTGCTGTATCATGTACATGTTGAATCTTTTGATGGCTTGGTGAGTGCTTTGGCACTTAGAATAAAGCTAAACCCAGTGCTCAGCTCTGGTTCAGCTTTCCCTTTGAATTTCCTGGGTTTCCCACCTCTATGTTTATCCACTGTCTGCCCCAAATCCCAAAGAAAGGGCATTACATTCCTCTTTCCTGAAAAGGGACAACCTTGCAAAATCTCCTTGGGGGTCCTATGTGCTAGGTAATAAGTGTTTCAGTGCTGTGCCATGGGCCAGTTTCCCTAATGTACTGGCGAGCACAGCATGCTTGCGACACTCCGTCAACATGCACTCTAGGCAGGGGGTAACAGTCAGACGCTGTTAAGCGCATGAGCTATGAGTCATGTCATATATGGATGGAAAATAAAAGGGGGAGGGCTATGGGCTGTTTGTTTGTTTGTTTGCTTACACTGTGCACCCCTCTTCTTCCTTTCTTTTACCCCTTCGTTTATATGCACATTAGCTAGTTTTAATTGTTAACAGTGAATCTTTTATCGGAACTCCTTCACAGCAGAGCGCCAGTGCTTCTACTGGCATCATGGGACAATACCCGCACATGTGTGCGACAACGGACATTCACCACCATTTGTGTCCTGGAAGACACCCAATATGTAGACAGGGATGTGATTGATCTGTCATCTTACTCCTCTCCTTTTCCTGTCCCTTACTTCTCGTCTGTCTTCTACTGCAGGCCTTGCATGTACCTGTCAATCGTATGTCCTATTACTTTTGTACATCATTCCACGCAGGAGCTGTATGTATGCTATATGGCACTACTGAACCTTGCATGTTGAATGTGATGCTCAACACTGCCTGCTATTTAACATGACTCGAGCTGTACCAATATTAAAAATTCAATGAAACTGATTCACAAAACAAAAAAAGTTTGGTGGGCTGATGTCCCTAGCATGTGGCCCTGTGTAGTGGATTAGTATCTCTAAAATACATTATATCATGGTTGGAGAGTCTCCCTAAAATGAGATGCAGTGCAGTGGTTTAGTGCCTTTAAAATGCAGTGATCTGTGCTAGTTTGCTGTACGGTCTAGTGTGGTAGAATGCATACCGTGTTTTGAGTTAATATCCCTTGGATTTCTCGTAGTATGGGGGTAACTGTCCTATGAGCAGTGCAGTTTGTTGGATTAGTGTCCTAGGAAGAACTGCTGTTGACTAGTGTTCAATGAAAGCAGGACTGTGTGGTTGGTTGGGGCTCACATATTGCAGTTGAGTGTGTTGTTGGGCAAAGTGGGGAGCTGGGCTGGCCAGGTTTCCTAGTCGGATTCAGCCAAGTATTGTTGCAGGCCTATCACTGGCTTGAATGTTTATGCAGACCAGAAACTAGACAAGAGTGAAACTACAACGGGCTCTCCGACATACTGGCCCCAGGGATTGCTCAAGGGACAGTAATCCAGGAATGGCCTTAATACTGAAAAGGAACTAAAATCTTGTGTGTCATGCAATGTGTCCATTCAGAGCAAACCATGCATACAGCATATATTCATGCCCCCAACCCGTAAGCACAGATACAATCATACACATGGGGCAGTGCTTTACGTGCCAGGGCCCTTCTCAGGAGGCCACTGCAGCGTGCACAACCTGCTGTCCCTGCAGCACTGCCGGTGCCATCACACTCTTACAAGTGTGATGATTCAGATTATTCCAGGACATCTACACCTATAAAAATGACATAAGCAGCAAGGATTATTCATGCTCAACATAGATTGAATTTTTAAACAACTGTTGTTGTACTGGTATCAACATTAGATAGACAGCACCACCATGTGGCTAATTGTCATAAGTGATGGTGTTAAGAATTAAGTTAAGCGCTGTGCCAAGAACCAGAAACCACTGGCTCAAATTGAACACTACATAGGGCCTTGGAAGTCCCCAATTGTGGAATGTTTGATGCATTTTTCATACTAGGAGAGGACAGTACAGAAGTCTGCTCAGTTTGAGGACTTTCTTTCCTTCTAACTTGAGATAGGGCTACAGATGACCCAGTTTCACCATGGATAAAATGCTGCTTACATGCGTGTTGCTTCAAATGGATCAAGTGAAAGAACAAGGGGCCTCATTTATGAGAAATGACGCATCGCTGCGTGAAAGCAGCGATGCGTCACTTCTCAGTGCGCACTCCTTGCGACATACCTGATGCGTCATATTTAATGTATGACGCATCATGTCACAAGGAGTTACAGATACGTCAGTATTTCTGACGTATCTGTAAGCGCAAAAGTAACGCATTGCTGGAGTGTGTCACAAAATTGACGCAACTCCAGCAATGCTTCCTTTCACATGGGGCAAGCCCCATGTGAAAGGGCTTGCGTCAGTCTTACGCCTGCTGTGAGGCAGGCGCAAGATTTTGACGCAACGGTGGCCTAGAAGTGACGCAGTGAAATCTCATAGATTTCACAGCGTCACTTCTACGACCCTTTCTTGCTTCAATTCGCCCCCTTTGCATACATTAAACCTGGCACAGATATAATGTGGCGCAGGGGTTTACAAAGTGACGCATCTACCTAGATGCGTCACTTTGTAAATATGGCGCAACAAGGCGCATTGTTTACGCCACTGGTGCGTCACAAAAAGTGACGCACCGGCGGCGTAAAAGTGACGCAAGGGCTCATAAATGAGGCCCAAGGACTATAAATCGCAAAAAGCATTGTTGCGAACTAATTTGAGTGGAATGTTGTGTTCTTGGTGACATGGAGTGATCTGGTAACCTTAGTACAAGCCCTCTTTTGAAGCAATTTACAGAGGCTTTTGCATGGTACCCCTTTTATTATGTACATTCGTTTGTGTTGGCAAAAAAGAAGTTAAGTTCTCAAGCCACAAACAACATTATTTTTCAATCAGATCCCACTGACATAAATACCTGAGCCACATAATAGAGAGATTCTGCAAGAAAGGGCCTCCATTATAAGTAAGAGACATTCAATCTTTTCACCTTGTCTCAAGAGCATGAACAGACATGATTAACCAGTTCCACATCAGATGAGTGATTGCAAGGTACTAACTAGTGGTCAAAGTGAGCCGGATCCAAGAGTACAATGTGCCAATACTATTTTAGTTTAAGAAAAACAGGGCCATATTATCAAGAATAGGCGATACATTATCGCCGCTTTTATCGGCAGGAAACTGCCACTAAAGCGGCGATAATGGGCTTGATAATATGCCCTTGTGAATTCCCATAGAAGCCCAGGTTTTGGTGTTAACCTGGGCTTCTATGGGAAATCACAAGGGCATATTATCAAGCCCATTATCCCCGCTTTAGCGGCAGTTTCCTGCCGATAAAAGCGGCGATAATATATCGCCCTTTCTTGATAATATGGCCCTAAGTTCCCCTACTTTTTGTGAAAAGACAACAATCCTGGGATGGTTGAAATGTTTCAGCTGAAGTGTAGGGCAGGGATTCTCCTGTGCTGTGAAACCAAGGGAAGGCAGGCAGGTAACAAGACTTTTTGCCAGGCTGTCTTTTTGCCTGAAAAGAATTTACATTTGTGCAACTGGTTAATCTGCAGATGTAAACGGTGCTTGGAAGGCGCTGTCGGCTTTAATTGATGGCATCACTGAAGCTTCCTAATGACACAGATGTATTCTTTTTGAGTGGTATTGCAAGGGAGTTACATGCTGAGCTGTGAAGTGTGCAATTTTAACCCCATGCGCGCGGCGCGTTATCCCGCTGTGCGCTGAGAATCGCGGAATCCCGCGGTTCATGACGAGCTCAGCTCGTCATGAGGGTATGAGAGGTGTACCTCATGACGAGCTGAGCTCGTCATCAGCGTGGAAGGGGTTAAAGGACAGTTATAAAACAAATTGCACTACATACTAAAATCTACATTTTGAAAGGATTTTTTTATCTTATACCTTTTTGCACATTTTGTAGCAGCCTATTTTCTACTGTTTATATTGCAAGTTTAAAATAATGACTTACATATTCATAGTGCTTTTTGTCACACACTGAGACATCGTAGCACTAAACATAGACAAGTCAATATTCTTCAGTGCACCAACCAGGATTCAAATCTGTGGATCTCTATTTACACACACAGACCCTGCATTAACTAATAGAGGTTTCATAATGTATGATAGTGCATTTCCCACTGATTAACTTAACTTCCTTTTGTTTTTCATTTAAACTGTGTTATTTTATATAGAGTAACATAAAGGTGAAAGACAGAAAAAATGACACACTAGTTTTTTATTTAGCCCGACCTTTGACCCTGCCTCCACACTCACCTCACTCCACTGCACGCACAATTCCCATACTTTATTCAATGCACATTGATCACTGGTACTATCTATCATCATGTATTGCATTTACCATACATGTATTTGGGCAGTTCAGTAAATCCTTGTTTCTCACTGAGATCAGATTGTACAGAATTTTTGAATTACAAATGGGATGATAGAGCTCATTGGTAGCATGGTCTATTACCAATCTGAAAACTGGACACGTAAATATATATGCACTTCTGGTCTAGCCTAGGAAGGACCCTGCTGTCAAAGAAAGGTCAAAGGTAAAATATGAAGGACAGCAATATCAACCTACACATAAATTGACTCAAAAACACCAACTACTACTATATGGCAAAGTAAATATTAATAGGGAAGAACAGATTTTCCATTCTAGTGCCACATTCACTTAACTTGAGGACAAAGTACAAGTCAATATTGTAGAGTCGATATATGTGTATGTCGTTATCAAAAACTCGTTTTTTGTACTATATTAATAAAATAAAAGTCTCCGTTTTCAAACACAACCCTCTTTTCTTCCCTCTCAGTTTTCTTTTTAAACTCATCTCGCAGGGCTCCCTTTAGCCTTCCCTTCACCTCTTGTAAATTAGAAGTGTTTTGTCTAGAAGGCCTCTCACTGCGTTTAACTCTGTGACTGTTATACTGTACTCTGGACAGCAAAATGGTCTGGAACATGCTATTAAGTTAAACGAGCAAATAAACAATGCTGCTTTTTCCACCGCAGCGGCCAGTCGCAGACAAAACGGCCACAATACAAACAAGCATTTACAATGCAACGGTTTCGCCTTTGAAAAAGTTAGAGCTATTGGCATTGTAAATGACAACATTTTTATGTATGTGTTGGTTTTGAAAACAGATAAATAAATGGCACTGTCATTTACAATGCCAATAGCTTAATCTCTCGCAAATGCCACACAAAAACACACAGACCCACACAGAGTCCCACACACATACATACCTACAGAGCCACACACACACAGAGCCACACATACACAGAGCCACATACACAGACACACACACAGCCCCCCTACCCCCCCTTCTCCCCCCCCCCCGTCGGGACTCACCCTCCAGGGCCAGCATGGATGGGAAGTCCTTGCAGTTTGAGATGCCGGTGGAGTCGGTGATGCAGGTCTTCCACAAGTTGGACCAGAAGGGGCTGTGATGATGACCGTGCCGTCGATGCTCGACACCTTCTAGTAGTCGGTGGGCAGCGTGGAGCAGACCAGTACCCAGTCTGACAGGGCCAGCAGGAAGGCCACGATCTCCCCCGCCATGCTGGACATGGTCACCGGCAAGGGTCACAGGGCACAGGTGTCTGATCTTAGGGCACGGGTGAGGGGAGAGGGCACAGGGGTAAGAGCTGAGGGCAGAGGGGCGAGAGTTGAGGGCACAGGGGTAAGAGCTGAGGGCACAGGTAAGAGCTGAGGGTACAGGAGTCAGAAGCGAGGGCCTAGGAAGAGCTGAGGGCACAGGGCAGGGTAAGAGCTGAGGGCAGAGGGGTAAGAGCTGAGGGCAGAGGGGTAAGAGCTGAGGGCAGAGGGGTAAGAGCTGAGGGCACAGGTAAGAGCTGAGGGCACAGGCGTCAGAAGCGAGGGCCTAGGAAGAGCTGAGGGCACAGGGCAGGGTAAGAGCTGAGGGCAGAGGGGTAAGAGCTGAGGGCACAGGTAAGAGCTGAGGGCACAGGGGTAAGAGCTGAGGGCACAGGGGTAAGAGCTGAGGGCACAGGGGTAAGAGCTGAGGGCACAGGTAAGAGCTGAGAGTACAGGGGTAAGAAGTGAGTGAGGGCCCGGGGTGAGATCAGATGGCAGAGGATTTAGAGCTGAGGGCACCTGCGAGGGCAGAGAGCAACGCGGTAAAGCACCTTTACCTGCGCTCATATTTACTAAATTATCTTATCTGAATACTTTATAACTCATATTGCACAGGTGGAATTTGCTCGTCCTTCACAGTATGCTTAGCAGGGGTCAAATCTGGTAAATGGTTCCGGTGCTGGGTAATTGTGCACAGACATTAGTAGCGGCCAGCGAGTATGAGAATGATATTCACACTGACCTTCCGGTGCGAAAAATACACTCATGACGTGTGTTGTGCAAAACTCTATTGCACCATTTCAAACCTCCATAGCACTGACGCCATGACCGCAATCAGATCACCAGATGTTTATCACATTGTGTAAGTGCAAGAGACGTCACACCCATCTCCGCCTCCCTGGGTGGAAGGTACAGAGTTAATGTTTCACCTGCTCTGCACTTCACCCTTCCTGGTTGAGGAATGCGACCAGCAAGTGAGATCAGGCGAGGCCACCCTTCGAATACAGTGAAGCAATCCAGACCGACCACGACCGGAGCCACAAGAGATTAATCATTGTCTGAGAATGGGGAAGCTGATCTGGATCTGCTCCCCCTTACGATCCGGGGCAACAAGTGAGTGCCTTCTTATGAAAATCTTGGGCCTGCTGAGGAGTGGTAAAGACATACAGCTAGATTCATGAAAGGAAATTGCACTCGCAATAGCTGCGAATTTGCAATTCCACTCGCAATTTGAAGGGAAGGAATTCAAGAAACCCAAACAACCAAAATAGCGAAATCGCAATTTAAAAATAGCAAATTCGCTGTTAAATTCGCAGAATCTTGGAGGATGGGCATTTGCGAATCAGAAATTGCGATGAACCATGGATTCTGCAAATTTAATAGAGAATTCGCAAAAAAGCCATTCATGAAAAATCGCTAAAAGCGAAAAACGTGAAAATCGCTATTTGCGAGGCGCAATTTAAGAAGAACTCAAATCAGGTGGTAACCAGTACTGAAAATATTTTTTTTCAAAAAACAGTTAGGTCACTCCCAACAGGTGCAGGGCTGATCAAACACATTTAAGGACATGCAGCTGGAGCCTGGTGATTCCCACAATGCCTGGACTTTACATGCTGGTGAGGCGGCGTAGGCTGCAGCGAGCTGCACGCAACAGACGGAGGATACAGGAGCGGATATTCCGCCAGCGGGTCACCCTTCAGGGCCAAACCAGGGAGCAAATCTATGCCAAGTACCGCCTGAGTGGGGCCATGATAATCAAGCTCATCCGAGACCTAGACCCCCTGATGCAGCACCCTACAAGGAGGACCAATGCCGTGCCCACACATGTGCAGGTATTGTGCTGCCTGCACCTCCTGGCCTCCGGGAGCTTCCAGGGGATGGTCGCAGTTGCAGGGGGGGTTTCCCAGCCCTCCATGTCCCGCTGCCTAAGGAGTTTCCTGGAGGCAATGCTGACCCGGCTACACCACTATATATCATTCCCCACCAGCCAACAGGACCTCAATGATACAAAGCTGCAATTTTACAATGTAGCTCAATTCCCACACGTCATTGGATGTATTGACTGTACGCACGTCCATATTTGCCCACCTGCTGAGACAGAGTACATGTACCGCAACCGGAAATGCTACCACTCCCTCAACATCTAGATGGTGTGCAATACCAAAACAATAATCACGGACATAGTGGCACAGTACCCAGGGAGCACACATGACTCCTTCATCTTCAGGCACAGCGGCATCCACACACGACTGGCCAGGGGAGACTTTGGGGAAGGACACCTACTGGGTAAGTACACATGCCCCAAATGTGTACGTTGTGATCATGTAGCTGCGCAGAACAGGCACTCACTCACTCTCTGCTCCTTACATACAGGTGACAGCGGCTATGCTCTCTGTGAGTACCTCCTCACCCCATACCTCAACCCTGCAACTCCACAACAACGGCGATTTAATGCATCACACATTCGCACAAGGAACTGTATTGAGAGGACATTTGGCCTGTTGAAAAGCAGGTTCCGCATACTGCACAAGACAGGTGGGGCCATGAAATACGATCCTGAGGTCTGCTGCCGCATCGTGGCCGTGTGTGCCATCCTTCACAACATTACTACCAAGCGCAGGATCCCTGTTAACATCTCTGGCAGTGAGTCAGAAGGGGACAATCGGCCACCTGCACATGTGCATCACGCACGCGGGGAGAATCCAGCAGAAGGACACAGGCGCCGCAACCAAATCTGCATGAACTATTTCTAGGGCACCCACTCTCCACACCCATTACTCAACTCATGCATGACAACATAAATAATGACATGAGGCACTTTACGTTATTCAGAATTTTAGTTACTGTTACTGCACAATAAACATGGCATTCTGAAAAGTGTGAAAAGATTGACATATTGCGTCATATGTCCAGGTTAGTCTGTGTGGCATGCTTGTTGCGTCATTTGACGATATTCTGAAGAGCAGCCTTTAAAACAACGAAATAGATAACATATCCTGAGGAGTAAGAATATTTCCTTTTTCGTTATTTCCACCAGGTTAATTTTTAACAATCTTTAACCACTTACTCAAAACTCGGTGGCTCCCTTGACTCTAAATGAGCACTCCTTATTGAAAAGGTAAATATGTTTTTCTATACAGTGGCTTACACACATGAAGCAAGACTAATATAAAAAGGAGTTTGATTTAAGATGGCTTCTATTTCTTTTTAACTCAGTTCTGTACACTATAAAGGAAGATATATAGTGCCCCAAGCTCCATATCAAAAGAAGAGTTTGGATTTACTACTGACCAACGTGGAGGTAACTTGGTACCTTCCACTCAACACTGATACCATGAGGTAAATACAGCCTGTGATAGTGTTAAGATGTGGCAATCAACTTAGATAGCATTTGCCCAATGAGACCTGTCATTGTTTCACCTTTTCCTTCAAAGTGTACACAGGCAGGAAAAGGGACCGTATTATTTAAAATTGTGGGGAATTGTTATTGGTATAATCCATAATTTAGTAGAAACAGGGGGTGCTATACACTTATGAACATATGCCCCTGTCCATTAGTCACTTTTGCCTCTAGGGACAGCACCACATGTTTAATGAAATGGAATAAAAAAAAAAATTTGTTGTATCACCACATGTACCAACTGACCCATAATGTAGATGCCACTTATGAACTTTGTGTAAAAAAGATGAAATTAGCAACTGTATCTAATTGTATGTTTTTTTCTGAACTAGAACCTTGTCCTGATGAAGGTCCTATCGATATACCGAAACGCTGCGTCGACAACTTTTGTAACAAATATGTTTTTAAATATTTTTTACCTGTAATGACATGATTTTTTTAACTGTTTATTTGTGGTACTAAAATGCGCATGAAGAAAAACTGTTTTATTACTGTATTATCTTTTAAATAAATTGTACAATTTTTCTATATATTTTTTCTTCTATTATTGTCTTTATTCTATTGAACGTTGATTTGTGATTCACTATTCATGTGGTTAAAAGTCTGTACCCAAGGGCAATTAGAATCTCCTCTCCCAGAGTAGACACTGGGTTCCGCCCATTCGATGGGAAACTAGGGACTCATACACATTTTTCTAGTTTATTACTCCTTGTTCCTTATTGGATTCTAAAGGAGACCTCCCTATCTTGTTTGAAGCTCCTCCAGATTCTGCCGTGCGGCAGCAGAGGGCCTGCTGCTGCGGCGGGGTGCTACGACCGGTGGTATGGACTGGCTGCTGTGGCTTGATGTTGCCTCACTGTTGTCGTCTGCCCCCCCCGCCTGGCCATGGCCAGTGGCCTGCATGCCCTGCATGGCTGTTGCTATGTTCTCCAGGGCTGTTGTGACGTCCTGGAAGCACTGCACCATTTGGCCCTGCATGGCCAGGGAGCGTCGCGAGAGCTGGGAGGTGGCGTTCCCAAAAATTTGATTTGATTGCGTGTACGCCGACAGGCGGGTCAATAGTTGGCGGTGTCTGCGGCGATTGACATTCCGCTGCCTGGACATTGCCTGAGTGTTGGCCTCCACAGCTGCTGTCATATGTGCCACATTACGTGCCGTCTTGTCCAGTTGGAGGTGGATGGCGGCTAGGTGTCGGGCCTGGGTCTGGTGCACACTCAGCATCCTGCGCTCAATAGAGAGCCCACCAGCTCGCACAATTCTGCCCCTGCCAGCGCGGGATGTGTTGGTGCGCGGCTCCCTGAACAGACCGCGCGTCTGGCTCCTCACAGCCGCAGGGCGGCGGAATTGTTTTTTGGCGACCTGCTGCTAGTGTTGCAGGCCCCACTGGTGGCTGTGTGCTGCGAGGGTGCTACAGCAGCGCCTGTTGTCACGGGGGTGGCACGGGCCACAGGGGCGGGTGGTGGGATGACCGGTGTTGTGGCAGCTTGCCCTGATGGTCCGGGCTGTGGGGTATGATTTGTATCCCCCTCCGTGTCCTCCGTGTTCTCCTCAATCACCAGGGCCTCGCTGTCTGTGCTGGGGACATCAGCGCCACCTGTGATGTGAAGTGGACGTTGATTAGTGACATGTTCCGTACACAGTTAGGCTTGCTACATGCATGCAGTCTACCATTCCCTGTCTCGCTGCGGGATTGAATCTCACTGGACATGTCAGGCTCTATGGTACAGGATGGTAATTGTGGGCAGACTACATGTCCCACAATGCAATAGCGCTATGGAGCTGTACTTTGGCTGCATGATTGGGGTTTGTTATGGGATGCACTGGAGTCATGGACGGTGTTAGGGGATAGGGGGTTGCAGTCGCATGGCACTTACCTGGTGTGTCTTGGGTGGGTCGGGAGGAGTCAAGCTGGGTCACACCCACGCAGGCCTGTGGGTTGATGGTCTCCTCCACTTGGTCCTCGAGTGGGGTGTTCGGTGAGACAGTGGGCTCTCCTCCACCTGTCGCTAATTGCTCCCTCAGCCTCTCAGCAATCTTTTCTTTTGCCCGCCCTCTTAAGTCATACCAGCGCTTTTTCAGCTCGTCCACCGAGCGCTGGGTCACCCCCACGGCGTTCACTTTGGCGCGGATGCGCAGCCATATGCGCCTTTTGTCCGCCTCTGGTACCTTTCGGGAGTTACTGCCAAATAGGCGGTTGTGATCCTTGGAAACTCCTTCAATTAGGTGTTCGAGCTCCTGCTCAGAAAACTTTATTTTGCGCTTTCTCCCACTGGTGGAAGCTCCTGCTGCATCCTGTGCCATGCTTGCCACTGTGGTGTCTCCTGCTGTAGTCCTGTGGGAATGCTGGAGGGGAGCTCTGCAACTGCTGCCTGTACTTCAGCCTCTCACTGCTGAATGAGGGTGGGAGCTGCCTACTTCCTGGTTGTGATGTCATCACTGTGCTCAGGATGCGACTTCCCGTTTTTGCGATCTCGCAGTTAGCGAGATCGCTATTTGCGATATCGGTAGTTGCGATTTCGCAATTTCAACAGGGGTATCGGCGGAATCTGCGATTTTTTACCGATTTCTGGCTTCTCGCAATCGGCGATTGCGGCCGCTTGCGAATCGCATTTTTAACTCGCAAAACGTCATGAATGCCGTTCTGCGAATTCTAAATTGCGATTCGCATTTACTCGCAATTTAAAATTCACAGAATTGGACATTGATGAATCTGGGTGATAATGTTTTCCCCGGTGTGTGACCCGCAGATTGGCCGGATATAGCAAGACATAAAGAATACTGGTCTGCTGCAACTTTCGTTTTACAGGTTACGAACGTCTTGCGTAAAATCTGGGAAAATGGAAATGTAGTGACCGTCATAGTTTAGATCTCGCTTTTCCTGTGTCATTCGGAGGATAGCATCACTGTCATTGTATTTCAAGAGAGGAGCACTTATGGGTCTAGGGGTAGAGCCCGTAGGGGACTAGCAGTGAGCGAGCAGTGGGCTCGCTACACTATCAGGACTTTAGAAGAGACAGAGGCAAGATGGCGTCAGTGTGAGTGGTCCCTGAAGGAATCGCTCCGTGGACTCCAAACCCGTGTGATGAACTGCGCCTAGCCCAGCCGGCTTCTGCATCGTATAGAGAGAACGCTGTGGAAGATGAGGGGGGCTGACAGCCTCTAGCCTATAGATTTAACCTACAACTACAACTACAAACCGATGACCTACGATCGGACAGGCAGCGCCGAGGTGAGGTAAGGTGAGGTACACAGCGAGGTACGTGAAGGGGTGCAGTCTCCAATCCTCTATCACCGCCTGAACACGTTTTCACCTTCTAAACCCGCCGCTGCTATTTCTGCTTCTGTTGCTGCTGCGGGAGAAGCCATGAAGGCATGAAAGCATGAAAGACTCACCGGACAGAGCGGCCTGCTGGATTGGCACTGTGGCGGGATGAAGTGCATGATGAGTGCGGCAGTTGACTAATGGGTGCGAAAAGACTGTAAAAGCCCGTAAAAGTACTGACTAAGCTCATGCAAAGTTATTTAAGGCTATTTGGCGCCCTCAAGTGGAAACAAACATTTACGGGACTTGCCCTGGTTGTGACTTAAGGTTAGCTCTGCTCCGTTCAAGAAACCGATATAGATGGTTTCTGATGGTCGTAGCGCACGTCTTGTGGCCGTGGCTGGATCAGTGGGGTCGATGAGTTGATGAGTCATCCTGAGTGTAACATCGGCTCAGCTTGCAAACAGTAACATTGTAGCGCTGTAATAATTTCAATTACCGAAACATCGTGAGGGGGGTGTATTCGGAAAACGATAAATTACAACAAACACAAACATAAACACTTACTCAGCTACTGGAAAAAGCTCTGCCCTCTGCCCTCCTCTGCTCTGCTCGCCAGCACTGTACCACAGCCATTTTCTCTTCTTCTACCTCCGAGGCATCGATCACAATCAATCAATCACTCGCTCTACAACTCTGCTGATCTATTAAACCCCTGACGCTCGGCTGGTCTGTCTTCGGGCCCAAGTCTGACGATCTGCCACGCTACTCGACTTTCGGCAGGGAGTCCAAACTACTCATATGTCAGAGGAGGCTGTTGCGTTGAGTAGCCAGCAGCGTGCAAGAGGTTTGGCATAGTCAAAAACAAAAAAAACAAGCATTTACAAGTGGGGCCGGAGACACGGACAGCGGGAGAGGGGGGCAGGAATGGCACACGGACAGCGGGACGGGGGAGGCGGGAACAGGCACACGGACAGCGGGAGGGGAGGGGAGCACTCACCTGGACTTCTTCCGGCGGCGGTCGGCCTGGAAAAATGACCCAAAAAAACCTTCGAAGAAAAAAAAAATAAACCACCGCCCACCGCCGCATGACGTTCTAAAAGGGGCGGGATGAGTAAAAATTGCCGGAATGCCCACGAATCTGCTCCGGCAATGACGGACAGATCTCTCTTCCAATGGCTAGCCAATGGAAGAGCAGGCGGGACAATGCCCCCGTACTGTTCTAACATAAGATTTCGCCTGCGCGAACGCTGCTGCGCAGCGGAGGCCAGGCGAAACCTCATAAATGAACTGCAGCAGTTCAACTGATGGGTGTAGTAAAGTTTTTAAATCAGTATCGTCAATCTAGTACCTTTGGCTAGGCTGATGGTGCTTTCAAGGAAACTGAATAGTAAGTTAAAACAAGCACTCCGTGCACGCCGGTGCACGGAGATGACACTGGCCGGGGTATACCTGTAAAACAAAAACAAAAATACATTAGAAGAGCAAGAAAGACTAGATGGCTTACCTAAGGCACGCAAACAGCAGCACACGTACCGGGCCAAGCACTCCGTGCACGCCGGTGCACAAAAATGACATGGGCCGGGGTAGACCTGTAAAACAAAAATGTATTAGATGAGCAAGAAAGACAAAATGGCTTACCTGAGGCACGGAAACAGCAGCATACGTACCGGGCCAAGCACTCCGTGCACGCCGGTGCACGAAGACGACACGGGCCGGGGTAAACCTGTAAAACAAAAACAAAAATACATTAGATGAGCAGGAAAGACAAGATGGCTTACCTGAGGCATGCAAACAGAAGCATACGTACCGGGCCAAACACCCTGTGCACGACGGTGCATGGAGACGACACGGGCTAAAGCGGCGATAATTGCCTATCGCCCTGCTTGGTAATATGCCCCAAGAACTCACAGGTTTTTTTGTTAGAGGAAATCGTGGGCGCAGAGACCACCCAACAGAAGCTCGATGAGGAGATCCAACAAGTAGGGAAGTTTCTGGCCTGGTCAGCCAAGACTCAGAGGAATGGACAAGCAATTAATAAAATTAGAAATCCTCCACAGGAGCAATTGAGACTGAAAATGCAGAGGTAGCCGGGGTGTGTAAGCAATATAGATGCGTCTATGATTTAGAACTGTATTTTAGTAGGTTGCAGCTCCTGCATGTCTCTGACACTGAAAAAATATATTGAATAGAAAAATAGAGCCCCATGATGTCGCTGTAGCTTTAAAAGATATGGCCAACACTAAGGCAAGTGGGAGCTACAGGATTCCTATGGAAGTTTACAAACTTCTTCCATTCCTTTTAGTTCTTTTTAATAGCATTAAGGAGGGAGCTGAAATACCCCCAGATTTTAAAGAATCAGTCATTGTCAGCTTTATTAAAAAAAAGTCAAAGATCCTACAAATCCTAATTCATATTGCTCTACAAGTCTTCTAAATGTGGAGATAAACTATTCATAAAGATTTGGGTGGATCAAAATGGTTTTTTGCCCAAAAGGTCGATAGCAGCTAACAGCTATCAATTGATATAAGCGACTGAATACTTTACAGTTAACAAGGCGAAAGCGGCAATCCTCATGATGGATGCAGAACAGGCGTTTGACCTTGTTAACTGGAACGCCCTTTTTTCATTCTGGATATATTTGACTTCTCACCGGCAATTATAGATATGCTTAGATATGCTTAGGAAGTTCTATCAAGTGGCCGAGGCTAGGATTATGATTAACTCCCATAAGGTGGGACAGTGAAAATTAATCATTGCACCTGTAAGAGTTGCCCCAACTATTTTTTACACTTTTTATTAAACCCCTAGTCCCCAAGATTCAAAAATTTCAAAATATTTTACATCCTATTGATCGTATGGTGAAAATCCGGTTATGCGCTGACGATATGATTTTATATTTAAGGGCCGACAGTCTAAATTTCCAGAATGCTATGAATGAAATTGATGGGTTTACGCGACGTGGAGACTATAACGTGAATCAGGCCAAGACCGAGCTATTCTTGTTCAATTCATCTTGTTCCAAGCTTCCAGCTGTTTTACAGACGGTTCCACAGCACCCTGTTAGGTATTTAGGGATTTTTGATACAAAAATTGTTCACAACTGTTTAAATTACTGCGTAACTCTCGTCAAAATGAGAAAAAAAGAGAAAGTTACTGGAAAGATGGACTCTTTCTTTGGTTGGCAGTCTTCTGCTGGTTAAAATGTTGATTCTCCCATTTTTTCTATTTCTTTTTCTGAATCTTCCACTAAAAATACCAAGGGCCTCATTTATGAAAAGTGACGCATCGCTGCGTGAAAACAGTGATGCGTCACTTTTCATTACGCCCTCCTTGCGACCCCAATGATGCATCATATTTACAATATGACGCATCATTGCGGAAGGACTGACAGGAACGTCAATATTTTTGACGTATCTGTAAGCGCAAAAGTGACGCATTGCTGGAGTGTGTCACGCAACTCCAGCAATGCTTCCTTTCACATGGGGGAAAGCCCCATGTGAAAGGGCTTGCGTCAGTCTTACGCCTGCTGTGAGGCAGTCGCAAGATTTTGACGCAACAGATTTCACTGCGTCACTATTACGAGGCTTTTTGCGGGGGAACGCCCCCTCTGCATACATTATACCTGACGCAGGTATAATGTAGCGCAGGGGTTTACAAAGTGACGCATCTGCTTAGATGCGTCACTTTGTAAATAGTGCGCAACAGGAGGCATGTTTTACGCCGCCGATGCGTCACAAAAAGTGACGCATCGGAAGCGCAAAACTGACGCACGGCCTCATAAATGAGGCCCCAAGCATTTATTTTAAAGAACTAAATACTATTAGAATTTTTCTCTAGTTCAAGAAACAACCTCACGTTAAAATGTCTGTTTTACAACTACAACTAATGCAGGGAGTTCTGGTTTTGCGCATTTTAGGACACACTATCAGACCGCTTTAATTGATTCTTTGGTCCAATTAACAGCAGAGACCACAGTTTCTGATATTTTTTTGTTAGATCGCATGATGGAGGAAAGTCAAATACGTTTACCAGTTTTTGACTGAACTGCCAAACTTACCAAGAAGTTCTAGAGGATCTAGAG
Organism: Lissotriton helveticus; assembly: GCF_964261635.1. NCBI lineage: Eukaryota > Metazoa > Chordata > Amphibia > Caudata > Salamandridae > Lissotriton > Lissotriton helveticus. The sequence continues at coordinate 1,036,385,182 of NC_136067.1, read as the reverse complement.
CCTCTAGACTCACGTATCCAGACTTTTTTTTAATCCTGGGAAATTCCTGTATGTCATGTTTACACCCGGCTACAGGACTGTGTCATCTGGGGGGTGGAATTATCTAAAATGATGGTTCAGTCATGGCAAATAATAGGCTTCGAGAAAGTGTGGGATTTTTTATAACGGCTCCAATTTGACCTCATGCGATTCATTAATTCAACAATTTGTAAACCAGAATGTGCAGCAATTCAGAAACACTTGATGAAAGGGAGGGAAGATAAGGCAGTTCTCTACCGGGATTCAGATTTACAAATAGCCTTCTTTCGTAATGCCCAAGCGATATACATGTACTTAGAGACCGCGAAAGCGCAGAACCTCGCACCTATAATGTACATGGGTGAATTCTGTTCAAATAAGGTTCAAGCCTGGGCATACTTTTATGATTCAGGAATGTACCTGTGAGAGAGTTGGTCTGGTGCATTTCCCATGTTTGGAGTAGGACTGCCTCCCAGTAAGACTGTTTTATTTTTGAAGCATCTCCTTTTGCTTTTGTCTCCGGGGCAGTCCACAGCTCAATCATTGCTATTCTGTGTCTTAATTCTTTGATGTGTATCAGCCATGGAGTTCTCAGATTTCTATCGAGAGCTAGAAGATCTTTCACACACTCTCTATATGCTGCCAATTCATTAGTGGTCCATAATCTGACCGAGTAAAGGAGGGGTTTTAAAACCACTGTTAAATATATTGGATTGATGGCCAGGTCTAAGCGTAGCAGTGTAGTAGGGGAGCTTAAGGGAAGCTTAAAAAGTGTTTTGATGAACCTGTTTTCTATTTTTGTTAAACTCTCATCATCGGCATAGCCTCAGATCTTGGCACCTTATATTGCTGACGTTACAGCTGAGGATTTATATATGGTTTTGACCAGAGAGACAGCTCCGCTAGATGCTTCTTTCATACCGCCTCGCTATGACAGAGGCTTTCTGGTGGAGGGTAGTTTTACTTTTTTCCAGCTGGGGGTTCCATGCTTGGGTGCCGCTTAGCCACACCCCATTATATTTGAAGTGGTGAACTACCTCTAGTGGAAGCCCCTTGACAATCACACAACCTCTGCACAATTTGTGTGGATTGATCATTATAACTTTTGATTTTGACGAGTTTAGCTCTAGGCCCCTTTCCTAGCAAAAAGTGACAAAAGCATTTAGTTCCGATTGAAAGCCCATAGGGGTTCGGGAGATCAGCAGGGTGTCGTCAGCAAACATTAATATTGTGATTGGTTTTCCCACCACTCTCTTGCCTCATTTTTGCATTCCAGCAATCTCTTCACTGCGCCTTTGATGAATAAGCTAAACAATGTTAGCGCAAGAACGCACCCCTGTCTGACCCCCTTCAAGATCTCTATCTTATCAGTCGCGTCCCCTGTGGAGTTCCATCTAACCCTCGCGTATGTGTTGTTGTGTAGGAGCCTGAGTATTCTTAATAGATCTAGAGGGTGCCATATCGAGCTAATACCTCCCAGAGTGTGTTTCTCTGGACCAGGTCAAAGGCCGCACTTAAGTCAATAAAGGCGAGGTATACATGGTTACGAAACAAGGTGATGTATTTCCAGGTTATCACCTTGAAGCACAGGACCTGGTCAAAAGTGCTGACCTGTAATCTGAAGCCTGCTTGAGACTCTTCCAGAACATTATTCTGTAGTATCACTTATTAAATTTGCATAAGACGTGTCTACAGAATATTTTTTGTGAATTATCAAGTAAACTTATGGGCCTATAATTTGAGGGAATAGTTTGGTCCCCTTTTATAAAAATAGGTATAATAATGGCGCCTTGCCATGAGGGTGGAATCATATCCTCTTTTATTATACTGTTCAATAAAACATTTAAATAGGGGGCCCAGATGTATGGTTTGGTGGCTGCATGGCTAAGTGAGTGGGTGTGTGAGTTGCTGTATTGGTGAGTGAGTGGCAGAGTGAATGGCTGTGTAGCACAGTGTGTTGGTGTGTGAGTACCTGTATGGGTGAGTAAGTGACTGTTTGAGTTTCTGTATGGGTGATTGAGTGGGTGTGTGAGTGGCTGTAAGGGTGGATGAGTAGGTGCATACGTGTCTTTATGTCTGTATGACTGGGTGTGGGATTGGCAGTATAGGCGAGTTAATGGGCATGTGAGTGGCAGTATGAGTGAGTGGGTGTGTGAGTGGCTCCATGGATGAGTAATTGGTTGTGTGAGCACTGGTGTGGGTCTGTGAATGGGCATGTGAGGGGTTGTGTAGGATAGCTATATGAGGGGTTCTTTGGGGTTATGTAAGTGGTTCTTTGGATGATGTTATCAGTGATGTCATTTGAGATGTCATCGGTGATGTCACTGACCATGTCATAAGTGATGTAATATGTGAAGTCATAAGCAGTGCATTACGGGGCGTAAGAAATGTTTAGCTCAGGTAACTATAACTGCTGAATTTCTCTGCTTTTGTAAGAGTGAAATTGGAGCCTAACTATAATGTCCCTGTTACCTTTGTTTTTTTTCAGTGAATTTCTAAGAGTTTTTAAATTCTATTTCCTAACTATAACGTCCCTGTAACCTTTGGTATTTTAAGTGAATTTGTAACTTTTTTAAATTGTATTTCCTAACTATAACTACTAACCTTTGACAGAGTGTTTGGTTGAGTGCATGAGTGCCTCAGTAGGTCTGTGAGTGGGTGTGTTAGTATTTGAGTAGGTCTGTAAGTGGGTGCATGATTGTCTAAGTGGGTCTGTGAGTGAGTGCATGAATCTTTGTGTGGGTTTGTGAGTGGGTGTGTGGGTCTCTCTCTGCTCAGTGCTGACTTTTATTTTTGCCTCTTTCTGCTTGTTTGCTAACTTCTATTTTGTCTTTTTCTGGCTGTTTCTGACATTTATTCTGATACTTTCTGTTCCCTTTTGACCTTTATTCTGCCTCTTTCTGCTAATTTCTCACCTTTATTTTGCCTCTTTCTGCTCCTTTCTGACTTTCATTTTGCCTCTTGCTGCTCGTTTCTGACCTCAGTTTTGACTCTTTCTGCTACCTTCTGACCTTTATTCTGCTACCTTCTGACCTTTATACTGCTTCTTTCTGCTCATTTCTCACCTTTAGTTTGTTTCTTTCTGCCTGTTGCTGGCCTTTATTGTCCCTCTATCTGTTTGTTTCTTACCTTTATCTTGCCTTTTTCTGCTCGTTGTTGACCTTTATTCTACCTTTCTAATTGTTTCTAACCGTTTTTCTGCCTTTTCTGCTCATTTCTCACATTTATCTCTGTAGTTTTACATGTTAAGTTTTTTTGCTAAGTTTCTTCTCCTTTAAATATGTGTTTCTACCTTAGAATCTTATGGATGTCATTAAGTCTCTGTTCTGGTTGGAGTCAGTTGCAGCTGGCTTCTAAACTTACTTGTCGCTCTTCCTATGAGCTCTTCTCCTAAGATTATTGCTTATTGGTTTTACCAATAAAACGTATCTTTAATTATCGTCATCGTCTCTAGAAGCTTGTGTGAATCCCCTTGTTACAAATTGGTACCAGGAGTGGGGTCAGATACAACGCTTCGGAAATTATCTGCATCGATAATGAATTGATTTTATTTCATGAGCTCTTCACCTTAATATCTTAAGGAGGCATCAAGAACGTTTTAAGAAGACTTAACTTCACTTTGGCTCAGGTTTCAACTTTCAGTCATCGGTGGGAAATTTGGACCATTTAAAAACATTGAGGATTCATTGAGGAACTTTAGTTGGAGGCGTGTCCTTCTGAGGTTACTCTAATTACGTTTTATGTACTCGTTTGTGCATATTTTTGGTAATGACTGACTCACGACTTTGTCAATACTAACATCTCCCTAAACGCCTCGCGCTCTCATCGTTTGAATAATGCACATAAAATGAATAAATAAATGTATTCATTTATTTATTTTTTGTATTATATGGGGGATGGTATGTTATTACGTGTTAAGTTTCTTGTTAAGTTTCTTCTCCTTTAAATATGTGATTCTACCTTAGAATCTTATGGATGTCATTAATTCTCTGTTCTGGTTAGAGTCAGTTGCAGCTGGCTTCTAAACTTACTTGTCGCTCTTCCTATGCGCTCTTCTCCTAAGATTATTGCTTATTGGTTTACCAATAAAACTTATCTTTAATTATCGTCATCGTCTTTAGAAGCTTGTGTGAATCCTCTTGCTATAATTTCACCTCTTTCTGATCGCTGCTGACCGTTATTCTGCCTCTTTCTGCTTATTTATCACCTTTAACTTGCCTCTTTTTGCTCGTTTCTCACCTTTAATCTGCCCTTTCTGCGTATTTTTCACCTTTATCCTGCCCATTTCTGCTAGTTTCTGGCCTTTATTCTGCCTCTTGCTGCTCGTTTCTGACCTCTGTTCTACCTCTGTCTGCTTGTTTATCGCCTTAATTTTGCCTTTTGCTGCTGGTTTCTGACCTCTATTTTACCTCTTTCTGCTAGTTTCTGACCATTATTCTGCCTCTTTCTGCTCCCTTCTGACTTTATTCTGCCTCCTTGTGCTCGGTTCGGGCCTTTATTTTGCCTCTTTTTGCTCGTTTCTCACCTTTACTTTGCCTCTTTCTGCTCATGGCTAGCATCTATCTTGCCTCTTTCAGCTTGTTTCTCACCTTTACTCTTTCTCTTTCTGCTCATTTCTAATCCTTAGTTTGCCTTTTTCTGCTAGTTGCTGACCATTATTCTGCCTCTTTCTGCTCCCTTCTGACCTCTATTCTGTCTCTTTCTGCTCGTTTCTAACCTCTACTTTGACTCCTTCTGCTCGTTCCTGACCTTTATTCTGCATCTTTCTGCTGGTTTTTCATCTTTATTTTGCCTCTTTCTGCTCTTTGATGACTTTTATTCTGCCTCTTTCTGCTCGTTTCTGACCTTCATTCTGCCTCCTTCTGCTGATTTCTCACCTTTACCTTGCCCCTTTCAGCTCGTTGCTTACCTATATTCTGCCTCTTTTTGCTAGTTCCTGACCTTTATTCTGTCTCTTTCTACATGGTCAGCGACTAGCTGCCGCCTCCCCCCCAATCCGGCACCCAATACCCAGTAACGTGGACACGAGACGTCTTTACTTTTTGGAAGGCGGGCGCTAGTCGCCCGGCCGTATTTATTAAAGTATGAAATTAAAAAAGGTTTTAATTGCATAATCAACAATTTATACAAAATTCAGCAGGACATTTAGGTACATACTCTTAGCAACAAGTTTGAGAGCCTGACTTTAACAAACTCTAATACATGTTATTCCTAACTTATACTAAACATCCTCATCTAGAATTTTGTACATTTCTGGCCATATGGCAGGGTCACTACCGGTGTCAGGTCCTACAAGCTGCGCCTCCCCTCTGGATGTGCGCATGCGCAGTGTTACCCCGGGAATTGCCCGGTCTACGCCCTGAACTCCATTTACCCACTAAAGGAGGGCCCTTACTCTGCGCCGGTGGCGTCATGAGTCCACGCGCGCGGGGTGGCTACCAGCCTAAGGAAAGCGTGAACTACTCCTACCCGCGCTCCTTTGCTTTGCAGCATCTATTACCTTGCCCCTGGAGTTGTGGGAGTGGCCCGCAGGCTCCTCCCCCTGGGCGGGAACCTCCATAGGATGATGCCCGCCCCCTCAGACCTCAAAATATGTGCTCACCGATAATGACCTTACCGCATGCCCCATACCTAATAAATACGACGACCTATGGGAAAAAATTCTAAAGGACAGCTACACTGGCTAATAAAACAGTATCAACGTATAGCTACAAAGGGAAAAAAGGCCTAAAGACATATAGCAATAAATACAGTACACTTCAAACAGTATCGACGTATAGCTACAAAGGGAAAAAGGCCTAAAGACACATAGCATTAAATACAGTTCACTTCAAGCAGTATCAACGTATAGCTACAAAGGGAAAAAAGGCCTAAAGACACATAGCATTAAATACAGTTGACTTCAAACAGTATCAACGTATAGCTACAAAGGGAAAAAAGGCCTAAAGACACATAGCATTAAATACAGTTCACTTCACACGTGACTTGCTAAAAGGGGGAAAAATTCCTAGACAAAAGCATCAACAAAATACACCAACCGTTCATCTCTATTACCCTGTGAGACCCGTGGACCGTACATCCAGAACTTACCCTTCAACCAGAGATAAGAACTGCTACCAAACTTTTTGTTCCAAGGGATGGTGGGTGGGAAAACAAAGCAGCCCCGAGCGCGGGGCACACCGTTTCGGCGAGGGAGCGTCCAGGGACAAGGGGGTCTCCTGGGCGCTCCCTATCTCTTTATTCCTGAGGGGCCAGGTGGCCCCTCCTCTAGCCCGCCCCCCCTGACCCGGACCTATTACCCAGGATCCGGGTCAAGGGGGCCGCCAGCCAATCGGCGGTGGGCCGCGCCCCCCAGGGCACGCCCCCACCGCCGAGTGGCAACCAAGGAGACAGTGGGGGCGACGGTCGCCGCGCCGCCATGCGTGCGGGGGGGCCGAGGGCCCCCCCTTTTCACATGGTCAGCGACTAGCTGCCGCCTCCCCCCCAATCCGGCACCCAATACCCAGTAACGTGGACACGAGACGTCTTTACTTTTTGGAAGGCGGGCGCTAGTCGCCCGGCCGTATTTATTAAAGTATGAAATTAAAAAAGGTTTTAATTGCATAATCAACAATTTATACAAAATTCAGCAGGACATTTAGGTACATACTCTTAGCAACAAGTTTGAGAGCCTGACTTTAACAAACTCTAATACATGTTATTCCTAACTTATACTAAACATCCTCATCTAGAATTTTGTACATTTCTGGCCATATGGCAGGGTCACTACCGGTGTCAGGTCCTACAAGCTGCGCCTCCCCTCTGGATGTGCGCATGCGCAGTGTTACCCCGGGAATTGCCCGGTCTACGCCCTGAACTCCATTTACCCACTAAAGGAGGGCCCTTACTCTGCGCCGGTGGCGTCATGAGTCCACGCGCGCGGGGTGGCTACCAGCCTAAGGAAAGCGTGAACTACTCCTACCCGCGCTCCTTTGCTTTGCAGCATCTATTACCTTGCCCCTGGAGTTGTGGGAGTGGCCCGCAGGCTCCTCCCCCTGGGCGGGAACCTCCATAGGATGATGCCCGCCCCCTCAGACCTCAAAATATGTGCTCACCGATAATGACCTTACCGCCACAGGCCAGCATTGTTAACCGACGATCTGGCCTCCCCCTGCCTAGGTCTACCCGACAAAGTTCTCCCTCTAGTAACCCCTTCCAGCCAGGCCCCGACATCATCAGACCACAGGACCCTCCCTTCCTCCGTCACATGGACTCCCGTTACCAGGCAGAGCCAATACACCCATTACCAGGTAGAACCAATACACCCATGTTGGATCATCTGCAGGCCGAGTGGGGGCTTGAAATAGTTTGTCCCACTGTGTGTTGATCCCCTTTATCGAGTGATTCAACACCCTGACCGAGTCCCTGCCACCCCGGGATAAGTTGAGACCCTACCACCGTGCCACCCAAGTCCTGAAGACCCACCCACAGTGGAGAAGAACCCATCAATGAGTATTCGCCTCCCTAGTTTGGCCAATTCAGCCCCCCCTAGGTGAAGTATCACCGCTGACAGGAGGTCGGGCTGCTGAGCTATAAGTCCCTGAAAGAAGCTCCTGAACTGACCATGGCACAGACCCTCCAACCAACTCTTCCCTGTCCTGCGTCCAGCTTGTTGTTTGTGCTGGCCCATTGTAGCTCCACCACCTCTGGTGATGAGTCCCTCCCCTGCGTGACAGGTTTGAGAAAAACTGCAGCAACCAGGAAAAGACCAAGAAAACATGGGTGACAAATACCCACTTCCACCGTAGGGAATGGGTAGCACTTACACCTGCCAGGAATACCTGGGCCCTTGGTGTCCTCTTTCTCGACGTTTGCTTCCCATTTTTTGTCCACCAGCTGTTGCTGTTGCGGTGTGGAGCACTCCTCTGATATCCGCCATGGACCCAGCCGTGACTGACGTAAGCATCCCTTGGGCTGTCCACCTGTTGCAGCCATTGTAATGTGGGGCACTCCAGGTATTCACCATGGACCCGGTCATACATAAAATGGAAAGATAGACACACACCATTAGTGTTCCGGCAATAACTGCTGTACACGCATTAACTTACATTACCATCAGTCGCTAAGTTTTAGATAATCTTAGTGCCAGGTCACCCCACATTAACACGTCGACGGAAAATGTTAACCCTGGTAGGCTGTAAAATTGGCCTCCCATTTTCACAATCATTGTTACACGAGAAAGTTGTGCTGCGGGCGAGGACATCGCCTCTTAATCCTGGTTTTCTACCCACGTCTTTATGCATAGGATCTTATGTGTAAAACAAGACAGCCTACTTAACAGTGCAGCATCCCAGTCTTTAGCTAAAAGAATTAGCACAGCCCCATCTCCGCCAGGCCATACGCTGGCCCGAGGACCGTTTCCGCTCACCACTTTGGCTTCTGGGAGATATCATCCCAGCCAACCGGACATGATCACATGGATCCCCAGAACTATCTGATGCCGCAACCAGGCGCTTGGGCCCCTTTTAGGTGCGACATCAGGGTGTGTATCACTATCAGGACCCCAAGTAGTCTGTCCAAAGGCTCTAGGCCCTGTCTCTCTGCCATTCGTGGTTCCCCCACCATGTTATTAATACGTGGCTTTGGTACCCCCCTAGAGCTCAACGTATATGGTGCTAAATGACAGTGTGCTAAATAAGTTTCCACACTGTAAATATTCGCCTCAAATCTCATCATAGGCTCACGTATATTGTGACAGTTTACTTGTGTGCTAACTAAGTTTACTGACTGAACTAAAGGGGTGTGTTTCTTACAGCTACATATATTTGTGGTTATACACCTGTTCTTTTTTCATTTACTCATTCATGAAATTAAAGACTGGTAAAAACAGGCTGCTCTATATTCCCTCAAGACTTAGCCTGAAGGCTGCACCCAGTACAGCTAACCCTAGGATAGCTTACCAATAATGTTAACTTCAACCTATCATCCATGAATGGTCGTTTGGACAGGTGCAGTGATTGGACTGGTGCCATGTCCCCCCTAGAATAGTGAACAGCACCTCCTATGGTTATTACCCCCACAATGGAATAAATACATTGTTTGGCTTTCCGCTTTGGCTTGGACAGGAAAGTGGGACCTGGGAAACTCGCTTTCTCAGCCTCGTCAAACCCTACCTTTAGATGTCGTTAATCCCCAGGTTGACCCCAAGAGAAGATGGTATCCCTATTTGTAAATGGTTCCATGATTGTTCTACCTATCACCTAGCAGACACCAATGATAGTCGTTCTATAGTGTCAAAATTTGACTTATGTCAATAGCTGTTCCTTGCGTAAGAGCAATCAGCAGCAACCATGGCTTGGATAAAGTATTGCAAGTGCCTAGAGGACATCAATGAAGCAGCCCAGGAATATCAACATCAATCTGATTCTCCAGGTGAAATTTAATGTCACCCATGTAGCATTTTTGGCAATGAGTGTTCCCAAACTGAAATCATCAACTGAATGACCTGAGGTCTTGAGCGCCGACAGAGCACCTTTTGGATAACCCCCAACCATGGTGGGGCCCGTCCCATCAGGGAGCTGCGCCTGCCTTGTGAATTCTACAAAAAGCACAACCCGAGCCTTTTTTTAAAAAGCCCAAGCTCCATATTGATGAGTCCCCCCCAGCACGTGGATGCGATCCAGTTGGATACAGTGAATACTGCCGGTGCTAATTTAAGATAGAGTAAGTGCCACAGTTTTGGGCTGACTGGACTCTTAAAAGTTGAAAACCTGGGGCAGTGTTACTTGACCAAATTTGTGTTAAACTGGTTACTGGTGAAGAAACTTTTAAGGTACAAGTCTAATTTCGGCTAGAAAGGCAGCAGCATGCCCCCCAATAACCTTAATGTAACAATATAACACAATAATATATCACAGCCCAGCTGCCTTGCTGTGACAGCACAGCCCCACTATTGCAGAGTGTCAAATCCTGTTTTATGTGCCCTTAGCCAATCCACATGATGACATTGCAAATTGCGTGAAATCTTGTCCTTTGGGATACAAAATCACCTGAAGATGCAAATTGTTAGCGTCAGCCTGAAATCATTCAAGCAAGCTATATTTCTACCGTAATCATTCACCTGCATGCTTGAGAAAATTATTAAACATGTTACCTTAATATGTCATATTATGATATTCATAAATATTGATTTAGTAGGTCTCCGAAGCTCAACATTGGTGTGACATTTCAGATCATTCCGAAACATTTTATTTAAAAATGCAGTAAACCGTAATTTTACTCGAAGTTGCAAAAGTTAAAGTTTCAACTAAAATTAAATTGAAGTATTCCCCAGTAAACAATATTACCAGCTAGAAACTTGAATTATAACTTGCGTTGAAAAGTGTTGAATTGACTATTTTTAGTCCATCATTTGTATGGCAGATACTTAGTAAGTTTTGCAAATTAACTGAGATATTGCTTTTATGTGCATCGTGTTCTATTGTTAACATCTGATCGTTCCAAACTGTCTATGCTATACAATCTGATCTGTGATTATAATCGTAGCTGTGCGCACAGAAATGCATTGTGAGTAATTCCTTTCTAGTGTATTAACGTTGCTCTGAAGTGAAACCAAATCTTCCCTCCATTTTGTTTTATACGAGAGATCCAGACATTCATCTACAAAATGGAGGTGCATCACTCTGCCTCCCCGCCACAGAAAAGACCAACATACGCCCAGCCCTGCACAAAGTGTACACAGATCACAAAATTAAGCTCAGGCATACAAGTATAAAATGCCAATGACGCACTGTGAACAAACTGTGTTAACTTTCCACAAATTTAAATCCTGAAACTCTATGGGTAACGACCGTAGTGTGATGATCAGACAAAAAAGCAGGAATACGGTGTATTACGACCCCACAGACACGCTGGGCTGGCACCAATAATTCTGCTACGTTACACTGGAGGTAGGGTTGTTTCCGGAACTCCGTGTTCCAAACGGATTGGCGGAGTAATAAAAAACTTTGCAAGCTCAGCTAGATGAGCGGGGTTCACCGCCCACCCCTACTTCACATATGTGGAACTCTCAAGAGACATTTTGAAAAGAATGGGGCACTCCTGGCTAGTACTACTCCCAATCACTTTCAAAGTTCCGAAGCGCCACTGATCTTTACTGCATCCCACTGCTCTTTACTGCATCCCAAAGTATTTCTATCAAATTGGCATAATCAACATTTTTTGTGAGCCAGCTTTAGTTTGTTAAACTACACTTTCCGGACATGCCTGGGTAAAGGCAGCACATTTAGGTGTCAGTGCAAACCATTTAACTTGTGCTGAAGGCACCGATTTAAAATTGTGTAGGACAAATAAATTTCCATTTTATATTCCATTAAATCTGTTCTGCCAAGGCTAATTAACTGGTAATTTCACCCATACATACCTACATAGGTAGGCCGAATGTACAAATCGGCGATGTGACAAACCACACCGTTTAATCCGAGTCACTTACTCCACGGTTTATGAGAATCCGGTGTCGCTGCAGTTTATCAAAAACGCCCGAATTTAAGTGCAGTGCTTTGATAACGAGATTGGACTATGCCTCATAATTCTACAAGACACCCCTTTTATAGGGACGCCGAGCGTGGCATGGATGGAATAAGTAACTATATATATTGCTAGTGCAGTACACTATCTGATTAGTAGAGGTCGCCAATACCACAGGCCTGAACTATAGAGGACCGTCAACAGGTTCTTTACAAAACGAAATCCTTTTGTACTTGCTATTATTGTGAGTCTGAAGTGTTTGATTTGGCATTATTACAATCCGAAAATTCTATATCGTGTTATGAACACATGGCATTAAGACAAACAGTACCCCACGGAGGCGCCATTTCTTTATCTGAATGCCCTGAATACGCGCAATTCAATTACCACAATTGATATTCTCTAACCGTCGACCTCTGGGAGGTAATATATTTATATATAAAGATTGTAACTGCCTTAAATCTGTGAGTACAAATCCATCACCATGGGAAACCCATTTGGAGAAAACACTGCTTTGGGTTGCCTTTCAACTCGAGAAGCAATACATAGTACATCGACAGCACATTTTTCCGGTGCAGGAAGAAGAAAACAAGTCACCAAGCCAACCTCTTGTCAGTAAATCCCAGTTCAAAAGACTGAATTGCACCGGACAAAGCGACAGTAGAGTTTCAAAGACCACACTCGTCCTCTAAGATGCTGTGGTCTATATCATATTGAATTGTTGCTTTCCTGACAATCTTACAGTGGAAACACTGAACCGATTCATTAATTGGTAACACCGCCCTAATAGAGGTGTGTTAGCTGGAAGGCTGCACCGGGAAACAAACCAGCAGAAACAACCCACAATATATGCCAAGCTTCCTTGGGGTAGATCGGAGGACAGCCCACACCAAACTCACTAGGGCCTTGGGACAGAAAACGTGACTGTTCCCCTCGCCCATTCATTTTTACCCCATGCATTTGAACAAAGGGGGGGCGGAAATAACAAAGCTCTACCCAAACCTGATCTAGGGCCCCCATGCGCGTGTACCCACCGCTGTCCTCCTCTCCACACGACTGCTGATCTCGTCTCGGTGCTCCCCCTGGTGCGCACCCTCGAGGCCTCCGAGCACCTACAGGACCCGCAGCTGTTCAAGATCCTGTTCATCTCGCGGCTCGTCCACCGATAGCGCCCCGATGTTGCTTCATGACCTGCAGAGGGAAACCATAAAGAAGAGATGCTCCCCGTCCCGCGCACGTGATCCAGCCGCTCTACACCTTCGCTGTCGCAGTAACGCGTCGAAAACCTGAAGGTGAAACCAACCTGTAAAACAAAAAACAAAATTAAACGGCCCCACTGTGGGACGGAGCGAGCCTGGAAAACAAAGCAGCCCCGAGCGCGGGGCACACCGTTTCGGCGAGGGAGCGTCCAGGGACAAGGGGGTCTCCTGGGCGCTCCCTATCTCTTTATTCCTGAGGGGCCAGGTGGCCCCTCCTCTAGCCCGCCCCCCCTGACCCGGACCTATTACCCAGGATCCGGGTCAAGGGGGCCGCCAGCCAATCGGCGGTGGGCCGCGCCCCCCAGGGCACGCCCCCACCGCCGAGTGGCAACCAAGGAGACAGTGGGGGCGACGGTCGCCGCGCCGCCATGCGTGCGGGGGGGCCGAGGGCCCCCCCTTTTCATTCTTTTCTCACCTTATCTTGCCTATTTCTGCACACTGCCGACCTTTATTCTGCCTCTTTCTGCTTGTTTCTGACCTTTATTCTCCCGCTTTCTGCTCGTTTCTTACTTTTATTATGCCTCTTTCTGCTTTCTTTTCCTGGTACAGCGGGGGAACATCAAGGCCCCCATGGTCGCGGCCAGCTCCCCGCCTCCTGAGGGAGCCAGAATACCTCTCACAGACAGGGAGCTGCTAAACGTGCAGCTCCTTGTCTGTGAGAGCAATCATTTCATCATTTCCCTTGCCCGCCTGACAGTGAGCAGGGAAACAGATGAAACCTCCGCTTCCAGCAAGCAAGAGCCTTTTGTCAGCTCCATCTTGCTGGAAGTGGAGTGTTTGTTCTGATTTGGTGGAAACTGTCAAAGCTCCCGCCAAGTCACAGCAAACAGCTATGTCCCAGGGGTGGGCTCCCTAGCACATAGCAGAAGCCGGCCCTGGAGGAAGCGGTACCCAGGGCCATTATTGGCTCCAGGAGGAAGGGGGGGCAAGCAGCTCGCCTCCTTTCACTTTCACAGTCCTGCCCTGGGGAGGGGGTGGTCCTCAGGGCCAAAATTGGCCTAGGAGATGGGCCGCGTGGCCACCCTCCTTCCTTAAATAGAAAGAAAACCCCGGGAGGTAGTGGTCTCAGGTTATGGGGGGGTCCGTGCAGCCAATCGCTCCATATTTAAGTAAGCCCGGAGAAGGTGGAGAAGCGTGGCTCAGTGGTTAGAGGCGGCAGACCCGGATGCTGAGATCGGCCGTGGACCAGGGTTCGATTCCCCGCCTCGGCGGGTCTCGGGCTCAAAAATTCCACGGACTCGACAATTCTCGCTCCGGTGCCTACTCGACTCACGGGGTCACACTCTGCGACTCTGGGCAATAGCTTGCTTAATCTCCACTACGGCCCCTCGCGGCGGGATGCCTGGCTTTCACCTTGTGGATACCCTGCCGGGGTATCTCACAGGGGAATACCAGGACGGGTTCCCTAAGCAAGCGCCTTGATACCTTCGGGTGATACGTGCGCTATATAAGTCGCAAGACATTTACATTTACAGGTGGTGGTCACCGGGGCTCAGAAGGGGGTCCTGCAAGGCCCCCCAAATAATTTTATTTTAAGACCCGGGGATGTGATGGTCCTCGAGCCTAGTGGTTCCGTAGGTCCCCCCCCAATAGGTATTTCTTAGCCGGTGGGAGGTGGTAGTCCTCAGGTATCGGGTGTTCATGGGACCCCACCATTGATGTTTAATGAGCCTCATGATGACGTGGTCCCCGGAGCTTAGAGAGCCCATGGAGTGGAGCCCCATGCGCCCCCTCCTTTTTAACCAATAAAGGCCCAGGGAGGTGGTGGTACCCAGGGCTCAATGAGCCTGGGGGGGGGGCATGTGCGCCCCTCTCCTTTTTAAACGAAAAATGTCCCAGGGACCTGGCCCACCCGGGGGCTCCATTCAAAACAAGCGCCGTGTTGCAGTTTGCATAACAAAGTAATGAGAGTATGCAGCTTGATCCTTTGTGCCTTTCCTGCGGATAACATGGTTTGCTGTGCGTGTTAGGCACCAGCAAGGCCCAATGGAGTTAGTGATCCAAACATTTGACACAGATAACCAGACGAAGTAGAAGACCGAAAAGCAATGCAGCTGTAAACTCTCATGTAACATCTCACTTAAAAAGTCATGTCGGCTACTAGGCTCAAATTGTCACCACTCCAGCAACCACAAACAACACAGCAATGGCAGATGTGTTTTCTATTTAGAAAGATTTAGTTTATCTCAACCGCTGTCATTGTTACAGGGGGAAAATAAATAAATATCCATAGTAATATAAACTTGAAAAGGTACTTTTGGCAACAATGCAGGCGGTCTAGTCTTGTCCTCTGAGAACACTGGGGTTGACCACAGATTTCTTGAACATGGATACTGGCAGCGTGCAAAGCTGTAAACCTCTGATTGGCCTACACTCGCTTTGGCCTTATATCGGATCTAATAACTCATGTCGTTTAGACTCAATAGTCCAGAAAATTAAGTAAACACCATAAATGTCTTTTGTTGTTAAACCTCCCTTTTAAATATTTTGTTTAACTCTTGCCTAATGGACGGAACGGCAGGAACGCCTGCTCTGCAACCCATTGCTCTTTCTCTGGTGTTTACAAGATGGCCCCCGCCGCTCCCTGGCCCCGAGTTTAGATAATGCAGCCTTGTCAATTAGATGGATCGCATTACACTTGAGCCTGACCCCTGGAGGTCAAGTTCACGTTACCACACAGGTCCTTGGAAGTGAAATAGAAATTCCCAGTTTCCCCACTTATAGATTTCGTTTTTTTTCCTAGTAAACAAGGCCATTTGAGAGGTCCGAGGATGGACAGCAGGCTTCATTACTCGGTCATTGGCATTCCCATGTCACTACAATTAAGTTTCCAATCGGGAATCGTTTTGCTCTGAATATAATTTATTAGCTCCCATTATACTGTGAGATTTCGCTAACGCTGGAAACCGCTGTATGACGGTATCTTTCTCAACAACAGGGCTCTGTCGTCATAAGTACAGCAAATGGGAGAAGAGGTCACGATAAACGAATGTTGTTAACATATACAAATCACTACTCGCACCACAGAATGTATATGTTTCAGCTACGCTTTAGGCCGCAACAATTATCGCAGTCATGTAAAGGCCATGTGGTGCTTTTTCTAACACATAATCAAGCAGACAATAAAAAGCACATTTGAAAGCCATATTATGGAATCACTTAACCGCTGCTGCACCCTCTGTGTCTTTTTTTCCTTCGAGACAGGAGATTAAATGATCAATCCAAAATAATACGAGGTTTCACATTTGGTCTAAGAATGAATCTTGTGTAAATTATAGTGCCGGTTTATGTACACAATCCCAAAAAGTCAACCGTTCCATACGTCAATTTTGCATAACTATACCTTTTGCATTGTGTTTGTGTGCAAATTAGTTCGATTGCAATAATTTATTTTTGCAAAGCAAACTACATAGAGTAACTTTGATCTAGCAGTCTGAAGATGTATTTTTTCAAGTACACTTTTCTTTTCTTTCTATACGGGCAACTTCTTCTCACTCATGCACACATACCACGATCTGTCCTCTGCCCTCCCCATGATTTGTATTTTTTCTTTCACTTTTGCAGTTTTGACCTTGAGCCTTGGCGTGTTACCCCAGACAAAAGGTACATAGACTATATATGCAGTCTTCTTGAAGTTCTATTCAGTTTATTTAAGGTTAAGGGCATCTGGCCTTCTCTTCCAAATCATACCTCTCTTCATTTGTCTCAAAACAGACCAGTACCTTTTCACATCAAAGACTAGTTGTCTGGCAGATCTTATGTCAGCACAACACACAACATATAACGTAATGTGCAATATACAATCTAAGGGGAGGGATTTGGGTCAGTTTTCTGAAGTCACCAGCATGTTTGGATGAGCTCCATCGCGTCATTGGCTGGATAAGGTATTCGTCAGATTTTAGACCAGCTCACCATGGTATTTCGCAGATGTTCAAATGTTTTATCAATGAAGGGGGCAGACAGCAATCGCCACACAATGAAGCACAAACTAAACCTATCCTGTCATCGAGCAAGTATGCAGTGTTCTCATTGGATTACAGGGGAAATCGTCTTATCTAAGATGGCCATCTCATGAGTATGATGATGTGGGAATATTATATAATTAGGGCTCCCAGTTTTCCGTTTTTACTGATTTTTACAGATAAATACGGACAGAAAACTATTTTGTTCCTGTCTGTATTTATTTTTAAATACAGAAATATATGGAAAATATGTCTTCTTTAGATGTTTTTTCTACTGTCAATCATGAGTGCCAGGTCAGTAGGTGTACAGATTGAGAGGTAGGGGAGATGAAAAAAGATAATACATTTCCTAGATATTTTTTAATTGAGTGCAGATCTACAGTTATTTATGCTATTCTAGTAAGTGTTTTCAGATAACGCTATTGCACTGTATACTGCTGAAACCTTTTGGGACATTCAAATGCGAATGTACATTTATCAGTCAAATAAATGTGAAAAATACCCATGGCAGCTTCATTTATACAGAAAACACAAAATAGAAATGGATAAATACAGACGAAATTGGCAAAAAATAAATATGGATAATTACAGACGGAAATGTAGAAAAAATAAATACCATAAAACCGGTAGCCCTATATATAATTTACCAAGCTTTCTAAGACCTGGTGTTGCCTGTGGAGAAGGCAACCCAGCCCTGCGTGCTATCCCAGAGCATGCCATACATAATCGCCACCCAGCAGAGAAGCTCTCGATCCTACCTGGGCACTTTCTTTGGGCGCGCTAGTCTCACTGTCTCAAAGTTGAGGGAAGATGCACAGCAGCCACACAACTGGGAGCACTTCCGCAAAGAAGTAAGCCTATGGCAGGGGAGCGGGTCTTAGTACCATCACGGAGGCTGCTCTGATTGGATCCGAGAGAGCATCAGTGAGTGCTTGGATACTGTTGACACTGTCAACTCTTCCTGTTCCCTACTGATGCGGGGCCTGTGCCCAGCTCTAAATGCTATTGTGCCACTAACGATTGCCCACCATTGCTATGCTGCTGTTACCTGATCTTATCTTATCTACTGTGACATTTTCTATACTCTGGGCAACAACAACACTGGCAGAGGTCTCCATTGTTCTATTGTCTGCTGCGCTATTCAGTACTTCACAGACTATTCTAGTAAATGTATAAGCTATCCAGAAATATTGACATTGACTGAAAAATCAGGTTGCCTTCATCAGTGCTGCCGGGCACTGACGTGGGGCAGGGTGGGGGGTAGTAAAGTACAAATTACGGCAGATTAGAGATAAGTAAACATATAAATAAATAAAACTCATTTTGTTGCGCTCGCTGCATCTTCCCCTCCCCCGACCCACGTAAGCGCCTGGCAGTACTCACACCACCGGCCGCTACTGGCCTTCATACTGTTTAAATGTTTGCCTAGCCATCTCTTTCCTCACATTGGGCCGCCTTGGCATCGATGCTTCAGTTTCCTTGCGCCTGCCTTAAATGCCATTGTGACACCATGGATAAGCTGAATTCATAACAGCAAACTAGAAAACCTCTATGATGACCTATATTTGTTTATAGTTAGGCAATTCTGCTCATTTACAATTTACATAGGATGCAGACATATCTACGAAATCATTCACTTAGATTTGGAGTTTAATTACTTCATTTCTTTTATTAAATATCATCCTTATATATTTTTTGTTTTTCTCATTTTTTGGTAACCATTCTATCAAAAGACATTCAAATACAGTGACAATGACATATGTACTTCTAAATATAAAAAACAAAAACAAAGTTAATTCTTTTCTGGTCAAAGAACCCCAAAGTAGTGGTTCTGTCTCTCATACCATCAGTCATACATACTCAATCTCTCATACTCACTATCTGGACATAACTAACAGACATACACAGTGAAAAAAGTGAAAAAACGTATATTGTGTCCTTTCGTAGACTCCTCAAGATGTTAATTTTATACTAAGGATTAGTGATCTTTCGCTCTATCTTCCTTTCTATCTCCAAAGTTTTGGTTCTGGTTTATGTGAGGGTCTTCGGTGCGTACGGCCTACGTACGTTTCGGTGGTATCATTGCTTTGCATCACCTTCCTCAGGGCCAACATGTAAACTGGACAACATACTATAAAAACAGGGGGTTCACATTTATCTGAAATGAGAACATAAATTACACCATTAATGTCTATGCATCCTAACTACACATTTCTAAGACGATAGACTGTTCATGCTATGTGCTTGTTTGTGTTAAAAAAAATCCCGGACCTAGTCAGGTGATCAAGTGCATTAAAGCAGATAGTGCCTTATATCCCAAAGTTTAAGAAAAATGTTTTTAGCATCAGATAGTGTGATCCCAAAATGTTGGGACACAAGGAATATACTTAAGGAGAAAAAGAAAAGAGATAAAGTGTGTTTTTTTGCTCATCTGCTAACTCAAAAGGACATGCAAACATGCAAGGTGCTGTCTTGCAGAACAGACAGATTTTAAGGCAGGTGCAATCTACCTGTGACTTTGCTTTATTTCATCGCTCTACCTGTACGGTAAATCTCTACTCATCTCAGATGAATTGACTCAGCTAGCAGATTAGTATTCCTACAGGGAAAGTATATGGATGCCCCAATGAGTTGTTTAACTTGATATTTTACCATACACAATTTTTTTTTAGGGTTCATCTTATTGCAGATTTACCATTTTTGGTCTGGTCAATGTGCAGCCTGTGTACTTATTTCATAGATTTAAACTTTTCCAAGGCTCTCACCTCGCTCGAAGGAGGTAGTTTGTAATTCTGGAATAAATAGAGACAGGCGAGAAATGGGTCAGATATCTATGACCTCACCCATCCACGTTTCTATGTAGAGTAGTTACAGGGCGATGACATTTTATCTTGCAGACTATTAGTATGCACCGCAATGCGTTACCCGAAGTTATATTGCTTTAAACTTATTTCTGCCTAAATACTGGCAGGCGTTTGCCTACAGCTAACCCTCCGTCTTTTACAGCATCTCCATGGTCGTATATTACAACCTCTCAGTGCCTCTTATGCTCATTTAACGTCTGTCCGTCCTGTTCGAATTTTGTCAACAAATCAAGGGAGTAAGTATGGGGGCTTCTTGTGCTCCTAGCATCGCAAACATCTACATGGGAGAATTCGAACTGAAAAACATTTTTAACGAACTTGCCCCATTTTATGAAAATGTCACGAGGTGGCATCGCTTTATAGATGACATATTTTTTATATGGACAGGAACCGAAGAAATGCTAAAAGAATTCATGGAGTGGCTAAATCTAGCAGACCCACATTTGAAATTTACCTGTAATTCTTCATCGAAACAGGTTGAATTCTTAGATATATGGGTCCAAAGCATGGAAGGTGAAATCACAGTTAGTCTGTACCGCAAGCCGACAGCCAAAAATACCATCTTAGAGCACGGCAGTTACCACCCCCTGTGTCAAAAAGACTCAATTCCCTTTGGAGAATTCCTTAGGATCAGGCGTAATTGCACGAACATACAAGACTTCATGACTCATGCCAATAAGCTACAAGATCGCCTGCTGGCACGTGGGTACCCTAGAAGATTGGTTCGCCAATCGCTCAAAAGAGAGAAATATTACAACAGGGATGCCCTATTTAATCAAACTACGAAAGCTCCTAGTCAAAATCTGGTTTGTGTCCTCAATCACACAACCCTCAACAACAAAATCAGACGGATTATAAATAAAAACTGGAAAATTCTAAACACCCACGACTATGCAACTGAACTAAAAAGGCCTCTGATAGCGTTCAGAAGGAACCCCAATCTTAGAGACAAATTAGTCCACAGCAGGGAAAGGCACAAAGATAAAACATGCCAATGATCCATAGATGACAAACCACTACCCAAAGGAAACCACAAGTGTGGAACCTGTCACGCCTGTGATCAAATTATCCCTGGTAACTCATGGACATACAGAAACAGAACAGGCCAGTTGAAAGAGATGATGAATTGCAAAACATCTAATGTGATTTACTTAATTTTATGCCCTTGTAGGCTAGGCTACATAGGAGAGTGTTGTAACTGAAGTTAATGCTTTACCCTTTCCCCTGTTCCCCTCCCACCCCCCTTCCCTTGATTCCTGGTTGGTACATTCCCCTGGAAAGCCAGGCGCTCGCTGTGGAATGTTGACACAGCGACCCGGGCTTCCAGGTTGACAAGCTGACGGCAGTCTGTTATGTTTATCTGACATTAAAGGAACTTACTCCAGACTTCTGCGTCCTTTATCACAACATTTCTTGGCGACGAGGACGAGGAAACTGGGACAGGGACAGTGACTGCCGTTTCCCTGGTAATTAATGAGTGCTTGTCAACGAGAGGAAAATAAGTCACACGGATCCGACGAGTACAGCACTGACAGGAGCAAGTTACCAAGGCGAGCTGTCATCTAAGCTGTTGAAGCAAACCGGTAAGGGATACGGCGACATCGGCAAACCTGGTTCTTAGAGCATATTTAAAAAATATCATCTTGGTGAGGGTTGTCGATCCGTTCGGGTGCCAGGTCGGGCATCGTTTTATCTGTGTGACTGAGGCATGCCTAATTTAAGCTTAGGAGTGGAGTTGAAGCTGTAAGGGATCGGGTTAATTTTCCTCACAATCGGGTGCCGGATCGGGCATCGTGCCGTGTCTTGTGACTGGGGATTTCTAAGTGAAGTTCAGGAAAGGAGATGAAGCCGCTAATGGGTCGAGAAAACGCTATGATCTGTGGGCGGAATTGTGCAGTAACCCAGTCAGCGTGAGCAGGGCGGGCTAATCCATCGAACATTACAAAGAAAAGAAGGGCAGTCTTCACATCTATCCCTTTGCTTGTTGCTGTAAGGCGCCCTGAGTTATGCAGTAATCTTCTATCCGGCACGAAGCCCCTGCATGTTTAGTAACCGGCGCTCTGACTCCTCGCCGAGACTATCCCCCATTCCAAGCTCATTGCGCGCATAACCCAAAGCGTCCTGACTGAAGTCTAACGCGAAGCAGCGCGCTCACCTGCAGTCATCCAGACGGAATATCCGGTGACTCTGTGGTGGGGGTCTGCTCCATGCTCCTGGGGGGGGGCTCCAATTCAGCAGTGCAGAGGTTGTGTTCCCTTGGAGTGCAGTCCGGATTCCTCTGCTCCACCGGAGTTCGACATTTTCTTGACAGGAACTACATTGAGAGGAATCCTCCTCACAGGAAGTTCCCGCCAGTTGGGGGAAAGTAAGCAATTCAATTGGACCCAATAGTCTCAACTTGTAGGAGCAGAAAGAGGACTGTATGAACACTTGGTAAATGTGACTTTCCTAGTTTCACAAGTTTTAGGTGGTAAAGCGGAAAAGTGAAGTTTCATTGCATTTACAAGTGTAAACTATTCAGCTCAGTACCAGTGCAGCTAGGGGCAGAGGGTCACTTTGTTTCTGGTGATATTTTTGCTTCAATAATATAAATAATCGACTAATAAGCATTCCAGGAGTTTTATGGCAATGGCAGGAGCAGGAATGAGCCAACCTCCACCCTTCCTCAATGAGTTAGGAGAACCAGTCATTCCCTGGAGAAGGTGGGAAGGTATCTTTAAATCTTACTTAATAGCCATTGGGGGTAGCAACTACACTAACATACGCAAACAACATATTTTGCTACACAATTTAGGCACACATGGGAGGAAAATATACGAAGATGTTACAGGGAGATTAATTGAGGATGAGGATGAAGTGGTGGAGGAAGGTGTCAATGTTTATGAAAGCACGCTGAGGGAGTTAGCGGCTCACTTTAAGGAGAAAATAAATGTGGTGATGGAAAGGCATAAGTTCTTCAAGAGAGTGCAGAAGAGGGAGGAGAAAGTGAGCAATTATATAGCAGTGTTGAGAGGTTTGTCAGCCACATGCGAGTTTGGTCAACTCACAGACTCTTTAATAAGAGACCAACTGGTGAGGTGCACCAATGATACCAAGACACAAGAGGAATTACTTACCAAGAACCCTAATCTTGAGGAAGCAATAAACATAGCTAAGGGACTAGAACACACAGCACGTTGCATGAGGGAAATGAAAGCACCAGAGGGGGCAAACAGAGAGAGGGCTGAAGGCAAATCTAGTACAGAGAGTGAAACGGTTTGTAAAGTAGGGGACAAGAGTAAAGAGGTCAATCGCAGCAAGCCAAGTTCCTCTGTGTGTTATAAATGTGGTAGCCCCAATCACTTGGCCAATAACTGGAAATGTCCGGCAAGGAATGTACAGTGCAGAAAGTGCAACAGGTGGGGGCATTATTCTAAGGTGTGTAAGGCCCCGGGAAAGGCAGTGCATGTTATTGAGGAGACACCCCAGGAAGAGGAAAGGGAAAAGTCTTATGTTTTTCAAATGGGGGATGAGGAAGATAACAGTGATGATGTTTACCCCAAATGTGATGTCTTACTAGATGGTGTAAGTTTTAGCATGTATGCAGATTCATGCTCCCCATATACGTTAGTAGACAAGAAAGAGTTTGATGACAAATTTGCTAACCATCCTGTAAAATTGTTGCCACCAGACATCAGTCCCAAGGGTTACAACGAGGGGAAAATCCCCCTTGAGGGCATGGCAACTATGAGAATCACATTTAAAGATAGACACACAGTAGGTAAGGTGTATGTGTCCACGAGAGGTTCGACCTTATTGAGCTGGAAACATCAAAAGCAGTTGGGGATCATCCTTGATCCCAACAACAGAGAGCAGGTGTTGTTAATCGATCCAGTAGGAATATCAGAGGATCTCACCAAAGAGTTCGAAGAGGTGTTCAGTGATGGATTGGGTGTATTTAAGAACTACATGCACAAGATAGTGTTAAAGGAGGGGGCTGTACCAGTGGTGCACAAGACTAGGTCCATACCATTGCGCATGAGAGAGCCCCTCCAACAGGAACTGCAGAGACTAGTCAGTGAGGGGGTCATTACAGAAATTGAAAGTTCAGCTTGGCTAGCCCCGATTGTCATCATGGCCAAAGATAAAGGGAACAGCATAAGACTCTGTGTGGACCTGAGGGACCTGAATGCGAATATCCTGGTGGACAGGTTTCCTCTTCCTAGAATAGGCGAGATGTTAAGCACCATAAGGGGGGCCAAGTATTTCAGTGTGCTGGACCTATCATCAGCCTATTACCAGATCAAGCTTCATCCGGATTCCCAACTACTGACAGCGTTCACAACCCCATTTGGAAATTTCAAGTTTCAGAGAATGCCATTTGGCTTGGCTTCAGCAGCTGCTGCTTTCCAAAGAGTCATGCAACATGTATTGAAAGACTGTAGGAACACCATCTGTTTTCAAGATGATATACTTATCTTTGGAGGTAGCGAAGAGGAACACAATGAAATGGCAAGAAGGGTTTTGGAAAAGTTGAAAGAGGTAGGCTTCACCACGAAACCCTCCAAATGCAAACTAGGAGTAAGTTCGGTGGACTACCTGGGACACACCCTATCTGAAGATGGTATCAAGCCGAAACAGGATATATGATGTTACAACGCATACTATTACAACGCATACCGTTACAACGCGGATATTACAACGTAAATACTACTACAACGCATGTTTTTACAACGAGTACTATTAGAACGCAAAATAGTACTTTATTAGGAAAAGTACCATTACAACGCAACATTTAACAACGTGTACCATTACAACGCATTTATATGTAAAAAAATTTCTATGTAAAATAAAACCTGGCACGGGATGCAGGGAAAATAGGGGTTTTGGGTGGGTAAGTGTATTAAAATACGGTATAAAAAACTACCATAAAATCACGTATTTCATTTATTTATTTATTAAATTATTACTCGAGTATTAATTTTCATTATTATTTAATAAATTCGTACTCACATTTTTAAAATATTCACCAATAAATATATATTTTTTATTTTCTTGTAAAATAAAATCTAGCAACGGGATGCAGGGAAAATAGGGGTTTTGGGTGGGTAAGTGTATTAAAAAAACGGCATGAAAAACTGGCATAAAATCACGTTTTCCATTTATTTATTTATTAAATTATTACTCGAGTATTAATTTTCATTATTAATTAATAAATTCGTACTCTCCCTTTTTAAAAAATTCACCAATAAATATATATTTTTATTTTTCTTGAAAAATAAAATCTAGCAACGGGATGCAGGGAAAATAGGGGTTTTGGGTGGGTAAGTGTATTAAAAAAACGGCATGATAAACTGGCATAAAATCACGTTTTCCATTTATTTATTTATTAAATTATTACTCGAGTATTAATTTTCATTATTAATTAATAAATTCGTACTCTCCCTTTTTAAAAATTTCACCAATAAATATATATTTTTAATTTTCTTGAAAAATAAAATCTGGCAACGGGATGCAGGGAAAATAGGGGTTTTGGGTGGGTAAGTGTATTAAAAAAACGGCATGAAAAACTGCCATAAATTCACGTATTCCATTTATTTATTTTTTAAATAATTACTCGAGTATTAATTTTTATTATTATTTAATAAATTCGTACTCATACTTTTAAAATATTCACCAATAAATATATATATATTTTTTTTTTTAATAAAAACTGGCAACAGGATGCAGGGAAAATAGGGGTTTTGGGTGGGTAAGTGTATTAAAAAAACGGCACGAAAAACTACCATATTAACGCGATTTACATTTATTTATTTATTAAATAATTACTCGAGTATTAATTTTCAAAGTACAATAGTTTCCAAATTATTACGAAAACTAAAAATGAAAACAATTTACTTACTGACATACTACGATTCAAAAATATACTCATTCATATTGTTTTACATGATATGTTAGTATTCTTATAAAACAAACATATATAGTGTTTTCATGGACGCCATCTTGCATAAGTATTATAATAATGAGTCCTACTATTATTTCAATGATTTCAAACGACAACATAATACCCAAAATGGATGCCAAAACGGCAAACATTACGGAATATAAAGTTATTTAAATGAATTTTTTAATTATATGTCCTCAGATAAATAAATATAAAATGTAATGCGATTTCCACCGCATATTTTCACTATTATTTTTGCTATACTACACCAAACTTATAAATAGTAGTGAGGAACCATTTTGAAATTAGTTGATTCTCAACTACCCGAGACAGCAGACGTGAGATTGCACTCTGTGAACTTTTCACCCTATCATCCAATCGAAAATTCTAAAACTATATCATACTACGAATACCAACTAATTACAAGTAAGTAATATGTTCGGAAAACGATAACACCATAAATAATAGCCATGTAAAAAAAAGAACTTCTTTTTTAATATTGACTATATATTTTTTAAAGCCAATTTTTAAAATATATTTCTGTGCTTTAATTAAAAATGATTAAAGATTATTTCGATATTATCAAAATACGTCTTAAACAACATGATACATAAATTATTAAATTAATAATCTAAAGATTAAAACGTGATTTAAAAATAATACAGTATTATTAATATATTTATAAATTTTTTTTGTTTTAGAAATCTATTCAGAACGTTTACACACGAAATCCGTGTACATTTCATTGTTTTTTTAAAGCGACCCGCTTTCGCATAAAAACATAAGGTACATCATTATTTCTTTAAAAATTAGTTTATTATTATTTAAATATAAAACGCCGCAGTAGGAGTAAACTGTACAAAATTTTTCTCCTCACAGAGATACTACATATAAATAATTTCTTCATAAATAATCGGACAGATAAAAAAATTCAACACCGCTTTAAAAGGTAATTTAAATATTTCAAATAAAACTAAACACTACTATTCAAAGGCAAAACATAAATCACTTTAAGCAGGTTAAAATAAAACAATGTTTTTTTTTTAAAATGTTTCTGATTTACAGAACAATCCAAGTAAAAAATAAATCGTACAGCCAGTGGAAGGACACATTTCTACTCTTGAAAAAACCAAACAGAAAAGTAAGTAAAAAACACATTGCGAAATATATATATTAATTGTTCATAAATAATAAATAATATGAATAAAATCAAACTGTATAAAAATCTAGAAAACTCTACCATCTTGCAGCAAGTAAAAATACTATAGAACAATGCTACATTATGAAAAATACAGGTATATATAAAGTGCAGAGAAAATAGTAAAGTAAACTTAAATATGATGTCTCATTCCTGTGAAAAAAACATGAAAATCAGTCTCCTCTAAAATTACATGTCACACATTTTAACACATATTTTTTCTTTGTTTTAGATCTCCATTCAAACCAAAACTTGACCAACCTCCAGGACAACCAACACAAGAAAACTAAAACAAATTTATTCAAAGTAAAGACCCAAAACACTAACAGTAAGTGAAAAACACTTTTCCAGATACATATATAAGACATGCATAAGCAGTAATAAATAACAAATGGTATTTATAAAAAAAAATTTGTTAAATGTACAAGTGTAAATTATTATTTTAATTCTTGGCAAGTGCTACATTAGTAAAAGTGCTGGATAGGCTAGAGGAGTAAATTACTATTGCAACTTCAGGTAAGTGCTACGGTAGGGAAAGTGCTGGATAGTATAGAGATGTAAATTACTATTCCAACTCCAGTTAGTGCTACAGTAAGGAAAGTGCTGGATAGTCTAGAGGTGTAATTTACTATTCCAACTCCTGGTAAGTGCTACAGTAGGGAAAGTGCTGGATAGTGTAGAAGTGTAAATTACTATTCCAACTCCAGGTAAGTGCTACAGTAGGGAAAGTGCTGGATAGTCTAGAGGTGTAAATTACTATTCCAACTCCTGGTAAGTGCTACAGTAGGGAAAGTGCTGGATAGTGTAGTGATGTAATTTACTATTCCAACTCCTGGTAAGTGCTACATTAGTGAAAGTGCTGGATAGTCTAGAGGTGTAAATTACTATTCCAACTCCTGGTAAGTGCTACAGTATGGAAATTGCTGGATAGTGTAGAGGTGTAAATTACTATTCAAAACAGTCTAAAAATGCAGGAAACTCTATAAACTTAAATAATCAATGCTTTTCCAGTTAAGTGCTACAGTAGTGAAATTGCAATAAACTATGAAATTATCATATGGTATCCCAGATACATATAAACACTACAATACACAAAGAACTGTGCAATCCAGACGCCAAAATTGCATTTCTCACTTTACATGTGTTGTGCTATAAATAAATTGCAGAGAAAGTGCTAAAATGAACTTCAATATAATGCCTCATGCCTGTGAAGAAAACTTAAAAATTAGTCTTCTCCTAAATTAAGTGTTACACATTTTCAAACATATTTTTTCTTTCTTTTAGATCTCCATTCCAACCAAAACTTGACCAACCTCCAGGACAACCAACACAAGAAAACCAAAACATATTTATTCTAAGTAAAGACCCAAAACACTAACAGTAAGTGAAAAACACTTTTCCAGATACATATATAAGACATGCATAAGCAGTAATAAATAACAAATGGTATTTTTAAAAAAAAATTTGTAAAATGTACAAGTGTAAATTATTATTTTAATTCTTGGCAAGTGCTACATTAGTAAAAGTGCTGAATAGACTAGAGGAGTAAATTACTATTGCAACTTCGGGTAAGTGCTACGGTAGAGAAAGTGCTGGATAGTGTAGAGGTGTAAATGACTATTCCAACTCCTAGCAAGTGCTACAGTACGGAAAGTGCTGGATAGTATAGAGATGTAAATTACTATTCCAACTCCAGGTAAGTGCTACAGTAGGGAAAGTGCTGGATAGTCTAGAGGTGTAATTTACTATTCCAACTCCTGGTAAGTGCTACAGTAGGGAAAGTGCTGGATAGTGTAGAAGTGTAAATTACTATTCCAACTCCAGATAAGTGCTACAGTAGGGAAAGTGCTGGATAGTCTAGAGGAGTAAATTACTATTCCAACTCCTGGTAAGTGCTACAGTAGGGAAAGTGCTGGATAGTGTAGTGATGTAATTTAGTATTCCAACTCCCGGTAAGTGCTACATTAGTGAAAGTGCTGGATAGTCTAGAGGTGTAAATTACTATTCCAACTCCTGGTAAGTGCTACAGTATGGAAAGTGCTGGATAGTGTAGAGGTGTAAATTACTATTCAAAACAATCTAAAAATGCAGGAAACTCTATAAACTTAAATAATCAATGCTTTTCCAGTTAAGTGCTACAGTAGTGAAATTGCAATAAACTATGAAATTATCATGTGGTATCCCAGATACATATAAACACTACAATACACAAAGAACTGTGCAATCCAGACGCCAAAATTGCATTTCTCACTTTACATGTGTTGTGCTATAAATAAATTGCAGAGAAAGTGCTAAAGTGAACTTCAATATCATACCTCATGCCTGTGAAGAAAACTTAAAAATTAGTCTTCTCCTAAATTAAGTGTTACACATTTTCAAACATATTTTTGCTTTCTTTTAGATCTCCATTCCAACCAAAACTTGACCAACCTCCAGGACAACCAACACAAAAAAACCAAAACATATTTATTCAAAGTAAAGAACCAAAACACTAACAGTAAGTGAAAAACACTTTTCCAGATACATATATAAGACATGCATAAGCAGTAATAAATAACAAATGGTATTTATAAAAAATATTTTGTAAAATGTACAAATGTAAATTATTACTTTAATTCTTGGCAAGTGCTACATTAGTAAAAGTGCTGGATAGGCTAGAGGAGTAAATTACTATTGCAACTTCAGGTAAGTGCTACAGTAGGGAAAATGCTGGATAGGCTAGAGAAGTAAATTACTATTGCAACTTCAAGTAAGTGCTACAGTAGGTAAAGTGCTGGATAGTCTAGAGGTGTAAAGGACTATTCCAAATACTGGTAAGTGCAACAGTAGGGAAAGTGCTGGATAGGCTAGAGGTGTAAATGACTATTCCAACTCCTGGTAAGTGCTACAGTAGAGAAACTGCTGGATAGTCTAAACGTGTTAATTACTATTCCAACTCCTGTTAAGTGCTACAGTAGGGAAAGTGCTGGATAGTCTAAAGGTGTAAATTACTATTCCAACTCCTGGTAAGTGCTACAGTAGGGAAAGTGCTGGATAGTCTAAAGGTGTAAATTACTATTCCAACTCCTGGTAAGTGCTACAGTAGGGAAAGTGCTGGATAGACTAGAGGTGTAAGTTACTATTCAAAACAGTCGAAAAAATGCAGGAAACTCTATAAACTTAAATAATCAATGCTTTTCCAGTTAAGTGCTACAATAGGGAAAGTGCAATAAACTATAAAATTAACATGTGGTATCCCAGATACATATAAACACTACAATACACAAAGAACTGTGCAATCCAGACGCCAAAATTGCATTTCTCACTTTACATGAGTAGTGCTATAAATAAAGTGCAGAGAAAGTGCTAAAATGAACTTCAATATAATGCCTCATGCCTGTAAAGAAAACTTAAAAGTTAGTCTTCTCCAAAATTAAGTGTTACACATTTTCAAACAAACTTTTTCTTTGTTTTAGATCTCCATTCCAACCAAAACTTGACCAACCTCCAGGACAACCAACACAAGAAAACCAAAACATATTTATTCAAAGTAAACACCCAAAAAACTAAGAGTAAGTGATATACACTTTTCCAGATACATATATAAGACATGCATAAGCAGTAATAAATAACACATAGTATTTATAAAAAAAGTTTTGTTAAAATGTACAAGTGTAAATCAGTATTTCAATTCCTGGCAAGTGCTACAGTAGTAAAAGTGCTGGATAGGCTAGAAGAGTAATTACTATTGCAACTTCAGGTAAGTGCTACAGTAGGGAAAGTGCTGGATAGTCTAGAGGTGTAAATTATTATTCCAACTCCAGGTAAGTGCTACAGTAGGAAAAGTGCTGGATAGTGTAGAGGTGTAAATTACTATTCCAACTCCAGGTAAGTGCTACAGTAAGGAAAGTGCTGGATAGTCTAGAGTTGTAAATTACTATTCAAACTCTTGGTAAGTGCTACTGTAGGGAAAGTGCTGGATAGTGTAGAGATTTAATTACTATTCCAACTCCAGGTAAGTGCTACAGTAGGGAAAGTGCTGGATAGGCTAAAGGTGTAGATTACTATTCCAACTCCAGGTAAGTGCTACAGTAGGGAAAGTGCTGGATAGTGTAGAGGTGTAAATTACTATTCCAACTCCAGGTAAGTGCTACAGTAGGGAAAGTGCTGGATAGTCTAGAGGTGTAAATTACTATTCAAAATCCAGGTAAGTGCTACAGTAGGAAAAGTGCTGGATAGTGTAAACGTGTAAATTACTATTCCAACTCCAGGTAAGTGCTACAGTAGGGTAAGTGCTGGATAGTGTAGAGGTGTAAATTACTATTCCAACTCCTGGTAAGTGCTACAGTAGAGAAAGTGCTGGATAGTCTAGAGGTGTAAATGACTATT
This sequence comes from Lissotriton helveticus, assembly GCF_964261635.1. Classification (NCBI taxonomy): domain Eukaryota; kingdom Metazoa; phylum Chordata; class Amphibia; order Caudata; family Salamandridae; genus Lissotriton; species Lissotriton helveticus. The sequence continues at coordinate 1,036,354,085 of NC_136067.1, read as the reverse complement.
CCAACTCCAGGTAAGTGCTACAGTAGGGAAAGTGCTGGATAGTCTAGAGGTGTAAATTACTATTCAAACTCCAGGTAAGTGCTACAGTAGGGAAAGTGCTGGATAGGCTAGAGGTGTAGATTACTAATCCAACTCCAGGTAAGTGCTACAGTAGGGAAAGTGCTGGATAGTGTAGAGGTGTAAATGACTATTCCAACTCCAGGTAAGTGCTACAGTAGGGAAAGTGCTGGATAGTCTAGAGGTGTAAATTACTATTCCAACTCCAGGTAAGTGCTACAGTAGGGAAAGTGCTGGATAGTCTAGAGGTGTAAATTACTATTCAAACTCCAGGTAAGTGCTACAGTAGGAAAAGTGCTGGATAGTGTAAACGTGTAAATTACTATTCCAACTCCAGGTAAGTGCTACAGTAGGGAAAGTGTTGGATAGTGTAGAGGTGTAAATTACTATTCCAACTCCTGGTAAGTGCTACAGTAGAGAAAGTGCTGGATAGTCTAGAGGTGTAAATAACTATTCCAACTCCTGGTAAGTGCTACAGTAGGGAAAGTGCTGGATAGTGTAGAGGTGTAAATTACTATTCCAACTCCTGGTAAGTGCTACAGTAGAGAAAGTGCTGGATAGTCTAGAGGTGTAAATGACTATTCCAACTCCAAGTAAGTGCAACAGTAGGAAAAGTGCTGAATATGTTTTCTAATTTACAGCAATAAGTAAAATGCTAGCATATGGAAAATGTGCTAGATACAATATAAAAAAACTAAAATCAGAGTTTTATAAAAAGAAAAGTACATACTAATTTTATGCATTCCATTTCTATAATTCAAATACTAAAGCAATAATTTTTTCTTTTCAGAAAATGTCTTCACAACAACAAACTGCAAAGTATATTTCATCCAGGAAAGGAAAGCAATTACTAGCTCATCAAGGATACATTTATTGTAAGGATAGGTTAAGTCATCCACGGATTCATTGGAGATGCGTGCAATACCATACAACTCGTTGCAGCGGCAGAGCGGTTACGGTCAATGATTTTATTGTAAGGACAACTGACCATAACCACTCTGCCTCTGCAATGGAAGTTGATGTCAGAGAAACTGTTAACGAGATGAAGGCTATTGCAAGCACCTCCAATGAATCCACTGGATCAATTTTAAGACAGGTTGCACAACATGTCCCTACTCATATTGCTAGCAATATTCCTAACGTACATAATTTGCGAAGAATTATACAAAGACAAAAGCAGGCAAGTAATACACAAACAAACACACCTCATACTTTTTCTGATATTATTATTCCTCCTGAACTTACTATTACTTTTTCTAAAGAACCTTTCCTCTTACATGACAACGAAGACCCTCTTAAGCGCATTTTAATTTTTAGTACCCCACGCAACCTTATTAAACTTGAATCAAGTGAAATTTGGATGATGGATGGGACGTTTAAAAGCACGCCCCATCCATTCACCCAAATTTATACTATTCATGGTAAAATTAATAACAGTGTAATACCCCTAGTATATAGTTTGCTGCCTGATAAGACTTCAGCAACTTACACAGAATTATTATCTGTGATTAAATCCAAAACAAGCCAAAGTCCTAGGAAAATTATTATCGATTTTGAATTGAGTATGATCAATGTGATCACCAAACTGTACCCGGATACCCAAATTCAAGGGTGTTTTTTCCACTTTTCCCAGGCATTCTGGCGTAAATTACAAAAAACACCCTTAGTTACTGAATACTCATTGGACAGCAAACTACAAGTCGAATTAAAAAAATTAACTGCTCTTTGTTTTGTCCCTCCTGAAAGTGTAGACGAGTACTACACTGCAATTACAGAATCAGACTATTATTTAACTAACGAAGATAAATTGGCACCCATTTTAAATTATATGGAAGACACATGGATTGGACACCTAGGCAGATCGGGTCGCAGAAGGAAACCACGTTTCCATGTGCAGTGGTGGAACTGTTATTCGAGTTGCCTAGAGGGAGAGGCAAAAACAAATAATGCCATTGAGGGATGGCATAACTCCTTCAACCATTTAATTGGCAAACCCCACCCTAATTTCTATTCATTTCTGGAAACTTTGAAGAAGGAGCAAAGTTTCCAAGAAATGAGACTTTCTCAAACTCTCACTGGTAGTCTAAACTCACGAATTACCCAAAGAACTAAGGATATGTCTGAACGACTATTGGCACTACTACAACAATTTACGTTGTGTGTGGCTTTAGATTACCTTGAGAATCTAGCTAACATCCTTTCTTTTTAAATTATAATTTACATTACTTTCCTGCTTCTACCAAAATTATTTTTTTTTTTTTAATTACAATTCGTTAAAAAAATTTTTTTAAAACATTTTTTAATATTTGATGTTGGGTCATTTTTCCTCATTTTATTTTTTTTTGTTACATTTTTTAAAAAAATAAATGCCTTACATGACATATTTTTTGTAATTTTTGAATCACATAAAACTTTAGAAGAAATAGCTGAACCAATATTTTCCCAAACAAATAAATTTTGAGACTACATTTTTTAATTATAGAAATGTACATTGCAAAAAAAAATAAAATGCATTTTCTATTTTATCATAAAGTCTTCTATGAAAACCACACCATAAAAATAATGGTTAAAATATTTATGTATTCCATATATTGATATTTCCATATTTCCATATCAAGTGCTAATTCCTACAACATTTCACCAAACATAGAATAATTATTTTTAATTTTCCATGTTATTTTTTATCAATTCTATAATCTCTACTCCTCCTTATACAAAAAAGACAGACTTCGAATTAATTAAATTCTAATCAATAAATATCAGTTATGCCTTTCAAACTACTATAGTACAATATACAAAGGCTCCTAAATTTTTACTTTCCAATTTTCATAGAATAAACAAAGCAATAATAATTCCGAAATGAATACTAAACAAATAAAATGTAACCAATATAATCAATCAGACAATCAGTGATTTGGAAATAAACCCTACATCATAATCTTCTTAAAATACAAATGTATTTCAGAAAAGCACCAGGAAAACATTGGAAATATCTTTATTCACATTCATATGATATTTTAACAACATAGCAACTAACATTCTCAAACTCAATATTTACAAACAGTTATATCACTCGAAAATGCATTTTAATACTTTGCATACATAAATACATTTAGAAATATTTGTTATACTTTTCTAAACCCCTTTTCAGGTTTTTTTACTAAAATTCAACTAAATCTTACTTTATTTATATTTACCGATGTTCCCCACGCCCACCGACCCAACATCGGCATATTCTAATAATACGAGTAGCGACATGTTGTATTTTTTACATATTTTTTTTTCGTGCAACCTCTACTTAACTTATCCTTACAATAAATGTAAATCTTTTATTATTTAACTTTATTACTTAGTATTACATTGTTTTCCTACCTGGTCGTAGATCAGCGTCCTGCTGCTTCCTCCTGCTTCCATCTCCGGATACCCACAAAATGGCCGACGACGCACACGTATACGTAATAACGTCAGGATATGCTGCAACAATAAAGAAAGGACTACTGTACATTGTAATATATTGCAATTTATAAATAAATATTATTTTTAAATATGTTTACATATATATGTTAAAATTTAGAAAAATATACATAAAATGTATTAAAAACAGAAGAATTTTTATTTATTTTTTGTATGTAATAAAAAGTTATTTTTATGAACAAAAACATATCTCGACGTTTTTATTTATTTCAATCTGTATATCTTAACTTTTAAAATAATATGTTAAATATATACTTCCTTAATATACCTGTTTTCTTCTTTCTGTTCCGCTTTTTTCCTCCTCTTTCCTTTCGTTTCCTTTGCTTTTATTCCGAACCGCTCTACATAACTAGTTGTATCAAAGACATAAATGAAGGACAAACGTATCCATAGAAAACAATGGTAAAGCGTGGGAACGGAAATTTTAATATAAGTATATCACAAACAAAATCGATTATAAATTATTTAATTAAAAAACCTATATACTTAATGAAGTCTACATATAGATAACATATTTTTTAAATTTAATTAAACAATAATAGAACATAATATTTTCCCAATATATTTTTAAAAACATAAATAAAATATAATAAACATATAGTCATATATAATAATTTCTAAAAATCAAAATAAATCAAAATAATATTATTTAAATATTTTTCAAATTTATTTAAATCGTTTTTTAATTATTAATATATACATACTAATTAATATTTCAAATAAAATAATAATAATAAACAAAAACTAAAAAAATCAAAAATACAAATATAAAATAAAAATGTGATATTATTTAAAATTTTTACTACCCTAAATTATATTTACAATAATAAAATATACATTCCTAAATTTATATTATACAATATAACAAACAATATCAAATTAAAATGAACATATAAATTATTACTATCCAAAAAATTCAATAAACAAATTCCTAAAATAAAGTATAAAATAAATACTATATTAAAAGGTAATAATTTTTTACAAAAATACTTACAAAAATACTTATCTTTTGATTAATACATTATTTTTCAATTATTAAAGTATTAATTATTATTAAATATTTTTTAAAAATAAAATTTAAATTTTTTAAAAAATTACTACAATCTATCCTATATTTTTCTTTAGCTTAATACATTATTTATCAGTTATTAAATTATTAAATATTAATAAATAATTATTAAAAATATATTTTAATATGTTAATATTACTACAATCTAACCTTAAAAATACTTAAAAAAATACTTTTCTTTTGATTAATACATTATTTTTCATTTATTAAATTATTAATTATTAATTATTATAATTAATTAATTAATTTAAAAATTATATATAAACAACATTTTAAAATTATTAAGTATAAATTTAATTATTTTAATATTACTACAATCTAACCTAATTTAAAATAAAATATAAAATTAAATACATATACATATTTATATATGCGTTGTAAAAGTACTTGCGTTGTAACAGTACCTGCGTTGTAACAGTATAAGTTGTAATAGTATGCGTTGTAACAGTACCCGCGTTGTAAAAAATGCGTTGTAACAGTACTGCGTTGTAAAAAATGCGTTGTAACAGGTGAATACCGCCGAAACATGATTTAGTGAAGGCAGTGAAGGATGCTCCCACTCCCAAGAGTAAAGAGGACATACTTTCTTTCCTAGGTCTTGCAGAATACATGGCCAAATTTATTAAGGATTTTGCAATGGTGTCACAGCCGCTAAGAGACCTGACAAAGAAGGACAGTGTTTTTGATTGGGGAAAAGAACAAGAAATGTCCATGAAGTGCATAAAGAAGGCGATCATAGAAGCTCCATTCATAGGGAAGTTTGATCCTAACGGTGCAACCATCATCTCTACGGATGCAAGCAACAGAGGCATCGGAGCAATTTTGGCGCAGAGAGAAGGCAGCAAGATAAACGTGATAGCCTTCGCATCAAGAACTCTCACATCGTCTGAGAAAAATTACTCGACCATAGAGAAGGAGGCTCTAGCGGTCTATTGGGCCATCTGTCATTATAAATTTTTCATTTGGGGGATTCCGTTTGAGGTACAGACTGACCATAAACCCTTGGTTTCCCTGTTCACCAAGAAGGACATGGAAAGCATGACACCAAGGATAGCGAAATGGGCAGTGGGTTTACAAGCCTACAACTTCAGAGTATCCTACATACCAGGACAACAAAACAGAATTGCGGACTTCCTATCGAGAGCACCCGCAGAAGGAGAAGAGGAAGAAGTAGAGAAGGGTAGCTCTATCCTGGAGGTGCGTCTAGCAGCAGTGGAAAAGGTGTCATGGGAGACACAGATGGAACTAGACGAAGTTTTGAAGAAGGTGAGGAGGAATATTCTATCTGGATGGCCCAAGAAATGCAAGACCATGGAGACAGAGATCCAGCCATATTGGAATGTGAGGGAGGATCTATCGGTGGAAGGTGATTTCATACTGAAGTCAGGGAAATTAGTCCCTCCAGAGGCCTTAAGAAACAAAGTAGTGGAATTGGCTCACGAGGGACATCTAGGAAGAAGCTTGTGCAAAGCTAGACTTCGTGCAGACTACTGGTTTCCTACCATGGACAGAGAAATGGAAGACAAGGTACGTGATTGCTACGCGTGCGCTCTGAGTGACAAAACTAAGATCACGAGAAGAGCACCACTGTCGCCAGTTGAAGTACCGGAGGAGCCCTGGAGCAAGTTAGGCTTTGATATAGCAGGTCCCATCCATGGCAAAGGACCTCAAGACTGGTACTTATTGGTCCTAGTAGACTACTTCTCAAGCTGGATAACCTGCAAGACCGTACACAGCGTGAGCACCAAAGTGATAGTAGATTTCCTGAAAGAGGTGTTCACACTAGAAGGTATACCCTCAACACTGGTGACAGACAATGGTGTGCAACTGATCTCGGAAGAGATGAAGGATTTCCTCAAAGACTGTTCAGTGACCCACATTCGCACTCCACTGTATTGTCCTAAAGCAAACGGAAAGGTGGAGAGAGTCAACCGAATGCTAAAGGAGTGCATACAGCTGGCCAACCGGGCGGGGGAGAACATAGAGGAAGCCATAAGGGACATGTTGTGGGCATACCACACCACGCCTAAGTCTACCACAGGATGCACGCCCTTTGAGTTACTGAGGGGAAGAAAAGCGGGCACCAAACTCACACCAGGTTGGATGGGGAGAAAACAAACAAGAGAGATCGAGCACAAGGAGGTCAAGAGGAGAATTGAAGACAGTCAACAGAAATACAAGGAGTGGTATGACAAGAAGTGGGGAGTGAAGGAGAGAGAATTTCAGGAAGGACAAGGAGTTTATGTAAAGAAACCAGAGAGACTATGGAGAGGCGGCAACAAGTTCTATGCCTCCAAGACCGTCCAGCGGCAAAATAGAAACTCTGTGGTCGTGGAGGATGGGAAACTATGGAGTCATGATCGAGTGATTCCAGCAGAAGGGGGAGAACATAGGACAGTAGTGAGAAGAGCAGGAGGTAATGACATCAGTGAAACCATCAGACGAGACAGACGGAGTGACAGATTTAGAACCTCTCCTCAGTGGCACAAACAGTACATAATGAGATGGACACACACACCAAGGTCATAGCATCCTAAATCACCATAGACCAGATATTCTGTTTCTTATCCTGTATTTCCCTTAAGGGGGATGATGTGTTGTAACTGAAGTTAATGCTTTACCCTTTCCCCTGTTCCCCTCCCACCCCCCTTCCCTTGATTCCTGGTTGGTACATTCCCCTGGAAAGCCAGGCGCTCGCTGTGGAATGTTGACACAGCGACCCGGGCTTCCAGGTTGACAAGCTGACGGCAGTCTGTTATGTTTATCTGACATTAAAGGAACTTACTCCAGACTTCTGCGTCCTTTATCACAACAGAGAGACTGCGAGAGAATTTCGCGTGAGATTCTCGGAGCACAAATCAGCTGTCAGAACTAAAAAAATCAATGCTCCTATGGTAGCACACTACACCCAATTTGACCACACAGAAAAGGATATGCGGTGGCTCATCTTAGAACGGGTACAGCATAGCCTTGGGAAAGATATGACCAAAGTAAGGAAACAGCGAGAAACTTATTGGATTTTTCATCTGGACACGGTACGCCATGGCCACAATGAAGAAATCTGCTGGATCACCACAGAGTAGGCGCATTTCTCGCCTGTCTCTATTTATTCCAGAATTACAAACTACCTCCTTCGAGCGAGGTGAGAGCCTTGGAAAAGTTTAAATCTATGAAATAAGTACACAGGCTGCACATTGACCAGACCAAAAATGGTAAATCTGCAATAAGATGAACCCTACAAAAATGTTGTGTATGGTAAAATATCAAGTTAAACAACTCATTGGGGCATCCATATACTGTAGGAATACTAATCTGCTAGCTGAGTCAATTCATCTGAGATGAGTAGAGATTTACCGTACAGGTACAGCGATGAAATAAAGCAAAGTCACAGGTAGATTGCACCTGCCTTAAAATCTGTCTGTTCTGCAAGACAGCACCTTGCATGTTTGCATGTCCTTTTGAGTTAGCAGATGAGCAAAAAAACACACTTTATCTCTTTTCTTTTTCTCCTTAAGTCTATTCCTTGTGTCCCAACATTTTGGGATCACACTATCTGATGCTAAAAACATTTTTCTCAAACTTTGGGATATAAGACACTATCTGCTTTAATGCACTTGATCACCTGACTAGGTCCGGGATTTTTTTAACACAAACAAGCACATAGCATGAACAGTCTATCGACTTAGAAATGTGCAGTTAGGATGCATAGACATTAATGGTGTAATTTATGTTCTCATTTCAGAAAAATGTGAACCCCCTGTTTTTATAGTATGCTGTCCAGTTTACATGTTGGCCCTGAGGAAGGTGATGTAAATCCATGATACCACCGAAACGTACGTAGGCCGTACGCACCGAAGACCCTCACATACACCAGAACCAAAACTTTGGAGATAGAAAGGAAGATAGAGCGAAAGATCACTAATCCTTAGTATAAAATTAACATCTTGAGGAGTCTACGAAAGGACACAATATACGTTTTTTCACTGTGTATGTCATGTTAGTTATGTCCAGATAGTGAGTATGAGAGATTGAGTATGTATGACTGATGGTATGAGAGACAGAAACACTACTTTGGGGTTCTTTGACCAGAAAAGAATTAACTTTGTATTTGTTTTTTATATTTATAAGTACATATGTCATTGTCACTGTATTTGAATGTCTTTTGATAAAACGGTTACTAAAAAATGAGAAAAACAAAAAATATATAAGGATGATATTTAATAAAAGAAATGAAGTAATTAAACTCCAAATCTAAGTGAATGATTTCGTAGATATGTCTGCATCCTATGTAAATTGTAAATGAGCAGAATTGCCTAACTATAAACAAATATAGGTCATCATAGAGGTTTTCTAGTTTGCTGTTGGTTTGCTTCTCCCCCCTCTAGACCTGAAATCATCATTGGGAGTACCCTTGTTACCCGTGTTAAGCTGAATTTATAATACAGGGCTCCATGGCGCATGGGTTAAAAGATGTGTCTGAAATTTGAAGGAATATATTGGCGCAAAGTTGATGCATTGCTGGAGTTGGTTGTAAAATGGACGCAACTCCAGCAATGCGTCAGAACACATAGGCAAGTCCTATGTTAAAGCCCTGAGTCAATCCTTACACCTGGTCTGAGCAGACTTAAGGATTTTGACGCAGTCAAGTTGTAGAGTGACAGAGTGACATTTTGTAAATTTGACTGTGCCAATTCTATGTGGCTGTTTGTGTGGTAATAATGTGACACAGGGCTCTACAAACTGGCGCATTGGACCCAATGTGTCAGTTTGTAGATAAGGAGAAGTGTGGCGCACTGATTGTGCAGCCGCCGTGTCAAATAAAAGTGACACAGCGGCAACACAAGGAGCTTGTAAATGAGGCCCTTATTGTCTCTGGGTATATGTGTATGCTGTTGCATTAATCACACTTTGAATTTGACACAGGCAGCAAATGCTAGTGCCGTGACAGCATGTCCTGGGTAAATCAGCTGTATTTTCATGGTATGTCAGTTGCAGCGCGTCTTTTACTGGTCAGAAATAAATGGGGCAAGATTTGGCTTTTTTGTTCTTATATGATGCTTGTCACTACTGATGTTTGAACATTCCTCACAATACCTGTTAAGGAAAGAGTATAATATTAAACACCATTGTCTTGAAACTCACCAGCAGGAAGTATGAGGGCCAGTGAAGAGGAGAATTTCTTTTAGGCTTGGTGATCATTGCTGGAACATCATTTTGAAGCGTTTCGAGAAAGGGACAGATGAGTCGGGGGGAAACAGGCAGGTCCCGCGTTGCTTTTTTCGAGTACCCGGGATTATAGGATAACTTTCACCATAAAGTTCTCTGAAGCAGGAGCAGATTCACTTTGCAGAAAATGTTGAGTGGGTAAAGTGGGAAAAAGCTAAAGGCCTTTTTTATGAGCCCCTGCGTCACTTTTGCGCTGCCTTTGCGTCACGTTTTGTGGCACAGTGGCGGTGTAAATAATGCGCCATGGCCTAGGCAGATGCGTTACTTCGTAAACTTCTGCGCTACATTATACCTGCGTCAGGTATAATGTATGCGGGGTGGGCGTTCCACCACTAGTAAGGGCCGTAGGAGTGGTGCAGTGAAATCGATAAGATTTCACAGCGCCACTTCTAGGAAGCCAATGCATCAAAACCTTACGCCTGACTCATGGCAGGAGTAAGGGTGACACTGGCCCATTCACATGGGGCTTGCCCCATGTGAAAGGACACATTGCTGGAGTTACATCTATTTTCAGATACACCCCAGCAATGATCCACTTTTGCGCAGATAGATACGTCAGTAATACTGACGTATCTGTCATTCCTTGCGACATGATGCGTCATACAGTAAATATGAAGCGTTTATCATGTCGCATGGAGGGCGCATTGAGAAGTGCTGCATCTCTGCTTTCATGCAACAATGCAACACTTCTCATAAATGAGGCCTTGTGTTTTATTCACACAGAGGATGTCAAAGATCACACACGGGTTCCATACTATAGATTCTCGTGCATTAACCAATCTCAGGATGGAGCTACATGCTACAAATGAGGAAAAGAGGCTTCCCTGTATGCCTCTCTGAAGGATTCCTGCCTGACTAAGTGCTGGAGAGAGGTGTTGCCAATTTTGTACTTGAATTTCTGGAACTAGAACCTTTCTGTAGGTTTAGTGGTGTTAGGGCCCTGCTGACCTACTAGGACATAAGGTTCCTGGTCCCAACAGGAAGCTTTCTGCCCCGTGGAAATTCTCCTCTGGAGCTGGTAAGTGCAGAAGTTGTTGGGGGCAGGGGCAGCACTGCTTAGAAGTTAAAAACAGCCGACCCATTGCAATTGACATTACTTTAACCTTCCAATATGGACTGTCTCCCATGAGTCTTGAGAGTGAAGAAGGCCACATGGACTAAGGGAGTTGGAACTGCAGAAGAGGATTTATGAGAAACTAACTGGACATTCTGCTGTGAACATGAACTGGATCTGTGGGAAGACTTCATTTAACTTGAAACCATGATCTGATATCTTAAAGGTCTTTCCTAAAACTTCAGAGGCCTGGATTACCAGGAAGGAATTTTGATATGATTTTGTAAATACTGGGACTTTTTTCATCTCTGGAGGATGTGGACAAAAAAATATGTGACGTCCCTCAGCAGCACCTGAGTGCCACCAAAACACCATTACAGCGCCATCTCAGCACCAGCACAGCACTACCTCAGCATCACTCGGCCTCTCCTCAGCACCATCTGAGGACCACCTTAGCACCACCAGAACACCAGCGCAGCACCACCTGAGCACCTGGGCAGCACCACTAATGAAGCATCACTCCGCACCACCGATGCATTACTCAGTACCACCGAAGCATAACTCATCACTCCAGAAGCATCACTCAGCACCACCAAAGGCATCACTCAGCAACACATCAGTAACAGCACCACCTGAACTCTGCACATGCACACCATCACCTCTGTATCACTCAGCACCACCAACTCAGCACCAGTGCAGCACCTCCTCAGCCTAGCATCTGAGCAGCACCACCTCAACATCAGCGCAGCACCACCACAGCATCAACACAGCACCACCACAGCATCAACACAACTCCACCTCAGCAAAACACCACCTGAGCACCATCACAGCACCTTCTCAGTATTAGCAAAGCACCATCTCAGCATCAGCACCACCTCTGCATCAGTGCATCACCACCAGTGCAGCCCCAACTCAGCACCAGTGCAACCCCACCACAGCATCAGAGCAGCAGCGGAGCAGCCTCACCTCAGCAGCAACTCAGCACCAATGCAACACAGCCAATCACTTTGCTTTCTCTCTCGGTTGGCTCAAACAACTCTCTCGGTCCGGTGCCCATCCTCAGTGCCCTGCCATCTGCTGGTGGGTGGTCATTGCCTCTCTGAACACCTGCCTTACTTTGAGGTTAATAAAGTTTCTTTGGGAAGGGCAACTAGTCTCTCTGTCTCTCCCCTACTCTGTCTCACCCAATTTCTCTCACTCTCTCACACACTCTTCCAGCCTCTCTCATGTGGCAGACTTAAGATCTTTGAGCACAGTGTCTTTACCATGCCATTTCAAGGTTTCTGTCCCTCAGTCCTACGCTCTCCTCCTCTTCTTGGAGTGTCTTCTGTGTACACAGGCACTTCCTCTTTATGTGCCTGTCACCTGCTCTCCCTTTCTTTCTCTCTTTCTCATACACTCTTTCTGCTCCTTTGTCTCGAGTTCATTCAGCACTTCATGCACAAACTACTTATCCCAATCTGTCTTCTCCACTGTCTATTCTGTGCAGCTCTCACCCCATCTAGCCACCATGCCACATAATTCAGATATAAAAATCCATCCACACCACACAATTCCAAAACTACCAATTTCAATCCACCTTACATAATGCCACTCCACACCACATGCAGCCACTTCACTCAAAACCAAAACACATGGGTAAAAGACATTGTCATCTACGCCAATAGCTCTAACCCTCACAAATGCGGGATCTATTGGCACTGCAAATGCTTGTTTTTTGCTGCCAGTTACCACATAATGTTTTTGAGTACTAAAACCAGCTGCTTCTTTTCATTTCCCTATCCTTACCCTTTTACTACCCTGTTTACTTTTTGTTAAAAAAACTAAAACATAAAAAACTTCCACAAAAAAATTGATTTTTTTTAGATCAGCCATCTGGTCATGGAAAAAGCTGACTCTGTGTTCTTGATGTGTCAAAGACTGTATTTGTGTGTGAATGGGTGTATCAGTGGATGTATTGGTGTGTCAGTGGTTGAATCGGTGTGTGCATGAATGTATCAGTCTCTGTATCAGTGTGTGGCTGGGTGTGTCCATGGTTGTATGTGTGCACTGGTGTTTCATAGGCTGTATGGGTGTTTGCCTGGCTGTGTAAGTAAGTGTGGGAGTGTTTTACTGGATGTGTCAATAGCGGTATTGGTGTGTATCTGGGTGTGTACGTTTCTGTATTGATTTGTCTGGGGCAAGTGGCAGTACAATGTGTGAGAGGGTGTGTTATTGGGTGTTTGATGGTGTGCCTGGGTGTGTCAGTGGCTGTATCAGTGTGTGCCTGGGTGTTTCAGTGGGTATATCGGTGTGTGCTTGGGTGTGTCAGTGCCTGTAACAATGAGTGAAGGGTATGTTACCATCTATATTACTGTGTGGCTGAGAATGTCACCGTCTGTATCAGTATGCATATGGGTGTTTGAGAGGATGTATCAGTGTTTGGTTGAACATCTAAGTGGTTGTATAGATATGTGACTGGGTGTGTCATTGGCTGTATGAGTATGTGCCTGGGTGTATCTGTTTCTGTATTGGAATGTGGCAGTATGTGTTGTACCAGGTCGCTCCACCTACCGCACGGCCCCCGTGTGCTGGCCTCCACCGCTGCTCCTGCTTGCTGCCACCGCTGATTGCCTCCAGGGACCCCGCCCTCAAGCCTTCCCCCTCGCCGCCTCCTCCGCACTCTTTCCCGCCTTCCAGACCCCCGCCGCTGCTCCCCTGCGGCCCCGCCCCCTTCCTCTGCCCCGTTCCCCATTCGCCGCCCCGCTCCCGCCTCCCAGCTGCTCCTCCCTCCCAGGTGTCCACATATAGCTGGGACCGCACGGTGATGAGCTGTGACCCTTCCAGGTCGCTCCACTTACCGCACCCGTGTGCTGGCCTCCACCGCTGCTCCTGCTTGCTGCCGCCGCTGATTGCCTCCAGGGACCCCGCCCTCAGGCCTTCCCCCTCGCCGCCTCCTCCGCGCTCTTTCCCGCCTTCCAGACCCCCGCCGCTGCTCCCCTGTGGCCCCGCCCCCTTCCTCTGCCCCGTTCCCCATTCGCCACCCCGCTCCCGCCTCCCAGCTGCTCCTCCCTCGCTCCGCCCCCCCACTCTCTATTTATGGCAGAGTCCGCGCGTGCGCGCAGCGTCCACGCGCAGTGGGCGCGCTGATTGTGTGCCGAAGGCGCGCCAACGTCAAGCCCCTCTGCGCCCATCCGCGCCTGGACCGCGCCTAGCGCCAGGATCCCTGGCCCCCGCCGCCGATGCAACACTACCCGACAGACCTACGACGCCGCCACTCTCAACGCACTCAATGCCGGCCGGAACCCTGCCTGCTACCAAGCAACCCCGAGACGCACCAACGGACCCTTCGCCTGCCAAGCCTGCCGATTCACCTGCTACCGGACCGGCACCACCCCCGCCAAGTCGAGCACCAGCAGCAACCACCTGAAGTGCATCCTGCTCAACACCCGCTCCGTCCACAGGCACGCCGTAGAACTCTGGGACCTGCTCGACGCAACAGCACCGGACGTCGCCTTCCTCACCGAAACCTGGATGAACGCCTCCTCAGCGCCCGACATCGCCATAGCCATCCCGGACGGATACAAGATCACCCGGAAGGACCGCGTCAACCAGACGGGAGGAGGCATCGCCATCGTACACAAGAACACCATCCGTATCTCGACCAACTCCGACGAAACCTTCACCGCCGCGGAACACCTGCACTTCCAGATACACACTGACCCCAAGACCACCCTCCGAGGCACCCTCATCTACCGACCACCGGGACCACGCACACAATTCAGCGAAAACATCGCAGACTTCATCAGCCCGCATGCCCTTCCCTCCGCCGACTACATCCTCCTACGGGACCTCAACTTCCACCTGGAGAACAACAACGACAGAAACACCACCGCCCTGCTGGAGAACCTCGCCAACCTCGGACTCAAGCAACTGGTGAACACCCCCACCCACTACGCCGGCCACACGCTTGACCCCGTCTTTTCATCCTGCAAGCACATCTCCTTCAGCCACGCCACCGGACTCCACTGGACCGACCACAGCTGCGTCCACTTCAGCTTCAGAAGAACTACGACCCACCACCACCCGCAACAGGTTCCCCGCCGAAGCTGGAGCAAGATCACCGCGAGCAGCTCACCCCCTCCCTCAACCAGAACACTCCCACCAGCACAACGGACCCCAACGAAGCAGCCAGCAACCTCACCAAGTGGCTGACCGCCTGCGCCGATGACCTCGCACCACTAAAGAACCCTCCCAGCAGACCCGGCAGCAAGAAAACCCCCTGGTTCACCGACGAACTCAAGGAATCCAAGAAGAACTGCCGCACCCTCAAGAAAGCCTGGCGGCTCGACCAGACCACAGACAACAGGACCGCCCTCAAGCACGCCACCCGCAAACACCATCAGCTGATCCACGCCACCAAGAAGACGGCACTCAAAGAACGACTGGACAACAACGCCCACGACAGCAAGAAACTCTCTAGCATCGTCAAAGAGTTCTCCAACCCCAGCGCCGGAAACAACGACATCACTCCCTCGCAAGACCTCTGCAACTCACTCGCCTCGTTCTTCCACCGCAAGATCGCCGACATACACAACAGCTTCGACGCACAGACCACGCACCCTACCACCGAACAAATGCCCGCCACCACCACCCTCTGCAACTGGACCCCGATCAGCACCGAAGACACCACCCGCACGATGAACTCCATCCACTCCGGATCACCAACCGACCCATGCCCACACCACGTCTTCAACAAAGCCGACGCCATCATCACACCCCATATCCGAGACATCATCAATTCCTCCTTCTGCACCACCACCTTCCCGGAGAGCTGGAAGCACGCCGAGCTGACCGCCCTCCTGAAGAAACCAACGGTGGACCCCACCGACCTCAAGAACTACCGTCCCATCTCACTCATTCCCTTTCCGGCCAAAGTCATTGAGAAGACCGTCAACAGACAGCTTTCTGCCTTCCTCGAGACGAACGGATCCCTCGACTCCTCGCAGTCCGGGTTCCGGGCCAACCACAGCACCGAGACCGCCCTAATCGCTGCCACCGACGACATCAGAACCCTGATCGACAACGGGGAAACAGCGGCCCTCATCCTCCTGGACCTCTCAGCGGCGTTCGACACTGTCTGCCACCGCACCCTAGTGAAGCGCCTCAGCAACATCGGAATCCGAGAGAAAGCACTGGAGTGGATCATCTCGTTCCTCGCCGGAAGAACCCAGAGAGTCCGCCTCCCTCTGTTCAGATCGGAGGCCACCGAAGTCATCTGTGGCGTACCACAAGGATCTTCACACAGTCCAACCCTCTTCAACGTCTACATGAGCCCCCTCGCAGCCATCTCACGCCAACACAACCTCAACATCATCTCCTACGCCGACTACACCCAGCTGATCCTCTCCCTCACCAACGACCCCACCACCGCCAGAGCCAACCTACATGAAGGGATGAAAGACGTCGCCAACTGGATGAGGAACAGCCGCCTTAAACTGAACTCAGACAAGACGGAAGTCCTCATCCTGGGATCATCACCCTCCGCCTGGGACGACTCCTGGTGGCCCCCGGCCCTGGGCACCGCTCCCAAACCAACGGACCACGCACGCAACCTGGGCGTCATCCTGGACTCCTCCCTGTCGTTTACCAGACAAGTCAACGCCGTCTCATCCTCATGCTTCAACACCCTGCGCATGCTCCGCAAGATCTTCAGATGGATCCCCACTGAAACCAGGAAGACCGTCACCCAGGCACTCGTCACCAGCCGACTGGACTACGGGAACACCCTCTACGCCGGAACCACAGCCAAACTTCAAAAAAGACTCCAACGCATCCAGAATGCCTCCGCACGACTCATCCTGGACATCCCTCGACACAGCCACATCACCGGACACCTGGGAGACCTGCACTAGCTCCCCGTCAGCAAGAGAATCACGTTCAGACTCCTCACCCAAGCACACAAGGCTCTCCACGACCTGGGCCCCAAGTACCTCAATGACCGCATGACCTTCTACACGGCCACCCGCCAGCTACGATTGACCAGCCACGCCCTCGCCACCGTACCACGCATCCGCAGAGCCACCACCGGAGGAAGATCCTTCTCCTACCTGGCAGCCAAGACTTGGAACTCCCTCCCCACCCACCTTCGGCGAACTCAAGACCATCTCTCCTTCAGGAAGCAGCTCAAGACCTGGCTGTTCGAGCAGTAACATACCCCTCTCCCCCAGCGCCTTGAGACCCTCCCGGGTGAGTAGCGCGCTTTACAAATGCCATGATTGATTGATTGATTGATTGTCTGGGTATGTCACTGGCTGTATCGGTGTGTCCCTGGTAGGGGCAGTGGTTGTATCAGTGTGAGTCTGGTTCTCTCAGTGGTTGTATCGGTGAGTGCCTTGGTGTGTCAGTGACTGTATTGGTCTGTGCATGGATGTATCAGTCTCTGTGTGGATTTAACAGTGTACGGGTGGGTGTGTGAGTAGCTGTATTGGGTTGTGGGTGTGAAAGTGGGTGTATCAGTGTATAGCTGGTTGTATGAGTGGCTATATTGGTGAGTGGCTTGGTGTGTGACTGGCTGCATGAGTGGGTGTGTGAATGACTGGGTGTATGAGTCTATGTAAGTAGGTGTTGGCAAGTGTAAATGGGTGTGTGATTCACTTTGAGATTTTGAGTGGGTGTCTGTGTGAGTGTGTGACTACCTGTGTAAATCTCTGTATAGGTGAGTGTGTTCATGTATGAGTACCTGTATTGATGTTACCCATAAGTTAACTTAGTAAGTACATTTTTATACCTTTAAAAATACATTGTATTAGCTCATTAAAATACAATTTCAATCAAACACTTAACAAATAAACACAATGCAACCCATTTACTATTTTACAATACCTTCAGGGGGAAAGAAGGTTTCAGCTAAATATGTGCAGTTTAAAATTAGCGGCAAACAGTTATCCAATGGCACTGCCAAGAATTATTCACATGGGGCAAGTTCCATGTGAAGCACTTAAAAACAAATCATGAAAGAGTCCACAAACAGATGCTGCAGGAAAAATCAGATGGAGCTGGACAGTCCACCTCTACAGCACCCTGGTGAGAACCATTATTAGCTGCTGTCATTACAATATTTGCTGCCTGCGAAGGTTAGCATGAGATGGTTACTCACTATGCAAAATGCTACATGCTAGTCACTGTAGAAATGTGTTCTGTGGGTGCATTTCCCCCTATTTTTACTGTTCTAATGTTCTATACTTATATACCATAAATGATGTAATGTGGAAAGAATCATCATTGAATAGAGTGGAAAAAAGAATCAAAGACTTTAGAAATATGTGTATATAAGTGTTTGCATGTGTAAATGGGTATGTAACTGACTGTATGGGTTTTTGGTTTAGTGTGTGAGTGTATGCGTGGGTGTGACAGTACCGGTGTGAATGACTCCATAGGCATGTGAATTAATGTATGAGTAATTGAATGGGCGTTTTTATGACCTATAAGTGTAATTAGAAATATACATTTTTATAATTTTACAAATGTCTTTTATTAACACATTACAATGTGTTTTAAATCAAGCAATTAACAAATAAACATAACAAAACGTATGTAACTATTTACAATTTTAGAAAGACACCCAAACCTGAACTTATTATTAACTACATTAGGACACCACCCATGTACTTGCAGTGCTGCTGTCTATTTACTTTACCTCTTCGAATTTGTTAGATTTGATTGTCTGCCAATGTGGGACTAATGAGTACTGGTATCATCATCATGGTGAGCTCAAGTGCATGTTGCAAACTTTAGGAACACCAACTCAGTTCCTAACCCTCAGTTGTACAGAAAAACCATGGGATGACTTACATGACTTTTTGAGAGAAACAAACGCTAACATTAAAGGCATCAAATTCAATACAGCAGGAGAACTTAAAGACAGAGTGGTGGGAGGAGCCAAGCCGGCGTCTAAGATGGCCGCCCAGTCCCTCGGCTCCGAGTACCATCTCCTCCCGGGTGTACATTCTGCTTGATATCCTGATCCACAATGGTACACACGGGTACATGAACAGTTCTGGCTACTTATGGCGCAATCCTGAGGTTCGTGCCTGCTTCCTACGGGGAGAAACAGCCAACGGCGTTTGCGGCCCATGGCAGCCCAAAGACTGGGGACTCGACTAGATTGAAGGGCCGGTCACCGAGCGAACAACAGCGGCCACCTGTGGCAGGGAAGGGCCGGTCGGCTCCGGCGCGAAAAGGAACGGCCGATTCTTGGCACACTCACTCGGATCGATTGGGGGCAGGAATCGGGGATAAGCCTGTCTTTGTGCCCCTGAGTGGAGTGTATATTTGCTGGAACTTTGCTCGCTTGCCGCCGGGGAGTGTTAGGAGATCCCGTCCCGCTAACGACGGGAGAATCCCGAATTGTTGCCGAGCCGCGCCCAAACAGTGCTGTTTCCACCGGTGGCTGCGATCTGGTTGCACTTTAACGGTTTCGGCGGCCCTGATGTTGGTTCCATGACGCCCGATGCCCCACTGCGTGTGTCTCGGCCCCGATCCAGGATGGTGCTGCCCCGGAGCATAGCGAGGGGAGCAGAGTGCAGCTTCTGGAAGACCGAGACCCGACCTAATGCGCACCATACGGAGACAGAGAGCATGACAAAAGGGGGGCACGGAGCAGAGCTACACCTTGGCGATCTTCTGGCGGCCTTAGCTGACCTTCGCGACTCTCTGGAGCAGGATGCCCGATCACTGGGGAGTAAAATGGATGATGTGCTTTCTGCGTCGGAGCGAATGAGACCGGATGGTTCGTGGACGCAAATCGAGCTGCCTTATTTAGTACCCAGATGCAACAATATGGCGTCGGACACTGATACCGATGAGTCCGAGACACATACTCTCGAGCCATTTCCAGTTAGTGATGTCGGAGACCTGGGACTATCTGTGGGCCTTAGCCTGGAACCGAGCGCTGGAACTTCTCTCCATGTCATGCTGTTAGTATCTCTGGTTCTGCTCCAGCCGTGCTTGGACATTGAGACATTCTCCCCCTGCTCTGTTTTGCCGATCGAAGTGTGGCAGTCATGTTTTTGTGCCAGGTTGGGACCATCGTACTGGCAGGGAACGGGCTTGGCTGAGGTCCGGTCACATCGACGCACTGCAGACTTGCTACTTTTTGGGTTTGCTTTGGTATTCCGATTCCCTATGACTATGGATTTAGAGTGCGATAATTTGGTGGGCCGTCGCGGTATGAGCAGGACTGGACAAGGATAAATGCTGTTTCCTCCGTGTTGATATTTGCTGATTATGGGTTCGTGAGGGATGGGCGACGTATTGTTTTACTTAATGACAAAGTGGGCTGATTCTGTACCTCGTGAATTGTTCTATTGTACTGACTTGAGCAAATGTAGTTTACATCCTGTGCACACACAATTCTTGCATGAGGGAGAGGCCGGGGGTTTGCTAGGGGGCTCCTCTCCGTTTTTCACTTCTTTCCTAGTAGTTGTAGACTAGAACCCCCTGTTCTTCTCTTTCTCTTCCTCTCCCTTTCATAGACTTCGGGGTTCATCCTTTCTTTCTTCCCTCTCTTGGGTTCTTCTTTTAGTTTAGGTGGGTGGTAGTTCTCTTTCTCTTTCTTCTAAATTTCGGGTTCCATACAATGGGCGACAGGCACGCTGCTGAGGGGGAGGCCGTAGCCGGAGGCAGGGGTGCAGGGTGGGGGGTTAAGGGAGGGGTACTCTCTGTTTTCTTTCCCTATTTCAGTTTCTAGGGCCCCTTTTTCTCTCTTGGCTTGGCTTTTTCTTTTTTTTTCTCTTATTCTTATCCTTTGGGATTCCGAGTGGTAGGAGGCTTGCTGTATGTTCCTATGGTTCAAATTACAAGGATGGATGTCATCATAAAGTTCTCAGCTACAGCGGGCGTGTGCTGCATTGGGGGGCGTAATGTACTATTTACTGTCTATCCTGTTTAATGTGCGTTAGTGCCAACGCCCTGCCTGCAATGGTCCCGATTGTGAATATCCTGCTTATTGATATCCCCTTGTTTCGGCATTATTGGATTGTACGACATAGGATCCTGCTCTTCCTTTAAAACTCTTAAAAGAAACCTCTTATATCCTGGTACCAATGTGGTGCGGACATTATCCTGGACTTCGATAGGGCAGCCAGGAGGCGGAATGTTGCATATGTTTGGCTTCATTGATTTGCATTGACCGTCTCTGTAATAATTGCTGGCTGTGATTATTCTAGACCTGATATTGTATTTGCCTTACGTGAAAATAAAGGTTTAAAAAAAAAAAAAGACAGAGTGGTGTATATGCCAAGTTTGTGCAGTGTAACATCTGCAGCAAGTAATTATAAAGAGAAACTAGCAAAACATATCTCATGGGATAAGTTCCATGTCAAGGCATGTTAAAGCCATCCCCAAAAGGACATAAAATCACTTCCTGCATAAGAAGGCAACTGGAGCAAAAGCAGACTCACCATTTGTAGTAGTCTTGGGGGAACCTTCAAGTGTTCCACAAATAACAGAACCAGCTTACTTCGATAAATTATATGAGATGGTAACATTATACAATGTAAACCAAAACAATAAACAGATAAGCATAACATAACGTATTAAACCATTTACAAGTACACTTTTGTGCACAAGTATTTCAGATAAATGCAGGCTTTTCTTTATAGAAACATGGACAACCTGAGCCTGTACTCCATGAGCAGAAAGAGATGCCACCTTCAAAAAAGGAGAGTATTGTTTGAAAACATTTCAGTATTCCTTCAGGAGAGAAAAAGGTTAGTGGTAACTTTATCCTCTGCAATGTCTGCAGCAAGCAATTGCCGAGAAAGACTGGGAAGATGTGTTCCCATGAGACAAGTTCCATGTGGAAATACGTCAAAACTATCCATCAATGCATGTACCTTTGCATAACGAAGAAGAAGGCAGGTGCAGTAGAAGAACAATCATTATCTGCAGTAGTCTTAGGGGAACCATTGTTCCTGGCTGTCTCATCTGTTCCAGCTATCTCCGATAAGTTATCTGAGATAGTAACTCATGGTAGCAAATGCTACATGCCCATGGTTCGAAAGATGTCATCTGTGGCTACAACTTGGATATACCAAAGAATCACCGGAGTTAATTATTTTTTTACACCCCATTGAACATTCAGGTGTTTACAGACTGACGCCAGTTACTTCTTCCTAGTTGCCTTCCATCACCCCTTTTAATACCGTGTTCATTTTCAATATAAAACTCTTAGTGCTGCAAGACCACTACTAGCATTTAATTTACAGGCCCTAGGCACATGTAGTACACTCTACTAGACACTTACAATAGCCTAATTTTGGGTGTCATTCAAACCATGTTTAGGGGAGAAGCACACATACTTTACCACTGTCTAGCAGTGGTAAACTGCTCACCTTTCTGAGGCGACCTGGGTGTCTCAGGATGTGACTGGGTGGCTTAGTGACTGTATGTGTATTTAAATGGGTATGTAAGCGACTGAATGGATTGGTAACTTATGGATTGGTAACTGACTGTGTTAGTGGGTGTTTGGATGTATAACTGTAGGTGCAAGTGGCTCTGTTAGTATTGGATTTATACATACTATGTGAGTGGATGTGTAAGTGATTTTGTCACTGAGTTAATGTGACAGTGGCTTATGGTGACTGGTTAGGTCTGTAACTGGCTATATAACTGGGTGTATGGGTCTGTAAATGTGTGTGTAAGTGACTGAAACTTAAAAATACATGTCTTATCTTTTAATTACAGAGCACCCCACCCATTAGGCTATATAGGACATATCTTAGGGGTGACCTATGTGTAATAAAGGGAGAGTTTAAACATTGGCAAGTGGTAGTAAATGTCCAGTCGAAATGGCAATAAAGTGCACACACAGGCTCAGCATTGGAAGGCTTCAGTACGGTTTAAAGGGCTACTTGTACGGATGACTCAATTAATGCTGCAGACCTACTACTAGCATTTAATTTGCAGACCCTGGGCATAGGTATTGACTCGATTATGGTCTTGAAGATCAATTAAGTATTCCAATTGTGGATAAGTCAGTGAAACCATATTAGGGTGAGAAGCACATATACTTTATCACTTTATAGCAGTGGAAAACTGCTCAGATTCCTTGGGCGAGCTGGGTGTCTCAGTATGTGACTGGGTGTTTCATTGACTTTATGGGTGTCTAAATGGGCTGGGTGTGTTAGTGACTGTATGGGTGTCTAAATGGGCCTATAAGTGGCTGTCAGGGTTAGTAACTGGCAGTGTTAGCCAGTATTTGGTGGTGTAACTGTGTGTGCAAGTGGCTGTATTAGTAGTGCATACATAAGTACTGTGTGAGTATGTGAAACTTAAAAGTACATGTCTTACCTTCTAACTACACAGCACTGTGCCCATTGGGCTATGTAGTTAAAGGTGACTTACATGTACAAAAGGAGAGTTTGAACTATGGCAAGGGGTTTTAAATACCAAGTCGGCCTAGCAGTAACACTGCACACACAGTCTGTGCAGTAGCAGGTCCAAGACATGTTTAAAGGCCCACTTGTCTAGATAGGTGACAAGGAGTGTCAGTTCTAGAGTATATATCTGAATGAGTGTATCAGTCCCTCTGAGGGTGTGTCATTGGATGTGTAAATAACTATGTCAACATATGACTGCCACTCTTAGTAACTCTATGGGTCTGTAAATATATTTTTAAGTGGCTTCATGGATTGCTTACTGGTGTGTTGGGGCACACCAGTAAGCCCCAGCACTAACTGGCTGTGTTACTGCTTGATACATAAGTGCTATGTGAGTATGTTTGTGAATGGGCAACTGACTTTGTCATTGTCTGACTGGGTGTGTTAGTGGCGCTAAGCTTTTGTACATAGGTATGTGAGTCACCATATTATTGGGACACTGGATGTATAACCAGGTGTATGGGTCTCGAAGTGCACATCTAACTCACTGAAATTTCAAAGTACATGTCTCACCTTTTGAGCACATAGCACCCTGCCCTATGGCCTACCTCCGGCCTACCTTAGGTGTGACTTATATGTTCTAGAAGGGGAGTTTAGGCTTGGCAAGGGGTTTTAAATACCAAGTTAACATGGCAGTAAAACTGCACACGCAGGCTCGACTGTAGCACGCCTGAGACATGTATAAAGAGCTACTTCTCTGGATAAGTGGCTGGGAGTGTCAGTACTTGAGTACATTTCTGAGTGGCTCTATCAGATGTTATGTTATGTTATAAAAAGCTTGTATCGCGCACTAATACTCTAGAGTGTCCTGGCGCGTAGGTGAGCTGAGGTGGAGCGAGCAGGGGCCATTTAAGTGAGCTGACTAAACAGATGCATCTTTAAGCATTTTTTAAAAAATCGGAAATCTTAAGTATGCTGTAAATCCATGGGGAGAGCATTCCAGGCAGCTGCTGTTTTAACAGAAAGGGACTGGCCCCCAGGCGTGCTCTACGAAACCGCTGAATAACCATCCGACATAGAGAGGCAGACCGAAGGGATCGATTGGGCACATACAAAGCAAAGCACCTCCTAAGATACAGAGGTCTTTGACCATGGAGGGCCCTGTGCACTAGGGTAAGGGCTTTGAATTGCACCCGCTGGGCCACAGGCGGCCAGTGTAGATCCCGCAGATGCTGCCGAACACCAGATCTCCTAGGGATGTTGAACAGAAGTCGAGCTACGGCATTCTGTATAATTTGCTGTTTTTTCAGCAAATATCCAGGGATGCCAATGAACAAGGCGGGAAGGATAAGGGATAAGAAGATGCCCTGTGGGTGTGTCACTGGATGTGTAAGTAACTATGGGCCTTATTATGATGTCGGTCGGACCGCAACCAACTGGCTGTCGCTTTTGGTTTAAATACCGCCCACTGCTTTTCGACAGGCTCAAGGAGCCTGTTGGGGCAGCGGTAAAAGTGTAATCCGGCAGGCACCGCCATAGGAATTACAATGTCCCTTTCCAACAGCCTTTCTATGGCGGTCGAACCATCATAAAAAGTCTGTTGGAAAGAGACTTTGGGGGCCATTAGCAGGGCCCCTGTCCTCCCTGGGCCTTTGTTATGGGTCCCAGGGGGGGACCGGTGGGGCCCCCCTAAACATTCATGCTTTGTGTACCAGGCACCGCATGGTGTCTGCCACATGTGCATGGATGTTTATAAAGTGTACTTTTTCCTATTACAGCTTGTGCTGCTGCCCCCAGGACAAGCTGCAATAGAAAAGATACACTTTCCAACTGCCGTGAAGGCGGTCTCATCTTAATTAGGAAAGTGGTACCTCCGGCTCCTTGTCGAGTGGTCGCGTTTCGGAAACAATGCTGGTCGGATGCTCATCCAACCGGCGTCATAATTAGGCCCAATGTCGCTATATGACTGGTTCTCTTAATAACTGGGCTCTGTAAATATGTATGTAAATGGCTGTATGGATTGCTTGCTGGCTTGTTAGTGAATTTTGGGGTATGCAACTGTCTGTACACCTGGTGTAGTTACTACTGGATACATAAGGGATGTGTGGCTATGTGAATGTATGTGTACGTGCCTCTGTTGCTTTATCACTGATTGTGTGAGTGGCTGCAAGGGTTTGTAAATAGGTATGTGAGTAGCTGTATAGGTGGATGGCTGAGGGTGTATACATGTGTAAGTGCATGTGCAAATGATAGTTTGAGAGCTGGGTACATGTATGCCTGTACAGGTGTGTGTGTAAATAATTAGATAAGTGTATGTAAATGTGTGTGTGAGTGGTTTTATGGGTGTGTGACTGAGTGTGGCAATCACTGCCTGGCTATATGAGTGGTAGGTACATAAGTGCTTTTATGGGTTTGTAACTGGGTGTGTAAGTGCCTCACTGACTATGTGAGTGGATGTAAATTACATACTATTAAATTACTTACCAAAAGCAAACACCCACATCTAATTGAAAACACATTCATTAACAATGGCTTAGTAAAATTACAATATATTCAGCATACCAATTCCTCTTTCTCCTTTCCTACTCACTCAACTTTTTAGTTAATGTTCTTATCTACGCTACCTTCTGTATTTCTATTTTGCCTTTTAGCATAGTGTCTAGAAGCTACACATTTTCTTTTATCTTACATACACTCACAATATTTTCTCTAAATATACTTTTTTATACTACAACCAAATTAACATACCTGTAAAAGCTTTTTGCTGTTCTCCAACTTTAATTTCTATTTCTGTGAACATCTGTTTTCTTTGGAAATATCTAGTCAGGGATATAGCAATCACCCTCACTCTCAAGACAAAAGTAGCAAAAATGGCTACAGTTTACCATGTACTTATACTCCTGTTGTTAACAAATCACAGGCTTACTTTCATATTTTATTTTCCGTATACCACTTCTAAATGGTCAGTATTATTTTAACCCTTTTCATGTTTCTTTGGAAGTAGTCCAATTTGGTTGGCTTTTTCCACAAATTTGCAGATCCACCCCGACGCTCAGCATGGCCCCCCGGTGTTACTTCACAGTGGACCTGTGGATCCACACAGAAGCCTTTAGAAGCATTTAACAATCTATTATTAATAGTGTGCATTTAAGTTTTACTTTTTAAAACTATTCAGTTAAAGCTTGGCACTACGCAATTACCAATGTTTCAACATCTCTTTTTGAGTTTCAAAGTGCAGATGTTTTTGTTCCCCTCCCCCATATTCTTTTACATCCGTTTCCATGATGACCATGTTATCAGCACTGTTTACCTATCACTAGGTCAAAGTACACATTATGTTCTGTAAGCAGCATACCATCTTCAAATACCATAGTAGGTGTGGTTGATTGGTTGCAATTTCAAGCATAATCCTAACATATTTGTTCATTATCTTTTTAAACCAATCACAAACATAGTTACTTTTTCCTCCAAACAGCTTCCTAATTTTAATCCATGCTCATCCCTGTTGTGTTCCCTGACTGGGAATAACGGATGTCAGTAGGCTCCACTATTAACGTTGGGAATCACGACACAGACTCACGTTTACTGCTTCATTAACTTTTATTAACTGACTCATAACGTGCTGAGCCGCGCTAAATAAACCCCTATGTCCCTACTTCACTGTCGTGACTATCGGGACAGGAGTTCAGAGAGAGAGTTACCTAAACACCCTTGTGTGAGGAGACACAGTGGCCAGACCCATGCTGGCCCAAGTAACAATCTCCACCACTCAATCAAATATGTTGTTTTACATTCTACTTGCTGTCCTCAATTTTAGCTCCCTTTCATCTTCAAAACTACTTCATTCTACTGCAGCCTTCTCCTCTGTGCTCCTCCTCCTCCCCTTCCAAATGGTCATAGTACGGATTATGGGTCATAGTTTAGTGTTTTGAGCATCATGGAACCCAAACCAAAGCCACACATTCGAATACCTATTAGCAAAAGGTTTTTCCCAGCCAAAACCCTTTATGTAAAACAGCAACACATTTAATACAGTAGGCCTATAACTGGCTATATGGGTATTTAAGAGAGTGTGGAGTGCCTGTGTAGGTCTGTGAGGTGGTGTCTCAGTGTTCTTGATGCTGTGTAAGTGGGTGTATAAGAGCCTGTAGGGGTCTCTAATTGGGTGTGTGAGTAGCAGTATGGGTCGTTGACTGAGTTTGTGAGTCTGTGACTGGATGAGTGAGTAGGTGTTTGACTGGCTGTGTGGGTGTGTGAGTAGGTGTATCACAGATTATATCAGTGTGTGAGTGGGTGTGTGAGTGTGTGACTGGGTGTCTCAATGGGTGTTTACGTGATAATATGGGTATATGAGTCGCTGTGTGAGTGGTTGTAAGAGTGTGTGAGTGGGTGAGTAGTGGTGGTAGGTGTTGGACTGGCTGCATGCGTGTGTGAGTAGGTGTGTCACTGATTAGATAAGTGTGTGAGTGTGTCTCAATGGCTGTTTACATGGCAGTATGGGTATGAGTCGCTGTGTGAGGAGTTGTATGCTTGTGCATGTGTGAGTAGCTCTATGGCTACATGAGTGGGTGTCTGAGTGCTTCTCTTAGTGTGTCAGTGGCTGTGTGACTACCTATGTGGGAGTGAGAGTAGTTGTGTAGGTATATGACTTGGTGTGTTATTGTTTGGGTGGCTCTGTGAAAGAGTATGTGAGTGTCTGTAAATCTGTGAGTGGGTGTGTGAGTGCATCTGTGAGTAGATGTGCGAGTGTCTGTATGAGTCTGTTTGTGGCTGTGTGAGTGGCAATATGACTATATGGGTCTGTACGTGTGTGGGTGGGTCTGTGAGTGTATGAGTGGGTGTGTGAGTGGGTCTGTGAGCAGGTGACTGAGTGTCTGTGTGGGTCAGTGACTGGGTGTGTGGCTGGCTGTATGGTCTGTGAGTGCACGTGTGAGTGCCTGTGTGGGTCTGTGACAGGTCTGTGAGTGCCTGTGTAGGTCTGTTAATGGGTCGGTCAGTGCCTGCATGGCTATGAGAGCAGGCATGTTATTGCCTGCGTGGGTCTGTGAGTACATATGTGATTGGCTGTGTGGGTCTGTGAATGGCTGTGTGAGTGGCTGTGTGGGTCTGTGAGTGGGTGTGTGGGTCTAAAAGTTTTTCTTTCTTCGAAGTGTGTCAAGATTCGAGAATCCACTCCAGAATTACATGTGGCCACTCTGGGCCTCCTAGGGGGTTCGCGGATTTCCGAAGTGGAAAAAAACAATATAACTTAATTTTGCACCTAACGTATGTCCCTCTCACACTAATCTAACACACCCATGGGGTTAGTGTACCTCTACCCTGATCTCTTCAATCATTTTGCAAAAACATGTTAAGACCCCTGTGATATTTCCCTGATACTTAAAATGGCAGCTGCAATTTCCTGGTCAGATTGTGGTCAGCCAATCATGGGGTTGCCAGTGGCGTATGACTTTGTGGATCCACTGCATTTGATCCACGGGGGGGGGGGGGCACCTCCCTAGATATCTATATGTATTTTTCTTTAATAACTCCGCAACTACTGAATGGATTTACACCAAATCACACAAAGGGCTCTTTCAGGACGAACAGCTACCTCTCCGACACATTTGATGAAATTTCGTCCAGCAGTTCGGTCTGTAATTATTTTCAAAATCCCTATGGGAAATTGATTGGGAAATACACTTTTTTGGGCCACCACTTGCAATTTATTATAGTTTCTTAGTGTGGAGTAAGAGAACAGCAACTCTATAAATACTTATACATACCTTCATATTGTGGTTGTCAAAATACTTGAGTTTGTATTTTTGCAGAACTATATTTTTGTTGTCAATATTCTGATATACAATGTGTCTACGAGATCTGCAGCTGTTGACTAAGTTGTGTGAAGTAGATTATATCTAATCATCTATGCTTCCACATTTTCCACAAAACATTTCTTATGAGCGACAGCAGAGTACCAACTTAAGGAGTTACTGATGCTGATACCCTCACCGCTGCCACCTTCTTGGTTGTGTATCACATGAGATTGTGTCTTCTTTACAGCACTATTTAAACTTACCTCATTTTTAAACTGTTTTCTCATTGGCTATGATGCACAATATTTGATGAACAGCTAAAAGATCATAATTATTTTCTTCAGTATAGATCAAGATTTTCCAAAAGAAATTTTTCTTTTTGCAGCACTCTTCACAAAAGAATACTTTTTTCCAATGTATTTTACATGGCACTTGAAATTCTGTCAAATGTACTTTTGGAAAAAGTTGGAGTGAGTGGCTTTTCAGATTCGGAAAAGTAAGGTTTATTGCCATATTTCACAGGAGTGTATAAGAAGGGATTTCTAGATGGGTAAAGTGCGTTTCCGGGAGGAAAGATATTAAAAGAAAACCAGTTGCTTTGGTACATTTCCGACTTTTTTCCACACGGACAATCCACGGAAATATGCAAGATTCATATGGCCTTATTTATGAAGGCCTTGCGCCGCCGGTGCGTCACTTTTAAAATGGGAAAAAGTGACGTACCGGCGGCGCAAGGCCTTCATAAATAAGGCCCATAGAGTACATCTGTAGATCTCCAATCAGTACATTTTTGAATTTTATTACTCACTCAAAAAACTGAACATCTACGCAGATCATAAGTGGGGGGCCCCCCAAAAGTATATTTATTGTACACGAATCGAGACGTTCTTTGTTTGTCCTTTCCAGCAAATGTATGCTCTTCAACAATGACAATCTTGTTTGCAGTCATAGTAACCCAAACAGTAAACTTTCGCAACAATAATTTTAAACAGGAAATACATTTCTTTGCAGATAATGCTGGTCAGCAGTTGCAGCCAAGGGCGCTTGACTCAACTGTTAATAGCCAAGAACAGGCTAGGGGTCGACTTAGCTGTTCCAGATTTTATTACAGGCACAAGAAATTAAGTATTTGTTCAGTACATCTCACTTTTTGTCACCTAAAGAGCATTTGCCGGAAATTCTGGTGGGTAAACGCGGCCCTACGGTGCCGTCCATAAAATATTCTACAACACACTGTATAACAAATCGAATAAACACAGAAAACACGTACGCCGTCTGTATCCGGTCTCCATCGTCCATTGAACCTGCATTGGTGTTTTCTTTGTGCAGTTATGCAGGGGAGGATAATATCCTAAATGGGGTCATTTTGAAGAAGAAAAAAAGAAATAAACATCAATGGAAGGGAGTATTTTCGATGTGGCTAGATAACATTCGAGACCAGACTCTAAATTAGCTTTGCTGGGTCAGTTAGAGGAAGCTACTTGCAAAAAGCATTCTGACCCTCGATAATGAAGGACAGATGTCTTAGGGTCTGCTCATATCAATCAGAAGAATCATTGCTTGGCCTCTGTTTTATCAACATCAAAATATGAAAGAGATGACGAATGAAAGATGGTCTGCCCTATATATTTCAAGAGCCAACCACTGACCTGCAGAAGCACAACCTAAGCTGCGAAACATGTTGTTAGGCCAGTGACCAGCGGTCTTTTGTTCTAGATTTCAAGCAAGCGTCTCACGTCGGTCATGGTAAGAGGGGGACGCGTGTGGGTGGCCGTCAGAGTATGTTGATCAGTGAGCCTTGAATCAACAGTAAAGCCACCCAGCATGATATGGGAAAGCAGCCTTTCATTGCATTACAACAAATCAACTAACAAAGTGATCCTAAAGCGAATCCATCATGCAGGGTGCTCTACTGCCAGCAAGAGACGTGGAATAGGGGTTGGGAGTTCTGCAGTACTCAGGTCTCCAAGCTCATGTGCCAATGTGATCCGTCACAACCATCCATTTCAGCCTTGACATTCATCTGATGGCTGTCAGGAATGTGCATTGGCAACCCTTAACAGTGCACTCAAGTAAGTACATGAATGCTTCAGCGACTGTTCTTGTTCCAAAACCAATCATCTTGCATCATGAAGGCACAGACAGTTCTCACTGGGGAAAAAACATATAGCTTTAGTGTTACTAGGTTTTATTGCTTGGTCAGAAGCTCCCATTTGGCAAGGAAGCTAAATACCACACATATAATGCACAGCTCAACCACTGCCCCAGGTTCTTGCTGTTGACTATGTATTGGTAGGCAGTCAAGTCTTGCCACACCACATGCTCAAGTGCTGGCTATTATTTATTTTGGAAAACATCACCCCTGTTGCTTCTTACTCTGCACAATCAGATGTGGCCTGTTGGCTCACCACACATGCAGATGAGTGGTTGTATATTTACGTTAAGTAGGAGATATTTACACCCAATAGATGTGATTCCAGAACTTGCCATTGCTGCATGTTACCAGTGCTAGTGAATCAAGAAACCCCCATCTTGTAATCAGGGAAGAATTATATATATCAGGTATTTGGTTACCCCTGCTCCACACACCCATTTCATGACTGGACTAGTACATCCGCACTGCTGGCAGCGTTTCCCTTGCACACTGGCCAAATCCTCTTCATTCACTGGCTCAAACCCTCTGTGCCAGTGGTAGACTGCCCCAGAGGACCGCGTTTGCATGCCCCCATGTGGTAGACTCTTGTAAAGTGGCAATGGAGGTGCAGAACAATGCTTCTGGGCACATTTGTATAGAGGTATTTGGCATGAAGTATTGACTAGTTGCCCTGTACACACTTGACATGACATCCAAGATGTTGGTATGTCAATGTTTAGTAAAAGCAATCTTAAATATCTGACTTGCCTTGTGCTTTGCTACTTGTGACCTATTAGTGCCTCTCTTTAAACGTTGGGGGGCTGGAAGGTAAGATCAGTGGAGTAATAAGGTGTGCCCTCTCATATCCTCGAGCACTGCTTCAGACACTGTCCAGCTTCCTGAACCCTAGCCCCCTGATTTGCGGTTGCACTGACTGTATACCCCACCTGTGCTCAATTCACTCTTTGAATGCCAGAATAAGCCCATACATTATTGCATCACTCTCATTTCACAAATATAAATTTATATTGTATTGCATTGTAGTTGTATTTTTATAGCGCTTCATACCTTGAGGCGCGTTTGCGGAAGGGTAGCAGAGTACCTCATGGGAGTACTGTTGTTGAAAGAGAGTGTGTCTGTCAAACGGCCTATATGTGTTGTGCATGAGTGCCAGAGTTGTGCCCTTGTTGTGATATGTTGTGCAGTGATTCATTTGTAAAAGAAGTGCCAGGCCCAAAATGTTGCTTGGAACCCAGCCGATGGCGCTATCGAAGGTCAGGGTGCCGAATACCAAGACTGCATAGTCTTGGGGCCACCACCAGACACTCCCTGCCCTGTTATCTCACCCTTGTAGTTTATTTTTCAACCGTTTCTCTTCCCCATTCTTTTCCCTTTTGTGTTTTTGACTCCCTTGCTTTGGTTCAAAGTCAGATGTGGAAAGATAAATGCCTGACCCCAAAAATGAGTGCCTGTGGGCCCCATGTGCAATCACCGCCTCATATGAAGCACGGGTAGTGCTTTGGCTTGAAAAGTACAAAGAGGGTCCCTGACTGACTAGATACATTTGGAGAAGGAAGCAGGGAATAGGAACATAGCAAGTAAACAGAACAACTCCTCCTCAAAAATTATTATAAAAATGACAATATATTCTAATATATAAAAATCATTAACCAGACTAGTAGTTTTTGTGATTAATGCATAGATCACAAAAATTACTGGTCTGGTTCATGAATTTTATATATTAAAATATATTTTCATTTTATAATATTTTTTGGGGAGGAGTTTTTCTGTTTACTTGTGGTGCTCTGGCTTGAAGCTGAGCAAAAAGGAGTAAGGGATATGATGCTTAAGCATCAGAGCCAGTGAATGGATAGTTTAATCATGTGTAAGTGCATTAGGCCATATGCAGGAAGTGTTTTCTTTTCATTTGTGTATTGCAGAAAAAGGCATGTAACCACAGGTATGAATGTTTAAGAAAACACATGGGAAACTTGCGAAAATAGCCGTGATCATTCAAGAAGATGCTTTTAAAAATATTTGTGTTCTAATTAATCGCAAAAAAATGTAATTTTCTTATTCTCGCTCACAAACAAATGTGATTCCCAACAATACTGTTCTCATGGCAAACTGGAAAAATAAAAAATCTGTAAATATGTATGTTGTTGTAGTTGCTCATAGTTTTCCTAATAATATTTTCTGCTTCTCTGAATGACAAACGCTATTGAGGAAAAACATATACAGCCTGATTCATCAAGCTGATTTGCGCTCGCAAAGGGCCAGAATCTGAGAATCTAGCCCTTTGCGAGTGCGATTTTTGCATTTGGTATTCATCATCCCAAATGCAAAAATCGCTATTTAAGAATTCGCATATTTGCGAGGAATTGGATTTAAGGAATCTCTAATAGAGATTCCTTAAATGCAATTCATCAACCAAATAGAAATAGCGAAATCGCTATTATTGGTCTCAATTTACCACCAGGTCTGACTTGGTGGTAAATTGCGTAAATAGTGTAAAAAGCACTTTACTGCATTTTTTTCTTTTGCATGTTACACACACACATGTCCTTTGGACATGTGTGTGCGCAACACCTGTTCAAATGTGCATTTTAGGGGTGCTACAGGGTGTCCTTTGGACACCCCTGGCACCCTTAAAATCGCTATCTGATTTGCGAGTAGCAAATTGCTACTCGCAAATAAGGGATACTCCCCATTCATTCCTATGGGCCTTTTGGCCCATAGGAATGAATGGGGAGTCATTCCTTTTTTTGCGAGTAGCAAATTGCTACTCGCAAATAGAGAACATGTAGGAATCGCTATTTATTTAGCAATTCCTACATGAATACCGTTTTGCGTGTCCTCAATAGCGAGTCGCTATGATTCGCTATTAGGGCCACGCAAAACGGCCCCTTGATGAATCAGGCTGTTAGTGTCAACTACGAGTGTCTGAAAGCTTAACAGCATTGCAAAAAACATCATAATACATTTCCCAATCCTATTTTGCAGATCTCTAGTTGCCAGTGCAAAATGTATAGCTGCCAGTGCACCTTTATGTTATTTAAGTCACCCTGGCATACAAGAGTACAGAGTGGATGAATAACCCCCCTAGCCCCCCCTTGCTAATTTTGGTAAATAGACATCACTTACCCAGTAAGGATTTTAGGACGTAGGTACTTCCCTATATTGATTCCTTTGCATCCAGAAAAGCAGAGAAATTTACTGGCATCGTTTGTTCCAAATACTTTAATGGCTGCCAAACATCTTTGTATCTACACTTTCCCGGAGAAGCTGTTTGTCTAATAAATCCGCATGGTATTTATGTGTGCAATTTGGCGTCTATGTTTTGAGTCATCGGCATGACCTGAGAATTTGGATGACAGTGACAGAGCTCTGCAGCATTACCAAGAGAGAGGGAGTGACGGCCTTTGGAAGAGAGTTAGAGAGGTGATTTCGCTTCCAGCAGGCCAAACGCCAAGTTGATGGTGTGGCGGAGACTGCTTGTGCAGGCCTGGCAGATGCGCCTCACTGTATTTCAATGTCCTTGCTTTGCCAGTGGGACATTTTCCTCAAAACTACCCCGGCCATCACGGTGGGATGACTTTTCGGTAAATTTAGGGGCATTATTTTTCTTTTACAAACACCCCAAAGTGGGGTTTAGCTTCTGTAAAACAAAATAACTTTGGACCTGATGTGGTTGGGAGTTCTCTCTCTTCGTGTGGAAGTTATTGCTGATATTTCCTGTGCGATTATATTTTTGAACAAGCATTTGCAATGCAATAGGTCTCACAGCATTAAAGTTTGAGTTACTGGCATTGTAAATGACAATGCTTTGCATTTAAACATTTTTTATTTGCAATTGGTATATAAACATTGTTTGTTAGTGGTTAGCTGTTGCTTATGCTAAGCTAAGTTGGCAGTAATATAGAGTGCTAGTCTTGCTTGTTATAAGCATGCTGATTTAAAGCTGATTTAAAGCGCTCTGATACCTGCGGAGGATGTGAGCACTCGTCTGGCTTCTGTCACGACTGCAGCAAGCTCCTATCAAAGGGACCGCGCACTCATCTGGTCTGTATACGCCCTGAATGTCAAACCGGCTGGCCAATAGCCATACAACACCATGCCTTATTTGCCCCCCCCTGCCCCCCGTAGCCATACATATGAATGGGAAGGTGTCCTGCAGATCTGTGCTGTGCTGCAGTGCCGCATAGGAGGTCATCGGAAGCGTGGGTGTCAGTGGTGCGGCAGGTGCAGTGACACCGGGGAATTTCGGGGCCATCTGCACCGCCCCTTTCACTACACAAACAGGTGGTTGGAGGGGTCTCCTTCCTCGCTTGCACTAGTGCTCACCGTGACACCCTAGTCATTACAACAGAAAAAAGAAGGGACTAGTACATCGCGAGGTCACGTGCTTTCTGGACGGTGAATGAATCCCAAAGCACGTGCACAGTTTGCAGCGCCCACTCTTTACAGTTACCAGGAGACGTGTTTTCTGCTGCAGGCTCGCGGTGTATAAATGACGGCGCCCAGGCCAAGGTAAGACTGCAGCTGGCTGCTCAATTATTGCTGCGCCCAGGAAGCAACTGACAGCGTGACGTATTGACTGGACTTGCCATGGTGCTATTTAAAGTACTTATGTTATGTTGACATGCTCGAGCTGCCTGTAAGTATACGTGTGGCACTAGAGTTAAACTCGAGGCAGGATACGCACTCACTCATAAATACACAACTTAAAAACTGATTTTGCATGGACTGGCCAACTAGACAGGCTGTATACATCACAGCCACCCTCTTTCATTGGCAGAAGGCATCCCTGGTGTGAGGATCCCTCTAAGACTGCTGCTGCACCGGAGACAGCCGCGACCTGGGACTGCTACTGCGGAATAGACCGCAGCTGCTGCACCCGATACTGCTGGTTGCACCGGGCACTGCTACTGTGAAAGAGACCTCATTTGCCAGCACCAGAGCCAGTAGCTACCTGGCCCAGACTGCAATTGCGGAAGAAACCTCCCCAGCTGCACCCGACACTGCAGGCTGCA
This sequence comes from Lissotriton helveticus, assembly GCF_964261635.1. NCBI lineage: Eukaryota > Metazoa > Chordata > Amphibia > Caudata > Salamandridae > Lissotriton > Lissotriton helveticus. Next base: position 1,036,317,881 of record NC_136067.1, on the reverse strand, counting down.
CAGCCACTGTGAAAGAGACCGCAGCCAGTTGCCGCACCCGAGACTGCTGCTGCCTCCACCACACTGCTATTGCAGAAGAGACCCCAGCATTTGCACCCGTGACGGCTACTGCAGAAGAAAACGCAGCTGTTCTACCCGAGACTGCTGCTGCACCAGACACAGTCTCTGCCTGCGAGGAACGGGGAGCGGGGTTCTGGCAAGATTCGGAGGCGATTGCTGCCCCGTGATCGCCGATATGTAGAGCGGGATGGGGCTGCCGCACCTCATGAATGTTTGGAAGGGAGGGGTTCAGCAGGAGCACAGATGCGGCAGCTTCCCTATACAACCCACCCTCAGACTCTTTCCAAAAGTGTCACTCTGACTAGTGAAGATCCGTGTAACCTGAGAAAACAAAATACAGCAGTGTCCTCCTGCAACGAGGTTTCAACCCGCGGTTTATGTCTCCTCCATCGCCACCCACACTGCCGACAGCTGAGTGAGCTCTGCGTGCATCTCCGCTAAATATAAAGCAACGCGTGCGAGGAACGGGGAGCGGGGTTCTGGCGAGATTCGGCGGCGATTGCTGCCCCGTGACCGCCGATATGTAGAGCGGGAGGCTGCCGCACCTAATGAATGTTTGGAAGGGAGGTGGAGGGGTTCAGCAGAGAGAGCGGGTGGAGGAGCGAGGTGAGAGAGAGGGCAAGGAAAGACAAGCCGCGCATCGTAAACTCTCTAGGCAGAAGCACACGCGCGCGACCTAATCCCAAGGCGCGCGTCGGATTCCTACTCTGCTATGCTTGTTAATGGTGCGCGCGGCCAGCTCTTGTATCCACATTCCAGCTCGTTGTCGGCTGAGACGACAGCTATAGTTCTCTGGCGAGAACGCGCTTCGCTCGTTACTAGCCGAGACCTAAAAAGGGGGGACCCCTACAAATACAATGTGTTTGCTAATCGCAGGGAAAAAGACTATTAGGGAAAGAGACAATAGCAACCTTTTAATTAAGGGGCATATTACCAAGGGCAAGTATCGCCGCTTTTTCGGCGAATTGTGCCGAGAAAGCGGCGATACTGCTAGAGCCCTATTAACAAGGGCATTTTAAAGCCTGGCGCAAGCCCACTTTGCATGTCGGCGATAAACGTCGCTAATGACATGCAAAGTGGGCGTTCCCACGTCCAACCACATGTAAAATGTGGTTGGAGGTGGGAACACACTATTACCTAGGCAGGCGTTGGGAGAGGGAGACGCGATAAACTCGTTTATCGCAGGTCTCCCAACCCCTGCTCTGACCAGGTGTTAGGGCATTGATAACATGGGGGAGTGGATCATAAAGCTGAATCCACCCCCCCATATTATCAAGGAACACATTAGCGCGTGAAAACAACATTTGTTTTCATGCGCCAATGTGCCATATCGCCGACTATCGCCGGATTTCAATTCGCCTACGTGATGCGCATTGATAATTGCGCGCTAAAAAGGCGATGAAATCCGGCGATAGCCGGCGATATGGGGATGTGCGTTGTGCGTTTACTAACGCACTTCTTGGTAATATGCCGCTGAGTCTATTGATAAAACATTCTAGGTATCATATAAACAGGTGTAGCCACACAATGAACCAACAATGACTACTGACTAAGACAGTATCTTATTTCTTATTATGAAAATATTTTTTATTTAGTTATTAAATCTCTTTTTCTTAGATTGTTTTCATTCTTAATCAATTGTGTAAATATACATATATACAAAAAAGGAGGGACTTCACAAAAAAACTTCTCCTTTATCTTTGGCTCTACTGATTCCTCTATATTTTTTTTCTAATGTACAGTTATAGTTGCAATAATTTAGTGGCCACTGGGTTAATAGAAAATTAATAAAGTATTTTAAAATGTATTACATTACATCATATATCAATCGCATTGAAGAATGTATATACATATATGTATTTCTATTGTAAATTCATATACGCAGATTGACCGTCTTTGATTTCACCCTTTGAATTGAATTATATATAATGAAGAGAGGTATTGTCACAGTCTAGGTTTTGTATATATTTGCATATAAAATTAGCATTTTGTATATATATGAACATTTCTTCATTAAGGAGGTGTAACCACAATGTAATTGTTCTGTGTTTTCCATAGTTTTCTTTTGCAATAGAGGGTTTCCTGACGAAGGCAGAAGTGCCGAAACACGCTTTGTTGTCATCTACCACTAACCTTCATCAAATGTGCCAATTATTTTTTTTTAAACAATTTTATTGATATGAAAAACAATCATTGGGCACATTCAAAGCATTCCATGCATACAGAGAGAGCAGCAAATCAGGGAATCCTTTACATCATATAAATTAGAAGACATTACAGTTGTGGCAACAAGACAGCCCCACCTCCCTCCCCGGATCCTCACCTCCCTCCAGCCCACTCGGAGTCGCTGTCGCTATCTAGTTGTGGTAGCTCGCATAAGAACCCTCTATATTCATTCCATGCACCCCAGATCATGACCCGTTTTTGTGGACATTTTCGATTCAAATACACTGCCCATTCAGCCACCATCGCAGAATCTAAATCTGAACACCATTCCCTGAGCGCTGGTACCAAGGGAGATCCCCAGAATCTGGCTATATTTCTTTTAGCATACATTATACTTAGTGTGACCCAGTCCTGCATGGAGTGATTGAGATCAGTGGGCTCCCAAATGTTTAATAAGCAATATCGTGGTTCCGGGACCAATGAGTCTTTCACCACCTGTGATATGGTCCGCATAACCTTAGCCCAGAAGTTGGCAACCTGAGGGCATTTCCAGATGGTATGAAAGAATGTTCCCTCCTCTCCGCATCCCCGCAGACAGTACTTATGTTCAGCTTTCCTTATCTTGTGAAGGGTGACCCTAGTGTAATAAACTCGATGTAGAATTTTCAACTGTATTAATCGGAGCCTAGATGGTATGGCGACCTCCCGTGGCGAGGAGAGCGCAGTCAGACAATCCGACTTGTCAAACTCTCCCACTTCCGTGTTCCAGGCTGCCCTCAGCTTCAGAGTGGGGTCGGGGAGGTTATTGATGAGTTTACAATAAACAAACGAGGTCACCTTTTTGGGCATATGTTCCGTCAGAAGCCTATCCTCTAATGGGGTAGATTCAGGTAAGTCATCGCCGGGTTGGACAAGTGACCTTAGGGCGTGACTGACTTGTAAATATCGGAATCGCTCCGTGTGCGCTAGATCATATTGTTCCACGAGTTGCTCAAATGAAAGGATGGCACCTCGCCTCCAGAGGTCTCCCACCGTGGAGATACCAATCAAGTCCCAGGCCTCGAAGCCTTTACTGTTGCATAGACGGCCCAGTCGGCATGATGACCAGAGTGGCGTCATTTGCGTAAGCGTGTCTTTACATTTAAGGCGAGCCGAGGCCAAATACCACAATCTCACCGTATGGGCCGTAGGGCCAAGCAAGGCCTCAGCACTTTTTTGTAGTAGAGTGCGGTCAGCACACCACCGCTACCTAGGTCATACCTGTCCGCCTTAAACGCAGGCCCAGTCTGCGGAGCATGCAGCCATTGGTTTATGATCTTTAACTGGGCCGCCCAGTAATATAGTTGAATATCAGGGAGTGCTATACCTCCATCAAACCAGCCCCTAACTAGTTTATATCGGGAAATGCGCGCTGGTTTGTCCCCCCAGAGAAGACCCAAGACCAGTGCATCTATGGAACTGAAATATTTAGGAGGCACGAGAAACAGAGTATTCTCGAGGATATAGAGCAGTCGGGGCAAAGTCATCATTTTAAACAACGCTCCCTGTCCCAGAAGGGTCAGTGGCAAGGTATGCCAGTGTTTTACGTCACTACGAAGACGCTCGAGAGGGGGCGCCAAATTATGGCAAAAGAAGGCCTCCTGGTTAGGCGTGACCCAGACCCCCAGATATTTAAATGGCCCGTCGGTGACCACCAATGGGCAGTCAGCCGGCAGTTGCGGTGGGGGGCCTTTAAGGACAAATAAAACAGACTTGGACCAGTTGATAGTATACCCCGAGGCCCGCCCAAAGATTTCACAGATGTTAAGGAGCACTATAATCGAGCGTCTGGGCAAAGTCAAATACAGAAGGATGTCATCAGCATATAATGATATGCGGTCCACCCACATCTCGGTCCAGCCGAGTCCTTTAATCATGGGGTCCCACCGTATCCATGCTGCCAACGGCTCATGGATCAGGGAAAAAAGCAGGGGCGACAGAGGGCACACCTGACGCGTGCCTCGACCGAGTTGGAAATCCCTGGAGATATGGCCATTAGCCACAACGTGCGCCAGAGGCTTAGTATAAAGTAACTTCACCCACGCACAGAATTTGGGCCCAAAGCCGAGATGCTGAAGAACTGCAAATAGATAAGGCCATTCAACCATGCCATTCAACCATGTCGAATGCCATTCAGGCGTTGAGGGAAGGATCACCGCCGGCACCGGAAGACTCGGTATCTGTGCCATCACTGCATGGACTCGCCGCAGATTAAGAGCAGTATTTCTGTTCGGCATAAACCCAGATTGGTCCGGGTGAATCAGCGTCTCTAGATGTGGGGTCAGCCGGTGGGCTATCATTTTTGCCAGTATCTTGGCTTCCGCATTCAATAAGGAGATTGGACGATATGATGTGTACACGTCCGGGGATTTGCCGGGTTTCGGTATAGCAATTATTGTGGCTGTCCGCTGGTCCCGCTGCAACTCCCCCTTACTCAAGCTATCCAAAAACATCTCTAGAAGGTGTGGAGCCGTTAGATCAGATACGGCTTATAAAAATTCTATAGGGATTCCATTGGGACCCAGGGCTTTACCCAATTGTAAAGAATGAACTGCAGCAAGGACCTCGTCCTTTGTGAAATCAGATTCGAGAAGTGAGGCCTCATCCTCCGACAAGGAAGGCATTTTTATATCTTTGATATAGGTTTTCGCTTCTTCTGTGGACAGTTGTGAGGTGGGGGTATAGACTTTTTCGTAATAATCAGCTAGGGCGTCTACTATGCCCGTTGGAGTGGTGACTATGACGCCCTCCGGGGTGCCGAGTTGCGCTATCGTTCTCTGGGCCCTTTCCTTCCTATCCAACCAGGCCAAAAGTTTCCCTGCCTTATCCCCACCTAATAAATAGTTTGTTGTGTGCGTTGGAGCCGTTGTCTAACCCGCTCCTGCTGATATTCAGTGAATTCAGTTTGTTTGAGGCGTAGTTGTTGCGCGGCCTCCCCAGTGGGGTCGTTCTCGTGTCGTGACTGCAGCACGGCCAGGTCAGCTTCGATCGCTTGTAGGTCGTCGTTTGTCGCCCGCCTATGACCCGTTATCAAGGCTATAGCTTGTCCTCTTAGCACTGTCTTGTACGCCTCCCACCGTAAACACCCGGTGATTGTACCGAATCTGTATTTTCTTGGAAGTAGTGCTTTGTAACTGTAATCAGCTCCTTTCTAATCTGTGGGTTCTGTAAATAGCCAAGGGAAATCGGAAAGATACGTCTCCGGGTTTTGACATAGGAGGTATAGGTCATGGTGACCGGGGAATGGTCGGAAATACCTCGCGGACCTATCACTGTCTCCATCAAGTGGGGTAGACTGTCTGCGGAAAGGAAAAAATAATCAATGCGGGAAAGACTATTGTGAACCCTTGAATAAAAAGTGTATCCGCGATCCCCAGGATGTTTGAACCTCCACCCATCCGTGAGGCCCAGTGCATCTACAAAGCCAGCCAGTCAGGACTTACCCGACCCTGGCGTCCTGCAGGGGTGGCGGTCCAGCTCATCATTTAGAACTGCGTTAAAGTCGCCCCCTATTATGAGCTCTCCTTCTGACAATGTCAATAAAAATGCACCAAGTGCGGGAAGTGCAACAGCATGAAGGGCCGGTGGAACATATACTGTCACCACTTTAGATTTCCTCCCCTCCCATAGGCATGAGACAGCCGCAAATTGTCCCTGTGTGTCTTTCCAGACCTGCTGAACAATCACAGGGAAGCGTTTGTGTATTAGGATGCCCACCCCTCTGGAGCCCGTTGAAAACTCTGAGTGCACTACCATTGTGTACCCCAGCGGTCCAAAGCTTTACAGGTCGAACCCACCAGGTGCGTCTCTTGAAGCAACACCAGTGCCGGGGCTGTGCGACATTTGTACTGCAGAACCATTCCCCGTTTAATTTTATCCCCCAGCCCGTGCACGTTCCAAGTAAGTAAGGTCATAGGAGACACCGGGGCCATCAGGGGGGGCGCTAACATCTGCCGCAGTGCCCACCAATTCCGCTTCTTCCATCATAATCAAAACATCCCTGAGAGCCAATCTCCGCATCATGTATCGTAGCAGACAGAACCTTGAAATGCAGCCCAAAACTTGAACTAATAACAAAACTCAGCAACCCCCCCCCCCTTCGCCATCACAGTCATATTCTGTACATTGTCATAGCAAACAATACCACCACCCCTCCTTCCCCTTGGAACATCCCTCTCACTCCCCTCCACCCCCCTCTCTGCTCCCCTGCCTGTGGACCTCAAACTGCCCACCCCCCAACATGGCAGAGTGCCTATATTCCCCCCAACCATGCTAAATGCGCGGAGGTGTAGCGAGCTCCTCGCCCTATGGCAGTCTATAATTTAACAGTAAGATACAGCCTTCAATCTAAGATAGAACCCTTAAAACATTATCATGGCATGTCTAGAGAAGTTGCAAATCAGGCACGTTACATACCCGGAATCTTAAAAACCGTGCACCCTCGTGTATTCACTCCCTCGCTGCTTCTCTCCTCCACACCCCCCCCGCTCAGTACTTGCGATTGTCCACAGTGACCGGCCCATCAATAGGCAGTGGATGTCTCTCAGTCCTGCTCGGTCAGGCCACTTGCTTCCATCTCAGCCTCCGTCGCCGTTGTGTCAGGCCCTCTACCGTTCTTCCGTTCTGCAATGTTGCGGCGGGTGCCATTCGTGTAGCCGTCCTTCACCATCCCTCCAGCCACTCCCAGGTCGCATCAGGTGAATCGAAAAACCATGGTTTACCGTCCCATTCAACTCTCAATTTTGCCGGAAAAAGCACTGCATATTTGATGTCTCTGCTGCAGAGTTCCTGTTTAACTGCTTGGAAGCTTCGTCTTTGTGCCTGTACCCTTGCCGTGAAGTCAGGGAAAAAGGATACTATAAGCGGGGGCCCGTTCTGGCGGCTTGTAAGATATTGTCCCTGTCCCGAAAATTAAAAACCCTGGCAATCAGGGGTCGTGGCGGAGCCCCAGACATGGGCCGCCCGCCCGGCACCCTATGAGCTCGTTCTATGGAAAAGTAAGCGGAAAGCACCTTGGGCTTTAGATTTTTCGTGATCAGTTCCTCCACATAAAGGTCCGCAGTTGGCCCATTCTGTTTTTTCCGGAACACCAAGGATCCTTATGTTATTTCGGCGGGCCCTCCCTTTGTAGTCATCCAGCTGCTGCGCCATTCGAGTCTGCTTTTTTTCCATATCAGACATTTGACGTTGCAGTTCAGAAGTGTCCTCCTGTAGCGCCGTCGTCACCACCTTGAGCTCCTTCACTTTCTCATTCATCTGCTTAAAGTCAGCACGGAGTAGGGAAACTTCCACCGTGACTGAGTCCATGGACGTGCGTATTCCCCCTATGGCCGCCAGGACGTCGTGTAGCGTAGGTTCCTTAGCTGGGGAAGACGACATTTCTGCGCCATCCTTGTCCGCTCTTGGTGAGTCGCTTTTATCTCCGCCCTTGTTCCATGCGAATTTTGACAGTTGTGCCTGAGGGTTACTCCTTGAACCTCTGCCCCCGTCGCCATTTTTCTCGTTGTCATGGAAGGCAAGCCGGAGATGCGTATAGGGGGTTTACTGTTGATGCTCCTGTATCCTCCGCTACATCTCGGAGCCCCCTAGGAGGCCTGGATTTACTTCTAGCAGGTCGCTGGGGTACTTGCCGCCTACCCCTCAGCTCCTCGGAGCTGGGCCGCGACCATCAGCAGTAGCCGATCCCCCATAAGGGCTCCAGTAACAAGTGGCAGGCCACACAGGCACGACCGTGTAGGTTGCAAGTCCGCACCAAGGCCCACGGGTCAGTATTCCCCCTCAGGCACAGTAGGACCGGGGGACGCCCCCAGGGAATGCCGTGACAAAGAGGTAAGGCCGTGAGCGTCCCGTCTACGCCAAGCCTTTTCGGGGGGGGGGGGGCGAAGAAAGTACCTGTCCCTTAATTGACCCGCCGAGGCTCTTAGGTGCCACAGGCGTTCTGCCTATGATTCGAGGCAGAACGCCTCTTCGTCAGGACGGGGTCTGATCCCTCTGTCACTCACTAATGTTGATTCACAGTATGTGCAATGTATATAAACAGGTGAAGATAATCTATACCTATGTGGTATGTATTAATTCCTATAGTGTACAGTCCTATCAGTATTGCTGAATAGTGGGCTGTCACAAGCAGGGGTTAATGCCCCATGAGCCGATAGGGATGAGGGGTAAATGGAACTTCCATTAGGCCACGAATAGTTCTCGCATCCTCCCTCGTCCTCGGTTTCCGTGTTGTCCCACAACATACTGTGAATCAACATTAGTGAGTGACAGAGGGATCAGTCCCCGTCCTGACGAAGAGGCGTTCTGCCTCGAAACATGTTGACGCCACTAGGAGATTAAGCTCATTGTCAAGCCTATCAGTCTCCGCTACACCTTTTTTAACGATACCAGCTTGTGACTAATAAATAGTTTTTTGCTTTCACAAAGCCAGGTATCATTTTAGATTCACTTTTCCAAACACCCCTGACCCTACCTGCACTCACTCCAACTCACATAGCACTCAAAATTATTTAAGGTGCTCCAGCGTAGTCGCTAGTCGTAGCACGCCCCGTCCCGCAGCGGAACGGGAAAACCCGGATGATGAAGCATGACACCAAGGGCCCTTTTGGTGTGTGAGGGGTATTTTAACAAACACTATGTATGCCAACAATATCTGGACTCACAGTTAACTACTTGAGGTTAGACCTTTATGATTAGCTGTAAGGCTGAAGCAGGCACATTTCACATGTGCCACTTTTGTGACACACTCCTGCACTGCGTCATTTTTGCGCCTACAGATACGTCAGGAATACTGACGTATCTATAACTCCTTGCGCGATGATGCGTCATACTGTAAATATGATGCATCATTGGTGTCGCAGGTAGGGTGCAATGAAAAGTGACGCATCACTGTTTTCTCGCAGCGATGCGTCACTTTTCATAAATGAGGCCCTAACTTCCTTTGTAACACCGTTGGGTGTCTATTGTTAGGATGCCTTTCAGGTTAGCAAGTGCTGCTGCATGTTTTCAGAGAATCATGAAGGATTTTCTTTCAGGCATAGATTCCGTCCTATTCTTCCAAGATGACATTCTGGTTTTTGGGAGGAATAGAGACAAGCATGATGAAGTACTTTTTAAAGTATTATCCAGACTCAAGGAAGGAGGTTTAACGGTCGAGAGGGAGAAATGCAAATTAAGGGTAAGTTAAATATCATATCTGGGACACTCCATTTTGAGTGAGGGCATCAGTCCCAAAATCGACCTTGCTGAAGGAATTTTTCAGGCCACTGCTCCCTCTAACAAAGATCAAGTTAGATCTTTTCTTGGATTGTCCGAGTTTTACTCAAAGCTTATTTATATTTTTTCCTGTGTTGTACAACCCTTAACGTTATTACTTAAAAAGGGAGTTGACGTTGAGTGGCCAAAGGAGTGTGAAATTGCTTTTCAAAATTGTCAAAGGTGAGGTTGCTAGTATGCCTACCCTAGGCAATTTTGACGTACGGAAGAAAACCATTCTCACCACTGACGCCAGCTTACAAGGTTTGGGTGCTGTTCCATCCCAAATGTTTGATGACATTGAGAAAGTCTTTGGTGGTGCTTCACGTTCTCTGAAGGGAGCTGAGGAGCGTTACTCAGTGATCGAACGCAAAGCGTTGGCTTGGTCTTGGTGTATCAACCATTTCAGGTTTTACCTGTGGGGGTTACTGTTTTTGGTCCGCACTGACCCTAAGCCCCTGGTACACATGTTTGTGTACAGGAATGGTGAAAGTACTACTCCCAAAATAAAAAGGTGGATTGAGGGTCTCTGGGAGTACAATTTTACGATTGAATATTTGCCTGGGCTCAGGAATGTTCCTGCGGATTTTCTCTCCAGGATGCCGCTTCAAAAAGTTACACCATTTTCCCCTGACCATGATGTGTCATGGGTTAGGGAGTGTGCCCTCAACAAACAGGAATGGGAGGTCAGTGCTACTTGTGATGATTCTAGGGGAACACTTATGGAGTTAGTTGTTAAGGGTTGGCCTTCTCTCTCTGACGTTCCCAGTGTTGCCAAACCATTTTGGAATGTTTGTGATGAACTTAACATTATTGATGGTGAGCTTTTCAGAGGGGATAGATTACTACCTCCCCACTCTCTCAGGGAACAAAATCATTAATCTAGCACACAAAGGTCAACTGGGGTGTAGTTTGACCAAGAATAGGGTCAGGGAATCCTACTGGTGGCCTGAGGTTAACAAGCAGGTCGAAGAGGCTGTCAGGGACTGTACCATTTGTGCCGATAATGACAAGACCAGGAAGGTCAACACTTCCCTGCTTTCTCCAGTAGCTATTCCTGAACGTCCTTGGTCTAGATGGGCCATTGATATTGTTGGACCCTTTGAAGCGCTTCCTCCCTCAGAAAGGTTTGTTGTGGTCCTTGTTGACTATACTTCTAAATGGATTACTGCATGTTGTTTGAGTTCTGTTGTGAGCAAAAACATTATTGAGTTCTTGAAAGATAATTTCACTTCTGAAGGAGTACCTGATATTTTGGTTTCTGACAATGGTGTGCAGTTTATCGCCCAAGAGATGACCGATTTCTTAAAAGGCCTTTCTATCACCCACCACCGTATGGCCCTTTACTCACCACAGGCAAATGGTTTGGTGGAGAGCATGAACTGCCTAGAGAGAGGGTGTGCTCAGTCTGCTGTTGATACTGGTTGCCACCTCAAAGATGTTCTTAGAGAAAAAATATGGGCACACAGAAAAACTCCCAACAGTATTACGGGCTGCTCTCCCTTCAGGAAGCTTAGGGACAGGGCAGCCGGTTCCAAACTCAAGCCTGTCCTATAATATGGCTGAGTGTTACTGACAGGAACAAGTCTGTGGATGATTTGAGAGTCAGAAGGTATCAGGATGGCTACAAACAAAGGTTTGATGTCAAATTGAGTGCGCGCAAGCCTGACTGGAAGGTGGGTGATCTTGTTTTCGTGAAAAAAGGTGTGTGGTCTCCCAAAGGTGAAAGCACGTTATTTGGTCCCAAACGCATTATCAAAGTCATGAAAAATTTTGTCATGCTTTCTGGTGGTGGTATCTGGAGCATGTCCCGGCTTTCAAAAAGTGGGAGTGGGGATGTTTGTGTGGATTTGCCCCAAGCCAGATACTCCCAGCCATCTCTGGACAGACACTTTCAAAGTGGTGATAGTGAATTTCAATCTGATCATTCTGGACGTCCTGTTAGGTCCGGAAGGCCACCATCGCATCTTCAAGATTTTGTTCTTAAGTAGGAATTTTACCTTGTATCCTCATTGTTATTTATTCCTTTTGTTTAGCTCCTTGTAGAGATGTTTGTTCATATTTATTCATTTTTTTTAATTCTTTTTCTTCATTTTCCATGCTTTTCTTTTATTCTTCTGTTCTTTTGTTTTCTTTCTTTTCTTGTTTTATAAATGGAGGATGTGTTGTAATCTGTTCCTTTAACTGTTGTTCCATTAAAAGAATTCTAGCCATGTCAGCATCGGAATGCATTGGCTTCATTAGATGAAAGTCAGTAGTAGCGTCCGGTTGCTGACATGGACCTCCTGGTGGGTGCCCAATAAACACAACTTGAAGTTCTCACAAATTTTACTTTGTTTTATTACAACTCTCAAAAGGGAGGGTCTTCTGATGCTGTAAAAGCAGAAATCCTGTGGCATGTGGGACTCTGGCCAAGGTTTTACGATGGCAGAGCCAAGTGAGCATGTTCTGGGTTAGGCTATGCTGTCAGAAACTAAGGGGTTCCTCTGTCTCTACATGAGGTACAGGAACCGAGAACAGAACAGATGGGACATCCGCTGGCTGATTTTTGGCAGGTGTCCTGTTACTGACGGAATCTTAATGTCCCGCTTATAGCCCCACATACAGTTAAGTAGGAACTGAACATTCTCTAACTTCTAAAGGAAACTCTGGATTGAAACCAGCAGATGAGCTTAATCTTTCATACATAGTGTTGTTGCCATAAATAATTAGTGCTCCTATCTATGCTTTCCTTTTCTTTTTTCTCACTCACACATTGTTTTTGCTTGATTTCTTTGAATAAAACAGACAGACAGACAGATAGACAGATAGATAGATAGATAGATAGATAGATAGATAGATAGATAGATAGATAGATAGATAGATAGATAGATAGATAGATAATTATTTATTTTATTTTCATTTAAGGTTTCTTATATAGCACTACTCTGCCCATTGGGTGTCAGCACACTTTTCAGTGATCAAACCTACCTGAGGACAACCCATATCTACATCGCCAGGTGGAAATTCATCAGTTTAAAAGAAAAGTAATTAATTTATCGTGCAATGAACATTTGAGTAAGGATGAAAGAACGTGAGACAGGGCATCTAGAGGAAAAGTAAAATGGGAGTAAAGAACAAAGCGGAAGAAAGAGAAAAGTGAGGAAGCTCCAAATTATAGAAGATCAAAGGGGAGTGATTAAGCATTTAAGTGTTGTTTGAAGGGAAATGTTTTGAGGTTTTTTCCAAAAGCTCGTTTTGCCTAACCTCACTGGGGAGAGCCTGCCAGACTGCAGGGAATAAACTAGAGATGGCAGTGAGTGTAGTTTGGTGAGATTTGAATTTCTTGTTTTCAAAGCGGAAGACGTTTTTACTCTGTAGTAGGGAATGATGGTAGAAAGGTTGTCGGAGTTTCTGGAAATTGAAAGTAAAGCATTAACATTTTAAATGTAATCATTTCCTCTAGATGGAACAAAAGGAGCTTGCTTGGGAGTAATATGATCAAATTTCCCAGTGTTTCCTGTTAGACAAGTGGAAAAATAAAGAAGGACTTTCAGGGAAGAGGTACTATCAAAGTTTTTATAGTTCCAGCGAGAAGAGCATTCCCATAGTCAATTTTTGAGGCAACAATGGCTCGGTGGAGGATCGAAAGTCAGATTGAGTGAGAGATGGTCTAAGTCGTTTTAGACAGAAAAGAGCTGCTGGTGATGAATTTCAGGTGTGGTGGGTATGAGAATTCATGGAGAGGTTTGAGACAATCCGGAAGCCCAAGGGATTTGACTTACTGTGTTAATCTGGGAGTAAAGCCAGCAGTTTTGAGTCCATCTAATCAGTGCATGCCAATTTATGAATGACGGTCTCTGGTAAGTAGGATACATACTTACACAGTTTACTTAGTTCGGATTTATTTCAATCTGCATGTTATCTCTTCTTTTTTGGTGTTGTCTTTAGGTATTGTTATTGCTCTTAAAAATAAAATATAAAAAAATATAGGAGTTATGTTTGCTCATTTTGTAGGCCTAGAACGGTGGGATCAGTGGTAGGTACAGCTGCCTTAAAGAGCTACCTCAAGTAAGTTGGGGTTTATCACCCTGCTTTACATATATGTTTTTGAGTACTGTTTATTTATGGAACACCGTACAATCTGCGACAAGCGTACATCACGATTGTACTTGTTAAGCACATATTTCCAAATATATATATAGATTTAGAGCTGTTTGTGTCAGACGGAAAAATTCAATCAAGCACCTACCGAAAACCAACCTCTGGAAACACTATCCTCCACGCCAAAAGTTACCACCACCCAATCTAATAAACAGCATCCCGTATGCAGAATGTCTAAGAATGCGGCGTAACTGCAGCACTGACACTAACTATAAAGAATCGAAAGCTAGTTTGTTTGGCAGATTGCGTCTTAGAGGGTATTCTGAACAAACACTAAAATCTGCAGAACAGAAATGCGATTTGAAAGACAGAAAATACCTGCTTTTCTCTCGCAAACCTGTCACTGATAAATCCAAAGGAAGCACAGGGACCATACGAATAATCACAGGGTACAATGCCTATCATAAACAACTTAGAAAAATCATCTATCGGCATTGGCCCATAATCAGGAATGATCCAGTGATAGGGAAAGACTGCAACAAAATCCCACAACTCACTTTTCGAAAGACCAAGAGTATGAAGGAAGAGTTAGTAGTAAATGACCCTGTCCTAAAGAAAAAAGAACCCTTGTGGCTAAAATCGAAAAATGGTTTCTTTAAATGCACAAAATGCAAGGCATGCCAATATGGAATAAATGTTACGAAGGTTGATGTGCCAAATAGAAGAAAACCATTGGAGATATGTGCAAATTATACATGCAAGACGGACTTCGCAGTCCACGTCCTGCAATGTATCTGTAACAAAAAGTACGTGGGCAGTACTATCCATCCTGCCCACGTAAGGATATTACAGCACCTTAGGGCAGTTACAAATAATGACCCTGCATATCCAGTGGCAAGGCACGTCAACTCTGAACATGGAGGTAAAACAGAGAGTATTAAATACTTTGTAATTGATCATGTCAAGAAGAACATCAGAGGGGGGAATAGACAGTTGGCCCTCCGAAGATTAGAATCTCGATACATTATCCTATTGGACACAAAGGCCCCGCAAGGATTGAACGCAGACGAGGCCCTTAGTGTGCATTTATAGTCCACAAAACAGATGACAGTATAAGTGGCAGCCCATGCAAACTTGGAACCCACTCTTCCGCTAAAGAAGAGTAAATTAGCTTCACTATTACCTTTCAGCAAATGCTGAATGTATCGGAGTAGAGTGTATAAGAGCAGGCACAAGATAAGATAAGAGGCATTTTTTTGGTGAAGATAATGTAATTACTATTGTCATGATACTAAATTGGATTAACATTTTGCCAAAGGTGAGACAGTTTCAATAAATTGACGCACCTTAATTCAGATTGCTATGGATATTTGCCCACAAGGGTTACATTTAAGAGCAATTTGAAATTTGCTGCAGGCTAAGAAGGGATTAGCACCACTAGAGTGTCAGAATTGCGAAACAGGGCACTAGACCCTAAATTTATGATCGCTCCTTACCGCAAAACAAATGCAAGCAAAAGGTATCACAAAATGTATATAAATGATTCAAAAAAGGAAAACATAACAGTATTGTAAATAATGCCATAACAAAACAAAGTTAATTATATAATTAGCAATTTGTAAATATTTACAAGTGCCAACACAGAAATGATATATAACTCTGCGGTGATACAATGAATTTTGAATTGTTAACAAATATAGTTAAATTAAATTTATTTGCAAAGTGCCAAAGTGAATATATTGGGTAGCGCGAAATGATTGTTGAATGTAACGTTGTAACTTTTCAGTGGCCATGAGGAAATGGTCACTATGACAACACTGATGCCGCAACACAGACCAATGAGCACTGAGTAAAGGTTAAAAGCATTTTCACTTACTCCATTTCTTTGTTGTGAACAAGACGGTATAGCCGTCGAAGCGCGTCAACTTTTTCATTTGGCCTAATAAAACTTGTTCCTGAAACGAGAGCCCACGGTGTCAGTGCCTGTTTTATACGGGAAAATTCAGGAGTGGAGAATATATATATATATATATTTTTTTTTTATTTTTTTTTACAAAATGACTACATTACAGTGCATCTTCTTTGGTCATATAATTTACCAGCTATTGATATTTAGATAATTATTGCAGTATAAACAGCCTAATGAACATTAGCATAATTACCACAACAATGGGGAGAGGGGTTGGCCTAACGGCTAAGGCGCTCGACCTCGGACCCGGGGAACTTGGTTCGAGTCTCGGTAACAACGCCAAAAACCCCCTGTGGTTCTGGGCAAATCACTTAATCTCCCCGTGCCTAAAATGAAAGTGTGTCCTCATGTAACGTAACTGGTGCTATGTAAAGCACTCTGATAACTGATTCGTTCGGTTCTAGTTCGCGCTATATAAAACTCTGAAAGAAAAAAAAAATCACCCACTTCTTTTTGTACCATTGCCTTGTTTGTAGCATATCAAAATAAATAACTTTAACTCTTCATGTTTTACATTACCAACATTAACACAGTAGCAACAAAATGTATCAAAACAAAACATGCATTTATACCACACAACACTAAAACAAGCACACTATAGTGCCATGCCTTAGAACATCACATAACAACACAGTTGAGAAACACAATAGCTCAACAGCACTACACAACATTACAAAACAACTACTCAACATAACTTCACAAGTCAAAAAACAGAACTTAAACAGCATAACATTACAAGGCATTAACAATACAACATGATAACACGAGCATCACAAGACAATAAAACTGCAGAACTGCCACAAAATAGTAGAGTGCACCAAAAAAGCAGTACAGCAACAAAACAATGAGAGGTCAACAAAACAACATAACAACTGCCCTTCCCCCATCATATAAGTTCAAAGCACGTGGTTCAAAAGATCCCGTAACATGCGAGCAAACCCACTGCCCAAACCCCCACCTGCCCGTATCATATGTCTTGCTTGTGTCTACTTCATAAAACAGCAACATATAAGCGCAACAAGCATGACTCGTTCATGAATACAACAATATCGACTCATAGCACAATACAACCAACTGCAGAAGGTCACATCAACAGCAAAGTATGACACAATAACATTAAATAAACACAAAAATAAAATTCAAAAACACAACACAGTGCAAACAGACAACACAGCAAAAAATGATATATCCTAGTGACACAACACAGCAATTCAACTGCACAAAACAACTCCACAGACTACAAATCAGTCCACCTCCATCACTCTGCCTTGCACAGATTGGACATTTATTAAACTATATTGCATCATATTAAATACAGTGTAACTAGTTTGTCAATCAACATTTTATATTTTGGGGTTTTATAGATGAAATATTGAATTCATGTTCGGGTACATCGCCCTCGGTCTATATTTTTATAATCTCTTTTAATGTAGATAGACATAGACTTTATAAATCAGCAAAAGCCATATGCCATAGCTGTAGCAGAACGTAGCAATCTGATACATTGTGTTTTGCCTTTGACATGATTATGATTAGCACAATCTTGAGCTTTGTAGCTGCTTTGTGGTATAGTAACCTCCACCCTAAGGTTACACACAGCACCCGATGCACTGAGCATAACTTGGTGTATTAAAATGAGACAGACGCTGTATAAATAGTAGCGTTAACTTTATTGCATCCACATCAGGGAAATGGTCTCCTCTGAGCCAGCTACAATGCAACTGATTCAGGGTTGCTCAGTATTCCTGTGATGCCCCCAACACTCCATTAGGTGTATCACTATTAAAGGACAAGTTATAGTACATCTTCCCCCTTCAACGTAATATATATTAAAAATAACAGCAAGAAAATTACAGTATCCTAAAGGAAAAGATGAGAGGAACAAAGGAATATTAAAAGAACAGTCATAAACCGCTAAGAAAAGTAACAACTAAAAGGCAAACAGTGCAGTGATTGGAGTACTAGATAATTAGACTCCCAACGACCATGCTAACCTTACACAAGAAAGCTTAATGAAATTTGGAGGTATGAAGGTGATCTCCTCCCTCTCCTATTACCTTGAACTCCACATCTTGGATTGTTAAACCTCCTATCCTCGTCGCCAGTATTAAAACGAGACAGACACTATACAAATAGTAGAGTTAACTTTATTGCATCCACCTCAGGGACACAGCCTCTCTTGAGCCACCTACACCCCAGCTGACTCAGGAGTGCCAGGTCCCCCTCAGTGTTCCTGTGATGCCTCCAACACTCCATTAGGGCCCTCACCTTTAAAGGGCAAGTTACAGCATAGTGTTAATGGTATTACTTCTGCAATATTCAATGGTACCAGTAGGAGTACCAGGTTTAATAAACACACATTGGCAATGTTGATATCCCTCAGGCATGCCATCATCCAGATGACTAAGGCAGAAATTCAGCATGTCTGGAGTCATGCGGGTGTAAGTACTTTGGCACATTGAACAGCCTACTAATATTTTTTGCGACACGTTGTCATAGCAAGAAGTACCCTGATATCATTGGCAGTGACCAGTCACATTTATCACCACCCAAAGGTGAGGCACAAGCCGCCAACATTATTGGGAGTAACCTAGAATGTTAAGCAGCACCTTGATAGTACAAGGAGGCCCTTGGATATCATGATGGTGCCGATTATTATTAGCAGAATTATGCCATAATACGATTTTTGGAAAAAGAGCAAATGATGGCGGGTATGCTGAACAACCCAAACATTCACAAAGATCTTGGTTTAAATCCATAGTTCTTTTGATTACCACACGACTCCAGTTTGGACCCAGCCACTTGCAAATCAGTCTTGACCCTGCTCCTCATGGGAACAGTCCAGCCCGAATTGCCAAGCCAGGTCCTCCTTGAACTGGAACCAAACATCCTGGGACCG
The DNA here is from genome assembly GCF_964261635.1 of Lissotriton helveticus. Taxonomy (NCBI): domain Eukaryota; kingdom Metazoa; phylum Chordata; class Amphibia; order Caudata; family Salamandridae; genus Lissotriton; species Lissotriton helveticus. The sequence goes on along the minus strand of NC_136067.1, from coordinate 1,036,299,411 downwards.
GTTTCGGGGCATCACCGTTCATCAGTCAGGCTAGCTTGAATCCATTTTTATAAAGACGCCAGATATCCATATAAAGAAACACCCTTTCATAACATGGAACACTACAGTAAATTCAGCAGTGCCCTACGGACTCTATCCGCAACTTGGTCTGTTGAAGCACGACTAGTATTATTGGAGGAACCCTTGGAAATTTAACAAGTGTTTGTGTTATTGTTTGGCAGATTGAATTGAGCCAAGATATTATTGCAGCATGCTTTAACATTGTCATAGTGCTGTTAATGACAGCAGCTTTGCACATTGAGCATAAACCTGTTGTAATTGCAGCACCCTCAATGCTATGTTGGTGGTGGCCCAGTCGCATGACTTATCAAACAGTAGGGTGGAAGAAATAGAATCTGCCCTACATCACTGAATAGTGGTGGAGATTACCACCCCGATCAAGAAGAAACTGGTGGATGCAGTAAGGCCAAATAATGTCACAAAAGGAGGGGTTGACTAAACAAGAGAGAGTGGAAGGAAAACACAATGGAAGAAGAAGGCTGCCCTATGTGTAAGAAATGTAATTGGCAGAAATGATTGACAAGGAGAACCAAGTGCCATGTCAGCAGTTGAGACTGATCCCGAAGAAGATGAGGAAGACATCTTCCTTATCTCTTATACCAGGGCAGAGGCAAACCAAGGATGCATCCACCCATCTGCAAGGTTAAGGTTTACAGACGGCAGATCACAACTTTAAATGGCTCAAGGGTGTCTGTCAACGTCATGGATAAATACCAGCATCACATTTTGACCTTTGTTGCCAAAGTTGAAGCCTAACAAAATCTGAATATACTTATGGTGGTGTCTCCCCAATCCTACCAGCTGGAGTATTTCAGACAAAGGTGAATCATCACGACCAGATTGCCAGCACAAACCTCTACATTACAATCAGCTGCAGTACAGCACATGATTTAGGGCTACTATTCTTCACAAGGCATGTCAGAGACCAGCACCTTGGACATTTATTGCAAAAGTTTGACAATGTCTTCGAAGGTTTGTGATGAGTAAGGGATACCACGAAAAATCCTGAACATCGACAAAATAGTGAAGATCATGGATCTGCAGCATCACAGGGTGGCATTTCACTTAAGGCCATTGGGAGAGAAAAGTACCAGACAAAATAAAAGTGATATAAAAAAAGGTGTTAGGACCAATCGTGTGGGTCTCCTCCATTGTGATTACTACTGCCCAAGCAGCAGCAGTCTGAATATTACATCAACATCAGTGTTAGAAATGGGATTCCTGGTTGGCTAAAGTATGCACCCAGGCAGGTACCACCACTCTAGTCAGGAAAACAATAATATAACCCCTGCTCACCCTCTGGTAGCTTGGCACAAAGCAGTCAGGCTTATCTACAAATACAATGTGTTAGGTATTTGTGCAAAACAGTCAGTAACACAATAAATACACCTCAAAAAGACTCCATACAGGTTTGAAAATATAGATTATATTTTTATGAATAAAGCAAGACCTAAAGGACAAACTCTCAACAAGTAGGACCATAGTTATGAATTTCTAAATAATAAACCAAAGACAGTGCTTAGAAGTCAATAGTGCTGAAAGGTTACTTAGGTCGTGCTAGACCAGAGTAAATCAAAAGTTCAGGCCGACCACTAAGGAGGGCGAGTTGGACAGTTCCAAACAGTTCCCGCTGAAGTTTTACCTTCTCAATCTGAGCCAAGAACTGGGGGTGCGAAAAGTCTGACAGGTTTTACAGACGACAGACGGAACGTCGCAGGGAAGCTATGCTTGCAGTCCAAGGAGACGATGTTGAGGCTGCTCGCGCTGATCCTTGGAGCCAGTGCCGTAGTCCCAGTGTGAACTGACCCATTCACGGTCACAAAGAGCCCAGAAGCATGATTTCAGGGGCCCAGGAGCTGTATGTGATGAAAACAGCTTCAGAGACCTCTTTTGAGGCCCAGGGTTTGGAGGGGGCACCTAAAGGAAGGATAGGACTCACAGAAGGCAGAGTTCAGCAGCACCAGCAGGATTGTAGGAAGTCTTTCGTGTCCTTGAAGCTTCAGAAGAAGAGGAGGCAAGCCAGCATGCTCCTGAAGATCCCTTGGAGGGAAGGTAGAGTCCAGCCCTCCTTCCAGCAGAGTCAGGGAGCAGTAGGTAGCAGGGCAACAGCAGAAAAGCAGTCCTTGCAGAAAAGTAGTCCAGTTTAGACCTTAAAGCAGCTCTGCAGTCCTTCTGACTGATGTTCAGTTCAAGATCAAGACGTGTCTGATTTCAGAGACCCAGTACTTATACCCAAAAGTGCCTTTGATGCAGGGGTGACTTTAAAGAACTTTCTGAAGTGCACAAGGATCCCTTTCAACCCAGTCCTGTCTGCCAAGCTAACACCGGGGGTAAATCCGTTCTTTGTGTGAGGACAGGATACAACTTATTCAGATGTAATGTAAGCCACCTCTACCCCTTCCTGCTCAGGAAGGCTATCAGAATGCAGATGAATGCATACAAGTCCTCTGTCACACCCATGCCTTTCTGTGATTGTTGTTGTCTTAAGAAAATGCACATAGTGTATCTGTTGCCTAGACGTATATTGGAGAAAGGCTGTCAGGCACACAGAGCAGTAAATACATAGTAATGTCGACTTTCTAAAAGTCAAACAACAACACAAGTGCCAGTACTGATGTCACTCCTTCCATTCGCGTACCATGATCACACACCTCAATTATCATGTCAATCAATTAATTTATTCATGTTTTACTTTTTTTGATTTTTTACAAAATACCTTGTTGAATATATTATTCATTTACTTAGAAAAGGCGACTTTTTAAACTTTTAATTACACTGGGATATTATTAATACAATATTTACAACCTACCTAAGAGATACTATGGGCTTTATTAACAAAACTGAAGCCTCAGAGTTTTTTTAGATCAATCAGAGACTAACCACTAGTGGCCATTAAACTGTTTCTGGACACCAGACCTAAGCCATAGCAAGTGCACAGAGTTTATCATGGATCTGGCCAGCTTTGCACTTAAAAAAAACTTCTTCACATTTGGTGATGATTTCTATTTCCAAGTAATGGGGACTGCTATGTGTTGTCCATTCGTGTCGGAGTTAGCAGTATTGTACATGGTAAAATTTGAAGAAAAGTACATTTTCAATAACAATCCATTTCAACGTCAAATTTTTAAATGGGTATGATATATTGACAACATGTTTTTTGTATGGATAAGACAAGAGGATACATTAGATCAATTCCATTGCTGGATAAATGAGAGAACTCCAGACATCAAGTTCAGTGTAAATCAATACTCTTCGAGAATCACATTCCTTGACGTCAAAGTATATGCATCAGATGGACTAATAATGGCTACATTACATACTTAGCCCACAGATAGAAATAAAGCATTATATTACTCAAGTCATCATCCCCGCAGTCTTCATCACAATTTACTATTTGAGCAGTTTTAAAGGATATGAAGAAATTGTTTCTGCAAAAGGATTATCAGTTTCATGCAACAAATTTGAAGAATAAACTAAAAGAAGGTGGATACCCCAAAATATTGTTAAAACATTCCATAAAAAGAGCGTGGTTGACACCACAGGAGTAACTCTTACGAAAAAGAGACAGCCAAAAGTTGAAACATCTTGTTTGTGTATCAACATTCTGTACAAAGACAAATCAGACGAAAAAGATCATTAATCAAAATTGGCATTTGATCCCACATTTTGATCAATCTTTACAAAACCTCTATTTGCACTTAAAAAAGAAAAAAGTGTTGGCAACCTAGTGGTCCGTGCAGCACTTCCAACGTCATCCACAAAAAAGCTTTTCAATATACCAGCGATTCAAGGACATCATAAGTGCGGGACATACTTCTGTTGTAACCAAACTATTGAAGGTAGTGTGTTTTCACACAAACACGTGATTTGCAAGCACAATGTGTTTTCCAACTGTAAGACAAAACATATTTGTACATGGAGTGATCTGCCCTTGTAACAAGTTATATATTGGAAAAAGGAATCAGGAAGTATGCCAACGTATATCTCAGCACAAATCAAGAATCTGAAAAAAAGTATTCACTGCTCCATTAGTAAACCATTGGATAAATCAAAAACATTCAGAAATTGATCTGAGGAGGACTATATTGTCAACGGTTGAATCTGATTATCGTGGAGGAGACCCAGAAAGGCATCTAATTCAAAGGGAGGAATTTTTAATAGTCCCATTTATTACAGCTTTTGATGGCCATAATTAGGTGACTAAACTTCATCATTTATAATTGTCTTAAAGTCATTATCTTTGCTGCACATGACATTGTCATGTTTGACCAACCTGGTGATGTTATAGAATCCTGACAAAACTGTGGATTAAAAGAATCACTCCATATACAATCAAAGGTGGTACTTTGTTTTGCTCTATACAACAATGATCTATTCGTTTTGTCAAATATGACCCCAAAGATCACTTCTGGTATTTAGCCTAACATGTGGACTTCGGACCACAATCCTGACAAAAATCGGGGGTCAAAGAATCTCTCCATGTATATTTTAAAACACTTACAGTGTCAAAACAATTGATTTCAAAATGGATTATGTTTCCTAGAAGGGTCTGGGGTGATATAGTCAATAATGATACATCGGACAAACTCTGTTTACACCATATTGTCAACCATCTCATTTGTAAACACAGGTGAATTTTACAAAAACTTGTAGGCTGCATCTGATACCGTAGTACAATTGCACTATTCAATTAACAATGTATTGCCAGGACTTGATTTCCAAGAATTCTTGTGGGCAAAATACTCTTTGGTCTTTCAAAAATGTTTTAAAAATGTGGCCCCTCTTAAAGGTGGTACTTTGTTTTGCTCTACACAACAACGATCTATTTATTTTGTCAAATATGACCCCAAAGATAACATAACATAAACTGTATTTGTAAAGCCCACGTTCACCCCCAAAGGGGCATCTTGGTGCTGAATAACAGATGTTTATTGTTACCCAACTCAATGGTACTCATTTTATCTACCTCAGATGGATGAAAGGCTGAGTGGACCCGCCAGGATTTGAACCTGTGACCATGAGGTTGAACACAGGCCCCTGCAGTAGATGCATTAGTCCACTAAGCCACCAGACCCGGCATGAATCATTTTCGGTACTCAGACTAAAATATGGACATCGGACCACCACACTTGGAAGTAATTCTACTGGTGAAGAAGCTGACCAACTTTCACCCGGATAATGATTTACATTCCGCTGGTTCCTGACATCACCCTGCAGAATTCATCATGCAGAGGATGTGCGTATCGACCCAAAGAAATGAAGATAAAGCAGACGAGGTATTGAGAAAATGCGGGCTGAGCAGTAAAGCTTCTTTACTTTGTTTTGCGATCATCATATTGGTCAGTTGGGGGTGACAGTTGGCTTTCGAAGTCTAGCATACTTGATGTTGTGCCTATGGGTCTCTGCATTTGTTTTGCGATTTAGTGAAAAAGATGTCATTTGGTGACATTGGTTTCCGTTCCGTTTTTTTTTCCAGCCATTTTTTCAATAGAGAAAGAAAAGGCATTGGATCCTCGTAGATCTGTAATCTGGGAATGATTTCCCCATTGGATGTGAGTTGCCTGTAATTCTTCTTTTTGATTTCAAATGGATTTCTATAATCCAGAATTTGGTGTTTAAAAGCCAATTGGTTTTCCTTTTTGTTTCTCAGATTGGGGTTAATCGATGGTCGAATTCAAATTCAAATTTGAAGTATTGGAGAAAAGAGGTAATATGGTGTGGGAATGTGTATTGAGTATGATTTTTATGGTAAGGAAGGGATGTACTTCTGTTAATAAATGTATGATTTATTATTGTACAGCTCTCTAGTGTTCTGAGTCCTGAGGAGAACCCTAAAAGACATACAGAAAGGTTCAAAACATGTCAACTGTTTTCCATCTACCAAACAAGTGTACTATATATGTGATACCACTGAAGCTCATTATTAACTGAATTTACAAGGATTTGTGATTTTTCTTTGAGATCAGTAGGGACACTGTTTGGTTTTAGGCCTTGTAGGAAGAAATTGAATTACTATGCAACAACGCAAGTTTCAAAACCATTTGTTTCAAAAGAAGTTTTCACAAAAACAGAGCCTGAGCTTTTAAGTGGTTTTTGTAAGGTCTGTATGTAATGTTAAAATTGTTTTGTGTATTGTATATGTGATTTGTTTTCTGTTGTAAATATTGTATTAGTAATGTCCCCGTGTATTGAAAAGTTCAAAAACTCGCCTTTTCTAAGTATATTAATAATATATTCAAATAAGTATTTTGTAAAAAATCAAAAAAAGTCAAACATTAAAAAATTCATTGATGGTCATGACAATTGAGGTGCGTGATCATGTTATGTGAATGAAATGAAGAAGTGACAACAGTACTGGCACTTGTGTTGTTGTTTGACGTTATAAAGGACCTATTGCAAAAAGAACTATTGATGGACAGAATGCAAAACAATGTCGTACATTCACCCCAGTACTGAGATCTGGGCCTAAATCCATCGTTTTTTTGCTCACCATGCCATTCCAGTTTGGACCCAGCCATTTGCAATCAGTCTTGACCATGCGCCCAATAGGAACAGTCGAGCCCGAACTGCCAGGCCAGGTCCTCCCTGGACTAGAAACAAGCATCCTAGGACAGGTTTCGGGGTTTCACCGCTCTTCAGCCAGGATAGCTTGATTCCAGTGGCACGGAGAGCACGAGACTCACGTCTGAGCATACCCATTCCACTCGGGTGACAATTGCAAAAAGAACTATTGATGGACAGAAGGCAGAACAATGTCATACATTCACCTCAGTACAGAGATCTGGGCCTAAGGCCATTGTTTTTTGCTCACCATGCCATTCCAGTTTGGACCCAGCCATATGCAAATCAGTCTTGACCCTGCGCCCAATAAGAACAGTCCAGCCCGAACTGCCAGGATAGCTTGATTCCAGTGGCATGGAAAACATTGTGCAACATTCCGTCCATCATCTTGTGTGTTTTGCTGTTCACCCTGTGTGGGAAGGGGATGCCCAGACGTGTGTCCCATGCTCACTACGCCACTGGAGTTAAGCCATCCTTGCTGATGAAGGCTGATAGCCAGAAACCGCTCCTAGGATGCTTGATTCCGGTCCATGGAAAACATGGCTTGGCAGTTTGGTCTGGACTGTTCCCATGAGGCACAGGGTCAAGACTGATTTGCATATGGCAATGTCTAAACTGGGTGAGCAAAATAACGATGGATTAAACCCAGATCAGTGACTGGGGGTGAATGTTTTGCCATTGTGCAACATTCCGTCCATCACCTTGTGTGTTTTGCTGTTCACCCTATGTGGGAAGGGTATGCCCAGACGTAGATCCCGTGCTTACTACGCCACTGGATTCAAGCTATCCTTGCTGATGAAGGCTGATTGACAGAAACTGGTCCTATGATGCTTGATTCCAGTCCAGGGAAGACATGGCTTGGCAGTTCGGTCTGGACTGTTCTCATGAGGCACAGAGTAAAGACTGATTTGCATATGGCCATGCCTGAACTGGGGTGGCTTGGTGAGCAAAATAACGATGGATTAAACCCAGCTCTGTGACTGGGGGTGAATGTTTTGCCATTGTGCAACATTCCGTCCATCATCTTGTGTGTTTTGCTGTTCACCCTATGTGGGAAGAGTATGCCCAGGCGTGAGTCCCGTGCTCACTACGCCACTGGAGTCAAGCTATCCTTGCTGATGAAGGCTGATAGCCAGAAACCGGTCCTAGGATGCTTGATTCCGGTCCAGGGAAGACATGGCTTGGCAATTCGGTCTAGACTGTTCCCATGAGGCACAGGGTCAAGACTGATTTGCATATGGCCATGTCTGAACTGGGGTGGCTTGGTGAGCAAAATAACGATGGATTAAACCCCGATTTGTGACTGTGGGTGAATGTTTTGCCATTGTGCAACATTCCGTCCATCATCTTGTGTGTTATAAAGGGCCTAGCCTTACTGATTTTGGGTCTAACTCTACATAGTTTTGCACTTTCTAAAAGTGGCATTTCTAAAACACTCATGTTAAAGCCAACTTCACCAATCAATCAATCAGGGAATTGAAAGCGCGTTACTCACCCGTGAGGGTATCAAGGTGCAGAAGGAGTGGGGGGGGGGGGTCTGCAGAGCTGTTTAGCGAAAGAGCCAGGACTTAGGGACTTCCTGAAGGTGTTCAGGGAGGGGGCACATCGGATGTCTGCCGGTAGCTCCTTCAAGGTCTTGGCTGCAATGTGAGAGAAGGATATTCAACCTGCTCTGGCTCTGTGGATGCACGGGGTTTCGGCCAGTGCGAGGTTGGAAGATCGGAGGTTTCTTTTGGGTACGTGGAAGTTGATTCTGTTGTTGAGGTATTTGGGTCCGTTGTTGTGTAGGCATTTGTAGGTGTGAGTGAGGATTTTGAATGTGACTTTTCTCCACAGGGAGCCAGTGGAGACTTCGTAGATGTTGGCTGATGTGTTCATGTTGGGGGATGCCGAGGACGAGTCTGGCGGCTGTGTTCTGCATTGTGTGGAGTTTTGCGGAGTAGAGACCTGTTGAAACCGGTGTAGAGTGCGTTTCCATAGTCCAGTCTGCTGGTGATGAGTGTGTGGGTGACTGTCTTCCTTGACTCAGGGGAGATTCACCTGAAGGTCTTGCGGAGGATGCAGAGGGTGTAGAAGCAGCTGGAGGTGACGGCGTTGACCTGTCGGTTCATGGTGAGAGATGAGTTGAGTACGATGCTAAGGTTCTTGAGGTGTCTGAGGGGGTAGGTGGGCTTCCGAGGGCAGTCGGCCACCAGATGCTGTCCTATGCAGAAGGGGTGGTACCGAGGACGAGGACTTCTGTCTTCTCTGCGTTAAGCGTATGTCTGCTGTTGGTCATCCAGACTGCGACGTCTTGCATTCCTTTCTAAAAGTTGAGTTTGACAGTGGTGGGATCTTTGATGAGGTGGAGGATGAGCTGGGTGTCGTCTGCGTAGATATGATGTTGAGGCCGTGTTGTCAGACTATGGCTGCGAGGGGGGCCATGTAGATGTTGAAAAGGGTGGGGCTCAGTGATGAACCCTCTTGGACTCCGCAGGTGATTGTCATGGGTCGGCGAGGAAGGGTGGGAGTCTGATCCTTTGGCTTATTCCGGTGAGGAATGATTGGATCCAGTCCAGGACTGATCCTTGTATGCCTGCGTCGTGTAGTCTGGCGACCAGTGTGTGGTGGGAGACAGTGTCGAAGGCTGCTGATAGGTCGAGTAGGATGAGGGCTGCGGAGTGGCTGTAGTTGCTTCGGAATCCGGATTGGGAAGGGTCAAGGATGCCGTTCTCTTCAATGAATCATGTCAGTTTCCTGTTGACGGTTTTCGCTGGAACTTTGGCTGCGAAGGGGAGGAGTGAGATGGGACAATAGTTCTTAAAGTCGATGGGGTTAGCTGTGGGCTTCTTGAGCAGGGGTCTGACTTCTGCGCACTTCCATTCGTCTGGGAAGCTGCCTGTTTTGAAGGTGGGGTTGATGGTGCGTTGTAGTTTGAGTGCGATGGTGGCCGCGGGTCAGTGGTAGATGTGAGGGGGCAGGGGTTGGTGGGGGCCCCCGAGTGGATGGTTTTCATGGTCGAAGTGGTGTCTTCTGCAGTGATCGGTTTCCAATTGGAGATGGGGGACTGGCTGGTGTTTCTGGAGGGGCGGGGGCTGTCTGTGGCGCCTGGTGGATGGTCGATGAAGTTGTCGTAGAGGTTTTTGATCTTGAGGTGGGGATAGGTTCCAAGCTTGTCGCAGAGTTCTTGTGATGGGGTGATGTCTGTGGCTTCGCTGCGTGAGTTGGTGAATTCTTGAATGACACTGAAAAGTTCCTTGGAGTTGGTGGAGTTGTCCAGGATTTTGTTGTGGATGAAGTTGCTCTTGGTGGCTCTGATCTGGTTGTGGTAGTCCGTCATGGCGTCCTTGTAGGTGGTGTGGTTTTTGGTTGTCTTGGTGTTTCTCCATGTTCTTCTCCAGGTGTCTGCAGGTGCGTCTGGCTCCTTGGAGAGAGGTGGTGAACAGGCAGCTTTCCTGGGGCGTTGTCTGTTGTGGTTGCGTAGCGGGCGAGCTCGTCTGCGCAGTTCGAGATCCAGCTGTGGAGTTCTCTCGCTGCCTCGTTTGCGTCGGCTGCCCAGGTGTGGTTGTCTTGGGTGAGGGTGGAGTTAAGTTGCTCGTCGGTAACCTTGCTCCAGTTCCTGCGTGGTGGGCGTGGGGCTGGTTTGGGTGCCTTGGATTTGTTGATGGCAAAGTGTACGCAGTGGTGGTTGGTCCATGGCGGCTGCATTGTGTGGCTGAATTGGATGCTGTTTACTGCCACAAAGATGGGGTCGAGGGTGTGTCCTTCTCTGTGGGTTGGTGTGTTGAAGAGTTGTTTAAGTCCAATGCTGGCAAGGTTGTCACAAAGGATAGTGGAGCTGGGGTTGTCGAGGTGGAAGTTCAGGTCTCCAATGAGTATGTAGTTTGTTGAGGCCATGGCGTGGGGTGCAATGAAGTCGGTGAGGGTGGTGGCGAAGGGTGTTCGGGGGCAGGCGGGTCTGTAGACGAGGGTTCCTCGGAGTGTGGTTTTGGGGGTGGCCTGGATCTGGAAGTGCAGGTGTTAGGTGGAGGGTAAGGTTTCGCTGGAGGTGGTGAGGCGGGGGTGCTCTTGTGGGTGATGGTGATGCCCCCTCCTGGGTGGTTGGGGTGGTCTTTTCTCTTGATCTTGTATCCTTTTAGGATGGTGGTGCTGATGCTGGGGGCTGAGGATGCGTTGGTCCAGGTCTCTGTGAAGAAGGCGAAGTCGGACGAGAGAGAGTCGAGTAGGTTCCAGATTTCCTTGGCTTGTTTGTTGAGTTGAGGAGGATGCATTTTAGGGTGTTGCCGGTGCTGGCATCAGCGGTGTTGGAGGCCGGGGTGGCGGTGAGGGTCTGGCGGCAGTTCAGGCATGAGAACTGGCTGTGGGTCGTGTTCGGCGAGTTCACCAGTAAGGAGAATTTATCATTACCATTCCAAACATATCAAACATGAAAAGTAGTTTTGATAGTGATGCATGATTCCCTACAGAAGGAAGCTATTACGTTGGTGATGGACATCAGGGTGCTATCAAAACAAAGATTAGTGTGAGACACAAATTGTGCTTCTCAGGCATGGAACAAATGGTGGAAAAGGTTGTGTGAAGCAGTCAGCTGCACAACTAACTGGAGGCACAGCATGATAACTGAGGATTTGTGCAGTAGGCCATGGATTAAACTAGGTACAGATTCCAGTGTCTCTCCCAATGGAAAGCAAGCACTAGTCATGATCGATGATGAAAAGAGTTTCCAGTAGTGAAACGAGTGGTGTAAACCATGTTTGAACCGTTAAGGCCTGAGCTGGAGAAAATAATGGTAGCCTATGGGCTACCTTGAGATACAAACAGACAATGTTCCACCATTGCAGGGGAGTGCATCATCAAAGAGTAACAGCTCACTGACCTTAAGCCAACTGGGAGGTGGAACATTTTATGAGGATAGTAAACAAGGCATTTTTTTTGCAGTAGAGAGAGACAAGAGCATGTGGAGTAGGCTCTGCATAATATTTTAAGAACGTGTTGCAGCACATCTCTCTGTACCAGTGGTAGAGCTTTGGCAGCACTCCTCTTTAAGAGATCTCTGGTGGACACAATACAAGGCACCCCACATTGGCAACCAGCCATGCTGAACTCTGAAAAGTTCAGCCGAAAGAGGAAGAACAGCAATGACTTAGCGTGCAGACAGTCTATGGCCACCTCAAGAGAAAAACAGACAATGTTCTGCCATTACAGGGGGGTGACTGTCAGAACTATTTGCAGAATTTAGGCGTGCTTCAGTGAAGAACAATACCTCACTGGCCCTCAACCAACGGGGAGTAGAAGCCTTTTATAGGGACATTTAACAAGGCATTTAGTTTATCATTAAAAGCAAGAGCATGTGGAGTAGACCCTGCATAACTCTTTATGAACGTATTGCAGCACACCTCACTATGCCACTGGTCGAGCCCTGCCAGCACTCCACTTTACTAGCCCTGTGGAAGCGACTATACCAGGGGCCCCACAGTTGGCAATCAACCCTACTGAACTCTAAAAACTGCAGCAAAAAGAGAAACAACACCAATGACTTAGCGGGCACACGGAGGCAACATGCTGTAAGGTTAGAGCAGGGGAATGTGTTGTTGGTGAAGGACAGACGTGCAAATTGAAAGTGTCAGACACCATATGAAGCTGACCCCTGGAAGGTTGGAAGGTGCCCGCAGTGAATGGCACAATGATTACTGTACAAATGGGTAAAGAAATCCTAACAAGAATTGCTACAATGTTCAAGAAGATACCTCACACTATGAAGACCCAGACTGAAGAGATTATCTAGTCAGAAGGTTTTAGTGAGAGTAACAGGGAATTGGAAAGGGGGTGTACCAAGACTCCAAGACAATCAGGGAAGGGTGCAGGCAGACCCGAAGTCAGCCGCCAAGAAGAGAGAAGTGATTGGATAACTTAATGCTCATCATTGATTCCTTCGAATCGGGAAAAGCCCATGCCCCAGAGCCAATGTTACTGCCTCTTCCTATGCCAAATCAGAGATTGCAGGATTATTTGTGCAAGAAAGATTGTGTATGTTTGTTAATATTGCTAGTTACCAACATCCAGGGTCAACAAATAAATACCCCTCCCAAATGACCAACTTTCTGCAATCGGAGAGTGTGTCAGACATTACATTTCTCCCCAACACACAAAACGTTAAACACAGTTAAAACGTCTCATGCAAACAGTGGTAATACACACGCATACAGGTATAGCTCACTGGGCTGCTAGACCATAACGTCTCGAATGGATAGCGCGAGCTCTGTGAGAAGTTGAGTCTAGATACCTGGCTTCTAGTCTCTTTGAAGAGATAGGCGGAGCTGTCTTTTGTTTTTCGGCACTCTCCTGACTGTGAATGGGAGATGCGAACACTCTGGGACAGCCCAACTTCCATTGATAACTTCTCACCTTCCTCAAATATTTGCAGTTTACTGAGAACCTTGGAGAACAGCGTCTGGTGTTGCTGGTGACCACTTCAGTCCCTCCTTCGGCTGTGAGCATGGTACCTTTAAGTTGCTCCAGTTCAAATGGCACTCAAAACTGCCTGCCAGTTTACCTGTCCTTGACCATCACCATGTCCCCCACTTATACTAGATGAGCACACAGAGAACATCAGAATGCACTGGTTGTTATTTGTCTGTCATTGTTGAAACACCTAGCTATAGTTGAAGGTGCTCGGTACCTATCTGGGGTGATGTGAATGTTCTCTTGTAAGGTCAATCCTAGGAAGACTAGGCTAAGGCAACTCCAGTCGTGGCATAGGATATCAAGCGATACTCCCTTAAAAAATAGTATATGTCCCTCTTGATGGACTGGTTTTCATTGTAAGCAGTCCTGATTACCTTGTTCATCATTCTTGTTAGAATTGGGTATCTGTAGTTGGCACGGGTAGGTACTTGTGACAAATAGGGACCCTCTCCTCTAGTCAGAGTAAGGGGGGTACACTCCTACAATAACCCCTGCTCACCCCCTTGGTAGCTTGGCACGAGCAGACAGGCTTATCTCAGAGGCAGTGTGTAAAGCATTTGTGAACACATACAGTAATCAAGTGAAAACGCAACAAATGGACACCACACAGGTTGTATAGTTATAAAAATAAGTATATTAATAAAGATCAGGAGTTCTGGTTAAAAAAGCTTAAATCAAGGTTCTGTGCAAGTCGGTAGCCCTGTCCGGCTACAGCGATGTTGAAATAACACAGCGTCTAACAAATCCAGGGGACTGCGTCAGTCCGGGCCCACTCAAATGTCGACAGACTCAGTCACAGTACCTTTTACTTGATGCGGCCGGCACGGACGTGCGAGCCGGTTCCGGTGTTTGTCGCGGTGCAGAAAAGAAAGCGTTGCAGGACGCGTTGTCCCTCGATGCGGTGCAGGCAGCAGCACGTTGAAATGGAGCTTTGTTGCAGTGCTCCCAGTTTGCGGTGCAGCGACAGGGCCGGAGTTCGGGAGCTGGCGTCCATCAGTCCAGACAGCGGTGCAAGTTGTGCGGTGCGTCACGAAGCGTGCGAGGCGGTGTCCAACTCTGGTGCGTTCACAGGACTCGAAGTCTGCAGCAGTGACCGCGTTGGTCAGACCAGTACGAGTCGGTGTAGTGAGGCATTGCACGTTGCGGTGTCCACCAGTTGCGGTGCAGGCAACGGCTCGGTGACGGCGTCAGGACGGAGTCGGTGAGCTCAGAGCGTGCGTTGTTCGAGGCGGACGTTGTTCGATGCGGTGCCTACAGGACACCGGGCCGGTGATGAGAGTCGGTCACAGCTCCCTGCCTCTGTAGCCACTGAAACAGCATTTCAAGCAGCAATCCACAAAGGCTGGTGAAGTCTACTGGTCCTGAGACTTCGGTCAGGGGGAAAGCTCTCTTCCAAGCACTTGGAGATCCTTCACAGGTTGAAAGTAAAGTACACAAAGTTCTTTCTCCCCTCTTTGGCAGTCAGGCAACCACTGCAGGCCAATTCCCCAAGCAGCACTTCAGCTTGAGAATAGTCTCCCCTCTCCTCAGCAAAGGTTTCTTCTTGTAGTCCAAAAGTGATCTAATTTTATGGGATCAGGGTCCCAATATTTGTACCCCAAAATCTTTTGTTCTCTGAGGAGAGAGGGGCTTGTACCCAGTCCAAACCAGTTCTGAAGCACTCTGTTTACCAGACTTCTCCTTTCCTTTCACAGTGCAGGGGAGAAACATCAGACGCCCCACAGGAGGTGGAGCCAGCATTGTGGAAGGCAAGTACAGTCCTGGAGCACTTTGTTGACAGTCTTCCTTCTCTTCTTTCAGTGTGCAGGGCAGAGATATCAGACGCACCACAGGGGGTGGACCTGATATTGTAGAGGGATGGCCCAGCCCTATTCAGATCCCAGGTGCAACTCCTCCCTCCCATCTAGGTGCAGATCTCTCTATTCACCACTGGACTGACGCATCCTGTCTCTTGGAATCCCCCAGCCCTGTCACTCACAAAACCAGAAAAAGGAATACACAACCTCTCTGAGGCAGGCTTAAATGGTTAGTCAAACAAATACCTACTTTCTAAAAGTGGTATTTGCAAACACAGAATATTAAAATAAACTTTACTAAAATATGTATTTTCTTATTCTGAGTGTAGGCATACTAACCTTGAATTTCTACCATGTTCTCTGAGTCTGTTAGGATTATAAACATGTATTAATCTAACAGCCTATTCGGGCCTATGGAGAACAGGTAGCCTTGCAATAGTGAAAAACGAAAATGGCTGTAATTCACTATTAGGACATGCCACACACATCAGGGCTTGTCCTACCTTATACTTACAATGCACCCTGCCCTTGGGCCTACCATAGGGGTGACTAATAGGAAGAAAAGGGAAGGTTTAGGGACTGGCAAGTGAGTGTACTTGCCCAGTCAGCATGACAGTACCAGACTGCACGCAGGCTCTGCAAAGGCAGACCGTAGACACATTTTACAAGGCCGCTTCTGTTGGTGGCACAACCAGTGCTGCAAGCCCACTAGCAGAATAAACAAACAATATCCCAACTGGTATTACTATAAAGGCGATTAAACATGTATACGCAAAGCATTACGTGGACAGAAACAAGGAGACTAAATTTGTTTTTGAAACGTGCTCATTACGTCGTATAATTAAAGAAAATTGAGATATACAGTTGTAGCAGCACTGTACGTAAATGAATAACAAAACAACCCGAATTGGACTTGGTGCTCGGCATGTACAAGTGACACAAAGGTGGCGACGCAAGTGACGGCGCATGGTGTAAAGGTGCTTAAATATATATACAGTGAATCAAGAGAACAATGTGGCTCCAAATGAATTACAATGCGAAAGTTTTTTCAGATTTGATGGATTAATTTGGACGAGCCACACTGGGGAATGCGCCATCTATTGTACTGAATGGTCGACGACGTTTCGATCCTCTTAAGTTAGGATCATCTTCAGGACCGGGTTGTTGTTGGAAAACGGTGCTGGTAATACTCTGGGGGATCCTAACAACTGGAAGGTCGGGTTGGCGAAAATTCATTTAATGGAAACCTGGGAGAGAAAGGGATTCCCCGCAATTCGCCGCGACTCGGGCCCGACCACGGCAGTCTGCACACGGATGTGGCGAGTCATAGCCGGTCTTCGCTGTTTCGCTCAGGCCCAGGTTCCTGAATCAAGGCATCACCCTCGGAACCCTATCGGGACACACCGCCTTCCTCAAATGATTTTTGGCACCCATCGTGGGGAGTCTCTTCTTCCATTCCAGCATCTGTCGCCAACAGCATGCCCACTTCAGACCTCTCTAAGTGGGGCTTAAGGCGGTTGGCATGCAGGACCCTCAAGGGGTTCTTGGGAGACCGCAAGTCCACCAAGTAGGTAACTGGACTCTTGCACTCCACAACCTCAAAGGGTCCGGTCCATTTATCCTGGAGCCCACAGGGCTCCACTGGGGCCATGACCCATACTTTCTGACCAGGTTGAAGCTCTACCAGTGTGGCATTCTGGTCGTACAACCGCTTCATCTCCTCCTGGCTGGCTTCCAGATTCCCCTCAGCGAGTTGCCTGAAACACCTAGTCTGGTTCCTGAAGGCCAGCATGAAGCTATATACATCCTTGGGAGGTTTCCTGGGAGATTGCTCCCAGCCTTCCTTGACCAGACTCATAGGTCCTCTGACCTGGTGCCCATAGAGAAGCTCAAAGGGACTGAACCCTAGAGATTTCTGTAACACCTCATGGTATGCAAACAACAGGCATGGTAAGGGGACATTCCACTTATGCCCCATGGGTTCCTCATGACCCATAATCATGCCCTTTAGGGTTCGCTTGAACCTTTCAACCAACCCATTTCCTTGGGGTGGTAAGGATTGGTGAACTTGTAAGTTACCCCACACTCCTGCCACAGAGACTTCATATACTTGGAAATGAAGTTGGTTACCCGGTCAGACACTACCTCTCGAGGGAATCCTACTCGTGAGAATATTCACATCACTGCTCGTCCCACCATAGGGGCCGTTACTGTCCTCAGAGGTATGGCTTCCGGGTACCGGGTGGCATGGTCCACCAAGACCAGGATGAACCATGGCTGTCTTGGGGTCCAGTGGCCCCACAATGTCAATCCCCACCCTCTCAAAGGGGGTACTGACCACAGGGAATGGCTGGAGAGGAGCCTTCTGCTTCCTCCCACTCTTTCCACTTGCCTGGCAAGTCTGACAGGTCCTGCAATGAGTATCTGAACTCTTGCGCATTTGGGGCCAATGAAAGTGGGTGACAAGCCTCTCAAAGGTCTTGTCCTGCCCCAAATGCCCTGCCAATGGCACATCATGAGCCAGCCCCAGTAGGAAGGCTCTGAAGCTCTGGGGTACCACCAGCACACGGGCTGACCCAGGCTCAGCAACTTTAGGCTCACTATACAGGAGACCATTCTCCCAGTAGATCCAATATGACCCAGACTGATCATCTGCTGCCTGGCTTGCAACTTGTTGCCACAAGCCCTCAAGAGAAGGGCATTCTATCTGCTCCCGGCAGAATTCTTCCCTGAAGGGGCCTCCTTCTTGCTGCCAATGGGTCAGCTCAGGCAGGTCGCCCAGTTCAGCTACCTGTTTCCCGGCAGGCTCCAAGGCATCAGCCTCAGGGTCTACCTCCTCCTGGGCCATGGGAACTTCGGGGGACGGTTTCCCGCACCCCCTGCCTCTTCTCTCTAAGGCAGGTTCCTGGCCCTCCCTCTAAGGCTCCAGGTCCTCTTGAGCACCCCTACTGGCTGCCATTGACCAGGTAGTCACGCAAACCCAGTCAGGCAGACCCACCATCCTCAGGTGAGAACTCTTCTCCACCTTCTCCCAAGGTGAGCTCTCCAAATCGTTTCCCAACAAAAAGTCAACAGGCATGGCGGGCCTCACAGCTACCTGAAGAGTACCAGAGACCCCCCACCACTCAAAGGGAACCTGAGCCATGGGACAATGGCTCGCTATGTTGTCAGCATTAACAACTCGGCAAAATGCATGAGGGTCCACCTGCTCTTGAGACACCAGATGGCATCTGACAGCTGTCACACTGGCTCCTGTGTCTCTAAGAGCCTCCACCTTGTGGCCATTGATGGTCACCCACTGCCCATATTTCTTAGTGTTCCTGGGCAGTTGGTTCTCTTGGACCACCTCACAGTCTCCTAAAGAGACAAGGGACATTTCTGCGGGACCCCACTCACCTTGGACTTCAATCTCCTCCCCAAAGGCTACACTTGCCATCTGCTGGGGCGGAGCACCAGTGGGTACTGCTTTTCCAAATAGTCAGCACCTGGGATCACTCGCCTTGTGACCCAGGTCCCCACATTTGTAACATCAATGGTGTCCCTGTGGAACAGGATTACCTGTCGGGACCCCTTGCTTTCTCTCAGGGGGAGGCTGGGAACCTTTCCCTTAGTTCCCTTGGGAATTACTTTGGGGCCCTCTGCGGAACTCCTTTTGTTTACTCTTGTCCCCCCCACTCTTCTGCTGGGGACCCTGCCCACCCTTGGCTGAGTCTCCCATGTGACCCTTGTGGACCCTGGTACTGACCCAGCGGTCCGCCTCCTCAGCAAGCTTCCTAGGGTTAGTCAGCTTGCTATCAATCATGTGCTGGCGCAGCTCTGGAAAACAATTATCAGACAAGTGCTTCCATGCAATCAAATCAAAGAGACCTTGAAAATCATTTACTTTGCTGCCCTTCACCCAACCATCCAACCATCCAATGCTCTGCGAAAGAAAGTGACATATTCTACCCAGGTACAGTTTTCTATCTTCTTGCACTTCCTGGACCTCTGCCTATAGAGTTCAGGAGTCAAACCGTAGCTAGTCATGAGTGCCTCTTTCATGTGGCTATAGGAATTATGGACTTCATAAGGCAAGTCCAACAGTGTGTCCCGCCCCTCACTAAGGAACCTTCCCCACAACCTCGCTCCCCAATCTCTCTCAGGGAACCAGTGGGAAGACATAGCTACCTCATAGGCTCTGAACCACTGACCAATATCATCATTTAAAAAAACTCTTTTACCACATCTTTGGGGATATACACTCTACCTTCCACAGGCACTGACAGTGTGCTGCCACCAGAGGGAGTAATCTCTAGGCTCCTGGCTTTTAAATCCAACTCCCTCAAAACTCTGTCATGTTCCATCTACAATCTCTTTTCCTCTAGAGCCATTTTCTTGCTTTCTAACTCCAGTTGCCCATTCAATTTGAGCGTGGCCATCTCCATTTCATGCATTCTGCTTTCTTTCCTGTCTGCCAACTCTTCTGGGGACAGACCTCGGGCAGAAACACTGCTACCCACTGGGGACGGTGCACCCCCCTTTCCAAGACCCAGTGGTCCACCAATCTGCTGCTCTGCATCCTCATACTCTACCAGATCTCTAGGGGCATTCATTGCCTCTATCCAGGCCCTCAGCACCTTGTGGTACTGCTCCTTCTTGGAGATTCCGATCAGGGAAATTTTTAACTTTTTGCCGAAGCCCCTGAGCTGGGCGTTGGTGTAGCTTTCTAGTTTCTCTTCCTCCCAATCATAGCAAACAGATACAATGGATGCTGCCTTTTCATTCTAACTGAACCAGGCATCACTTTGCAAAAATGGAGATCCCTGGCAAAACCAAGTGTCAGAAGTACGTGGTTGCGTTATGGTCTGCACTCTCTAAGTAGTGTTCACCAATCACTGTATATGTGTCACAAATGCAAGTCCAGAATCCCTCTGCTGACCAACAATGTTAGAATTGGAGGTCTATAGTTGGCACAGGTAGGGACTGTGACAAATAGGGACCCTCTCCTTTACTCAGAGTAAGGGGGGTACACTCCTACAATAACCCCCGCTCACCCCCTTGGTAGCTTGGCACGAGCAGACAGGCTTATCTCAGAGGCAGTGTGCAAAGCATTTGTGAACACGTACAGTAATCAAGTTACAACGCTACAAATGGACACCACACAGGTTGTATAGTTATAAAAATAAGTATATTTTATATTGAGTCACCACAAGACCAATGAACGACAAAAATAATCCACAATACTATTAAAGATCAAGAGTTCTGGTTAAAAAGGCTTGAATAAAGGTTCTGTGCAAGTCGGTAGCCCTGTCCGGCTACAGTAATGTTGAAATAACACAGAGTCTAACAAATCCAGCGGACCGCGTCAGTCCGGGCCCACTCAAATGTCGACAGACTCAGTCACTGTACCTTTTACTTGATGCAGCCGGCACGGACGTGCG
Organism: Lissotriton helveticus; assembly: GCF_964261635.1. Taxonomy (NCBI): domain Eukaryota; kingdom Metazoa; phylum Chordata; class Amphibia; order Caudata; family Salamandridae; genus Lissotriton; species Lissotriton helveticus. The sequence goes on along the minus strand of NC_136067.1, from coordinate 1,036,279,130 downwards.
AGCCGGTCCCGGTGTTCGCCGCGGTGCAGAAAAGAAAGCGTGGCAGGACGCATTGTCCCTCGATGCGGTGCAGGCAGCGGCCAGGTGACAGAGTTGATGGATCCAAGGCATGCGTTGCAGGGCGAGACGGTGCTTCGTTGCGGGGCTCCCAGCTTGCGGTGTGGTGACAGTGCCGGAGTTCGGGAGCTGGCGTCGATCAGTCCGGACACCGGTGGGAGTCGGGCGGAGCGTCGTGAACGTGCAGGGCGGTGCCCAACTCTGGTGCGTTCACAGGACTTAAAGTCAGCCGCAGTGACCGCGTCAGTCAGACCAGCACGAGTCGTGTAGCGAGGCGTTGCACGTCGCGGTGTTCAACAGTCGCGGTGAAGGCAACGGCTCGGTGTCGGTGTCAGGACGGAGTCGGGGAGCTCAGAGATTGCGTTGTTCGAGGCGGACGTTGTTCGATGCCGTGCCTACAGGACACCGGGCCGGTCGTGAGAGTGGGTCACAGCTCCCTGCCTCTGTAGCCACTGAAACAGCGTTTCTAGCAGCAATCCACAAAGGCTGGTGACGTCTACTGGTCCTGAGACTTCTTTCAGGGGGAAATCTCTCTTCCAAAGCCCTTGGAGATCCTTCACAAGTTGAAAGTAAAGTACACAAAGTTATTTCTCCTCTCTTTGGCAGTCAGGCAACCACTGCAGGCCAATCTCCCAAGCAGCACTTCAGCTTGGGAATAGTCTCTCCTCAGTTTCTTCAGGTTCCTCTCCTCAGCAAAGGTTTCTTCTTGTAGTCCAAAAGTGATCTAATTTCTATGGTGTCAGGGTCCCAATATTTATACCCCAAAATCCTTTGTTCTCTGAGGGGAGAGGGGCCTGTACCCAATCCAAACCAGTTCTGAAGCACTCTGTTTACCAGACTTCTCCTTTCCTTTCACAGTGCAGGGCAGGAACATCAGACGCTCCACAGAGCAGCCTCCAAACCAGCTCTTGCGGCACTACACTGGCTACCGATAAAAAGGAGAGTGATGTTTAAAGCGCTTTTAATATGCCATAGGATTATATGGCAGAAAGCCCCATCCTATCTATATGACCTGGTACAGACGTATGAGCCGACAAGAGCCCTGCGCTCGGTAGGAGCAGGCCGATTGACAATCCCTCGCATAAAAAAAGCTAAAATGGGTGGTCGCTCTTTCAGATGGATGGCTGCCAAAAACTGGAATAGTCTACCGTTGAGCCTTAGACTGGAAGGTTCTGAGACTAAGTTCAGAAAATTACTAAAAACCCACTTGTACAAACTCTAACCCACAGCCATTACAGAAGGAGTCACCTTTCTGAGCGCTTTCTTTTCTCCAGAGCGGGGGAACACGCAGTGATGGCGTCACCAAGCGCTCTATAAGCTTCTTTATTATTATTATTAGGAGGTGGAGCCAGCATTGTGGAAGGCAAGTACAGTCCTGGAGCACTTTGTTGACAGTCTCCCTTCTCTTCTTTCAGTGTGCAGGGCAAAGACAATCGGACGCACCACAGGGGGTGGAGCCGGCATTGTAGAGGGAAGGCCCAGCCCTATTCAGGTCCCAGGTGCAACTCCTCCCTTCCATCTAGATGCAGATCTCTCTATTCACCACTGGGCTAACTCATCCTGTCTCTTGGAATCCCCTAGCCCTGTCACTCACAAAACCAGACAAAGGAATACACAACCTCGCAGAGGCAGGCTTAAATGGTTAGGCAAGCAAATACCTACTTTCTAAAAGTGCTATTTGCAAACACAGAATATTAAAATAAACTTCACTAAAAGATGTAATTTATTATTCTGAGTCTAGGCATACTAAACTCGAATTTCTACTATGTTCTCTGAGTCTGTTAGGATTATAAACATATAATAATCTAACAGCCTATTCTGGCCTATGGAGAACAGGTAGCCTTGCAGTAGTTAAAAACGGAAATGGCTGTAATTCACTATTAGGACATGCCACCCACATCAGGGCTTGTCCTACCTTATACTTACAATGCACCCTGCCCTTGGGCCTACCATAGGAGTGAGTGACCAATATGAAGAAAAGGGAAGGTTTAGGGACTGGCAAGTGGGTGTACTTGCCCAGTCAGCATGACAGTACAAGACTACACGCAGGCTCTGCAATGGCAGACCGTAGACGGCCGCTTCTGTGGGTGGCACAGCCAGTGCTGCAAGCCCACTGTCAGCATTTGGATTTACATGCCCTGGGCACACTCAGTGCACTGTACTAGGGTCTGACAAGTAAACCAAATAATCAATCATGGAATCACTAATTAATACATTCATTTACTGTAGGGAACACTTGCACTGTGGCACTGGACAGCAGTGGCACAGTGCCCAAAGCTGCTAACACCAGCAAATTCACATTAGGCAACAGCAAAAATTGGAAGGGAGACCCACGCCAATGGTGCCAGGTCTAACAGTTCTCATGAATCGCTCAACCTCACTGTTTGCTTGAGGCCAGCATTGTGTGATCTCCTGATGCATTATTGTCCAGGAATGTGAATATTCCTGTACTTCATGCCCATGGAGTGGAGGCCCGTTGTCTGTACTAAGTTCTTTCAGTATGTCATGGGTGGCCATGATCTTCTCCAGCATGGGGATTAACTAATTGGCCAATGTGGTGGTCATCAACTCCACTTCATGGTATTTTGAGCAGTTGTCAATGACAACCATCATATATTTTCAGGCTGGCAGACTGCCAAAATCCAAGATCGGGCCCTTCCGCAGTGATGATGGGGCCAGAGGTTCCAGCTTACCAGTAGATTAGTAGGGGATTTAGTGCCTGGTGGGGATCTCCACCGGGTCGTACAGCCTGTGGAACCATACCTTCTATCTATTTTGAGTATCTCCAGATGACCGGCAGGGGCCGACTGTATCACTTTTGGCACTAAGCAGTCAGAGATGACTAGTCCGGAGCCACATAGAAGGCATCCTTCTCCCCCTGCCAGCAGCACATGTTGAACATTATAAAGCGCTTCCAATATCTTTTTAGCCTCTGGTGCCCTGTTATCTCAGGGTAATTCAATGATTTTCCACTGGCTGGTCCCATCTTTGATAGGGGTCAGTTGAAGGTAGTCATCCTGCTGGGTAGCAGCAACAATTGTGACCAATGCCATGGACGGGGAGCATTCTATAATGTATACTGTACGTACTCTTCCGTCACTTGGACTTCCCACTCTTCGAGGGGAACTGCTACTCGGGGATGCTGAGACAGATAGTCTGTGGGTTGTTGGATCACAGCGTGTATTCCACCTTCAAAGAATACTTCTGTAGTTGGATAACCCTTTTTTCTGTTCTTGGTGGTGGCTTTGAGGCTGACCCTTGAAACAAGGGAACGAGGGTCTTATGGTCAGTGTGCACTACAAAAAGGTGCCTATAAACATAGAAATGGAAATGACGGCATCCCAAAGGATTGCAATCACCACTCGTTCGATCATGGAGTATGAATGCTCATCTGGTGTCGATGCTCACCTGGCGTAGGTCACCAGGGCCCACTCTCCTCAACTCTGCTTCAGTGACACTAGTGCATCCAACACTAAGGAGCTGGCATCCACTGCCAGTTTGGAATCTTTAAACAAGAGAAAGTAGGACAAAATGATGTCAGCTGAGAGGGCATCTTTGGTCCATTGGAAACCTCTTTGTGGTGTGTGGTCCAGGCCCACAGTGTCTGGGCTTCTGTGAGTTTTCTTAGCAGTTGAGTTAGGGTGGTCAAATCCTTGATGAACCAATCACAGTAACTGACCATCCCCAAGAAGCTGAAGACTTCTGATATGCATGAAGGAGCTGGGGCCATCTTCACATCTCAGACTTTCTTGGGGTCCGGTGCTACCCCATCTGCTGAGAAGCAGTACTCGACGAAGCTGATGCGGTTTTTCAGATATTTAAAGGTCTCTTTGTGAAGGGTCAGTGCATTGTCCCAAAGCCTTTGCAGGACACCTCTCAGGCAGGAGTTCTGTTCCTAAACAGATTTGGCATACACAACCATTCCATCACTGATGTTGATGACTCCTGGGAGACTAGCTAGAACTTTGTGAACCACATTCTGGAACACCTCCACAGCACTGTATATCCCAAAACTGAGCCTCCTGTACCGCTGAAGTCCATGTGCATAGAGAATGTAGTGATGTACCTGAACACCAGGTGTGGTAGGATCTGGTGGTAACCAGACCGGAGGTCCATTTGAGAAAACCAACCTGCTCAGCTTAATTCACTGACAATGTTGTCAACTGTTGGGGTGATGTGTTGCTACCGCTAAATGGCACATTCAGTAGCCTCATTTCCAATCATATACTCACTTCTCCAGGCTTCTTGGGATTCCTTTGTGACAACGATGGGGCATGTGCCCTTCCACCCTTTCGATGATGTCAGCCTCCTCAAGTTCTTGTAACTCTGCTTCCACTTCGTGCCTAAGGTGGAAGGCTACACAATGACGAAGGTGTTGGTTAGTCACAGGCTGCATTGACTGGTCTATGTGTGGGGTCACCATCTAATCCTTCAGGGACTCTATGCCTCTGAAGAAGTTTTTGGAACTCCTCAAGGAGATCGTCCATTTGACTGATGTGCACTCGGAGTAGAAAGTGTACTAATCGGAGTCCTTCTGCTGTCTGACAGCTCAGGAGCATCGCTGTGTCTGTTTGAGTGACATACACTGTAGTGTTTGTCGTATGATCCTCATGGTGGATGTGAGTTGTGAACCTTCCCTTCAGGGACTGGGGGAATATTTGGCCATATGCATAGACCTTGATCTTTTATCGGCCTTAGCGGTGGTCTTAGGTATAGCTTCTCATATGTCTCCTTTATCACGATGTTGATAAAAGTCCTACTGTGAATGATTCCCTCCAGCTGGGTCTTCCCCACTAGGATTTTACATTTCAGTGGGGACTGTGAGTGGTGCGTGTAAGTTCCACTGCTAGCACCATGTGAACCACTTCCATGTCTTTTAATCGGCCGGCGATGCCATTCAGAGTTCCATGGAGCTGTTTCAGCAAACATTTGCACAATAGTTTGGTTTCTTACATGCACCACAAAGCTTACCTCGCACCGTACACTCAGCAGGGCGCTGACAGGACAGACACAGTAACCATATAGACCTCGCTGCGGAGGCCTACTCTTCCCCTTTGTGGGTACCTTGGTGGTTTTCACCATCTTTATGGAGTCCAATTTGATGAGCTATTCAATGGCCGCTTCCATATGGAATGCCCTAGCCCTCGGCAGTTCTTTTAAATGACCTAACATAGGAATGTTGTTGAGTAGCATACAGGGTACTTGGAGCATATTCTCTCGTAGCTTGGATGACGCGAACCCCTCAATTATTTGGCCTTGTATTACTCCTCGATACAGAAAAGGGGGTGGTGATGAACAGAGTGTCTGAATTAAGCAGACCACTCTTACCCAGTCCAAAGATCAGGGCTTGATCCATCACCGTTATTTATCTCACTGCCCCATCCCAGCTCAGAACCTGGCTATATGCAAATTAGTCTGTCCCTGGCCCAGTGCATCATGGGAACAGGGCAGACCAAACTACCAAGCCAATTCTTCACCAGAAAGGAGACAAGCTACCGGGGACCGGTTTCTGGCATTTCAGCCTCTTCGGCCCGGCTTGCTTGAATCCTGATGGAGCAGTGAGCTTTGCCTGTCATGGCGTTCAGAGAACCTGCCAGGTGTTCAACCACCAAGATAATACCTTGATGTTCCAGCCATCTCCAGAGGCGCAGAGGCTCATTGCACCATCAGGATTCAAGCAAGCCGGGCCGAAGACGCCTGAAATGGCAGAAACCGGTCCCCGGAAGCTTGTTTCCTTCCCAGTATAAGAATTGGCTTGGTAGTTTGGTTTGCCCTGTTCCCATCATGCACTGGGACAGGAACAGACTAATTTGCATATAGCCAAGTTCTGAGCTGGGATGGTGCAGTGAGCTAAAAAACGGTGATGGATCAAGCCCTGATCTTTGGACTGGGTAAGAGTGGTCTGCTTAATTCAGGCACTCTGTTCATCACCACCCCCTTTTCTGAATCATTTTGTCCACCATAAGCGTGGAAGGGTATACTCAGATGTGAGTCCCTTGCTCATTGCACCATCAGGATTCAAGCAAGCCGGGCCGAAGACGCCTGAAATGGCAGAAACCGGTCCCCGGAAGCTTGTTTCCTTCCCAGTATAAGAATTGGCTTGGTAGTTTGGTTTGCCCTGTTCCCATCATGCACTGGGACAGGAACAGACTAATTTGCATATAGCCAAGTTCTGAGCTGGGATGGTGCAGTGAGCTAAAAAACGGTGATGGATCAAGCCCTGATCTTTGGACTGGGTAAGAGTGGTCTGCTTAATTCAGGCACTCTGTTCATCACCACCCCCTTTTCTGAATCATTTTGTCCACCATAAGCGTGGAAGGGTATACTCAGATGTGAGTCCCTTGCTCATTGCACCATCAGGATTCAAGCAAGCCGGGCCGAAGACGCCTGAAATGGCAGAAACCGGTCCCCGGAAGCTTGTTTCCTTCCCAGTATAAGAATTGGCTTGGTAGTTTGGTTTGCCCTGTTCCCATCATGCACTGGGACAGGAACAGACTAATTTGCATATAGCCAAGTTCTGAGCTGGGATGGTGCAGTGAGCTAAAAAACGGTGATGGATCAAGCCCTGATCTTTGGACTGGGTAAGAGTGGTCTGCTTAATTCAGGCACTCTGTTCATCACCACCCCCTTTTCTGAATCATTTTGTCCACCATAAGCGTGGAAGGGTATACTCAGATGTGAGTCCCTTGCTCATTGCACCATCAGGATTCAAGCAAGCCGGGCCGAAGACGCCTGAAATGGCAGAAACCGGTCCCCGGAAGCTTGTTTCCTTCCCAGTATAAGAATTGGCTTGGTAGTTTGGTTTGCCCTGTTCCCATCATGCACTGGGACAGGAACAGACTAATTTGCATATAGCCAAGTTCTGAGCTGGGATGGTGCAGTGAGCTAAAAAACGGTGATGGATCAAGCCCTGATCTTTGGACTGGGTAAGAGTGGTCTGCTTAATTCAGGCACTCTGTTCATCACCACCCCCTTTTCTGAATCATTTTGTCCACCATAAGCGTGGAAGGGTATACTCAGATGTGAGTCCCTTGCTCATTGCACCATCAGGATTCAAGCAAGCCGGGCCGAAGACGCCTGAAATGGCAGAAACCGGTCCCCGGAAGCTTGTTTCCTTCCCAGTATAAGAATTGGCTTGGTAGTTTGGTTTGCCCTGTTCCCATCATGCACTGGGACAGGAACAGACTAATTTGCATATAGCCAAGTTCTGAGCTGGGATGGTGCAGTGAGCTAAAAAACGGTGATGGATCAAGCCCTGATCTTTGGACTGGGTAAGAGTGGTCTGCTTAATTCAGGCACTCTGTTCATCACCACCCCCTTTTCTGAATCATTTTGTCCACCATAAGCGTGGAAGGGTATACTCAGATGTGAGTCCCTTGCTCATTGCACCATCAGGATTCAAGCAAGCCGGGCCGAAGACGCCTGAAATGGCAGAAACCGGTCCCCGGAAGCTTGTTTCCTTCCCAGTATAAGAATTGGCTTGGTAGTTTGGTTTGCCCTGTTCCCATCATGCACTGGGACAGGAACAGACTAATTTGCATATAGCCAAGTTCTGAGCTGGGATGGTGCAGTGAGCTAAAAAACGGTGATGGATCAAGCCCTGATCTTTGGACTGGGTAAGAGTGGTCTGCTTAATTCAGGCACTCTGTTCATCACCACCCCCTTTTCTGAATCATTTTGTCCACCATAAGCGTGGAAGGGTATACTCAGATGTGAGTCCCTTGCTCATTGCACCATCAGGATTCAAGCAAGCCGGGCCGAAGACGCCTGAAATGGCAGAAACCGGTCCCCGGAAGCTTGTTTCCTTCCCAGTATAAGAATTGGCTTGGTAGTTTGGTTTGCCCTGGTCCCATCATGCACTGGGACAGGAACAGACTAATTTGCATATAGCCAAGTTCTGAGCTGGGATGGTGCAGTGAGCTAAAAAACGGTGATGGATCAAGCCCTGATCTTTGGACTGGGTAAGAGTGGTCTGCTTAATTCAGGCACTCTGTTCATCACCACCCCCTTTTCTGAATCATTTTGTCCACCATAAGCGTGGAAGGGTATACTCAGATGTGAGTCCCTTGCTCATTGCACCATCAGGATTCAAGCAAGCCGGGCCGAAGACTCCTGAAATGGCAGAAACCGGTCCCCGGAAGCTTGTTTCCTTCCCAGTATAAGAATTGGCTTGGTAGTTTGGTTTGCCCTGTTCCCATCATGCACTGGGACAGGAACAGACTAATTTGCATATAGCCAAGTTCTGAGCTGGGATGGTGCAGTGAGCTAAAAAACGGTGATGGATCAAGCCCTGATCTTTGGACTGGGTAAGAGTGGTCTGCTTAATTCAGGCACTCTGTTCATCACCACCCCCTTTTCTGAATCATTTTGTCCACCATAAGCGTGGAAGGGTATACTCAGATGTGAGTCCCTTGCTCATTGCACCATCAGGATTCAAGCAAGCCGGGCCGAAGACGCCTGAAATGGCAGAAACCGGTCCCCGGAAGCTTGTTTCCTTCCCAGTATAAGAATTGGCTTGGTAGTTTGGTTTGCCCTGTTCCCATCATGCACTGGGACAGGAACAGACTAATTTGCATATAGCCAAGTTCTGAGCTGGGATGGTGCAGTGAGCTAAAAAACGGTGATGGATCAAGCCCTGATCTTTGGACTGGGTAAGAGTGGTCTGCTTAATTCAGGCACTCTGTTCATCACCACCCCCTTTTCTGAATCATTGTATTACTCCTGGCTCATTGGCGAAGGTACATGTGGCAGCCAATTTTTTTAGCCTAGCATGACTAAACTCTCTCAGCTCATGCAGGCTTGGTGAAAAAAAATCATAATCTGGGTTTGCCATTGGTTCAAAATTGCCATTTTGGACAATGACCATCATGGGATATGCAGTGGTGGCAGTGAGAGTCAACACTGGAGGGACGTATAGGGGACTGAGAGAGAAACCCAGTGGAGGCCAAAAAGTTAATTAAATAAATAAATAAATGTACTTACCCGTGTTTTGCTCTCCTCTGTGTTTTCTTTTTTTTCTGGCGTCAGTGTGACAGCACCTCGTGGAGCCTCAGGCAACCACCTTCTGCAAATCCTGACCCTGCTCCAGGATTGGCTGCAGCGGGCTGCCTTGACGCCCCGGCAGGCACAGGAGGCCTGTGCATGCTCTCTGCTTAGCTATCTGGGACAGCAAGGTGGAGAGGTTTACATTGCGCATGTCAGGCTGGCCGTCGCTAGGCAGCCAGCCAAAGTGACTTGTGCAGTGTAATCTGGTGGAGTGAGAACTACTCCCCTGCTGCCAGTCAGGAGCAATGCCCCACCCCTGAAGCAGTGCTCAGGCTGGGATCAGTGAAAAATATTACAGTAATTCATGTTATTACTGTCTTATATTTCACTTTTGCTGCACTGGCAGCAGGGGGTGATGCTCCTACACCCTAATTGGGGGGGGTGCCGCTGGGCATACTTGTGAGTGGCCTCATGTCTGTAAGGGTGCATGACAGTTTGTATATATATACTCACTTAGTGAAGCAGTAGGGTCCTTTTTCTTCCCTCATCAACACCTATGGCCATGAATTATAAGTCCAACCTCCCCACCAGCAATTTTTCCCTGGGTCACTGCATTGAGGGGGTATCAGAGACCACAAAACGCTCCAGGGCTGGATGTTCGCTATGGGTTCCAGAGGTGGCACCGGGTTTAAAGTGGCACTTACTGGTGGAACATAAGGGGGTCCCGCAGGGGTTTGAGAGGCGTGGAGGCCACAGGCACTGCAGAGCTGAGTCCACTGTCCAGGCCGGAAGGTGTGGAGAGTCGTCCAGGCTCTCCTATACATTGTTTAATCTGCATGCACTCCTCGGGCGGGTTCGTCCCAAGAAGATAAATAAACGCCGGAAGACCGCTCGGGTCTTCCTGCCACGAATGACACACTGAGTGGAGAGTAGTCTTTTCAGCTCTGCGCAGGGCCCAGAGATATTAGACTGTGCCGCGCTACATCGGCGACGAGGCCGGTCGAACTCCAGTGCCTCAATCACCTTACCTGCAGTGCCGGTGGCTCTTTCACATGCCGCTCCGATGCATGAGGGGCTTTGGTGCTTGCTCAAGGGGCTGTGGTGCTTGCTCGAGAGGCCGCTGCTGCTGCCCTGGGGCCGCCCTTTATTTCCCCCATCACTGGTCTCCCCGCCACACATCCCGCTGGTACCAAGGGAGCGTGCAACTGCCACCGCCGCCGCCCGTGAGAAGTAGCAATGCGGTAAAGAAGGCAGCTGCAAGACCACGCCCTGTTCAGCCGCAACGCCAGGTGTGCTTTCCACACTCTGCAACACCGGCGCACGCGCTCCCTGAGGCCAAAGGGGAGCGTGCTGAAGACGACGATCGACTGCACAATGAGTCAGCAGGGGCCCGTAAAGACACTAACCCTTAGCCAGTTCTGCGTCCCACATGTCAGCTGGGGCCCCAGAATATGAGGCAAGGTCTGGACTGCCTCAAAGGGGGAACTGAACTGCCCCACTCCAACATTAAGCATCTGGGAGCACAATTAGGCCCAAGAGGGACCCAAACTCAGGGAATTGAACTGCCTCAACCCCAAACCAAGTATCCAGGGACACAGATAATCCCACAGAAGGGCCCAACCTCCAAATGACGCCTCAGGCCTTGCCGAGACTGTGCAATATACTAGACCAGGTCGGCCCTGAGGTAGAGAGAGCAGAAGGGGTAACCCGCCTACCCAGGTCACATGGAGTAGGAAAATCGCAACTGCGCCCACGCAAGTTGGAGCCATGAGCATACTGCCCCAAGCAGATGCAGCAGGCCCGCAGGCTGACGCAGGTGAACCAAGGAGAGGGACCAATGCACCACTGCAGGTGCACAGTCATGATGCCTTCTCCCCACGGCCTCCCTTCAGCGAAACCGCTGACCCCGACTCAGCAGCCCCACACTGGAAGGCATGGATAGGATGCCTGGATCACTATTCTAAATGTACCAGGGAAACAGATGGCAAGTGAAAAGGTCGCTGCTCATATACTAGGCTACAAGGAAATGTATGTTCTTTTCGAAACATTGCCTGACACCGGGGACGCGATGACTACGAGGCAGCTGACGAGGTGCTCAACAGGCATTTTGACCCCCAGCTAAACCCCGATTTTGAGTGATTAAAACTCCGGCATGCAAAGCAGTCAGACACAGAGTCGGTGGACATGTTTTACGCACAAACTGCGTAGACTGGCGAGCACGTGCTCCTTCACCGATCAGAGAGAAGAGATACGGGCTCAAGTGATCCAAGGGGGCGCTCGGTGCTACTGTGAAAATGAATCCTCTGACAACCAGGTATATTCCTAGATGAGATTTGCATCCTGGCCAGATCCCACGAGTTCTCAGATGCTCGGGCTGTAGAAATGGAGGCTGCCCTGCACAGAAGCGACGCTACATGTCACGCTCACAGGTTCACACCCGTCAAAGAAAAGAGGGTTGATGGCATTCAACAGTGCCTGAACAGCTTTTTCCCCATGCCACGGCAATCACCGATTGGAATGTGCAGCAACTGCGGCATGGAACACCTGCCGAAAGAAGTGTGAAGAGCAAAATGGAAGACCTACTCCCGTTGTGGGAAGCCCAACCATTTTGCCAAGGTGTGTACGAGCTACAGATCCCGTCAAGCCTATGCCAGACCTAGGGGTGCGACGCAACAGTTGCGTCAGTTACCACTTGGTGGTCCCAGGGCTCAAGAGGACAGCCCACTGCAAGGGCACAATTTCACCCTGGAAGATGACAACGTGTTTGTCATATCCTTCGTCAGCAAGCCAGACAAGCACAGACGGCCTCCACCGATGTGCTACGTGGAAATAGAGGGATCCACCGTCAGAGGGTTAATCGGCATGGGGGCATCTGTAAACGTTATGGATGCGGATCAGTACGAGCGTTTGTCTCCACGACACCCACTCGCACCCACGAAAGCCAGGATATACACATACAGAGGGACTCATCCACTCCCCCTCAGAGGGGCCATCGAAGCTCCAGTCATGAGTGGCTAACACTCCACGACGACCCGCTTTCACATCACGGAAGGGAAAAAGGGAACCCTCCTCAGCTGTCACACAGAGGAAGACTTGCGCTAGTCTTTTTTTGCCATCAGATACATGACTCTCACGCTGAAGCCATCATGCGAGAGTTTCCCAAGGAATTTAAGGGTTTGCACAAGCTGAAAGGGAAGGAGTTCAAACTCCACATCAACACCACGGTCAGACAGACCGCCCTGAGACATCGAAGAGTGCCATTCAATCTCCGCCCTCAAGTGGAAGGGGAATTGAAAAAGCTGGAGAACCTCAATGTTATAGAGAAAGTGTCTGACCCAACCCCGTGGGTATCTCCGCTGGACGTTGCCCCAATATCAAAACAGCCGGGGGCCATTCGACTATGCGTGGGCATGAGACTTCCGAATCAAGCGGTCAAGAGGGAGCATCATCACATGCCCACCACGGATGAAATAGTGGCGGGCCTGAATGGTGCCATTTGGTTTTCAAAGTTGGACTTGAACGCTGGATACCACCAGCTTGAACTAGAGCCGTATAGTAGGGATTTCACCACATTCTCTACCCACGTGGGCCTCAGGATGTAGAAGAGGCCGAGCTTTGGGGTGTCGTAAGTGGCGGAGGTTCTCAAAAAACGCTATCAGGGAATCCTTATCTGGCCTTGAAAGCGTAATCAATCTAAGTGACGACATCCTGGTGTTCTCGAAGAGCCTGGCAGAACACTATACTCACCTCCGAGCCACCCTTCCTTTTATCAGTAATCCATAGACTTTTTCGGGTATATCTTCAAGCGCGAAGGCCTTAGGGTGGACCGCAAGAAGGCGATGGCCATCAGGGCTGCCAGCACACCGAAGATGCCCACGGAGGTCCGCAGTTTTCTGGGTATGGCCACATACTGTGGCCGGTTCATACCAAATCTGGCTTCTCTCTCTGAACCCCTTTGAGTTGTCACTCGTAGTGACCAGCCCTGGGAGTGGACCGCAGCGGCCAACATGGCATTCAACACCATCAAGGCAGCGCTGATGGACAAGACAGTAATGGTGTACTTCCATCCAATACGACGCACCAAACTGGTCATGGATACCAGTCCCGTTGGCCTAGGAGCAGTCCTCCTCCAGGAGCACAAAGGGGAGACATGGATGCCTGTCACCTATGCCAGCCAGTCCTTATCGGACACTGAAACAAGGTATGGCCAGATAGAGCGTGAGATCCTCACAATAAAGTGAGCATGCCAGCATTTTCATCTGCACCTGTACGGACAAGAGTTCCACGTAATAACATACCACAAGCCACTGCTTCCGCTGTTTGTGGGGTCGTCACAACTAGCGCCCCCCTAGGATCGAAAGGTGGGCTGTGCAGCTGCAGGCATACACCTTCAAGGTCATATGCCGCCCTGGAGCCCACAATCCAGCATATTATCTCTCAAGACACCCAGAACGTCGGCCGCCCAACACCCGCCCACCGATGTTGCATACTCGGAAGCTTTCATCAAGATGGTCACCTATGAGGCGTGCCCCAAAGAAATGATGTTGGAGGAAATTGGGCTGGCCACAACCAGCGACGAAACGCTACCCAGAGTCAAGAATGCCCTAGTGAACAATGGGTGGACACGTTTCCTGGATGGTGCACAAGTTCTCACTGCCGAAGACAGCCCTGCCTGGCAGCAGCTCTGGAGGATCCGCAGTGAGCTGAGTGAAGGAGAGCATGAGGTTGTGCTATGATGACACGTCATTGTAATCCCAAAAGCACTGCAAGAAAGGACAGTGATGTTGGCACATTTTGGACACCAGGGGAAGTACGCCTGCGAAATTAGCAGTAGCGTTCGGCAGTAGGTGTTTCTGTAGGGCGGTGACGTGGGCAGGGGGAGGGGCAGGGTGGGGGGTAGTAATGTATGGATTATGGAGTTTTACAGGTAAGTAAACATTTAAATAAATAAAACGAATTTCGTTGCACGCACTGCCTCACATTTTGTGCTGCAGTGAGCGCAACGAAATTAGTTGTATTTATGTAAATGTTTACTTACCTGTAAAACTCCGTAATCCATACATTACTACCTCCTACCCATTCCCCTCCCCCTGCCCACGTCACCACCCTACAGAAACACCTACTGCCGACCGCTACTGGAAATAAGGTATGGTTCCCAGGAATGGACACCATAACGGATGATAAGGTACGACAGTGCCACTCTTGCACAATCACCAGCCGTGACCTCGCACCTCCGCCCATCATCACTGAAGGAAGAGCCAAGCGAGGTACCCCGGTCCAAGATCAGCATTGACTTTGGGAGTTTCCTGGATGGGCGCAACACACTGGTGCTAGTAGACTCTTTCTTGAAATTTCCAATCGTTGAAGTTGTCATCGACCGCATTCATGCATGTGAAAAGAACCTTAGACAAAATATTTGCACTCATGGGTCTACCAAATTAGATCCGGTCAGACAATGGGCCCCCGTTTCAAGGCCCGCAATTCCAGGGATATCTGGAGAAGAAAGCGATTGTATCAAAAAGGAGAGGGGGGATCAGGAGCTAATTATGGTCCAGTGCTCTTGCTCCACTATCAAGTCCTTAGACCAAAAAGAGGGTCACTGTTCCGTCGATGTGGGTGCTAAAAAGTCACCCGTACATTGATTTGCGAGGAAGAGAGGAGAGTAGGAAAAAGGGGGAAGGATAAACCTAGATCTCTGACCCACTTTACAGGGTGAAGAGCAGGTCTTGTCTCTTGTTGCCCTCACACACCCCGAATTTTGTCATGCTACGTCATTGGGTGTTTTTGTCTTAGTCGGGCCGGCGCTGCAAAGCCCTACGGGTCCCCTGAAGGGTCACTTTGGCGGAGAACAGCCGCATGGATGAATCCAGGTATGTGGAGTGGGTCCTATGTGCACAGTGAAAGTGTGTCTATATAATAAAAATTGCTAAGGGATACCAGGGGAATCTTTTATTGGGTTGGTCCACTTGCCATGCTAAAAAAGACAAAAGGTTGTGTGTTATGCCTATGGGCAATAATGTACCCCTGGTAACTCGAATAGTCAGGTCGAAATGTTTCGCGCCTAGACAGTCATAGCGATCCTTCGCACTTCCTCAGTACCAGTAATAAATAGTGTAGTGTGGTGTACGAGTGTTGGGGGGATACTAGCCCCCAGTGTAGAAGGAGCAGGCTTGTGCTGTGAAAAACTACAGCTTAGCTACAACTAGTCAGTTAATCTGCTCCTAGACGTGACCTAAGAGTCACTTGGAGAATTACTCCATGGGCTTCGGCGTCGGTAATCCCATATCTTCACAGGAGTTTTTCTTAGTATCTCGTCCCTCAGCACCTACCCGACCTGGCGCCACTAAGCTAAGCTGTCATTTTTCACAGCACGAGCCGGTCCTTCTACACCGGGGGCTAGTATCCCCCCCCAACACTTGTACACCATACTACACCATATATCATTGGTCCTGAGGAAGTGCCAAGGATTGCTATGACCAGCGGTACATTATTGCTAATAGGCCTAACACACAATCTTTTGGTTTTTTTTGCATGGCAAGGGGACCAACACAATAAAAGATTCCCTCTGGTATTCCTTAGTCATTTTTATTATACACACACACCTTCACTGTGCACATAGGACCTACTCAACACACCCGCATTCATCCATACGGCTGTTCTCTTAAAAGATCTTTGCCAAAGTGACCCTTCGGGGGACCCGTAGGGCATTGCAGCGCCGGCCTGACGAGGAGCAAACCACCCAATGATGAAGCATGACATCCTATGGGGTGTGTGAGGGCAACAAGAGACAAGACCTGCTCTTCCCCCTGTAAAGTGGGTCCGAGAGCTAGGTTTATCCTTCCCCCTTTTTCCTACTCTCCTCTCTTCCTCGCATAGCGATGTACAGGTGACTTTTTAGCACCCACATCGACGGAACAGTGACCCTCTTTTTCGTCTAACGAAGAAAGCGATTCGACATCGGAGGATCACCCCACTGCGGCCTAAGGCGAACCGGGAGGTAGAACGCTTCATGCAGACCCTCAACCAGGCCTTGCGGATTGCCATGGATCAGGGTGAAGATGCTGACTCGGCACTGAACAAGGTTTTGGATGCCTACAGGCAGACCCCGCGCAGTACAACCAGCTGCACACCATCGCATCTGCTCTTCAAGAGGGCCGCCCAGGACAGCATTCTGGCGGATCAGGCATGAAGCCTCCACAGAAGACGACATGGCCATACAAGCCAGGAGAGCTGAGACGAATCAAAAGACCAGTGAAGCCAAGGTGCCACAAGTGACAGTGGGAGACCACGTAGTGGTAAAGGACAGATACCCCGGCTGGAAGTTCCGGACATCATACAAGCCTGAAGTGTGGACTGTGGTCCACATTCAAGGAACAATGATCTCCGCCCAAAGGGGTAATCAGGTGGTTACCCGGAATGTCACCTGTTTCAAGAAAGTTCTGGGGCCAACAACCAACTCTGAAGAGCTCGACGAGTCTGGCGAGGACGCGGGCCATGCTGACATTGGCTTACCAAGCCCAATGGTTTCCCCACAGGAGCCCCAGGGGACAGGCCCCTGCTCCAGAGAGGTCCGGCCAGGGCCTCGTGAATGTACCATCACCAGATGTTCTGGCTCAAGCAGAGACTAGTTCCAACTCCCGGAACCAGAAGTATGGTCTCCGGCCGAACCCTAAGCCTACGCCAAGCCAGAAGTTCAAGGACTATGGGCCTTATTTATGAAGGCCTTGCGCCACCGGTGCGTCACTTTTTCCCATGTTAAAAGTGACGCACCGGCCGCGCAAGGCCTTCATAAATAAGGCCCCATGTGTGTACGTCCCCGTGAGCATGCAGGCTATGATGGACAAGCACTAAAGAAAAGGAGGGATGTACAGAGCCGTCAGGGCTCTCCTATACATTGTTTAATCTGCATGCACTCCTCGGGCGGCTCGTCCCGAGGAGATTAATTAACGCCGGAAGACCACTCGGGGTCTTCCTGCCACGAATGACACTGAGTGGAGTGTAGTCTTTCCAGCGCAGCGCAGGGCCGCAGAGATATTAGACTGCGCCGCGCTACAGAAGGGAAGGTACAGTCGCCTCCCTTTACTCCGGTCCTGTCAAGTCTGTAGTTGTGTCACATCAGAGCAGTGGATCGTTAGCCCTCTTGGGTGGGCAGCCACTGGCAGTAGAGGCTGCTCCCGTGAAGTAGCAGTGGGGCGGGAAATTGTGTGTGTGGGGGGGGGGGGGGGGGGGGGGTTAAAACACACAAAATAAACTTAGTTACGTGAGTGCACACAGATACGGAGACTAACCGCTCACCAGGCAAGGGTGGGCTATTTATTCTCAAACTCACATCATATCCGGGCTATTCAACATCATCTATAACCCCGGGGGTGAAAGAAACGCCCCTCACAAAATGACCCACTCCTTTCAATCCAAGAGTGGAGCAGACATTATGGTTTCTTCCCGCCCCACATATCTGACTGAGTGTGTGGTTTGTAAAGGGGTGAATGCGGGCTCACATGTAGAGGTGTTGCTTCCATTGGTGCACCGGGTGCAGTGATATTGGGTCCAAGAGGCCTGAAAGCCCACTGAACCCTGAATATTGTTGTATTATATATATATTATACAGACAGCAGTCGAAAGGCCAAGTTCCTCCCTTGTACCAGCGCCCACAACACACTGGGCTATGCTACTTCCTGTCCCCCACAGAACCTGAGTTGCAGGACAGATATTTTTTCGTTAATCTAAATTCACTCTGTACCTCAAAGCCTAGTGGAACTCTTTGAGGACCAAATCGGTATAGCGGAAATCTCTGCAATAACCGCTTTTAATCGTATGCAATGGATGTACGTCACCTAAATAATGAAAATGTACCTTCCACTGACCAGATCAAGCTCAAGGCCACAACCAGCACCTTCTGTGCACAAATGTCAAGATCAAGCAGCTTGAATTTGTTTCCTCAAAAAAGGCCATAGAAGACTGACTTTGCGTACTTCAGAATTGCGGAAGTTCGGGTTTGAGAATGCTACATATATAATAACATAACATAACATAACATAGTCGAGTTAAAACATAAAGGGGCAGATTTATAATAACTGGCGCATCCCCAGGGATGCGCCAGTTTTTTTGCGCCGCTGCTCCGCCACCCATGGTGCGCAGCATTTACAATGCGGCGCACCATGGGGCAAAAACTGCACAGATGCGTGACGCATCTGTGCCGTAAAGGTGGCGCATTGCTGGAGTTGCGTCGCAAGCACGACGCAGCTCCAGCAAGGCTCGGGGGTGCCCCATCGATACAATGCTGCGTCAAGACCTACGCCTGCTTCAAGCAGGCGCAGTGTTTTGACGCAGCATTGGCCTGAAAGTGACTGAGTGAAATCTTATAGATTTCACTCAGCCACTTTTGCGAGGCGCACCTGCCCCGGAACGCCCACCCTGCGCCGGAACGCCCACAAGTGGCGCAGGGCTTTACAACGTGACGCATCTGAATAGATGCGTCACGTTGTAAATGGGTCGTAGGGATGCGCCACGTTTACGCCGCAGTTGCGTGACGCAAACGTGGCGCATTCCCATCATAAATCTGCCCCCAAGTATGCAAGACATTCTCTCTTAAATTCAAATTACAACAGGAGCCCTGCTACACTATTCTAGGTGTTGCATAAATCTGCTGGGTGCAAAACATTGTACCAAGGATAACTCTCGCCATCTGGTGGTAGAATAAGGCGGTTGCAGGTCTATGAATGTTAAATTAACATGTTACAAGTTTCAGTAAATAATATTCCCAGTGCTGGTGTAAAGTTTTTATCCCATTATGCTGCAGTGCTAAGTTATTGCACACAGTTAGATCCATTTTACTAAATAATGTCTACTTTAAATTACGATTTTTCTGTACTAAAAATGCTGCTTCACAAAGAAAGCTAATGTTCCTGAAGGAAACCTTAAACGCGGAAGTACCCTGATAAACTTTACAGAGTGAAAAACAGTGAGGGTCGATAAAAACTTTACAGTGAGGTCATGCAAAAACACAGAAAAGTTTGAGTGGGAATGCATTTACGCAGACAAAAAAAATTCCACTTCAGTTTTCGGAAATATTTCAGAATTAACTAAAATATATGTCAAACAAGAAGGACAGCAAACAAAAAATAATTAGACAAACGGCGAAATGGACATTGTAAGAAAGGTGCAGCTCTATCTTATCTGCCTCCTTGTCACACTAACTTGTCACCGGAGACATACTCAAAAGAAAAAGGTTTCTACTGATGCCTCCCCAGCCAGCTACTGCCCCCATCTCTTCTTTCCCATAGCCAGGCACAAATGGGTACAGAAAGAGACCAGCTCCTAGCAGCGACCTACCAGTCAGCTCAATTTCGGTGACTGATAGTTGCACTTTAACCTTCAACCATCAATGCAAGTACCAGCCATCTCCAATCCTTCCTTTAGTTTCTCCTTCAACTCTTTGCTTCTTTTGGTGCTGTCGGACCCTGTTCAATGTGCAACAGGGCAGAAGGGGCTACTGGGTCCCAACCGTGGTGGTTGAGGTTGTTTGCCACTGGTGCTCTGGGGCCCGTTCTACTAGGGTGTCTTCAAACTGTACCAAGTACACCCTTTCCTCACTTGACTCTCAGGCCAGCTAGGAGTAGTCAAAGACATCTCAGGGAAGGAGTGTCTTGAGCAAAAGCTCAGAACTCAATTGTCAAGCAGCAAGAACATTATTGTCCAGCACTGTGAGTACCTTTTAATTAAGAGAAAGTACTTTAATTATAAAGTAACGCAAAATACTAAACACTCCAAAGATGGCTCAGTTACATGGTGGCTGGAATGTATGATGTTACAATGCATACATTTACAATGCATGCATTTACAATGCAGTTTTTACACCACAACATTCCTTACAACGCATACATTTACATTGCATGCCATTACAACTATTTTTTTTAAACTACATTTACAACGCATTCCATACATCGCAGTATACCTTTACAACGCATAACATAACATTGCATTTAAGGTAAGTGTTGGATAGTGTAGGGGTAAAAATTACTATTCTAACTCCAGGGGGGGTGCAACAGTAGGGTAAGTGTTGGATAGTGTAGGGGTAAAAATTACTATTCTAAAGCCAGGGGGTGCAACAGTAGGGTAAGTGTTGGATAGTGTAGGGGTAAAAATTACTATTCTAACTCCAGGGGGTGCAACAGTAGGGTAAGTGTTGGATAGTGTAGGGGTACTATGCATTGTAATGGTATGCATTGTAATGACATGCAATGTAATGACGTGCGTTGTAGTGTCATGCATTGTAGTGACATGCAATTTAATGGTTGCATTGTAGTGACATGCGTTGTAAAGGATGTTGCGATGTAATGACTGTTTTGTAAATGTAGTGCGATGTGATGACTGCGTTGTAAAGGTTGTTTCCCTGGTGGCTGTCTCCACCGATTACTTGCTTGCTAACTTGGTCCTCCGATAGACCTTTCTCGTCGCACTGAAGGGAAACATAGTTAGCATCACTCGTCCAACGAAATTCAATTAACAGTGCAACCAATTTGACTCCGTCAGAAGCGGTCGCTCCGCTCACTCCCTGGCTCCAGCTGGGATCGTAGCGCTCTCACTGCAATCATTGTCTTGTGCTTTAACATTGCTCCCATTAGTGACTGCGCTCCGTCTTGATCACCTAATATTGCCGAATTGCCTAATTTCAGCTTAACGCTATTTTTGAACAGCCCACATCGTGCTAATCAAAGTGTGTTGCATACTGTAGCGCTTGTGTGCCATCGTAGCGCTTTTGCAGGTTTGCATTGTATTCTCTGCTTATCTGTGCCTGATTGTGCTGGCGCCTTTGCCCACTCCAATCTCGTCCTGTTTCCTTTAGTTTTGCTGCCATCTTGTTATTGTGCCTTCCAGCCCGCCCCTCCACCCTGCTCCCGCCTCCCAGCTGACCCTCCCTCCCACAGGAAAGGTAAAGACGATCTCGTACACCACAGCGTCGTGATCGTCCTGACTCCATCAGAAGTGGTCGCTCCCCTCGCTCCCTGGCTCCAGCTGGTATCGTAGCGCTCTCACTGCAATCATTGTCTTGTGCTTTAACATTGCTCCCATTAGTGACTGCGCTCCGTCTTGATCACCTAATATTGCTGAATTGCCTAATTTCAGCGTAACGCTATTTTTGAACAGCCCACATTGTGCTAATCAAAGTGTGTTGCATACTGTAGCACTTGTGTGCCATCGTAGCGCTTTTGCAGGTTCGCATTGTAGTCTCTGCTTATCTGTGCCTGATTGTGCCTGCGCCTCTGCCCACCCCAATCTCGTCCTGTTTCCTTTCGTTTTGCTGCCATCTTGTTGTTGTGCCTTCCAGCCCGCCCCTCCACCCCGCTCCCGCCTCCCAGCTGACCCTCCCTCGCCCCTCCTCCCACTTCCCACTTATGTCAGATGCTTGTGCGCACAGCGTTCACGCGCAGCGGTCGCGCCCCATGCGCGCCAAAGGTGCGCCAAAGGTAAGCCCGTCTACGCCCGTCCGCGCCTGGACCGCGCCCAGAGCCAGACCCCCTGGTCCTCGCAAAACCCACCCCACCCGCATAACGTATGACGCCGACACCCTCTTGGCCCTTAACCCCGGACGCACACCACAATGCTGCGAAGCTGCCCCCGGACACACCCATGGACCATTCGCCTGCCACTCCTGCATGTTCACCTGCATCAGGACCCACACCAAATCCACTTCCTCCAAACACAGCTCCGACTCTAACCACCTGAAGTGCATCCTGCTGAACACCCGCTCGGTCCACAGACACGCCACTGAACTCTGGGACCTACTCGACACTACATCGCCGGACGTCGCCTTCCTTACAGAAATCTGGATGAACACCTCATCAGCGCCGGACATCGCCATAGCCATCCCGGACGCTTACAAGATCATCCGAAAAGACCGCACCAACCAAACAGGAGGAGGCATCGCCATCGTCCATAAGAACACCATCCCAATCAGGACCAGCTCCGACGATAACCTCGCGACCGCCGAACAGCTTCACTTCCAGATCCACACCGACCCCAGGACCACACTTAGAGGCACCCTCATCTACAGACCACCAGGAACCCGCACACAATTCAACGAAGACATCACTGACTTCATCAGCCCACATGCCCTCACATCCGAGAACTACATTCTACTGGGAGACCTCAACTTCCACCTGGAAAAGAAAAACGACAGCAACACCACCACCCTTCTGGACAACCTGGCCAATCTCGGACTCAAACAACTTGTTGACACCCCCACCCACTTAGCCAGACACACGCTGGACCCTATCTTCACCTCCAGCAAACACATCCCCTTCGATCACACCACAGCTCTCCATTGGACGGACCACAGCTGCGTTCACTTCAGCTACAAAAAGACCACGACCCACAACCCCCCACAACCTATTCCTCGAAGAAACTGGAACAAAATCACCACTGACCAACTCTTCACATCACTTAACCAAAACCCTCCTACCATATCATCGGACCCAAACCAAGCTGCCACCAAACTTACACAATGGATCACCCACAGCGCTAACGAATTAGCACCCCAGAAAAACCACCAGATCAAACAAGGTAACAAAAAAGCCCCCTGGTTCAACAATGACCTTAAGAAATCCAAGAAGTTATGTCGTACCCTCGAGAAAACCTGGAAAAAAACCCAACCACTGACAACCTGACCACCTTCAAGGACGCCACCCGCAAACACCACCAATTAATCCGTTCCACTAAGAAATCAGCATTCAAGGATCAACTCGACAACAACGCCCACAACAGCAAGGAACTATTCAACATCGTCAAAGAATTTACCAACCCCACCGCCGGCACCAACGACATCACTCCCTCCCAAGACCTCTGCGACTCTTTATCCTCTTTCTTCCACAACAAAATCGCCGACATACATAACAGCTTTGAAAACCAGGACGAAGAACAGACCACTCCAACCACCTCCGAACCAAAACAGCACTCTCACAACCTTTACGCCTGGAACCCAATCACTACTGAAGACACCATCCGCCTGATGAACTCCATCCACTCAGGATCACCAACCGACCCATTTCCCCACCACATCTTCAACAAAGCAGACTCCATCATCGCACCCCATCTCCGCGATGTCATCAACTGTTCCTTCAACTCCGCCACCTTCCCGGAAATCTGGAAACATGCCGAACTCAGCGCCCTTCTGAAGAAACCCACAGCAGACCCCTCTGAACTTAAGAACTACCGCCCCATCTCGCGCCTCCCATTCCCTGCCAAAGTCATTGAGAAAGCCGTCAATAGTCAGCTCGCCACCTTCCTTGAATCCAACAACTCCCTCGACCCCTCACAGTCCGACTTCCGAGCCAAACACAGCACCGAAACCGCCCTTTTCGCTGCTACAGACGACATCCGAACGCTACTGGACAACGGAGAAACAGTTGCCCTCATACTACTTGACCTCTCCGCCGCCTTCGACACAGTCTGTCATAGCACGCCTCAGCAACGTCGGAATACAAGGAAAAGCTTTGGACTGGATCATCTCGTTCCTCGCCGGAAGAACGCAGAGAGTCCGCCTCCCCCCATTCAAATCAGAGGCCACCGAAGTCATCTGCGGCGTACCACAAGGATCATCACTCAGTCCCACCCTCTTCAACGTTTACATGAGTCCCCTCGCATCCATCGCGCGACAACACAACCTCAACATCATCTCCTATGCAGACGACACCCAGCTGATCCTCATCCTAGGATCATCCCCCTCTGCCTGGGACGACTCATGGTGGCCACCGGCCTTGGGCACAGCACCCATACCTACACATCACGCACGTAACCTGGGCTTCATCCTAGACTCCTCCCTCTCGATGACCAGACAAGTCAACGCCGTCTCATCTTCATGCTTCAACATCCTACCCATGCTCAAAAAAATCTTCAGTTGGATCCCCACCGAAACAAGAAAGACAGTCACCCACGCACTGGTCACTAGCCGACTGGATTATGGAAATACCCTTTACGCCGGAACCACAGCCAAACTACAGAAAAAACTCCAACACATCCAAAACGCCTCAGCCAGACTCATTCTGGACATCCCCGTCAAGCTCACATTTCCGGTCACCTGAAAGACCTCCACTGGCTCCTCGTCAACAAGAGAATAACGTTCCATCTCCTCACCTACGCACACAAGGCCCTCTGCGACCTAGGGCCCGAATGCCTCAACACACGACTGTCCTTCTACACACGCACCCGCCAACTACGATCATCCAATCAAGCCCTCGCCGCAATTCCGCGCATCCATAGATCCACCATGGGAGGAAGATCCTTCTCCTACTTAGCTGCCAAAACCTGGAATTCTCTCCCCACTCACCTCCGCCTTACACAGAACCACCTCTCCTTCAGAAAGCAGCTAAAAACCTGGCTTTTCGATAAGTAATGCACCTACCCTCCCTCAAGCGCCTTGAGACCCTCTGGGTGAGTAGCGCGCTATACAAATTCCTGAACTTGAACTTGCACAATAAGAACCAAGGATCGATAGCCAAGTTCAAGGGTGTATATTACAAAAGAGTAATTCAATTATTGTAGATCACAGCCATAACATTGCATGCGTTGTCGGTACAATGACCTCGTTGTTACATCGCAGTACCATTACAACAGATGTTGAACAACGACTTGCTCTAGAGGGCGCTCTAAACTAAGGAATATTATAATTTACTATTCCAACACCTTCCCTACTGTTGCACACACTGGAGTTGGAATAGTAAATTATACTATTCCTAAGTCCAGCGCGCCCCCTAGAGCAAGTCATTGTAACGACTTGCATTGTAATGGTACTTCGATGTAACAACGCGGTCGTTGTAACAACTGCGTTGTAATTGCATGCGTTGTAAATGCATTCAATGTAAAGAGCTATATTCGACTGTATAGATACCGTATGGCGACAGGGAGGCCTAGTCTCAGAAAGAAATTTAAGTGAACAAGAATTAGGCATACAAGCAGCTCTGTAGCCGCAAAACAAAATAACAACATCAAGATCTGATATTCACTATACAATCTGGCTTGGTCTTTTCTAAGCATTGGCAATTTAGATCTCTCTGATAAAAAAATGAAGGCTCATAACTGCTCTTAGTACAAATCTACAGAAAACAATACAGATCAGGTAAAAGAGTATAAGAGGATTAGCAGTAACATTGTGGAAGCTCTGTCAATGTTCTTCAATGTGTCGGGAAAATGTTGGTCTAAATCAAATTTGGATAAATTAACGCAGCGTGGGAAAATTTCTCCATATGTCCATTCTGCGGCTGTGGGACTTGGGGAATTTGGGAAAGTAGAAAAATGGTTCAGGTCGGAGTCCAAGGAAAGTTCTCCATGTAGTGTGCAGAAAGAGTTCAGCAAAGAAATTCAAAATTCGGACGGCAAGAAATTCCAAAGTCATCTGCCTCTCTATCCAGGGCAACCGCTAAGATATAATCCATAAGGTTCTTCATCAGCTCCCCTTTGAAAACGCCATCAATAGCAATCCATTGTATTTGTTTCAAATGTCTGTATAGGTGCCCATGATAATATAATGAAACATCGAAGGAAAGTCTCACACTGAATATGGGAACATTGCTTCGGTTCCACATGCTGGTTAACCCCTTCGATGCTCATGACGGAATGGTTCCGTCATGAGCATCGGTGCCCCTGTGCTGATGACGGAACCATTCCGTCATGAGGCCATGGGCACGAAATCCCTCTGCTGCAGACAGCAGAGGGATTTCCTTTTCTCCCCTGTGACCTTGGGAGCTGGGGAAGAGCTTTCCCAGCTCCCGAGGCCCCCTCCCTGGTTTCTGTTCAATGACGATCAGCGCGCACGTCGCGCTGTCGTCATTGAACACAAACCGAAACTGAAATGAGCCTTTAGGCTCATTTCAGTTTCACTTTCTACATGCTCAGGGGGCTATCTCAGCCCCCTGAGCACGTAGAAAGACGGGGGAGGTATCATTGGAAAGGGGAGAATCTCAAGCAGGGATCCACCCACTAGACACCAGGGAGGGGGGAGCGGCCCCTTGGGCAAGGGCCTTCACTCCCCCCATAAATACATTTATAGTATTCAGTCTTTCTGCCCCCCCTGGGGGCAGATGGGGCAGTAGCCCCCCAATCTGTCCCCCCGGGGGGGGCAGAAAGCCCACTATACACCAGGGATTTTTTGGGGGGCACTATTTTTAGGGTGGGGGCTGCCTGAAATGGGCACGCCAATGCCCCCCCCCGGCACCATTACAGCCTTTCTGCCCCCCCCTGGGGGGCAAATGGGAGCAGTAGCCCCCAATTTCCCCCCCCCGGGGGGGCAGAAAGCCCACTATGTACCAGGGATTTTTTTGTGTACACTTTTTTTTAGGGTGGGGGCTGTCCGAAACTGGCACGCCAATGCCCCCGCCACCATTACAGACTTTCTGCCCCCCCCGGGGGGTCAGAAAGCCCACTATGCACCAGGGATTTTTTTGTCTGCAATTGTTTTTTGGGTGGGGGTCGCCCGAAACGGGCACGCCAATGCCCCCACCCCCTGCCACCATTACAGACTTTCTGCCCCCCCTGGGGGACAGATGGGGGCAGTAGCCCCCCAATCTGTCCCCCCAGGGGGGCAGAAAGCCCACTATACACCAGGGATTTTTTGGGGGCTTTTTTTTAGGGTGGAGGCTGCTCGAAAGGGGCGCGCCAATGCCCCCACCCCTGGCACCATTACAGCCTTTCTCCCCCCCCCCCCGGGGGGCAAATGGGAGCAGTAGCCCCCAATTTGCCCCCCCCCGGGGGCAGAAAGCCCACTATGTACCAGGGATTTTTTTGTGTACACTTTTTTTTAGGGTGGGGGGGCTGCCCGAAACTGGCACGCCAATGCCCCCACCCCCACCACCATTACAGACTTTCTGCCCCCCCTGGGGGACAGATGGGGGCAGTAGCCCCCAATCTGCCCCCGGGGGATCAGAAAGCCCACTATGCACCAGGGATTTTTTTTGTCTGCAATTGTTTTTTGGGTGGGTGGGTGGGTGGCTACTGCATTAGCCCCCAATCTGCCCCACCAAGGGGGGCAAAAAGCCCACTAGACGCCAGGGAGTTTTTGAGGGGGCAAATATGAAATAGTGTGTGGCTGCCCAAAACGGGCATGCCCATCCCCCCCCCCCCCGCTAAAATTACAGCCTTCCTGCCCTCCCAGGGACAGATGGGGCAAAAAAAACACCAGACACACAGACGTTTGTGCCGGCACAGAGATCCCACGCAAAAATGTATGGAAAAGTGTTTTTTTAACCTAATTTTAAGGTTTGCAGGGAATTCTGGGTAGGAAAACGTTGGGGGTCCCATGCATGCCATACCTCGCTTGACTCCCCCGGGTGTCTAGTTTTCAGAACTGTTTGGGTTTGGTAGTTTCCCAAGATGGCCGCTGTGCCCGGGGCAAAAAACTCAGGTGCCCCTCCCCCCAAAAAATAAGGTAGTTTTGCTATAGGTAATTTGTAAGTCTCCACCGTACGATTTGGGCCTTTTCCAATTGCAGCCACTATGCCTCCCCACGCAAGTGAGGTACCATTTTTATCGGGAGACCTGGGGGAATGCTGGGTGGGAGGAATTTGAGGATCCACGCACATTCCATCAATTTACCACACAGAAATGTGAGAAAAAAGCGATTTTTTTTGCAAAATTTGAGGTTTGCAGTGGATTTTGGGTAGGAGAATGATGAGGGACCCACGCAAGCCATACCTCCCTGGACTCCCCTGGGTGTCTAGTTTCCAGAAATGTATGGGTTAGGTAGGTTTCCCTACATGGCCGCCGAGCCCCGGGCCAAAAACTCATGGGAACCCCCTTGCAAAACCAGGTTGGTTTGTGATAGGTAATTTTGATGTCGCCTCATTAGGTTTTGGGCCCTTGCCTGTTGCGGGTCCTTGAGCCACCCACGCAAGTGAGATACCATTTTTATTGGGAGACCTGGGGGAACGCTGGGTGGGAGGAAATTTGAGGATCCACACAGATTCCACAACTTTCCACACAGAAATGTGAGAAGAAAGCAATTCTTTGGGTGAAATTTTAGGTTTGCAGTGGATTCTGGGTAGGAGAATGATGAGGGACCCACGCAAGCCATACCTTGCTGGACTCCTCCGGGTGTGTAGTTTCCATAAATGTATGGGTTAGGTAGGTTTCCCTACATGGCCGCCGAGCCCCGGGCCAAAAACTCATGGGAACCCCCTTGCAAAACCAGATTGGTTTGTGAAAGGTAATTTTGATGTCGCCTCATTAGGTTTTGGGCCCTTGCCTGTTGCGGGTCCTTGAGCGACCCACGCGAGTGAGGTACCATTTTTATCGGGAGACCGGGGGGAACGCTGGGTGGGTGGAAATTTGTTGATTCACGCAGATTCCAGAACTTTCCACCACAGAAATGTGAGGAAAATGTGTTTTTTTTGTCCATGTTTTAGGTTTGCAAGGAATTCTGGGTAACAGAACCTGGTGAGAGGCAGTCGAGTCAACCCATCCTGAATTCCCCTGGGTGTCTAGTTTTCAAAAATGTGTAGGTTTGCTAGGTTTCCCTAGGTGCCGGCACAGCTAGGGTTAAAAAACGACAGGTAGGTACTTTGCCAAAAAAGGCCCATTTTTCACTGCGAAATGGAGGTGCGACCACGTTGCATTTTGTGCCATTTCCTGACGCAGGCACTAGGCAGACCCACGCAAGTGAGGTACCATTTTTCTCAGAAGACTTTGGGGAACGTGGGGAGGGTGGAAATTTGTTGATCTACGCAGATTCCAGAACTTTCCACCACAGAAATGTGAGGAAAATGAATTTCTTTGTCAATTTTGTAGATTTGCAAGGGATTCTGGGTAACAGAACCTGGTGGGAGGCAGTCGAGTCACCCAATCCTAAATTCTCCTGGGTGTCTAGTTTTCAAAAATGTATAGGTGTGCTAGGTTTCCCTAGGTGCCGGCAGAGCTAGGGTTCAAAAACTACAGGTAGGCACTTTGCCAAAAAAGGCCCTTTTTTCACTGCGAAATTGAGGTGCGACCACATTGCATTTTGCGCTGTTTCCTGACGCAGGCACTAGGCATACCCACGCAAGTGAGGTACCATTTTTCTCAGAAGACTTTGGGGAATGCGGGGTGGGTGGAAATGTGTTGATCCACGCAGATTCCAGAACTTTCCACCACAGAAATGTGAGGAAAATGTTTTTTTTGTCAATTTTTTAGATTTGCAAGGGATTCTGGATGACAGAACCTGGTGGGGGGCAGTCGAGTCACCCCATCCTGAATTCCCCTGGGTGTCTAGGGAGGGAGTGTCCGAGCTTTCGTTTAGATTCCGAAAACAATGGAAGGCTGTTGTTACTTCTGGTGACAAAACAATGTCAAATGGGATTTTAGATGAACAAGGTAAAACCCATTTTTATTAACTTGGATTTTTAAACTTGATGTTATGTTATGTTATGTTATGTTACAGCCACACTTTTTGAGCGCACGGCTACCCCAAAGGGTGTCCCGGCGCTTTAGCAAAGAGGCCTGAAAAAAACCCAGAAAACCCAGAGGCGGATACACTATAGACGCACTGATTATACAGAAAAGAGGACGGTCTTCAACTCCCTCCTAAAGGCCAGAAGGTTATTAGCCTTACGTAGAGAAAGAGGGAGCTCATTCCAGAATCGAGCTGCCATATACTGAAAAGACCGACCTCCCATCCGCACTCGTTTGACCACAGGCACCTCCACTTTAGCCAAATCAGCTGATCTTAATTTCCTCCGTGGAACATAGAAAGCAATGCGCTTCCTGAGGTAATCGGGGCCAGTAGAGTGGAGGGCTTTAAACGCCAGCGTGAGAATTTTGAACCTGATTCTGCTGGGCATTGGAAGCCAATGCAACCTGACCCGCAGCAAGGAGGCGCTGACTCTCCTCGGTAGGCCAAAAATTGCTCTGGCCGCCGAGTTTTGGACAATTTGCAATCTGGACACAAGATATTTAGGCAGTCCTGCAAAAAGTGCGTTTGCATAGTCCAGACGCGATCCCACAAGCGCTTGAACAATGTTCTTACGGTATTGCAGGGAGAGCAGTGGGAGAAATTTCCTCAGCATCTTGAGGATGCCGAAGCATTTCCCAGCTAATCCCGTAATGTGTGGACGAAAAGAAAGATCGTCGTCAAACACAACTCCAAGATTTTTTACTTGGGAGGAAGGTTTCTCAGGTGGAGACATGTCCAGGGGCCACCACGACTTCCAGCCAGGGTCAGGGGCACAGCCAAAAAAAAGCAGCTCGGACTTATCCGAGTTGCATTTCAGGCTCTGTTGCTGAAACCACGCAAAGACTGCACTCAGACAGTCTTTCATTCTACCGCCGTCAAAAACCTCTCCCTTCCTGCAGGTGAACAGGAGCTGGATGTCGTCAGCGTATGAAATGACCCATGCTCCAAATGCCTCCGCGACCTTCGCCAAAGGGGCCATATAGATGTTAAAAATGGTGGGGCTCAAGATAGACCCTTAAGGCACCCCCACCTCTAGCGAAGGCATTTCCGCGGAGAACGGTGGAGCCCAGATCACCTGTCGA
This sequence comes from Lissotriton helveticus, assembly GCF_964261635.1. Classification (NCBI taxonomy): domain Eukaryota; kingdom Metazoa; phylum Chordata; class Amphibia; order Caudata; family Salamandridae; genus Lissotriton; species Lissotriton helveticus. Next base: position 1,036,248,590 of record NC_136067.1, on the reverse strand, counting down.
CGGTCGGCTAAGAAAGATTGAAACCAATCCAACACCGTCCCCCGCAGTCCTATCTCCCTGAGTCTAAAAAGGAGACCTGCGTGTGGGACGGTGTCGAATGCCGCCGACAGGTCCAGCAGGACCAACATAGCCTTTCCCCCATGATAAAGCGTCTCCCTGATGGCGTCGGTCACCTCCACAAGAGCTGTCTCCGTGCTATAATTGGCACGGAAGCCAGATTGGGAGTCATGCATCAGTTCGTTGTTCTCAATAAAGGTGGTAAGAGTGTGCTGGACATGCTTCTCCGCCACCTTCGCCAGAGCAGGGAGGAGGGAGATTGGTCTATAGTTGGCCAGCTGCAAGGGGTCTATCAAAGGTTTTTTAATCAGCGGGAGAATAAGAGCATGCTTCCACTCTCGAGGAACCACCCCGGAGCTCAGAGACAGATTAAGCAAGGGGTTCAGCAAGCTGTTTACAGCTGAAGCCACATTGACCAGGCATTTAGCCGGGCAAGCATCCAAAGGGGAATCCGATTTCAACCGAGAAAGCAGCTCAAGCGAGGTTTCACAAGACAACTGGGGAAAAGCCGATAAAGTGGGCCCGGACTCTGCTTCTACAGATGGCAGGAGCTTCTGATCACATCCCAAGGCCACAGCATCCATCAAAGGCTCCACCCCAGGAAATGAATCCTGAATCTTTAAGATCTTAGCAACAAAGAAGTCAGCAAGCTGCCTGATCCACTCCTCCGTGTGGGAGTGTATGCGGGCGCCAGCAGCAGGATCCACAAATTCCTTCACAATTCTGAATAGTTCCCGGCTCATATTATCTGCTTGATCTATTCTATGCTCAAAATAGATCTTTTTGGCTTCAGCAATCTGTTTATGGTGCTGATGGTGCTGATGTGTGCTTCAGTTGAAGGCTCAAGTAGAATTTAATTGCAATCACCAGTATGCATCTCGTATTTTTATGAATATCTGCTTCCACTGTGCTGTGATCGTTAGCGCATTACTAAAACATTAATCAGCTATCATTTGTGTGATTTGGGATGAAAATGAGAACATTCAATCTCAGAGTGTATAATATAAAAGGATCAAATATTGGCAGTGTTTGTTTATTTTTAGCGGGACCCACTTGCCAGCTCAAATGGCAGTGTTTGTAGTCAGTCGCAGGTGCTACCCTCGGCGAATGAAAGGGTGTCTTAAGCTGTTGTTGACATTGAGAAGATCTCATACTGCTCTCCTACCAGTGGTACTCAAGAGGCTGGCGCGCTGCACAGCTCCCTCTCTAGAAGTTAGTAGCGCTGGCTCTTTTTAATTTTAATATCTGCGCTTTCTAGCGAAAAGGCAAGTTTTCCATCAAAAGACGTTTACCGTATATGTACCCAGTCTATCTGTGACCTTGCAAAAAAACACGGCAAAGCACATTTGGCGTGTGTAGAGGTTCATTAGATGCCTTTGCTGGACTGTCATCTTGCCCATGCTGTAGGTGGGATGGGTGAGTTTGGTAGGTATTTTGACATTCAGGGCCAAGTCTTTTCTCAGAGTAGGGGGTGAGGCTTGCCTTTCTGTGGATATGTAACCTGAAAACTTTACTCAACAAACCTGCCATATGATCTTCAAGGACAAAATTCCATTGGTGCAGGTTAGTAGGCCGTGTCCTGAACTCACTGTGGAAGCTCACACAATGTCTTTGTGGTGTGTGATATTTGTGATATTTGTGGGGTATTTCTAAAGCGCGACGTTCGCTCCGGAGGGAGCATCTTGGCGCTTGGGAACCTAAATGAACCAGTCTAGGGGGTTAGATGGAAGCTTTGGAGTAATCGTCCGGAAGGTTAAAGATCCAAGTCTTTAGCAGCTTTCTAAAGGGTTTTTCCTGGGTTTGTAGTCTGAGGGTTTTGGGCAGTTTGTTCCAAGCTTTAGATGCAAGGAAGCTAAGGGTCTTCTCACCCTTTGTTTTCAGATTGTGTTTCGGGAGAAGAATGAGGTTGTCATTGGTTGAACGAAGGTGACGGCTGGGCACGTAGTGGGGAAAACGCCTGATGAGGTATTTAGGGCCTGTCTTGTTGTAGGCACGGAAGGCTATAATCAGGATTTTAAAGAGAATCCTTTTGTGAAGTGGGAGCCAGTGAAGTGAATGAAGCGCTGCAGAGATGGAGGATCTGCGGGGTAAGCCCAGGACGAGACGGGCGGCTGTGTGAAGTACGCTCTGCAGTTTAAGGAGGGTGCTCTTCTTAACTCCTGCAAGCAAGCCGTTGCAGTAATCCAGTCGCGAGATTATGAGTGCGACTGTCACTGTCTTTCTGACATCGATGGGGAGAAAGTCGAAGAACTTTCTCAGGGATCTGATCGTGCCGAAGCATTTACCTGCGATGGTTCTGGCATGCTGGTCAAAGGAGAGATCGGAGTCAAAGATTACGCCGAGGTTCCTGGCTGATGACACCGTCTGGGGGGGGGGCAACAGAGTTATCCGGCCACCATAGTGCTGGACAGAAAGAGATGTTTGTGCCAATCGGGAGGATCTCTGTTTTGCTTGAATTGCATGTCAGGTGGTTGTTGTCCATCCATCGAAATACTTCGGTCAGGCAGTGTTTCAGGTTGAGTTCAGCTTTGGTGGATAGTTTGTCAAGTGGCACAATGAGTTGTGTATCATCGGCATACGAGGTGACAGGTATGCCGAATGATTCTATCAGATTAAGGAGGGGAATGAGATATACGTTAAAAAGGAGAGGGCTTAAGATAGATCCCTGCGGGACACCTGAGGAGACAAGTTTGTCTTTGGAGTAGAATGGGCCCAGAGTGACAGTTTGGGAACGGTCCGAGAGAAAAGACGTAATCCAGGATAGGGCGGCATCGGAGATACCAATGTCCCTGAGTCTACTGATGAGGATGGTGTGGGAGACGGTGTCAAACGCCGCCGTTAGATCGAGAAGGATTAGGATGGAATTGTTTCTCTGATCTTGTAGAGTTTTTATGGTGTCAGACAGTTCTATGAGAGCGGTTTCTGTCGAGTGCTTGGGACGGAACCCGGATTGTTGGGGATGAAGAAGGTTGTTATCATCCAGGTAGCGTTTCAGCTCGCTATGGACTAGGTGTTCCGTAATTTTTCCCAAGGCCGGGAGTAGCGAAATTGGGCGGAGGTTGGTGAGATCCATCAGGGGTTTGTCCCCTGGCTGACAGTGTATGGGTCACAGAGTGTATGTGAGGGCTTAGTGAGTGAACTTCACAAGCACACCCGCCATTAGTGTATATTGCTCTGAGGTGCGTAGCACTGGCAGGGCCTAGCTTCAGAAACATTTCTATCTACATGTTGTTGTTATATGACATCCCTTTATTAATGTAATAACTGCACTTTCACAATTGCTTTATTAACCTTCTTGCTTCTCAAATTTGTTTGAAAATGCACCATATACCCACTCTTTTTTAAAACTGTTCCCCCTTAAAATGTTCAGGCTCACTCGCTGCGCTTGCCACGGTGCAATCCGGCTGAAAGTTTACACTCCACCACTTTCAAATGTCACCAGCCACCACTGGCCCTTCAAAGGCTGAAGTGACAGGAACATACGCTGCATCCCTTCGACTGGCTGGCTATATCAACTGTGGGTTTGCCTATCACTTGTGGCCTTGAGACTGTGTTTGCGGGTGTAGCAGTGCTAGGGGCCCAGGGAGAATCCACTGTCTGGGCCTGAGTATTACAATTGGCAAGGCAGCCCAAGGTCGTCGGCTAGGGCGTAGGCTTAATACCTGGTGCTGGGCCAGACTAATGCATTCTGCAGCTGCTCCTAAGGCAGAGTGGAGGCTGTGAGCCATACGCTGGCGTGACCCTGTGGAATGGGGGTCCATCAGGGTGCCACTGACGGCTGAGGAGCGGCAGTTGCGACCGCCACTTTGTGAGGCCGAGTGCGATTTACACAAGTGCCTGCAGCCCACTGTGACCTTGGGTCAGGCTCCAGAGGTGGTGACGCCAGCAAGGGTCCCCTGAAGTGAGCAGCTGGAGTCCGCTGTAGGGCCTTGCCCCCGACGCTTACTGGGGCAGCGTGGCCTTATGCAGCTCTGTATATCTGGTGACTGGATCGGGCTTGGCTGGGCCTGGCCGTCTTTGCGGTGGTTAGAAATTGGTCCCCTCGAGACGCTATATTCAGAACGGCAGTTTGGTGACTGCGGCGACGGATCAGCTATGGCCACTTCTCCCGCTAGGAGGGACAAAACGCTGAAAGAAATGCTTATGAGGCAACAGGGTTTCTCTGCATCTACCGGTGAGAAGAGTCAGGGGCCTGAGGATGGAGATGAAACGCCGGCCACCAAAGCATTCATGTTGGAGCTTTTCGCGGCTATCAAGGAGGACATTCAGGAGCTCAGGGGTCAGTTGGAAGCAGACCTCAGAGAAGTGCGGAGAGATGTGGATGGTCTGGGGGAGAGGGTGGCCACTCTGGAGGAGCATGACCTCGGACAGGGAGAGGCACTCCACCAGCTGCAGCAAGATATGCTGCACCTCCACGAACAGCATCTGGACCTGCAAGCTCATGCCGAAGACCTAGAAAACCGGTCTCGGCGTAATAAGAAGGGGATGACTCATGAGCCTATGTGAATGCGCTCTTTCAACAGGTGCTGGGTGAATCACAGCCAGTGGACATTCAGATGGATCGGGTTCACAGGGTGGGCCTTCCGAGGGGGGCTAGCGCACCGCCACCGGACATTCTTGTGTGCGCCCACAATTTTCAACTAAAAGAGCCTATCAGCCGCAAAGCTTGAGAATTGCAACCCCTGAACTTTTGTGGGTGTACTCCAGCAATTTATCAAGACCTAGCGGCTTCCACGCTCATCAAGCGGCGAGATTTTCGGGCAGTTACATCACACCTGCGAGAGTGTGGCATCCCCTACTCGTGGGGCCAACCCTTCCGAATTATTTTTAAGCTCAACGGGAAGCTACATTAAATCCGCTTGCTGACAGAGGCGTTGAACTTGCTTGGGCTTGACGCAGACACGGCTAAGGATTCTGCAACCCCACAACAGAAATCGACATCTCGCCATGCAACTGAGTGGCAGAAAGTGGGCAGATGCGGAACGGTCCAGAAACCTGATATTGCGGAGATGAACAAGGAGAGCGCAGCGGTGATCACTGAACTTGCTCAAGTCACGGAACAGTCAGATGATGACTGAGATAGCTCCTGCGAGGCTCTGGCGGGCGCCTTAAGGGAACGGAGGAGTCTTTTATGAGATACCCAGAATGGGCCCTGGGAGGGGGTTTGGATGTGGTATTGGGGGGACGTAGTGCGCAGACCTGTTGTTCTACAGCTTCCAAGCCGTTGGCGGATGGGTTTGTTGATGGACTTTGATAGCCCACCTTGTACCCGTGCCATTCCCCAGTAGGCGCTTCTTCCTTTGACAGACTTTTGTTGTTGCTGTTTTGGGGCTATTGCTCCGTATTGTTGGGTTTGTTTGTTGGGTGGGGCGGGTGGGGTTTTCTTTTGGGGCTTCCGCACCGGTTGGTTTATTTATATTGCTTCTGTACCTGTGTTCTGTCACAGCCTTCGCCATGTAGTCACACGATGCAGTTTTCTTACCCGGCCCACCTCAAGGGCCCCACACGGTTACGATGGGAAGGGACCTTAAAGTAGTGAGTCTAAATGTTAAAGGCCTCAATAACCCACGGAAGAGATTAGCAGTGCTGTCCTTCCTGGCAGGCCTTGAGGGCGACATCTGTCTCCTGCAGGAGACCCATTTCCTTTCCAGAGATACTACGCAAATGCTCTATCAGCGCTTTCCCCAACAGTTCTGGTCTGCAGGGCCATCTAAGAGGAATGGGGTGTCCATTCTGCTAGGAGCCCGCTTATCCGGGAAGGTGGTGGCGACAATAGCTGAAATAAAGGGCAGCCTTTTAGCGATCATGGTACTATGGGGGGGAAATTATTTCACTATTGCTTCCTTATACGCCCCTAATACACAGCAGGAACCCTTCCTCCTCTCCGTATTTACTGACATTCTTTCTACACCTGACGCAGCCATTCTGGTGGGAGGGGATTGGAAACTGGTCATGCATGCGGACATGGATAGGTGAGGGCCCAGCATAGATCGGGCGGGAGAGCTTTCTGCTAAAGGGCAGGAATGGCTAAGAGAAAACGGTTTGCTTGATGTTTGGTGCGAGCAGCATCCTGGGGAGCGGGATTATACCTACTATTCAGCGGCCCACAAGACGTACGCAAGATTAGATCACTACTTGGCCTTTAGCGCTTTGCACCCTCTGTTGCACTCGTCCATGATAGAAGCCCGCTCTCTTTCGGATCGAGCGCCCCTCTCTGTCCACATCCTGGCGCAGCGCCCGCGTAACTCCCCTCCGAGCTGGCGTCTATGCGAGTCCCTACTGCATTCTGAGGAGACGGCGCAGCGTATTAGAGCGGCAATTGAAGATTATTTAACGCACAACGATACTGATGCTACTCCCCTGTTCTCCGTTAGGATTGCGCTGAAACTAGTCATGCGAGGAGAATTTATTGCTATTTCGGCGGCGCACAATGCGCTCCACAAAGAGCAACGTGAGAAGCTTGAGAAAGAGGTCCTAGAACTTTAAGCGATCCGTAAGCGCACTGGTGCTCCGAGAATCTGGAAGCAGTTAGAAAATAGGAGGAGTATGTTAAAGCACCTAGACCTAGATAGGGCCGAATATGCTCTTATACGCTTGCGTCATAAATTCTTTCTCAGCAGCGACAAATGCAGCAAGATGCTAGCTAATCGACTTTGGGCCAAAACTCAAGCCTCGCGTATCTCGGCGATTCGTGATCACGAGGGGGTGGAGCACGCAGGGGATGAAGATATAGTTGATGCCTCTAGCTAGTTTTATAGGGCCTTGTATACCGGTCTGGACACGCCCACTTGCGATCCCCGAACTTACCTAGCCACTTGTTGATGTTACACCTATAACTAGGTCCGCGGTCGAAGGTCTTGAGGCAGAGATCAGAATAGAAGAGGTGATTTCGGCTATTTCTCGATTGAAGGTGGCCAAATCGCCTGGCCCCGATGGCTATCCAGCCTCCTCTTACAAGGCCTTTTGTGTGGAGCTGGCTCCCCTTCTAACTATCAAGAACCAAATGTCCTAGTTTTCAAGGCAGTTCTCATCTATTGATCTGCAGACATCGCTAGCTGTATATTTATTACACCAGAAAATCTCTTATCATAGAGATGTTAGAAAAAAGATGTCTCAGTCTATTGCCCTTATAAAAACAGCCCGACTCTGATACATGCACTTAGACCAACACAAAACTCACAATCACCTTAATAGACAACAGAAAAAGGCGAGGAAAGCGAGATGGCACCTCACGGGCGCACCACCAATGGGACCCCTGGCTGGTACTCACCAGGATGGCCCTGTTCTCATCATTGGCGCCATCAAGCCTTAACGGAAAAGTGTCTTAAACCCAAAGCAAAAGACAGTGAGTGGTGCAGTGGACACAACTTATATGTAACGGAACTAACAACATTCAACATTTAACATATACTTTACTGTGCAACTAGGACAAATAACTTTACTCATGTTCCTATTTGTGTTGCATACAGTACACATATAAACATAAAAAGAGGGATGTGAATACTACCAATCGATTCACACCCTACTAACAGCCGACATGTTTCATTGCCTTGGTTTCTATCAGGCAATTTCCTCAGGGCAAACCAATTTAAATGCCACTGCAAAGGACACTGAGCTTTGCGTGCTGTAATAAAAAACAAACATAGTAGAGGTTACCTGCTGTCCACCCCTGTTTAATACACAAAAAATGCTTTATGCAGTCAAACAGCCATGCTGTTATAAATCATAGTTACCCTTCAATTAGCCTTGCCTCTCATACCAGCTAAGAGAAATTTTAAAACAGGATTGCAGCCCCCATCGGTGAGCGTGATCCAATCTCCCTTCGGTTCAGTTGCTACATAAAACAACCAGACAAACAGGGGTTATACATTCAGAGAGCGTCCTTATACCTGGAGTTCAATGCTTGCCTTTCACAATTAACTATAGCACGGCCCATTGGAAGATTACCGGTAGAGAGTGATCGTCCGGCGTCTTCTCAGCACTCGAACACCGGAAGAGTTCTCAGCCTGTCTATTTGGGGTTTAGTTTGCCGATTTTCGGGACCCCTGATCGGTTGCGGTGGTCATGTGACGTCCGCGGCCATTTCTAAACAGTCTTTAGGCAATATTATGTGTATGTTTTACCGTGATGTTTATGGGATCGGCGGGTATTCTGATTAAGATCGTAAATATCATGATTACCCCTCTAAGATGAATGTTCAGTTCAAATAGCTCGGAATCTATTAAAAGCTATGCTACTCGCACACTTCTCCCCTGTTTTGTTAAGAGTGAGTATTGGCGATTTTCGTGCTCATTGATTGGCCGCGGAAACCATGTGGTATCCGCGGCCATCTTTAAGAAGTCTCCAGACAATGTAAACAGTGTAGCCTGCGCCATTCACGAATGAACGCTCGCGATATTTGCAGGGTCCTCGATATTTTCCGATTTATTACCCTTAGACTCTGTATTGAATCAATATTCTTTTTATGATTCTTCTACAAGAAGGAGTATGTTTTTTGTTCGTAGTCCTGTTGCATATAGTCGTTTATGCCTCTTTGTACTACAGTGCCTAAAAACACTAAGAAAATGTTGTTTCCAGGCATATCAACGTTAACAGATGGCTCTACATAGTTTCTCTGAGATACATTTATTAGCCACTCTATATACGTAGTATAGCCCAGTTGTCCATAGCAAAGGGATATTAGGCAGCGATCACAATGAATCCCTTATTCTTTTTATATATTGCAATACATGCTGTCTACCTCGGCTGCTTAGAGGTAGGAGATAGGTGGTTAAAGTTATCTCTGTATTCATTAGTCAGTAGTCACTAACACAAAAGAACACCCAACAACATAATTCAGCGCAGCTTGTTCCACTCCAGAAGTTCATTCAGTCCTTGCTGTTCACTCTTGTCCTGGTATATCCATCGTGCTTCTTTCGTGATTAGGCGTCTCTCTGCTGTCTGGGCATCCCCCATCACTCTCTCTAGGACCACCCACGTGAAAGTATGCCTGTTTCGATGACAATGTTGTACTAGTTTAGTTGTTAATTTCCCACTCTTTATCGTGCTCACATGCTCCTGGATGCGGAGCTTGATCTTCCGTGTGGTGAGTCCAATGTATTCCAAACCACATTCACATTTTAATCTGTACACCACGTTGGTAGTGTTACAGTTACTGAAATGATGCAGTAACCAGTTCTTTCCAGATTGTAGAGTCACTGTGGAGGTTTTGTTAGTAAGGGGGCACACTGAGCAATTTCCACATGGAAAGTGTCCATTAGGGACGGTGGTTGTCTCTGGTTCTGATCGCACATTCATCCTGGTGTGTACTAGTTTGTCTTTTAGATTGCTAGCTCTACGAAAAGCAAAACGTGGTGATGGCATCTTAAAATCTGACGTAGATAATAGAGACCAATGTTTTCTGATCGACTGACGGATCTTAGTGGCCATAGGATCGTAAGCCATGACCACAGGTAGACTATCCGTCCTTTCCTTTATGTGGGTTTCTAGCAAAACAGATCTCGGCGTATTCAAGGCCCTTTTCTTGGCCTGTTTGATGACTCTGCGTGGGTAGTCCCGGGCTTCCAGCTTCTTGCTAAGTACTTCTGCTTGTTCCTTATATACTTCGGTCGAGGAGCAGTTTCTCCTATACCGCAAAAATTGCCCCACAGGAAGATTATCTCTTAAAGCTCTAGGATGATACGATTGATAAGAGAGCAGCGAGTTTCTATCTGTGGGCTTTTGATGTACACTTGTTAGGAACATTCCTTCCACAGCTTCAATGTCTAGATCAAGATAGACCGCTCGGGTATGATGATATTTCCAGGTAAATGGTAGGCTCATGTCTTGCGTGTTCAACCATTTCAGGAACCGCAGGAGAGATGTTTCTTCTCCTGACCATATGAGGAGCACATCATCAATATATCTCCTCCAAAGGCGCATATGGCATTTGAAGGGATTGATGTCAGACTCAATGATGTGCTCCTCAAACTGGCCTACATAGATACAGGCCAGGCTAGGTGCCATAGTAGCGCCCATCGATGTGCCCATCACTTGAAGGAACAGGTCATTCTTATAACTGAAAAAATTCCTTGTGAGGGCCAATTCCACACATTGTAATACAAAGCTCTGTGGGGCATCGTAGAACCACTCTTGTGTGGCTAATGCTCGCGCTGCTGCCACCAGTGCGGCATCTTGAGGGATACATGAGTACAAAGACTCAATGTCGATTGTCACAGTATATTCAGTTTCGGGATCAAATGTCATATTGTCAAGGACATTCAGGATATCCATTGTGTCCTTAACAAAAGACCTCTGTGTTATCACAGATTCGCGAAGATAGTAGTCGGCGAACTGAGATAATGGTTCCAATACTGACTGGATTCCGGACACAATAGGCCGGCCCGGGGGTGGCCGGGCCGGCTTGTGTATCTTTGGGAGGATATAAAAGGCTGGAGTCCTAGGATTGGAATTGATAAGGAACTACGCCTCTTTTGCATTAATCCATTTCTTCTCTTTCGCATTCCCAACTAGTTCAGTTATTGTTCTCATCAGTTCTGGAGTGGGGTCTTTTCTTAAAGGTTGATAGTTGGCTCTAACATTCAATAACCGAAGAACCTCAGCCTCGTAGTCACAGGTGTTTAATATGACGACTGCGCCACCTTTATCTGCGCTTTTTATTGTTATGTTGTTATTATTCTGGAGGGACTTCACGGCTTCCCAGTCTCCTTTGGCCATATTTTTGAACCCATTAACTTTGTTGTTGCTTTCGATCTTCCCAATGTCTTCCAGAACTTTAGCCTCAAATACCGCCACTTCAGGGCCAACCGCCCCCATTGGTGGACAAAAATTAGACGGTTTTCTAAGATTGGTATTAAACCCTTTGCTTTCTTCAAAAGGTTGTTTAGCAAAAAAAAAATTTAACTTGATTTTTCTCATAGTCTCATGAAACTCCATACGACATTTGAAGGCATCATGGGAAGGAGTAGGAACAAAGCCCAACCCTTTATTGAGCACCCTTTCTTCATCCAGTGTTAGCTGATGGTCGGATAGATTGACCACGATACTTTTCAGACTGGTCTCTTCCCTCTGTTCCGTGTTTGTCGTGGGGAGAATGTTTGCCATTGTGGTTGTGGTCGATTGCCGCGTCCTCTTCCTCTGCCTGGTTGTCCGGGTCCCTTGTTTGTTGCTTGTCCCTTTTCTAAAAAATTCCGCAATAATGTACTCAGGTCTGGGTTGGAAGCCTCAGGTTGATTAAATCTCACTCTGTTAGTGCTTGTTCCTGGTTCGGGCTCTTCTTCACTGGACGTGTTGTCAAATGTCCAGTTTGATGGTGTTCGCCGCTGTTGTTGATGCCTAGCTCCTCTCCCTCTTCTCGCCCCTCCAAATTGTTGTTGTTGTTCTTGGGCTGGCTGGTAGTGTGAGTCGTTTATATAGGGAAATGCCCATTCGTGTGTGTAGCGCTGTAGATTGCGCTGGAGCCCCCTGATTTTTTGGGTCACCATATATTGTTTATATTCATCTAGATCTTCTTTGATTTTTTGTAGATGTTCTTTTGCGTCAGTAAAGCTACTATCTCGACTAATGGTCTCCTCAAGATCAACGATCTCTTTTAACACCTCTTCACTTAACCTCTGGGCTGTACTAATTATGAGGATCAACCAATCTCTGGTACATTTATTCGCGATATAACTCCAGTCACGACGGAACTGTTTGTCATCAAGGAAGATGCGCGGTTCGATCCTAACTATTAAGCTTGCAGGTGAGGCTCCAGCCTGATAATACTCAGACATCAAAGCCCCATGCAGAGCAATTCTTATGTGTTTTTTCTTCAAATTGCTCAATTTCTCCCATTTTTCCCTTATTGTGTTGTTACCTGTTAAGGGATTATCTTCAAACAATGAGGGACCCGCTAAAATAGCGGCAATTTGTTCGTCCGTAAAAGCCAGACAATTTTTGTCCATTCTGAGATTACAGACTTATTGAAGGTTTGACTGTGCGGCAGGAATGGTGGGTATTATGCAGGGTTTGCCAACCTCGAATAAAAATCAGAGTTGGAAATAGGGCTGATTAGAAGTACTCTCACGGCTGAGCCGCCGTACACTACGTAGAAACAGAAGGGGAGTCTAGAGGGAAAGAGAAAACTAGGACGCCCTCCACTCAAAAAGAAACCCACATAAAGGAAAGGACGGATTGTCTACCTGTGGACATGACTTACGATCCTATGGCCACTAAGATCCGTCAGTCGATCAGAAAACATTGGTCGATCAGAAAACATTGGTCTCTATTATCTACGTCGGATTTTAAGATGCCATCACCACGTTTTGCTTTTCGTAGAGCTAGCAATCTAAAAGACAAACTAGTACACACCAGGATGAATGTGCGATCAGAACCAGAGACAACCACCGTCCCTAATGGACACTTTCCATGTGGAAATTGCTCAGTGTGCCCCCTTACTAACAAAACCTCCACAGTGACTCTACAATCTGGAAAGAACTGGTTACTGCATCATTTCAGTAACTGTAACACTACCAACGTGGTGTACAGATTAAAATGTGAATGTGGTTTGGAATACATTGGACTGGATCAGAACCAGAGACAACCACCGTCCCTAATGGACACTTTCCATGTGGAAATTGCTCAGTGTGCCCCCTTACTAACAAAACCTCCACAGTGACTCTACAATCTGGAAAGAACTGGTTACTGCATCATTTCAGTAACTGTAACACTACCAACGTGGTGTACAGATTAAAATGTGAATGTGGTTTGGAATACATTGGACTCACCACACGGAAGATCAAGCTCCGCATCCAGGAGCATTTGAGCACGATAAAGAGTGGGAAATTAACAACTAAACTAGTACAACATTGTCATCGAAACAGGCATACTTTCACGTGGGTGGTCCTAGAGAGAGTGATGGGGGATGCCCAGACAGCAGAGAGACACCTAATCACGAAAGAAGCACGATGGATATACCAGGAAAAGAGTGAACAGCAAGGACTGAATGAACTTCTGGAGTGGAACAAGCTGCGCTGAATTATGTTGTTGGGTGTTCTTTTGTGTTAGTGACTTCTGACTAATGAATACAGAGATAACTTTAACCACCTATCTCCTACCTCTAAGCAGCCGAGGTAGACAGCATGTATTGCAATATATAAAAAGAATAAGGGATTCATTGTGATCGCTGCCTAATATCCCTTTGCTATGGACAACTGGGCTATACTACGTATATAGAGTGGCTAATAAATGTATCTCAGAGAAACTATGTAGAGCCATCTGTTAACGTTGATATGCCTGGAAACAACATTTTCTTAGTGTTTTTAGGCACTGTAGTACAAAGAGGCATAAACGACTATATGCAACAGGACTACGAACAAAAAACATACTCCTTCTTGTAGAAGAATCATAAAAAGAATATTGATTCAATACAGAGTCTAAGGGTAATAAATCGGAAAATATCGAGGACCCTGCAAATATCGCGAGCGTTCATTCGTGAATGGCGCAGGCTACACTGTTTACATTGTCTGGAGACTGCTTAAAGATGGCCGCGGATACCACATGGTTTCCGCGGCCAATCAAAGAGCACGAAAATCGCCAATACTCACTCTTAACAAAACAGGGGAGAAGTGTGCGAGTAGCATAGCTTTTAATAGATTCCGAGCTATTTGAACTGAACATTCATCTTAGAGGGGTAATCATGATATTTACGATCATAATCAGAATACCTGCCGATCCCATAAACATCACGGTAAAACATACACATAATATTGCCTAAAGACTGTTTAGAAATGGCCGCGGACGTCACATGACCACCGCAACCAATCAGGGGTCCCGAAAATCGGCAAACTAAACCCCAAATAGACAGGCTGAGAACTCTTCCGGTGTTCGAGTGCTGAGAAGACGCCGGACGATAACTCTCTACCGGTAATCTTCCAATGGGCCGTGCTATAGTTAATTGTGAAAGGCAAGCATTGAACTACAGGTATAAGGACGCTCTCTGAATGTATAACCCCTGTTTGTCTGGTTGTTTTATGTAGCAACTGAACCGAAGGGAGATTGGATCACGCTCACCGAGGGGGGCTGCAATCCTGTTTTAAAATTTCTCTTAGCTGGTATGAGAGGCAAGGCTAATTGAAGGGTAACTATGATTTATAACAGCATGGCTGTTTGACTACATAAAGCATTTTTTTGTGTATTAAACAGGGGTGGACAGCAGGTAACCTCTACTATGTTTGTTTTTTATTACAGCACGCAAAGCTCAGTGTCCTTTGCAGTGGCATTTAAATTGGTTTGCCCTGAGGAAATTGCCTGATAGAAACCAAGTCAATGAAACATGTCGGCTGTTAGTAGGGTGTGAATCGATTGGTAGTATTCACATCCCTCTTTTTATGTTTATATGTGTACTGTATGCAACACAAATAGGAACATGAGTAAAGTTATTTGTCCTAGTTGCACAGTAAATTATATGTTAAATGTTGAATGTTGTTAGTTCCGTTACATATAAGTTGTGTCCACTGCACCACTCACTGTCTTTTGCTTTGGGTTTAAGACACTTTTCCGTTAAGGCTTGATGGCACCAATGATGAGAACAGGGCCATCCTGGTGAGTACCAGCCAGGGGTCACATTGGTGGTGCGCCCGTGAGGTGCCATCTCGCTTTCCTCACCTTTTTCTGTTGTCTATTAAGGTGATTGTGAGTTTTGTGTTGGTCTAAGTGCATGTATCAGAGTCGGGCTCTTTTTATAAGGGCAATAGACTGAGACATCTTTTTTCCAACATCTCTATGATAAGAGATTTTCTGGTGTAATGAATATACAGCTAGCGATGTCTGCAGATTAATAGATGAGAACTGCCTTGAAAACTAGGACATTTGGTTCTTGATGACTTTTTGAGTGGAGGGCGTCCTAGTTTTCTCTTTCCCTCTAGACTCCCCTTCTAACTAGACTGTTTAATTCGTTTTTAGAGACTGGGAGGATGACCCCCTCCATGTCCGTGGCGGCCATTAGCGTCATCCCGAAGCCTGGCAAGGATGTAAAGGAGTGCGGATCATACAAACCCATCCCCCTCCTTAATATTGATGCGAAGATTTTCGCCGGGATATTAGCTACCCGTCTTACACCCCTCATGGCAGGAATAATTGATCCAGATCAAGCGGGCTTTATTCCCACTCGGCCGGGGGGAGATAACACCAAACGGCTCTTTCACCTATTAGGTGGTGCGCGGAAATCGGATCAGAAGCCCTTCCTGCTAGATATTGATGCCGAGAAGGCCTTCGATCGGGTGTACTGGGGCTATCTGTTCGAGACTTTGCGCCACTTTGTCTTTGGGGAAAACTTTCTTAAGTGGATTTGTTGTATATACTGTGCCCCATCTGCCTTTGTGTGTGCAAACGGTTGCAGATCCCCGCTTTTCCTGATCTCGTGAGTGACTCGACGGGGGTGTCCCTTGTCGCCACTCCTCTTTGCGCTTTACATGGAGCCCTTTGCCCAGCGCATCAGGATGGACCAGCGCATTGTAGGTATGAAGTTTGGGGCAGATATCCATAAAATAAAGCTTATATGCCGATTTCGTGATCTTATCCCTCATGCATGCGCAGATCTATCTGCCGGCGCTGATGGACGAGGTTGCAGCTTTTGGGGAAGTGTCGGGGTTTAAGATGAACCTGCACAAATCTGTTATACTGAATGTAGGTCTACCCCCTGAGGAAGTGATAGTGATGGCTATGGAACATTTCCCATTCCGTTGGGTGCAGGGTGATATACAGTACTTGGGGTTACGGCTGGCTCCGACCCTTGCCCATACAATGAAACTCAATTATTCAACACTGTTGGATCAGACGGCTATAGCACTGATACCTGGTCAAAGCTGCGCCTCGCATGGTTCGGATGTATAGCGGCAGTGAAAATGTCGATTCTTCCGCGCATTCTCTATGCATTTCAAATGATACCCATGGCGCCTCCTCCCTGTGCACTCACACAATTGCAAGCCCTCATTAATAAGTTTGTCTGGGGGGGAGAGGCCGCGCCTTTCGCTTTCACAGATTACACGCCTGAAAATGCAAGGCGGGTTGGGCTTGTCCCTAATTGATGGCTACTGCCAAGCCACATGCCTTAGATATATAGTGGAATGGAATAGGCCGCTATCGGAGAAGCACTGGAACTTTATATACCAGTTTGTGGCGGGCAAAACCATTTGGAGAGAATTATGGCTACCCTGTAAACACCGGGCCTGGGGCTTGTACTCTTTGCCAGTTACGGCGCCCACACTTAAGGTTTGGGACAAGGTGGCGGTACGGAAGGGCTGGACCTCTTTCCCCTCGCCGATGATCCCCATCGTGGATAACCCAGACACCCCCCCCCTCCCACCCCCCGGGTCAGGGCTCAGCGATATTTCAGCGCTGGCGAGAACAGGGCTGGAAGTGCGTAGGATCTCTCTTTGATCTAGACGGGCTGATACCATTCCCGCTGCTTTGGCAGGATTATGATTTGCCCGCTGCTGATGTGTATTCATATCGCCAACTAGCACACTGGGTCACGGGGCCTACTAACTATGCGTGAATGTCGAAGTTGCTCACATCATTTGAGAAGTGGCTAGTGCGTAAGGAGGACGACCGTTGCCTCATGTCTGAGCTGAACATTATGCTTTTGATGAGGCCGAGTGGACCACTCACAAAAGCGCAGGTTCGGTGGGAAATGGAATGAGGTAGGCCGCTCTCCTTCAAGGAATGGGAACATATCCTATATCACGCACACCTCTCTGCACAGCGTAGCGGGGGCTGAATCGTCTTTTAAGGTTCTCTCTTATTGGTATTATACACCTGCATGAATACGTAGCTGGGATAAACACAGGACAGATCGCTCCTGCGGGGGTGCGAAAGACTGGTCCCCTTGTGCACTTACTCTGGCATTGCCCGAAATACATAGATATTGGGGTGAGGTCTTAGATAACATAGATGCAGCGTTAAACACTTCACTGCCCCGCGCCCAGGAGTATACTCTTTTTGGCCTCTCACATCCTAAGGCCTTCCAACTAACATCCCTCAGGGGTAGACAAATAGCTCTAGCATTGCTTGTGGCCAGGCAAGTCATCCTAGCACAGTGGGGCACAGTGGCAGTCCCAGAGCTACTGTCCTAGTTACACCGTTTATGGAACCTATTAGCTATGGAGCGTCTATCTCTGGGAGCGGAGGGAAGGGGGAGAGACTTTGCAACTCTGTGGGGTCCTTGTGTGAGTTTATTGTCACAAGATATGAGGGAAGTCACGGGCCCTAAGTATTTGCAGGTCTTACGCCTTCTACCAATGGAGCAATCAGCCGCAGACGCTCCCCCAGTTGGGTGATGAGGGGGCTCTTTCCACGCTTATGGTGGATGCTTAATATCATCTAGGGAGGTTGCAACCGGTGCGGAGGGTGGGGTGGTCGGAGGGGTGTTGGGGGAGGGGTCTGTTTTCTCCTTCGTTCTTCATTGTTTCACCTGGTTGTCCATTTTTTTGTTTTGTTTTGTTTTTGTTCTGCTCGTCGCAAAATACAAGACGCTTCTAGTAGCTTGTTAGCTAAAGAGGTACGCGGCCGGCCTCCGGTTAGTGGCTTAAACGCTGTGTAAGTGTTCACAATGCTCGCCCTGCCGGCCTCTGGATCTAGGCAGAAAGCTGTGTTTCATCAATTTTTCTTCCTTTCATTAAACAGATTGATTCCTAAAATATCTTAAATGGTGTTAATTTAAATGCAAGGCAGTTTGACTTCTGATTTGCTTTTAGATAAAGTGTAGCTTAAAATGCGAGAGGAATCATTTACCAGTTTCAATTGAAGAATGACCTGTCCTTATTGATTGGAGGCTCAAAGTTAACTAGTGTTTCTACAAATATGAAGATCTAGAGATTAGGGGCCAGATGTACGACCCTGCGTTTAGCAAGGCGCAAATTGCGTCAAATTGCGAATCGCTAAATGCAATGTACAACAGTGTCTCAGACACTGTTTGGAATTCACAATGGGGTCGCAAATTGCATGCCTCATCAATATTCATGAAGCAAGCACAATTTGCGACCCCATTGGCAATGGCCAGCACTCACAGGGATGGTGGCCTGCTGGGGTCAGCAGACCACCATGTCTGTCAATGCTTTTTCAATAAAGCAGGTTTTTTTAAAAATGCATCCCGTTTTCCTTAAAGGAAAACGTGATGCATTTAAAAAAGAAGAATTAAACTTTTCAGTTTAATTTTTTAGGGGCAGTGCAGGGACCACTGCCTGCTCCTAAAAAAATATTTACGCACACACTCACAAAGGGGAAGGGGTCCCCTGAGAACCTCTTCCCGTTTTAGAGTAGTTTACCAGCTACTTGAAGTAGGAGGTAAACTACAAGGGGCAGATTTATGTCGGACTTGCGCCACGTTCACGCCGCCGTTGCGTCACGCAACGGCGCGGAAACGTGGCGCATCCCTGCGACCTATTTACAACGTGACGCATCTAGGCAGATGCGTCACATTGTAAAGCCCTGCGCCACATGAAACCTGCGTCAGGTTTCATGTGGGCGTTCTGTCGCAGGGTGGGCGTTCCCTCGTAGGAAAGCCCCGTAAAACTGACGCAGTGAAATCTACAAGATTTCACTGAGTCAGTTTTACGACGCTGCTGGGTCAAATCCTTACGCCTGCTTTAAGCAGGCGTAAGGAGTGACGCACCACGTTATGTATGGGTGGCCTCTGTACATTGCAGGAGTTGCGTCGCACTTGCGACGCTAATCCAGCAATGCGCCGCCCGTACACCACAAGATGCGTCACGCATCTGCCCTTCCTGGCACCATGGTGCACCGCATTGTAAATGCGGCGCATCTGTGGAGCCGCAAGGAGGGAATTGCGTGACGCATCAGTTCTGGCGCATCCTTGCTGATTTGCAGAGATGCGCCAGAACTCATAAATCTGCCCACAAGTATTTTGCGGCCGCAGATACGGTTGCAAAACAACAGTACATTGCCTGGTGCCTCGCTATTACGAAGAGACGCCCCTTCCTAACAGTGAGAGTCGAAATGCTATTTTGTGAGTCAGTGACTCGCAAAATAGCATTTGTACATGGCTGGAACCTTTTCTGTGGTCGCAAATAGGCCAATCTCCCGTTTGCGGTTGCAAAAAAAGGTTGAACTTATGGCCCTCAGTCTCCTTCAATTAAGGATATTAAGGCCAATGTTGATTAACATGTGGTGTTATCGATTAGAACAATCATCAAGAAGCCTTCTGAACTCTTAAAAAAAAAAAGAAGTGAGCAGTTCTCCCGATTCTGTGCAGATGCTTTCACTTTTAAATGGTCTTATACATAGGAACTCTCATAATTCTTCTAACTTACTTGAGTATGAAGCATGGGAAATCCTTGTGAATCGAGCAAATTCACTCCCAGATCATGATGTGCAGTAATGCACATATTTCTCCTCCCCTAACAATGCTACAGTAAGGAACTTTTTGAGGAGTATGGTAAATTCTGCTGGCCCAAAATGGGCAGCTGCTGAGAATATGACTCACTGTGCCCGCACCTCTATTTCTCATTACAATGGTAATGTGAGACTGTGTGGAACACTGGAGCCATGAATGGCTTCTCTATGATTTTCTGCCGAGTCATGCAGCTTTAGAGAGCAATACTACACAGGACATGTGGGGGTGTGCTCGTGCCAGAGTTATACATCAGGGCAGCTCTGCTTCCTTTATTCAAGTCTCAGCAGAAGGCTCTGGAAGCTCATCATACACTAGAACAGTCTCTTTGTCTGTCAGCTCCCAATGAGAATCTATAATTCAGCAGAGTGTGAATTCCAGCTTGACAAAATGTAAAACAATTTAGCTTGATTTAATGACCCTCTGTTTGACTGACATTTGGGGCTTTCTTTCTACTAGTTCATAGTCACATATTTGAAAATAAGGGAAAAAGAGACTGGGCCCGATTCACAGAATTAACTTAAGACAAAATCCTAAACTTTCTACTTTTGGTATTCACAGAATGCACTTACTACTTTTGGTATTCACAGAATGCACTTACTACTTTTGGTATTCACAGAATGCACTTACTACTTTTGGTATTCACAGAATGCACTTACTACTTTTGGTATTCACAGAATGCATTTACGACTACTAACTTTAAGTCCGCACTCGGGCCGGAAATTCCGGTCCAGAGGCGGAGCTTCTGACTTAGAGGCGGAGCTTGCGGCCCAGAGGCGGAACTTCTGGCTTGGAGGTGGGGATTTAGCCAATGGGTGAAATCTCCACCTCTGGGCCGCAAGCTCCGCCTCTGGGCCACAAGCTCTGCCTCCAAGCCGGAAGCTCCACCTCCGGGCCGGAAGCTCAACCTCCGGGCCGGAAGCTCAACCTCCGGGCCGGAAGCTCCGCCACCGGGCCGGAAGCTCCGCCTCCGGGCCGGAATTTCCAGCCCGAGTGCGGACGTAAAGTTAGTAGTCATAAATCCATTCTGTGAATACCAAAAGTAGTAAGTGCATTCTGTGAATACCAAAAGTAGTAAGTGCATTCTGTGAATACCAAAAGTAGTAAGTTTAGGATTTTGTCTTAAGTTAGTTCTGTGAATTAGGCCCACAGAGCGGAAGGGGAAAAGGAGCAGAGACAGTTAATTAATGAAATCACATACTTTTGTCAAAATATATTTACATGGTCAAGTGATTTGCTGAACAAATATGAAAAAATATGCAAGACTATAAGCACAGTGACTTAAATGTTTCCCTGAGGGCTTAACTTACTAGAACTCTACAGAGTATGCAGAGGCTAAGCAACTTTTAGCTCTGTTTGAGACAAGCAGCGATCAAGCTGGGGCTGCTGCAGAATCCTCAATGCTATTTTCAGACTCAGTAAAAATCCAATTGAGCAATATGCACCTGTATCCATGAAGGAATGAATCACAAATTGATCCATGGTCTACCAAACACTTCAGACATATTATCTTCAACGTAGTCTCCTACGACAAAAAGTGCTTTATTCAATCTAGAGAAAATAAACTTTGTCTGACAATGCTTCTTGTCCTTATCTATTATTCTTAAACCAACAACATAGTGAGTCCCTCTTGTCTTAAGACCAAAAGAAATGAGCGGGGATACTAATTTGTCAAGTACTTCAGATGATGGCATACTCATAACACTGAACTATAGGCAAAGACATCCAAATCGAATAAACTCTCAGATCAACTGACATTATTGAATACTCAAAAAGGACAACATAAACCATCTTTATTAGGGTTAATCAATAAACAAGAACATTTGGATTCAGTCTCTGAAAACACTTCTCAGTTCCTATAGAAACCCTCATTGAAGAACAAAACAACACAAGATATAAAACAGGAATTCTTATCGCTGTTAATCTATCCACGTCAGATGCTCAACTAGGACTCTCGAGCAATATGAATAGTAAGCAATCTTCAAATCTAGCCGCATTATAATATCACAGGAAGCTCCAAAATTTCTAATTGGAACCTTAGAATACATTTTAAATGAAGTAAACAGTGGATTAACTCAAGAAGCAATAACTTCCCTAATGAATTTCAAAACAGAAAAAAAATAACAAAAAATGTAATGCATTCTTCAACACAATTATGGAGTAAGAACAACATTTGTAGGATTTAAAGAATCATCATCATTAATCTCATTTATGATTGACTCCTTTAAACAAAGAATAAGCTATTACTAAAACCCAACAGAAAGCTCTTGAGATCAGTCGCATAATTGTAACCTTTCCTTCTTTGGTATACTTGAATATTATGTAGATGGCACCAGCCCCTTAAGGTAAGTGGAAAAATTAAGTAATAGATTTGTGGTTCCCTGCTTTAAAGGTTATCCAACTTTAACTCTTGCTTTTGGTACTCCATTTAATCCTCTTAAAGGTGCCACCAAAGGCATTATTTTGATTAACTTTGTGGACTACTGTGGGGCGAGTTTAGTATGTATGAACTTGTGAGGATAAATGCTGCGCAATGGTGTGTGCAGATTTATGGTGACTGGTGGAGAAATGCCACTTTTAGAAGTTGAAAAAGCAAGGGTGGCTGGGCCCAGCGGGAAGGAGGGTAGGCAGGGCCACAATACTGTAATGAAAAAATGTTTGCCTATGCCTCCAATTTTTGAATCAAACACCATTTAGTAGAGGATAAACCACACTTTATTAGTTTATCCCGACAATGATTTATGTCGTTAATTTGTACACAGTTTGAAAAAGGTTATATTCATTCCTTCAAAACAGACAAAAGATAACTCTCAACTTCATGTCTGGCCATATACAAAAGAAGCAATTTTTGTGCATATATACAAATGTGCAATAGAAATTCAATGAAGGATTTTTAACAAAACCACATTTACCCGTGAATACATAATCATGACATGGACAAGTGTATTATGAATAAAACATTACATGGAGAAAGGATCACAAACATAGGGAGAAAAAATGAAACAAGACACTTTTAGAAGTTGGCATTTCTGTGTGCTTTGTGTAAGCCTGCCTGATGTGATTTGCATGTCTGGCTTGTGATTGACAGGAGCTGAGAGGTGTGTGTGGCTCCAGGAGACAGGGTGAGTCTGCCCAGTGGTGAATAGAGAGATCTGCATGCAGCTGGGAGGGAGGAGTTGCACCTGGGACCTAAATGGAGCTGTGCCTTCCCTCCACAATACTGGCTCCGCCCCCTGTGGTGCGTCTGATCCCTGAGCCCCCACCTGACAAAGGAGGAGCTGAGCAACACAAAGTGCTCCAAAGCTCCCCTAAACCAGTTCAGACTAGTATCCCCAAGCCCTGTGCTGTGACACAAAGGGAAATGTAGGATAAATATAGGGGCTGTGACCCCATGATGTTGTTCTGTTCTTGATCCTGACGGAGGGGGGTGTGCTGCTGCTGGGGCCCAGGAGGGACCGCCATGGGGGCTGCCTCCCTGCTAGAGGATCCTGTGTGCTGGCCCCTGGGCCCAACTATGCCCCTCAGACCTCTCATGGACTTTTCCAAGGGAGACCTCCAGGATCTTTACTGCAGGGCTTCTTGCCTACCCCATACGCCTGGTGTGCGTTTTGTTTCTCTTTCCCCCGAGCGCTTTGCTTTCTCTTTGCAGCCCTGTGCTACGATCATCATCGGGGGAATCCCGACATAGGGATTCCCCCGCTCTGTCTGAGGTATTGCGGGTGCCCACCGCGCTTATGTGTTTGGTTTTTGTGGCGGGTGCCTACCCCGCATTCTTTGAGTGCTGTGCGGGTGCCCACATTGCACTGTCACCAAGAGAAAGGGTCACCGCCACGGCCGCTACCTGAGGAGAAGCGGCGCCGCGAACAAAACCGAAAGTCAGGTAAGGTTGCCTGGCATTGGGGCGGGACAAGCACAGGAAGTTCCGCCCGCCGCCGGAGATCCGTCCGAAGCCTGGCAGGCTCCATCTAGAAGTCCGGGGTCCCAGGAGAGGGCCGGGTGAAGGGAGGAGTGCGGATGGAGCAAGCAGCGACCCTGCAGGCCGCCGCAAGAGGAGTCAGGTGAGGGGAGCTGGTGCGGTTCTCTCTGATGCTGTCCCGGAACGCGTAGGCTGTATGATACTTTGTTGTTAAATCCTATGAACTTGCTCAAGGTGGATGTCTTCATTACATGGAATGAAATACTACAATAAAAGAACTGAGAAAAAAAAATTCTGAAGGAAGGCTGCATGGACTTTTCTTGAATCTATAGAAACTGCATGACTTTATGATGCTTGATATTAATATACACTTTGACGCTCCTTCCACTGGTGTTTAAATTTTGCTTTCTAGTGGCTTTGACGGTGGGCCACGGGAAGTTTGAGCGCCTTACATGTGTTTGTAGTGACGTACTGTTTGAGACTTTTTGCAATTGCTCATTGTGCACACAAATCGATTAGCCTCACCGTGTTAGTAGTGGAAAACTAGTATCATTAAAGTACTTTATTACGGTCAAGTGACCATAAAAGTGCAAATACAAAAAATACAACATACTACATAAAACTGACAAGTATGATGTATAATCATTTTGATAAAGAATAAACAGTTAATTGAGCATGGGGAGAGTCCTCTGGAGAAGCAAATGCCACTAAATAACATAAACCTCCATAGAAACCTAAAACGAGGCTAAAAAGGGGTCCGCCATATTGAGTACCCCAGCCACAACAAGTTAAAAATATATCCTTCTCTTATGACTCATAGATAATAAATACTCGGATCCTGCTATTCAATAATTAAAAGTCACATAAGATAAATATTAAAAAGTGAAAGAAATAAGATCAGATAATAAAATCAATCTGGACTGTTCATACTGAATTTGTAGGAAACATACCCCTTACGTGAATACCAACAGTAACAATGACAAATTCCCAGCTGTTCCCACTTTTCATTCGTATTGTCCAAGCCCTCTGGAAGAAGCGTGAGACCCCAAAGACTACTGACTATTTTAAATCACTTTTCAATATTCGCAATGCCTCCCAGTAGTGTCTTACACCTTCCAACTTACACAGTGCAATTGCATATATAGTGCTTTAGCGGCACAGTGCTGTATTGACAATAACCAACTCTCCCTAGCAGCACACGCAGCAGGTCCCACCAAATCAAGCTGCAGCCCTCACAAGGCGCTAGGGGGCTGGCGAGGATCTAGAGTCCCACACATGGAAGTAGTGCCCACACTCATCACCTCCGTGGAATACAGGCAGTCAAAGTATAGCGCTCACAAGGCGCTAGGGCAGCAGAGCAGGCAGGCAAGGCTGGGCAAGATCAACAGACAGTGGTCACTCATCAGTACAGGACAGCAGCTCCTAGAAGCAGTCATCTCCCATAAAGTGGCACTCCTCGTGACAAAGCAGTCTTCATTCTAGAAAAGGCTCTCACTGGTCCTGTGGACAGCAGAGGGGTACAGATGTGCTCAGGGGCCAGCACACAGGCCCTTGTGGCAGTACCTCCTGGCAGAGTGTCCCCTCTCAATCAAGTCCATCCTCAGTCTGAGCACTTGGCATCTCTACTGCTATACATATACACCCCTCCTCCCACCTACAAGAAAGGACTGTAAGCTTCTAGAAGGTCCCTGGCAGTTCCAGCCTCAACTGTCACTGTGGAGAAAGTGTAGAGCACCTTGTCGCTTCAAACACTAGACCGCCAACCTACCTCAGGCAGGCGGCACAAGCAGACAGAAATGGAGTCCATTTTAAAAGTGACATTTTACAAAGTTGCATTTTTACAATGGTGGAAATAAAGGTGTGTACACCATTGCACAACATTTATTAGTTTCAGTTCAGACACACCATGTCAGTAAAAAGGCTAGGGGGAATAGCGAAAATGTTTAGGACAATAAGGGCCAAGTCCAACAGTGTTCTTGAATAAGTAAGGTGTCGAAGGCAAACATTAGGATCGGGACCGGGGTACCAGCAATTTTTGGTACATCATGTTCGATTACAGAGACCCAATTCACTGCCCTATTAATATACATTCTAAATGAAGTTAGGGCAATTACATTGCCCTGTTTTACACCCCTTTTGATAGGGATCTTTTCTGTAAGGTATCTAACATTGTTCCACCTCACTTGTGCTCAAGTGTCAGTGAGCAATACTCTGAGAATCCTGAGGAAATCCTCCAATGGCCTGTAATTTAACAGCATCCTCCACAGCATATCCCTAGGGACCAAATCAAAAGCTGGCAGAAGTCAATAAAAGCAACATATAGGTGTTCTTTCCTTAGAGTAACATATTTCCAACACAGTACATTAAAAATGAAAGGGCTGGTCAATAGTGCTTATTTTGTTCCTGTACCATGCCTGGGCATCTTCCAAATTTGCAACCTTGATAGTACCTGTCTACAGAATATTTTATGGCTATTATCCAATAGGCTGATGGGCCTATAGTTTGAGTGTTGATCCAAACTCCCTTTTTTATACATCGGTATAATAGTAGCACCCTGCCAAGATTGCTACCCTTCATACTAGCATTACCAAGGTGATTAAGGTAGGGAACCCAGACTTCTGGTTTAGATAGAAACAGATCTCCTGGAATAACATCTACTGTTGGAGCCTTTCCTTTCTTAAAATGTTTAAGCACATACTCTGTTTCACTTAAGGTAAAACAAGAGGAGTCCCATGGTAGACAGACTGCACTCATTGCACTGGTGGTAAGTTGAGAAACTTCTGGTGCATCTCCAACCTCCTGGGATCCATCAGTCAACCCACCATGATCCTCCTACTTGTAAAGAAATTCATAAAGTGGCTAACGCATTTATCGGGCTGAACTACTACCTCTAGGTGATCATCAATAGTACGCGTACCTTCTGCCACTAACTTCCAAAATCACTTAAAACGTTCACTATCAAGTGTATCAGTAAGGTTAGCCCATTGTCCCCACTCCCATCTCTTTTTTGCTGCCATTAGTGTAGACTTGTAATTTTTCATGGCCATAGATATCTCTGGTTGTCTGCCATTTTTCAGTATTTCTATAAGGGTGTACCTATCCTGGTTACAAACTTTGCCAAACCAGCTAGGTTGTTTATTTCCCACACTTCCCCTTGTTCTACCCTTAAGGAATGATAACCATATCTGCCAGGATTCCTGATCATGAAAAATATAATCAATATAAGTGGTTAAAACACCTCTTTTAAAAGTTGGGTATGGGCGAAGATTTTAGCGAGTATTACCATAAACAATCATTAGGCCAAATTCCACAAACAGATCTTCTAATTGAGAGGCAACAACCCTTTGTTACGATGCTACTTGATCCCCTGCTCCATTTGAAGATGTTAAATCCGCAGGCCCTGTAACTTTTTCCATATTGATCCCATCACAGGAAAGTCTATTATTACGACCCCCAGCAATAACTTTTTAGACTCTTTGATTACAGTGAGTCTGCATATCTCTAAGCTGGTCTACTACTGGATAAGCTAAACATGGCGGGGCTGATCTAATATATATGTTTACAGTACGAAATTGTCTCACTCCCTGTGGTGTATTCACTGTTACTTGCAGGCTAACAGATCCTTACTGTTAGCGGTACTAGTTTGATTCTTGGGAAGAGAGCCAACCTAAGCCAGATTAAAAGACCTCCTGAAGCTCCAGACAGTGATGGAACTGCATTAGAGAAGAAGGTGAGGAACCAACTTCTGTACACTGGGTCCACAATATGGTGCTGATCTATAAAAGCCCCCATTCAGGGGCAGAGAGTTTAGCTCTAATACCCACTATATTCCAAGACAATAGGCTAAAAGATACCTTCCTATTCTCTTTGTGCCCTCACTAAAATTCGATCACCTCCATCCAGTTCGAGAAACATTTGCCCCCAGTAAAACCACAGAGCGTACCATTTGCAATTGAACGTGGGAATGACACAAAACCTACCTAACAATGGTTTTTTTCTAGCCTACAACCTGCAGCTCTTATCCTGAAGGTCTGCGACTGAAACTACAAATGCACCAACATGGCTGCAGTCTGCCATTTCTTCAATCAAAGCTTTCAAAGACTTTTTACAAGGCCAATTGCTCAAGTAATGCAAACTCTGAACTGACTTTACCAGCCTCGTTTTAACGGACATTTCTTTGCACCTCACCAGTACAAGACACCTCTGGGCACCCAGATACCGGACAACAAATAACAGACGACAACCAAGACATGACACACTGGAAGACAGACATCTCCCTTGAAGATGACCCTCCATCTGCGAAATGATTCATAAGTTACGTGTTTAGTATTTTTGTACACGCTCTCTGGCCGGGGCTCCAGGCTCCACTTGGAGCTAAAAGTATGCCTAATCTCATGAGCTCTACTTCAGAACATGACCGACATAGGCATACAACCTATGAACAGGCATGTTATGTCTGTCCACTGATACGTGGGCAACATGTATAATGGGACCCCCTCAAATGAATAATTTGTGGCCAAGGAACAGAGGGGAATAGAAATACACAAGATATGAGAGACGTTCCTTCAGTGGCCATATACATCAATAATGTGTATGCATCTCTAAATGTCCAGGTAGGGTGACAGTAACAAGTTAATAAAAAATACTGATAATTCAAAAATTGTGTTTATTTTTCTTTTTTCATATATATATAAATTCATATAAATACTGTTTTGAATTAGAAAATTACATAGAAAATACATCAAATAATTACAAAAGATGTATTACAATCATATAAATAAACAAAAATAAATAATACCCCTAGGTAAAAATCAACCAAACAACTCACTTACGTGCTACCAATCATACCACAACCATACCACATACTAAGATGAGGAGAAGGAACTGGATTCCAATTAGCTAGATAACAACGCTAATATTACACAAGGGCCACCAGATGTAACAGTCGGCCCCTGCTGCAGGTCTACGCGCGTTTCGGTGGTTCAAGCCACCTTCCTCAGGACCTTGTACATCATCAAGTGCAGATACCAGGGGATCAAAACAAACAAAGGAAAAATTAACACTGTAACATACGGGTATCTTTCCAAAGGGAATATATAGTCAATAAAATCCAGAGTAGGATGAAATTCAGTACACAGCTTCAATGGTTCCACACACGCTGGAAACAGGGAACAGAAAAGCTATTAACTTGTTACTGTCACCCTACCTGGACATTTAGAGATGCATACACATTATTGATGTATATGGCCACTGAAGGAACGTCTCTCATATCTTGTCCACTGATACGTCACACCGCAGGCGCAGACAGGCTTTACTTATCACAGGTGATAGCCCCAAAAATAGCAGTGCCTTGTTCATCTGTATCTATGCAGAACCAGAGCAAAAACCCAAACCCAATAGAGTAGAACCACGTAGGACACTAGTAAACATCACCTTGTATGAAACAAACCCCACTGCACTATATCTTTTCACCGAGCCAAGCGATATCCAATCCGAAATAGACAGGATGCGAAGAAAGGGCACCATAGGGGAGGACACTGTTTGGTCCTGGAAGTTTGCAGAAGAGAGATTCCTGGAGGTAGCAAAATCACTGCACCAATGCACAAACATGTCTGCTCCTGCCTCTGTCCGTAGTCCCAGGACAGCCCTTAACATCTTCAGGGCCACCTTCTATAACAAGGGGACCCCAGGAATTGATTTGCTTTGCACAGCAGCTCATCTCAATCATGTGGTGGGAGGGTCAAATGCCAGCATAGACACCCTGTGACAGGAAATCTGGGATAACTAAATCGATTGGTTGGAGGAGAAGAGGCAACCCCTAATTGTACGGAAACTTATGTTGTACTCTTTAGATTTCAGAGGCAAAGGAAACATCCTAATGGACAACAAAGGGGACAGCAGCATGATAATGCATATACCGGAACTACAATGGGGCACCTCCACGTTGATGGATTACTACTGGCAATGTGGGGACATTGCCTACATCTAGCTCATCACCTGATGATGGGCCTCTGCACCCTCTTGACCATACACACCACAACCCTGGAGAAGATCTGTCTGAGTTGTCTCAACATCCGTTACAGAAGAAAAATAACTCTGTTCTATCAGGCTCGAAGGAGAAGATCTGCTAAGTATTTTTAGTGGGCTTATTCAAGGACATTCCAGAAGAATTCAGACTGTTCAACATAGAATCCAGTAAACGCCGGAGGGTCAATACCCTTTTTCACCCTGCAAAAAAACGAATACCGCTGGTTACAAATAACCAGTTGGGAAATGAAGAAGATGATCGACAGTACTGAGGTCAGCCTAAAAGCTATCAAGGAGGAATTGAGAAACATTCACCTCATGGTGATGCAACATCACTACGTGTTGGACTTGATGACTGCTATGGAGGGTGGAATGTGTGCCAAGATTGGTACTTCCTGTGGTACTTTTATTCCCAGAAACAATATGGACAACAGGGACATTAGCCCATGCCACCCAAGAACTGCGCTATCGGCAAGCCGACATGAAGGAGGCAGGTACCCCGGAGCAGGACTGGTTGTGTAGCATCTTTTCGTGGATCCCCTTATGGGTATCCAAACTATTCTCATTGTGTATGCCATTTCTCATTGCTCTACTTCTGTTATGTGGTTTCCTACAAGTCGGGGTTTTCATGCTGTAAAAATGCCGTCCTCAAATTAGGTAGCATGCACTTAGCTAGGGAAAAGATAAAACACACTTTGTAATAACATAACTGTTATTATATATAAGGACGATAGAGTAGTTGAAGAATCAACTAGAGAAGGGAATATTGGAATGGGTGAATACTATGTAACTGATTACCATGAAGTGTGCAGGCCCAACAACTGCAATACCAATAAATGGAATATCAACGTATTCCATAACCGGCACCCGCATAGTAGCGCCGACACCAGCAATGACGATATCAATGTATTGTATACTCCATGCACAAATAACAATACTGTTACTAGTAACAACAATTTCGATGTACGTTGTTACTTAAGTAACCCCAACCATATCAATACAAGTAAGAACTATGGGACTTCCGCAGTCCAGTCGTACTGTCGAAGGTCTCTTCGGAAGCAGTTGGTATGAACGCCAGGTTATGATGCATGCATTGTGTACTTGGACCGACTGCTAAAAGACTGCTGGCTCCAACAACTTTTCTCCAATCGCTGAGATGGCATCCATCCATAGAGCTGAACAGTGATCTCTGACCGCCATCCAGAATATGATGAGGGTTTTTGTCAACCCGACTGTGGCGGTCCGACCAGTTGCCTCGAATCATAGGAAACAAAGGATTTGTGGTGCATACTCACCCCAATTCACTTTTCTCCAGCAGTCTCCACTGTGGATCCATTCCTCAAGCCCCCCCATACACATTAGAAGCTGAACCCTGATGACAACGATCCTGTGGGCGGCGGAATCCAGCTAAGTCCTTCTGCGGTATATATCCCCACTGACTGAACTGTGCACATTCTATCACAATCCAGCAACTGGGTATGGGGTGCACAAGGCATATCCCCACATGTAATGCTTGTGTGTACATATCACATGTTTTTTGTGAGTTTTATACACATTTGTAGCAACAAATTCAGGGATATGTGGTCTGCCGTAGCTGCGACTGCCGCAGTAGCAGCAGTTGCATCGTAATATGGCTGCGGGGAAGCACCCATGCCTCGGGGCTAGACAGGGCTCCCTAAGACAGCGATTGGATGGTCGGTCCAACCGGCATCGTAATGAGGCCCAATGTCAATGTGTGCTATGACAACTGTATGCACAATGTTAAGGATGTCAATAAAAATGATACCAGTGACTGTTATATTATTTTCAGTAGTTCCAATGAACTTGTATCATTGCAGTCGCATTTATTCAAGTTGTCCTGCCCATCAACCCCAATTCAGAGATACGTTGTTAGTTAAGTTCTACGACCGACTCCCATGCCTATCGAATACCAGGTCAGAGGTGAGGTCTCTCTTAACCTAAAGACAAACACATGCCCAGGGAAAACACTGATAGATCCCACAGATAGTTGCACTACAAACAGGTCTGAGGAAATTGGCTAAAATGAAACGCATTTGGCTGAGGGCTCGTGTTTCCCAAAGTACCACATGTCGATAGAAAAACTCATCCAATCAGGACACGACATGCACCACACACTTAGCATTCACAAGCTCATCAGGGACAATGGGTGGGGCGGTAAGGAATCTGACTGGTAGCACGAGCACATATTCAGAGCGTGCTGCGCTTAATTGTGCTATTCTGCGAGCTACATAGCGATATTTTAAAAAGCCTGTTATTTGGTATTTATTTTGTTTTACTTTGCCTTCTCCCCTGTTTCTAATACTTGCCCACTTGCCTGCACCATAATTGGAATATCACCGCTTTTTCGGCGGGTCCCTTCGAGCATCCCCACTTCGGCGGACATCTTGGGTGGGAGAAGGACGCATGGCGGCGCCATCTTTGCTGACGGTCTAGTCGTCAGAAGGACGCTAGATCTTTATTTAGGGCGAGTGAATCATTCAGTCAGTCTTTAGAACTGACTGGTGGCACGAGCACGTAATCAGAGCGTGCTGCGCTTAATTGTGCTATTCTGCGAGCTACATAGCGATATTTAAAAAAGCCTGTTATTTGGTATTTATTTTGTTTTACTTTGCCTTCTCACCTGTTTTTAATACTTGCCTGCACCATAATTGGAATATCACCGCTTTTTCGGCGGGTCCCTTCAAGCATCCCCACTTCGGCGGACATCTTGGGTGGGAGAAGGACGCCTGGCGGCGCCATCTTTGCTGACGGTCTAGTCGTCAGAAGGACGCTAGATCTTTATTTAAGGCGAGTGAATCATTCGGTCAGTCTTTAGAACTGAATGGTGGCACGAGCACGTAATCAGAGCGTGCTGCGCTTAATTGTGCTATTCTGCGAGGTACATAGCGATATTTTAAAAAGCCTGTTATTTGGTATTTATTTTGTTTTACTTTGCCTTCTCCCCTGTTTTTAATACTTGCCCACTTGCCTGCACCATAATTGGAATATCACTGCTTTTTCGGCGGGTCCCTTCGAGCATCCCCACTTCGGCGGACATCTTGGGTGGGAGAAGGACGCCTGGCGGCGCCACCTTTGCTGACGGTCTAGTCATCAGAAGGACGCTAGATCTTTATTTAATACGGACATGCTAACGCGCAGCGGCCACGCGCAGCGGGCTCGCCGGATTAAGTTACGCCTGAGTTCAGCCCGTCTGCGCCCGTCCGCGCTAAGGAGGCGCCAGAGGCCAGAGTCGCCGCTCCGCGGTTTACCCTCGCTGCAAACTGTGAGTTGTACTCCCGAGCCGCACTACTCTCATTCAAACCTCCCGAGCGTTCCTGCTCTTATACTAGAGCTCCGGAAAGTGTAGTTTGTGACTGCACGGTCCCCTTAAAGTTAGATACTAATCCAATGCGCACAAGAAAAAGATCCGGCGCACACACTGAAAAGAGGCAAACACCCATAAAACCGGGCTATCTTATTAACTCAAGATCACTTGTGAAAAACAGCCTAGCCTTTAGGGAGTTTGTTTGCGCTAGAGACCCTCCTTGGGTCTTTATTACGGAAACTTGGGGCTCTGAAGTTGCGGGTCCTGATCTTGTGGATGCAATTCCAGAAGGGTACACTTTGTCCAGATTGGATCGTGAGCGGCGGAGAGGGGGTGGGCTCGGGATTCTTTGCAAAGCAGATTTTATCTGCCGCATCGACCCCTTATCATCCCCCTCGGACAAACTGGAGGCTCTTTACTTTTCCATACAGCTAAACCCCACCACATCTTTCTCCGGCATTCTATGCTATAGGCCGCCCGGTCCCCGTTCCGCATTTACTAATGACATGCTTTTATTATTAGAGCCTTTTATGAATAGAGTGCATTTTACCCTTCTAGGGGACTTTGATGTCCACCTAGAAAAGGTGGAGGACATTGACACTATCTCTCTCGTGGACGGCTTGAAGTCATATGGATTCAATCAACTGGTTACTAGTCCGACCCATCGGGCGGGCCATACGTTAGATGGTCTCTTCACGAATGATGAGAGGCTTACTTTAGAGACCCCTATTCCTCTCACATGGTCCGACCACCTGGCTGTCCCTTTTATTTTAAATACGCCGGTGGCATTTTCACCGGCAAGACAATCCTGGGAGACTAGAAGAAACTTCAAAGACGTCAACAATGATACGCTGGCTCCTTTGTTTTCACTGGTCAGCACCGGTGCTTGATTAGACCCAGATGTGGCTGCACAGAACTGGTCTAATGTGCTGCGGAGCGCTATGAACATCTTAGCGCCCCCAAAAAGGCACTATATTGCCAGGAAAAGTCCATCAGCCCCCTGGTATTCCGAGCGACTTAGAGGGCTTCGGCAGATCTGTAGACAAAAGGAAAGGGCCTGGCTTGCAATGCCTAATGCTCTGAAGAAAACACAACATAAATTAGCACTGAAGGAATACAAAAAAGTCATAACGGAGGAAAAAAGGAATTACTTTAATAAAATCACAGCTGGGATGAGATCATCTAGGGAGCTTTTTAAAGTTATAAACTCCCTCTCCATCCCTAAGTCAGCCAATTCTGTGATCGATTCGCAGATGTTATGTAATAACATTGCTGACTTTTTCCTAACTAAAATAGCGGATATTCACTCTTCATTGGAAATTTCCAATCAAATGTTGAATAGTCAAGATAACTCTTCTGCTTCCACAGTGCAGCTGGTTGCCCAGAATAGCGATGAGGGAGCTGCTAATACTTCTCTCCTCTCGAAATTCCCGGAGCTGTCTTGGGAAGAGTTAAATCGCATCTTAGATGCCATTAAATCCTGCTCTCCGTTGGACCCTTGTCCTTTGAAAATTTTAAAGGCCTGCAGAAGTACTCTTCTGCCGTCCTTATTTGAAATTTTAAACAGGGCCATTACGGAGGGAATCTTCCCCCAAGTGTGGAAGCTTGTTGTGGTGAAACCCCTTTTGAAGAAGGCCTCGCTCAATCCTGAGGTACTGAAAAAATTCCGGCCGATTTCGTTACTACCAGCGCCGGCAAAAATTCTTGAAGCTCATCTAAATAGGCACCTGACAATATTCCTAGAGAGGGAGAATTGTTTGGACTCCTCTCAGCATGGATTCCGTGCGGCTCTTAGCACGGAGACTGCCCTTACAGTGGTGGTAAACAGTATTAGATCGCAGGTGGACAATGGCCAGACCACTTTGTTGGTCCTGCTGGATCTCACAGCAGCCTTTGATACCCTATCCCCCTCCACCCTTGTGGATAGATTGAGGATGCATGGCCTTTCTTGGCGCCCACACAGACAACAAAGAGCTGGTCATCCACCCAGAACTGTCGTGTGCGTTTCAGATAGAACGAGAGCGCATCTACCCGAGGTGGAATGGCCTGACAACCTTTGGCAAGAAAGAAGGTCGGGTCCTTAAAACCACCTCGTCCGAATGAACAGAAAGGAAAAGAGGTTTGGAAGAAAGAGCCTGGAGCTCACTCACTCGTGTCTGGCAGAGGTGATAGCCACAAGGAAAGCTGACTTGAGAGTGAGAAGACGCAAAGGACAGTTATGAAGGGGCTCAAAGGGAGCGCACATCAGATATCTTAAGACAAGGTTTAAGACCCATTGAGGCATAATGAACGGCACGGGAGAAAGCGTGTGCGTAATGCCTTTCAGGAAAGGGATGCATGTTGATACATTGCGCACCATTACATCGCGCGATTTTACCATGCGTTAAATACATCGCAAAGTCCACAACATCGTCAATTTTAACATTGTACGTTGTTGCAACGCCAATGCAGTGATTGCTATTGGCAAGTACATAACATCGGAGACTGCGAAATCGCACGCCATTACAACGCGTTCTTTGTGTCCTACCCCAGGTTTTGCATTCTTTTGGCCCAATGCGTGATCCCGCCTCTAACCCCTGGCCCCCACCGACTAAATATTTGTCATCTTGTTTTGCCAAGTTCGAATGATTTGATGGCAGGATAGGACACCAATCTAGCATCGTGGAATAACATACCAGAGAAAATGCTTAGCCTAACTTGTGATCTTAGACATTGACATCCACGGACATATATGTACAAGACTTTATGCGTGGTTGCCATGCGCCGCAGTCTTCTCTCCAGTTGCTTTTTATGTTTGTGCAAGGAACTGATTGAACTGCGCTGAAAATGGAATGCCTTTGGGCACGTGACACGCAGTGCAAATGTTGTTAAGTGTTTGTGGATCCTCACATCAGATCGTCCTGTGAAGGATAGAAAACCGTGTTTTTCCTGGCAATCCTTACCATCAAGCGAGCAGATGGAGCCTTGCAAACCACAGCGCGCAGAGCACCAACAAACTCGTTTTTGTCTAAAAATACCTCTGGGAAGCATCCACAATTGTGGGCTGGCCCAACCCGCTCGTTGCCTTGAATACTGTGCACTCCGTTTTCTGTGATGGTGAATATAAAGATAAATGAACATAGTTGTACGGAATAGATTAGAAATGTAGGAATTCTTCCTTTTTGTCACGTATGTTCTTGTCCTTTTTCATATTTTGAAGGATGTCATTTTCCACAGGATGGCATGACCTTCTAGGTTTTGGGTGTACCCTCACCCGGTCTCTCATCTCTGGCCACATCTCCCCAATTCTGATTCTGCTGTCCACGTCACTTTCCCAGCACAGTGGTGACAGTAGTGCTTAATTTATTTAGAAGATGGCAGGACCCAGAGTTTTTCATTGAAGCCTACAACCGACACAGCAAATGCTACGAAGGAAACTTACCTTCTTACATATAGCGTCCACAGCTGAAAGAATGTTCTCCTGCTTTTTTTAATGATTTTCTTGCATGAGGTCCTGTTTGCTGTATTGCTCCCTTGGCTATTGTACATGTATTTACACCCTCGAGTGCACCCTTTACGGGAGGCGGAGCTCAACAGTGACCCACCCTTTCATCCATCCATCCACCCATCCTTCATCCATCCACCCTTTCATCCATCCATTCATCCACCCACCCTTTCGTCCATCCATCCACCCATCCTTCATCCATCCACTCTATCATCCATCCATCCATCCGCCCATCATTCATCCACCCACCCACCTTTGTTACATATCTATCCATCCACCTTTCATCCATCCATCCATCATTCATCCATGCATCCTTTCATCCATCCATCCACCCTATTATAACATCATAATAACATCGCATGACTGTATTAATTTACTTTCCCGTCTGTGCATGCTATTATAACATCTCGCATGACTGTATTAATTTACTTTTGTACTGTATTAATTTACTTTCCCATCTGTGCATGCTATTTTCATCTGGCGTGACTGTATTAATTTATTTTTGTACTTTTGTTTTGCATTAATGTTTACATCGTCTACTTTCCCGTCGGTGCATGCTATTATAACATCATATTAACATCTGCGTGACTGACTGCATTGTAAGCACTGTTCCTCTACAACTGTCCGGCACAGTCACGCAGATAATAATAATATGAAACTTATAATGCGCTCGGCTTACCCAGGGGCATCCCGGCGCAACAGACCACAAAAAAAAAAGGAAAAAGACTCAGCTAAACACTACCGGGGAAACAGATGGGGAAACAGATGTTATTATGATGTTAAAATAGCATGCACAGACGGGAAAGTAGACGATGTAAACGTTAACAAATTGACTGCATTGTAAGCACTGTTCCTTTACAACTGTACGGCATAATTTGTTAACATTTACACCGTCTTCTTTCCCGTCTGTGCATGCTGTTATAACATCATAATAACATCTGCGTGACTGTGCCGGACAGTTGTAGGGGAACAGTGCTTACAATGCAGTCAATTTGAACATCGCATTAACGTTTACATTGCACAGGTGCGTTTACATCGTAAAGGTGCCTTGTTCTGGCTTACGTTGGTATGCCTTACGATGTAAATGTTTAAGCGTTGCTGTGCCTTACGATGTAAAGGTTATTTTGATGTTCTAATTGCGTTGTAACGTCCTTGTGATGGGTGTTCACCCAGGAAACGGTTAACAACCGGGGACTTAAAAAGAGAAGGCTGATCTGGAAGCTGTAGAAAGGCCGAGATGGCCGAAAGATAACCTTTGATAGTGCCCAGAGCAGAGCCCTGCTGGGCCAAAGAAAGCAGGAACAGAAGGACTTCAGAAAGAGGGGCAGAAAGGGGATCCACAGACTTAGCTGTGCACCATGCCACAAACTTGTTCCACCTGCAGGCGTATACCGTTTTAGTAGAGGGATGCCTGACTGCCAGAATAACATCACAGACTTCAGGAGGAAGATCGAAAGCAGTCAACTGTCGCCCCTCAATCTCCACGCATGGAGGTGGAGGCTGGACAGCTCTGGACAGTCTCCTGCTGCTGCGACAGAAGATCCTCCCGAAGAGGCAGTCAGATTGGGGATCGATCGTCATGCTGAGTAGCTCGGGATACCAGTATCTTTGTGCCCGATCCAGAGCCACAATGATGACTTGGGCCCGGTCGCACTGAATCTTCTTCAGCACTCCGGGTAGAAGTGGTATAGGCAGAAAGGCGTACAATAGACCGCAACTCCACTTGCGGCAAAAAGCGTCGCCGAGCGAGTTCCGCCTTGGAAATTCCAATGTGCAGAACTGATGACATTGCGCGTTCTCTTCAGTGGCGAATAGATCTAACCAAGGCTCTCCCCACTGCTGAAAGAGACCTTGCAGCATGTCAAAGTTCAGATGACATTCGTGATCCATCAAGCACAGGCGGCTGAGTTTGTCTGTCATTCAAAAAAGGGGGTGGTGATGAACAGAGTGTCTGAATTAAGCAGACCACTCTTACCCAGTCCAAAGATCAGGGCTTGATCCATCACCGTTATTTAGCTCACTGCCCCATCCCAGCTCAGAACCTGGCTATATGCAAATTAGTCTGTTCCTGGCCCAAACTACCAAGCCAATTCTTCACCAGAAAGGAGACAAGCTTCCGGGGACCGGTTTCTGGCATTTCAGCCGTCGTCGGCCCGGCTTGCTTGAATCCTGATGGAGCAGTGAGCAAGGGACTCATGTCTGAGCATACCCTGCCACACCTATAGTGGCCAAAAACGATTCAGAAAAGGGGGTGGTGATGAACAGAGTGTCTGAATTAAGCATCTCCATCTATCCAACCGTATCTGCAGCACAACCTGACGCAATTTGAAAAACTTCTTCTCACCCGCTTTAGGTTTAATCTCTTTCATATTATGGTTTTATTCCCTTCCCAGAATGTTTGGACACATAATATGACAGCGTGCCCCTGTGACTTCATTTCCCCTCAGTCCACAATTCATGTACTTTTCTTCTGTAAATTTTATATGCCACTCCGTAAAAGGTGGATTTTACCAATTTGAAAAGTAATGAAGATTCGAAGATGCCGCCCTGCATACCTGGCGTTGCAGTTTTTGGAAAACAGCTTAGTGTCAAAATCTGTGGCACATTACCTAAAATTGTGCCTTAGGCATCGTATGAACTTATGAAAATCATAGAGCTGCCTTAAATATGGACCTTAGTAAATGTTTTGTCCTTTTTAAAGAGATCAATTTTAACATACCATGAACTTAATGTTTTATAAAAAAGTTTTTTCATTGTGTATATTTGTACTTTTATGGCTTTCCCAATGAAAACCGAATAAAGTTGATTTTGAATTTGAAAGCAGACCACTCTTACCCAGTCCAAAGATCAGGGCTTGATCCATCACCGTTATTTAGCTCACTGCCCCATCCCAGCTCAGAACCTGGCTATATGCAAATTAGTCTGTCCCTGGCCCAGTGCATCATGGGAACAGGGCAGACCAAACTACCAAGCCAATTCTTCACCAGAAAGGAGACAAGCTTCCGGGGACCGGTTTCTGGCATTTCAGCCGTCGTCGGCCCGGCTTGCTTGAATCCTGATGGAGCAGTGAGCTTTGCCTGTCATGGCGTTCAGAGAACCTGCCAGGTGTTCAACCACCAAGATAATACCTTGATGTTCCAGCCATCTCCAGAGGCGCAGAGCTTCCTGATACAGGGTCCAGGACCCCACCCCGCCCTATTTGTTGCAATACCACATGGCGTGAACACCTGCACTACACTTCCCCGGACAGAAGGAAGGAATGCCTTCAGTGCAAGTCGAATCGCCCGAAGCTCCAAAAGATTGACATGGAGCCGGAACTTCGCCGGAGACCAGAGGCCTCTGATCTCCGCCTCTCCCAAGTGGCCACCCCATCACAGGAGGGATGCGTCTGTCACCACTGTGTGCTCCGGTTGGGGAAGGGAGAGGGATCTGCCATTGACCCAATCGTGATTCGTGAGCCACGGATCAATAAAATAATATCGAGGGACATAATATCGACTAGCAAAAATATCGGCGAAAAAATATCAACAGACAGAATATCGACTTTGTATCTACAAACAGGTAAGTACAAAAATATCGAGTTAAAAATATCGTTTACAAAAATATGGTTTATAAAAATATCGACTTTATTAAAAACAATGTTAAATCAAATTAATATTAAAAATTAATTACTAAAATATACTTAAAAATACTTAAATTACCTTATAATAATTAAATAATTAATTCAAGTTATAAAAAAAAGAATTTACAATCGTATTTGTTAAAAAATATATATATAGTAACATAATATAATTAAAAAATATCCAATATTATTACCGTAGGATAGCGGAAGTGTAAAAATTACTATTCCCACTCCAGAGAGTGCAACAGTAGGGAAAGCGTTGGATAGCGTAGGGGTAAAAATTATTATTCCCACTCCATAAAGTGCAACAGTAGGTAAGGCGTTGGATAGCTTAGGGGTAAAAATTACTATTCCCACTCCAGAGTGCAACAGTAGGGAAAGCATTGGATAGCATAGGGGTAAAAATTACTATTCCCACTCCATAAAGTGCAACAGTAGGTAAGGCGTTGGATAGCGTAGAGGTAAAAATTACTATTCCCACTCCAGAGAGTGCAACAGTAGGGAAAGCGTTGGATAGCGTAGGGGTAAAAATTACTATTCCTACTCCAGAGAGTGCAAAAGTAGAGAAAGGGTTGGATAGCGTAAGGGTAAAAATAACTATTCCCACTCCAGAGAGTGCAACAGTAGGGAAAGCGTTGGATAGCGTAGGGGTAAAAATTGCTATTCCCACTCCAAAGAGTGCAACAGTAGGGAAAGCGTTGGATAGCGTAGGGGTAAAAATTACTATTACCACTCCAGAAAGTGCAAGAGTAGGTAAGGCGTTGGATAGCGTAGAGTAAAAATTACTATTCCCACTCCAGAGAGTGCAACAGTAGGGAAAGGGTTGGATAGCGTAGGGGTAAAAATTACTATTCCCACTCCAGAGAGTGCAACAGTAGGGAAAGGGTTAGATAGCGTAGGGGTAAAAATTACTATTCCCACTCCAGAGAGTGCAACAGTAGGGAAAGCGTTGGATAGCGTAGGGGTAAAAATTACTATTCCCACTCCAGAGAGTGCAACAGTAGAGAAAGGGTTGATAGCGTAGGGGTAAAAATTACTATTCCCACTCCAGAGAGTGCAACAGTAGGGAAAGCGTTGGATAGCGTAGGGGTAAAAATTACTATTCCCACTCCAAAGAGTGCAACAGTAGGGAAAGCGTTGAATAGCGTAGGGGTAAAAATTACTATTACCACTCCAGAGAGTGCAAGAGTAGGTAAGGCGTTGGATAGCGTAGAGTAAAAATTATTATTCCCACTCCAGAGAGTGCAACAGTAGGGAAAGGGTTGGATACTGTAGGGGTAAAAATTACTATTCCCACTCCAGAGAGTGCAACAGTAGGGAAAGGGTTGGATAGCGTAGGGGTAAAAATTACTATTCCCACTCCAGAGAGTGCAACAGTAGGGAAAGCGTTGAATAGCGTAGGGGTAAAAATTACTATTCCCACTCCAGTGAGTGCAACAGTAGGGAAAGTAGATACTTCATATATTATTTACAAAAACATATATCTTAATATC
Organism: Lissotriton helveticus; assembly: GCF_964261635.1. Classification (NCBI taxonomy): domain Eukaryota; kingdom Metazoa; phylum Chordata; class Amphibia; order Caudata; family Salamandridae; genus Lissotriton; species Lissotriton helveticus. Next base: position 1,036,207,279 of record NC_136067.1, on the reverse strand, counting down.
TATAAAAAAATATTAAAAGTAATTACCAATTTAATAAAATATAATAATTAATTAATTAATAATACTAATTTAAATTTATCATTACAATTAGTTATCTATTAACGCTAATTAATTACAAATTAACAATTAATTAATTAGTAATTAAAAAGTTACTTAACAATTAAAATCTAATAAATACCAAAAAAAATTAACACATGTAATTAGTTATAATTAAATTACTTCCCACCCTATTCCCCTATAAACCCACTACATAAAATAAATTAGTAAAATTAACATAATTATCAAATAATCAATTAATTAAAATTAATTGTCAATTAAAATTTCATTTATAACAAAATAACAATTATTTAACAATTAATTATACATAAATAACAATATATAAATTAACTTATTTAATTAATTATAATTAAATTACTTCCCACCCTATTCCCCTATAAACCCACAACCCGCTACAGAAATTAAATTAGTTAAATTAACATAATTATCAATTAAATAAAATTAATTGGCAATTATAATTTAATTAATTACAAAATAAAAACGAATTAACAATTAATTATAAACAAATACCAATAAATAAATTTACATATTTAATTAATTAATTATAATTAAATTACTTCCCACCCTATTCCCCTATAAACCCACAGCCCGCAACAAAAATAATTACGCAAAATTTAAATAACATTAAATTCATTAATTAAATTACATTATAACATAAATAAACACTTTTAACTCATAAAATACACTATAAAAAATTTGATATTATGCCCTGATGCTGTGCCCACTTGAACTTCAGGTCCCACTGCAGAGCCCACATATGCCATCTGGCATGCTGCACCAGCAGGATGTAGGAGGCCATCAGGCCCAGGAGCCGGATGGTCATCCTGACTGAAACCCGGGATACAGGCTGAAAGATCAGAATCAGAGCCGGAATATCCCGGACACACTGCTCGGGAGGATAAACCTTATACTGCGTCGAATCCAGAACCTGAATGTGGGTGACAACTGCTTGGGGTGAGCCCGCCTTCAACAACTAGTCGTCGAGGTAGGGGAATACCGACACCCCTGACCTGCGCAGGTGAGCTGCGACCACAGTCATCACTTTCGTAAACACCCGAGGGGCGCTGGTAAGGCCGAAGGGGAGCACGGCAAACTGAAAATGCTCCTGGCCTTCCGTGAACCACAGTTAACGCCGGTGGGCTAGCAGGACGGGGATGTGAAAATATGCGTCCCGCAAGTCCAATGCCACCATCCAGTCTCCAGAATCCAGGGCAGCCAGGACCTGAGCCAGAGCCAGCATCTTGAACTTCTCCTTTCGGAGCAAGCCGTTTATGTCCCGGAGGTCCAAGATGGGGTGCAGGTCCCCCTTGTCCTTCTTGTGGACCAGGAAGTAGTGGGAATAACAACCACTCCCTACTTCCTGATCGGGAACGCACTCGATGACCACCTTGGCTAGGAGGGCCATGACTTCCTGACGGAGAAGAGCCAAATGATGCCCCGACAGCCGGTGGAACCGAGGTGGCATGGCTGGAGGGGGGGACAGAAAGAGGAGCGTATAACCGTGGCAGATTATCTGCAGCACCCACTTGTCCGAGGTAATTTCGCGCCAGTGGTGAAGGGGGTGACGTACCCTGCCACCTACCGGTATGGGGTGCTCCCTGAAGCTCGGATTAGGAAGGCTTAGAGGCGGAAGCAGTGGGGGTGGAAGTGGACTGACCTGCTTGTTGGTTACCACACCCACCCCTGCGGAAGCCGCGGCCACGCTGGGGCTGGTTCTGCATAGGCTTAGTGGAAGAGCGTGCTAGGGTGTTCTTACCCTGGCCATGAAAGGAACGAAACTCAGACGTGGTAGGGCCCTTCATGGAAAGACCCAGAGACCTGGCCCTGGCCCACAAGTCTTTTAAGCGCTCCAGGGCACTGTCAGCCTTGTCACCAAAGAGACGGGAACCATCAAAGGGCATGTCCATGAGCAAACTCTGGACATCAGGCGAAAATCCGGACGATCGTAACCAGGCATGGTGCCATAACGCCACAGTCGTGGAAATCGCCTTGCCCAACGAAACAGCGGTGTCCAGACCACACCGGATGGCAAACTTCGCCGCATCCTTGCCGTCCGCAACCGCTTGGGAATGGACAGCCTGGACCTCTTCAGAACACTGAGGCAAGACCTCAGCCACCAAATCCCACACCGAGTGTGATTAGCCGCCCAACAAGTAGGCAGTGTTAACCAACTGCAACCCCAAGCTGGCTGAGAACAACCTTTTGCCATATTGGCCTAACCTCTTAGAGTCCTTATCTGGCGGAGTCGTGTGAAAGGCATTCTGCGACGTCGAGGCCTGAATATCCAGGCTCTCAGGCGTGGGGTGAGTGGTCAAGAAGGCAGGATCACCAGGTGCTGGGCGATGACGCCAAGCGACGTTCTTATCCACCGGCGCTCCTGATGCCATCTGCAACCAAGTGCCCAAGAGGACTTCGGTGAGGGCCTCATTGAAGGGAAGCAGCAGCTCCGAAAACGTAGACGGCGTCTGGAGCACCTCCATAAGGAGGTTGGTCTTAAGGGTCACCGTAGGGAGTTAGAGATGGAGAGCCTCTGTGGCCCGACGCAACACCATAGAGTAGGAAGTGCCCTCCTTCATAGTAGGCAGAGGGGAGGCAAACCCCGGGTCAGAAGACACATCACTTTCACCCGCATCTTGAAGGTCACCCACCCAATCCTGCTCAGAGTCACATTGCCGCGCAAGGGGGTCCTCGGAGCCGACCCAATCCTCGCCTGGCTCCGGGGTAGAAGGAGCCGGCAGTGGCGGCAGGACCGGAGCCGGAGAGGGGGGTCAGCGGCGCAAGCCGGGGCCGCGCTGGAGCCACATCCCAATGTGGATCCCAGGCCGGAACAAAATGATCTGGGAACCGGGGCAGGGGCAGGATAAACGGCATCCAGTGCGGCGCCTGTAGGGGCCAGAGCCAAGGGCAGCGCCGGGGTCGGAGCCAGCAGTGCTGGACCTTGTGGTGCCCTGGCCGGAGCCAAGGGCACTGGATCCACTGGCTCCGGGGCCGGTGCCAGAGGTGGGGCCACTGGGCCAACAGGATCTGGACACGGGACCGCGGGGCCCGCAGGCGGGAGCCAGAGGCCTAAAAAGGCGGTCCATGGCAGCACGATTCTCTTGCATCTTCTCGGGAGTCACCGACGGACCAGGGTATGGCGGGTAGGCCGTGGAACTCCCAGGCTCCGGAGGAGCGGCAGGGGTGGAGCCCCCGTCCCCCTCTTCTGCCTCCGAGGAGCGACAGGGGGATGTCGGAGATCAAACATGCTTCTTCGACTTCTTCTTATGACGTCGCTTACCAGAATCTGATGATGAAGACTTAGGGGCACATGCATCAATATTGCATTTTGCGATTCCTTAATTGCGAAAAATAAGGAATCGCAATTAAGGAATTGCAAACTGCAATGCATCAAGAAATCGCTTAAAAAATAGCGATTTCTTAAAATTCCATAATTGCGATTCTCTAATTGAGAATCGCAATTAAGGAATACCTCCCCATCCATTCCTATGGGCCTCTCCCATAGGAATGAATGGAAAGACATTCTTAATTTGCAATTCACCATTAGAAATTCGCAAATTAAGAATGCAATTTCAAGGGTGCAGGGGTGTCCAAAGGACACCCTGTTGCACCCCTGAAATCTGCCTAGACGTACATTTTGCACACACACATGCCCCAAGGGCATGTGTGTGTGTAAAATGGAACTTTGAAAAATGCACTTTAGTATGGTAGGCCTTAAGTAGTATGTCAAATGTATAAGCTTAAAGCGGGAGTTATGTGGAATGTGACAAGGACCTGTTGTATGGCGTTTTAGGACCCGAGCTAAATTTCCCGAAACATGCCCTTATATAGGGCCAATTCACATTGCCCTAATATAGGTATAGAATTCATACCCATATTTAGACATAGCCCATGCATTCCAAATACAGGCTTGGCTACTTCCATCCGTACCAAAACGTCACAGCAATTTCTTGGAAAATCGGCTTAAGCAGTCAGGGACCCCTCTTTGCTTGAATATTGATTTGTCCAAGAAATCATGGACTTTACAAAGAACTACTATTCCCTTGGGGTTCTTTACTGACGTTATTATGCCCGACTATACGTCAAGCTAGGCACCTTCAAGGTATAAATATGTCTTCACTTGCTCTAGCAAGAAACGGTGGATCAGAGCAGCTCGACTATCTACTTGCCCGACGCAGCTCGCTACAGCAAGTGCCGAAGGAAGCCGACCCTCCGGCTGACGCACTGATCAATAGGCTGCATTTCTCTCGGCGAGAATCCAGCTCCAGTATTTCCAAGCACCCTTCGCGGGGTGTTGGGAAATCGAGTCCCGAGACAGAGATACCAGACCTCCTTCATTCTAAACTAAGGTATGGAGCTGATTAGACCCTAAGAGAAATCTTGAATAGATTCTTGGCAAAGAAAACCAAACCTATGCTACACAAATACTTACTCCGTACTAGACTTAGGTTAGGTACCTTGGGGTAGGCGTATTTTAGACAGCACCAGTTGAGTATTTTAGTCTGTGTATTTATGTATGTACTTTTATATGACTTAGAAACCATACAGTGCTTTTACAGTATTATTTTATAATTCTATTTTCGCTGTACACGTTATTCTTTGCAGACTAAATTACGATTGTAGCAGTTCACTTTACTTGCATGTGAAAGACTGTTCAATAAATCCTTTTATTGACAACGCCCGTCTCTCTATTTCTCTGCACCTCTGTTGAAACGAAGCATGCATGATTGACTAAGTAAAATATTTATCTATTGTTTCCACGACCCTGAAGATAGGTTTATTCTTGGGGAAACAAATTGTCATGTTTATGCGGTTGTCAGAAACGAATCCCTTCTTGTGTATTCGAGAAAGTTACTATTAAGTTTAGTATATTCGATAGAGACCTAGTCGACCTCAGTCCTACGTCTAAACTATAGGATATACTATTCCAATGCGCAGAGCCTATTGGGAATACAGGAATTACACTGCATGACACCCAACGTTTGGTAAGGCACTAATTTAACGCTAGATACTAGAGTAACTCAGTCGTGCTTTGCACAGAGACCCCTTTTCCCGTAAATACTCCAATAGACGTCTGGGGTGGGTTGAAGGATAAACAATCTGCCATAACTGAGTAGGACAAAAATCCTATGAATTCGTTTTTGGTTTGTTCAACGTTGAAGGACATAGTGTTCCAAAATATTGTGCATCTTATCTTTGTTTCCTTGAAACTTGCTCTGAAAACTTTCAGCCAACAAAATGACTGAAAACAGGACCGGTGGAGCTTTAGCAGCTGCAGCCCAACCCGGCTTAGACGTTACATGTTTCTAACAAGAGGACCCGAATGCTATAATCATCCCGGAAAACTTAAGGAAAACAATCACTATAAAGCTTATAACAAATGGCCTATCACCAAGAGGTGGTAGGGTAATTTTTGTCATAGAGGCACATGAATATCAGCAGACAGAGGTATTCTATTCATGGATTGTCTTCCCTGAAGCAAATGCAGTATCACATGATTTTCACTTCTACAAAGTAGAGGAACATCCTTTCAAGGATGTTGATATTCCACTAACATACCAAGAGCACCTGCTCTGGTTTAATGGCGCCCTAAAACATCAAAATCACATTACCAGGCTCGGTCCACTAGGCAGACCAGGAGCCACATGGCCGGTTCTAGCCAGCTACACACCACATCCAGACATTGAAAAAATGTCAGACCGGAAACTTTTGGCTCAGCTAAAACAACTAATTAAAATACATAGACAATTGGTCCAATATGTCGTGTGGACTTCAACAGTCCAACCAGCAATAAAAATTCCACAGCACACCCCTCACCAGGGGAACACAAATAAAATCACACTACAGAATATACAATCAGCCATTGGCAAAATACCCGCAAAACGGGAACAAATTCCATTTTGGTTAGCTCAAAAAATCACTCAAATAGAGGCAGTATTTCCTGATACTACACCTCATGAGAAACACAGAATTCTGACTATCTGCCTTCCAATTGGGATCGCACCACATGTGGAGGACTGTGACCCTTGGGGCACAGTCTTTGCTTCGATTTACACAAAAACACATGGTGTTCCATCCATGGTGGTTATACCAGACGTACTAAGACAGATTCAAAATGAATACGGTCCAGAACCTGCTTTAACTCTAGGTATGACATTACTAAAAGACTTTAAGCAAGTCTCGGCTATATTACTAGCCAACATAAAAGGAGAAGCAGCATCTGTGGCGATCCGCCAGAAACTGAAAGAAACAGATATAGCAGAACAACCTGTTGAACTTGCCAGAATCATAGAAAAAATCCTATGAAGAACTAGGTAGAGATAGTTTGGGTGGGAAACCACTAAAACCACAACTAATTGAAAATCCTGAAAAAACCTTTATCAAGAATAATCTCAACACTCCAAAAAAGAGTTGGGAGGGTAATAAACAATCCACTCACAGAGAAAAACGGTTTCAGTCCAGAGGAAGGTCTCCTCAAAGGAGAGATAGATCTCCAGAAAGAGGAGGCAAGTCTCCCCAGAGGGAGCCCTCTGAGAAAAGATACAACCTTAGAGATAGGGATAAATTGAGAAAACCTGACAGATATCAAGATATTGATACACGTCCCTCTCGATCTTTTCAGACTTCCTCACAGAAATCGGAAAGAAGAGGACGTTCAGAACACAAGGAAGAGCACGTCAAGTCCAAAGACAAGGAACCTGCTCATCAAAGTAAAAAATTGCAATTTCCAAAAAAGAAGGTATCTAGTATTACAATAAAACATGCCGAGGATTCTGAGGACACAACTGAAAAACGGAGAGTGGGCCCAGACAATGCTAGACAGCGCAGCAGAAGTGACCATATCTCGCAAGATCCTGATGAATCTTCTGGAGACAGTGGTCACGAATGAATACATTCAAGTGGAAACTGCAGACACCAGAGTTAGCAAACCCCATAAATTATATGAAATAACATTGCGTATAAAGGGGGACAAAACTAGGATAATAAAGGGTCTCTTTTGGGATAACCTCTCGAAAGGCTATGCTATCCTTCTAGCAGAAAGAGACTGGTCACCAGAGTTTGTCAGGGAGTGCCCACATGGCGAAGAAATGAATATGCCTGCCTTACCAAATCATGTTCCAATTCATAAAAAATACACATTTGCAAGAAAATGGGCAGTAGCACAAGCCCCTGCATTATATAAAAATCATGTAGGATGAGTTGAGGATTCTCCTCACCATAAAATTCAGTTACAAAATCAACCTACTGCACAGAGGCAGTATCCCGTTAAGCAAGAAGCTAAAAAGCAAGTCAGGGAGATCTTAGATCAACTTGAATATCAGGGGGTGATTGAAACATGCACCTCACAAATGAACAATCCTTTGTTTCCTGTCTCCAAGCCAGACGATTCATATTGTCTAGTTTTGGACTACAGACACCTAAACTCTTGCTGCAAAACATTTGCAGTACAAAACTCACACAGTGCAGTACTAATGAATAACATCGTGCGCAAAATATAAAACATTAAATATCTCTTTTTTTTGTCTTTTTTTTTTTTGTTTTTTAATTATTTTTATTTATTTTCACCTGGTATAAAGTTACAAGAACATTCGATATTATTTCAAATTAAGCAGATTCATAATATACATACTAGTCTGTTCTCATCTCATAAAATAACAGTACCCAACATAAATCGAAACTAAATGCCAGTACAATTCAATTCTAATTTCCCCCAGATTTTCTCATATTTCTGCAATGATTTGACCCCTCTGAGTTCTGCTAACGCACATTCCATAGTTTTGATTTCGTTAACCAGATACCACCATTCCAAGGCGTTGGGTGGGTTTGGGCTGACCCAGGCTCTAGCTAGAGTCAATTTAGCACAGGAAAGTAAAATAGATAGCAATACAGAGTGTGGTTGATTAGTAGTATGCAGGCCTAATATAACCATAGGGGCTGTTATTGGAGTGCTGGAAACCTTTTTTATAACTAATATTTTCCCCACTTCTTCCCAGAACTTCCCAAGTTTTGGGCATGTGAACAGCATATGTATAAGATCTGCTGCATACTCATCGCATTTTGGGCACTTGGTTTTCTCTCCCAAATTGTTATTGGGGGCCCATTTAGAAATCCTTTCTGGTGTATAGTATAGCATATATATGGTTCTATATTGCTGTAAACGTAAACTAGAAGATCTTACATGATAATGAATGTTAGTGTACGAGTTGCTTATTTGTTTTCCTGTTACGTTGATTCCCAGTTTTACATTCCATTTATTAGCTATTATTTCATTATCGTACGTTCTTAAGTCTGTAAAGATCTTGTATGTCAAACTAATTATTGATTTCTCCTTTTTTGAATTTAAGATATCCCAGATGCCCCCGCTCGATAAGACTTATATTTGCCTATATTTAAACTCGTGTGTGTCGGACAGTCCATATATTTGTTTTAAAGTACGGAAATCCATTATACCTTGAGAAGTATATAAGTCGCCTAGTACCTTAATACCTTTCGATTGCCACCTTCGGGATTCCCCATCACTAAATATGTTAGGTAGTCCAGGATTGTCCCATAAAGTTAATTGGGTATGATATATGTTGCTTTTACAGTAAATAAGTATCTCTTTCCAGATCTTTGCTAAATCCCGTGCAGTCTTAAATTTAACCCTTTTATAGAAGTTGGGGTCGGTGATACGAAGTAAGAATTGTTTGGAATCTCCTTTTAAGAGTAAATGGTGGTAGAAAAGCAGATTCTCTGAGTCTAATACAGATCTGATACGCCTTATAAATGAGGCCCAAAAGTAGAGTTTCAGATCAGGGAAATTGAGACCGCCTGATCCGATTTGATTTTTTAACATCTTTAGTGATCTCCTGGCTTTCTTATATCCCCAAATAAAGTTACAAAAAGCGATATCTAGTTGTTTGAAAAAAATCTTATTTTGTGCCAACGGGATTGATCTGAATAAATATAAATATTTGGGTATGATTTTCATTTTTATTAAATTTATTCTGCCAATTAAATTTAATGGAAGTCGGTGCCCTTTTTTTAAATTCACAATGGTGGTTTTCATAAGTTTATTGTAGTTGATCTTGTTTAGCTCTTTAATATTTGAGGTGATTTGTACTCCTAAATAAGTCGCAGTCTTACAAATTTCAGGCATTGGTTGGGGAGGGACAAAATTAGCTATTATTTGGGTTTTGTGAGTGTTTAATTTATAACCAGATACATTGCCAAATTTGGATGCCTCTAAAATAATTACTTTCAGGGAGTCGGTAGCCTCAGTCGCATAAATGGCAATGTCATCCGCGTATGCGGTTATTTTTAGGCTCTGCCCGCTGGTTTTAAAGGGAGTTATTTCTGGTTGATTATCCAATGCCTTTAAAAACGGTTCTAATGATAAGGCGAATAATAAAGGGGATAAGGGGCACCCTTGACGTGTGCCTCTCCTGATTGCAAAATGGTTTGACGTAAGACCGCAATAACTAATGTATGCGGTTGGATTGTCATAAAGGGCGCGGATCCCATTTAGAAAGTTTCCGCTGAACCCCATATGTCCCATTATGTGCCATAGATAGTCCCATCCCACCCGATCGAATGCTTTTTCAGCATCAAGCATTATCATTGCTAAGGGAGTAGACTCTACCTCAGCTATGTCGAAAGCTGTTATTGCTGTGTTTACATGGGCAGATGTGTCCCTCCCCACCACAAACCCGTGTTGTTGTGTACTTACTATTTTAGGCAATAACGGTGCGAGTCTTCTAGCTAAGCATTTTGCAAATATCTTAGCGTCGGCATTGATTAAGGAGATAGGTCTATATGAGCCCATCTCCTCTTTGGGTTTACCCTTTTTGTGAAAGAATACAATTTTCGCCTTATTCCAAGAGTGCGGAGCGGACCCTGTTCCACTTATATGGTTTACTACTTCTAGAAGAAGGGGTGTTAATTCTTCCATACATGATTTATACAGTTCCAAAGGGATGGTGCCCCAGCCGCTTTACCTAGTGGTAGCGCTTTTATAGCTTCGTTCAATTCTTCTCTAGTTGTTTCTAAAGCCAAGGTTTCTGCTTCAGAGATGGTTATTTTGTTCGTAGGATTCTCTTTCAGGTAGTTATCAATTGTATTGCCATTAGGAGTGTTTTCCGGCGTATATAAAGTTTCATAGTATTTGGCAAATTGTTGTATTATATTGTCTGTCTGGTTATATCTCTTATTGTCAACTCCTATGATTTGTGAGACCGTAGATTCTGCTCTATCTTCTGCTACTTTAAATGCTAAAATTTTGCCAATTTTGTCACCTCCTTCATATTGTGTGAATTTATATTTGTGGATCTGTGCACTCCTTTTTCTTAACAAGTTTTCTTTGGTCTTGCATTTTAGCCGACTAAGGTTTGTATTAATAGCCAAAGTTGGCTGATTTCCTCTTAGCGCCTCTACTAGTTTAACCTCTTCTGCAGCGATATCCGAAGTCAGGGTTAAATTGCGCTTGCGTTTTTCCTGGTTTTGTTTTAGGATATACGTCTGTACAAACCCTCTAATACTAGCTTTGCATGTGTCCCAAACTGTTAGGCAAGAAGCAGTATTTCTATTAAAGATCAAAAATTCTATAATGTGTTGTTTCAGTTGTGTAATGAAAATCATATTCGACATTAAATTCCTTGGAAACGTAAAGGCTCTAGGGGGATTGCGTTTTTGAGAAGTAATTAGTTCAACCATAATAGGGTTATGATCAGATGTGATGCGTGGGTATATAACCATTGTTGAGATAGAGCTCATCAACGAATCTGATATTAAAGCCATATCTAAGCGTGAACATAGTTTGTGAGGAGCGGAATAGTATGTATAACCGGGAATATTCGGATATAATGAGCTCCAAACATCTCTAACATTATGCAGCTTACATAAATTAAAAATAGACGTTCTAGTTCTAGGCATTCGGACATGATTACCAGGGCGTGTTGTATCCGTCTGACAATTCATAATGCAATTAAAATCACCCATAATTATGACTTCTCCTTCCCATCCTAATAAGGCTATACTTAGTTGTTCATATATTCTTGGATCTTCTCTATTTGGTCCATATACAACACATGCCACAAGCTTCACATTGTTATGACATAGTTGGGTAATTGCCCACCTCCCCCATTTGTCAGATTGCGTCCTAGTTATTTCTACATTGAATCTTTTGTCTTTTAATATAGCCACCCCCCTGACATGAGAAGCAGCTGCTGAGTAGGTTATCATCTCAAAGCCCAGTTGGTTCAGTAGCTTCTTATCACTATCTATGATATGAGTTTCTGACAGAAAAACTAGATGGGGATTATACAAGTTTAATTCTTTAGTGACTGAATGTCTCTTACGCTTATTGTTTAGCCCAGAGACGTTCCATGCTATACATCTAATCCTTTGCATCTTTAAAGTAGTAAATATAGTCAGTGGTGCCTATTAACAGCATAGTTTGATGTTCTTCAACATATGAGAAAAAGTGCTTTACAGACATAAATCTCTCCTCGAGTCTTTCTACCAGATTGAAAATATTTTTTTCTTCCCCCCTTTTCGCCCCGCCCTCCAACCACCCTTCCACCCTACACACCCCCCCCCGAACTGCGAAGACCTACCCTCCCCCTCCCCCGCCTTACCTACTGCTGCCGTTGCCGTATCTCAAATGGTTTCTTTTGTCAAAACATTGCACCTGAAAGCAGGTATTTGACTGCTTTCTCAACAATGGGAGCGCAAAAAAAATTCTGTTGACTCCCACAGGGATTCAAGAATAGCCCAGGATTATTCTCAGCAAGAGTAACAGAGTTACTACAAATGTATGATGATGAGGCATTATCTTATGTCGATGACATCTATCTTACAGACGACGACCTGGAGACACACTTGAAAAGAGTGAACACCATAATACTTGGGTTCGCAGCTGAAGGGTACAAATTCAACTTTAAAAAGTCACGAATTGCTCACCTAACTGTCCTGTTTTTAGGATATGAATTATCGAGTGAAGGCAAAAGCCTAGCAGACAACTTCTTAGAGAAGTGTGCAGTACTCCAAGCACCAAAAACGCTGAAGAACTTACAATCAATACTAGGTTTCCTGAATTTCGGAAGAACATACATTCTAAATTATGCAGAGAGGGTTAAACCTCTCTATGAATTAATAAAACCTGATTTCAAACCAATTAATTGGACTCAGAAACACACAGAAATTTTAAGATCATTACAAACAGACATATTAACTAAAACAAAACTGCAAACACGCGCAAATGAACGCAACCTTGTAATCCGAGTCATCCCAGGAAGATGCGGATTCACGTACCTGACCTCTAATGAGGGAGAAACGGTACCAATAGCTTATAAATCACACTTGTGCACACAAGCTGAAATGAAATTCAGTTCTACTGAAAAAATTCTAACAGTGGTTCAAACTGCTGTAGCAAGAGAAAGAGCCCTAGCCCAAGGCAAAAGCATATCTGTTTTAACAGCAGTATCAGCCCTTGAGGCAGTGACAAGACCACGCATTCCAAATGCTGTGGCATTAGATCCAAAATGGATACAATGGGAAAATTATCTTGCTGCAGAAGACGTGAAACACGCATTTGATCCAAAAATGAAAAGACTAGAAGATCTAGAATATGAACATGAATATCCTCTGCCAATCGAAATTCTGCCTCTAGAACAGTACACCTGTGTAATCTACACGGACAGATTTGCACAACTCTACGTTGTGGATAAAAAATCTTACAATGCAGGGTGCGTGATTGTTAAAGGTCGCTGGCGCTTAGGTAAATTCAGACCGATAATCACCAAAACTGAATCACTGAAAAACTGTACAGCTCAGCGAGCTGAAATAAGATCTTTAAAGATGGTGCTTGAAAATGCCAATCGTGAATTCCCCACACTAATAGTGTGCGATTCGCATTATTGCGTCCAGTCTTACAATAATGACATGCAGACATGTATCAAAAACGGTTACAAAGATGAGACTGGTGCCACAATAAAGCATAAAAAACTTTGAGAACAGGTAGTTCTTTTTCAGAAAGAACTACGAAAGACTCATGTGATACATACACTGAGTCATCAACGTGATGGCGTTCACGTTGCAGGGAATTCATTGGCTAACAGAGCCACAGCGGCAGCGGTCAAACCGGCTTCCGTAGCTACAAAAAAGCGTACTAAAAAACAAATAGACGGTGAAACGTTACTAGCAGTAAGAGCCTCAATGAAAGGCAACTATGCGGCGTTACCTCTAAATTATCCACTCTGAAATAAATACATAATTGATGCGAACTCCGTTCCTTTTGCTCAAATACCTGGAGTGGGGGATAGAGTAATTCCAAACACGAACCGGTGAGTTTACTTGATTCAAGAAGCAAACATGGGAATGGGTCTGAGGCACCAAGAGATCTTGAAATCTGTAATAGAATTACAATCACAATACTGATGAACGTGCAAATTTACAACTTTGCAACGAGTTGTCAGAACTGCAATAGAGATTGCAGTGGTGAACCAGACGAGACACCAGCCCAGATCCCTTTATTAGATAGCATTAGGCGAACTATACGCAAAAATCCAGAAGGAAAAAGGGGATCCCATAATTATTAAGACGAGATTCATTTAGATGTAGGCCCCAGCGCTCGGCTGACGCCAGAACCGTTATAAAAGATTTGCGAGTCTTTATCGGCACATACGCAATTGGCATGCTACATTCTGACCAGGGTCCTGCGTTTAGCTCTTGAGCTTACAAGGAGGCCATGGCCAGCATGGGCATTCCATTGCGGTACTCTTCCCACTTCCATCCTGAGGGTAATGCGGTAGTCGAAAGAAAAAACCGTGACATAAAGCAATCTATAACGGCGAGGGTATTAGGTTCGGGTGATGGGTGGGTCAAACATCTAACAAGTGTCCAACGTAGTCTTAATAATCTGCCAAGAAATTCTCTAAGAGGTATCACTCCATACAAACTATTGTTCGGTACTAGAATGACAATCCAGGACTTAGATTGTCAGACTTCAGTGGTGAAAGAAAAGTCCTTTGATATCAAAGATCGTTTGGCTGTTTTACAGGACTTAAATGAAACAAGAAGAAGTCTAAGTAACATAAAGTTAAAGCCAACAGCCACTGAAGAGAAACCACCTGTCCCAGCAAGACCTGTCTGGATTCCAAAGATTGGGGATCTAGTCAGAGAGAAGATCGCTGTGAAGAAGGAATTTGGGCCGTCTTACAGAAAAGCAGTACCTGTCTTAGCTATCAGCTGCCCGTGGTCATAAACCCAGATAAGAACTTATCTGGGTTTATGACCACAGACCTCTCAGGGAAGGCCACTAGTGTAGAAAATGATATGAGTGGGGGACGGCCTATTTCCCAGTGTTTCCCCTGTGGCTCCAGTTGCGATTGTGTCTTGAGTACGGCAGCCTAGCCGTGAGAGCCATTAAATAAAACGTCAGGTCCAAATAGGAATACATTGTGTTTGAGGAGTAGTATCCTGAAACTGTGTTTTTTAACGTGCCTTTACGTTGTTGTCTCGATTGGGGTCTGTGACCTTTGCTTCTCAAGGGTCCACTATGGCACAGTTTTGTTTAGCATTCACTGATGATCACATAGCTACCATCTTAGCCGGCCCATCCCTACTGCCAGATACACCACTAGGCAACACCAATACAGCAAGGGATGAGTGGGAGAAACTGTCTACTTTGAGAAAACGACAAATTAGGATAGCTCTACATGGAGCATTAATGACCGAATTCCTCCGAGCTGGAGCGGCACCAGCCAGCCTTCTGGTAAGATTGGAACCAAAAATCTTTTTGGAGGATAAGCAGTTCCGGGTGGACTGGAGCTATATAGCTAACAAGTGCACCCGGGACTGGCTGATCCTGATCATCAATACCGCCAAACGGCTGAGTGAGGAGCTCCTCACAGAAATATTAGACCTGGAAACAAGTATAAAAAATGACACTACCATATTGGATACAAAAGAGCAATTATCCAAAATCCAAAACGATGTGGGCGAATACCAAGCCTATATGGTAAATCAAAAGATCAAGGGCCTACGACGTAATCTGGATAGATTCAGTCATGAATGGGCATTCCCTTACACAGAGGATCAATACTACCAACAGGCGGGCAATCCCAACCAGGTACCCACACGAGGGAGGGGAGGAAGACACCCAGCTAGAAGAACCCCAAACAACTGGGTGTTCGACAACACCAGCAGCGAGGACGAGGAACCTAGTGCACAGCCCCCACAGGGAAACGCCCGGGTTAGGTTTAATGCTCAGGGTAATTCTGACCAAGATCTGGGGGCGCTATTTCGGGCTTTTTTAGGTCAACACCATCCAGATCAGAGGGGGGTGAATACAAGAGGAAGGGGCAAGGGACGAGCACGCCAGTTCTCCAACCCAAACCAGCAAACATATTCCCCCAGAATCACCCGCAGCAGGGGCCGAACGCCAATATAAATACTAATGATAACATCGTGGTAAATCTTTCGGATTATCCACTCACGACTGGTGAAAATGCAGTTCTGAACAAGGGATTGGGGTATGTCCCCACCCCTAAGCATCACAGTTTCCAACTAAGAGGGGAACTGAATGGCGTCATGAGAAAAATCAAACTATGTAAATTTTTTGCGGATAAAGAAAAAACATCGACGGACACGATGTTCTGCACAGACCTACGACGCCCGTCCACTTTCACCCCCTTAAACCAACAAGTGGGCCCAGAAGTGGCGGTTTTCGAACAAAAAGTCTTGCAGGACATTGCAAAGTTGGAACAAAAACAACTACCACGGAAACATAGTAACATGTCCAAAGATGACTGGACGGCGGTTAAGTCCTTACAGGAGAATGGGGCCATCACCATCAAACCGGCCGATAAGGGCGGGGCGGTGGTGGTGATGAACACCATTGATTATGAAAATGAAATACTCAGACTTCTAGGAGTCAGGGAGCATTACCAACCGCTTGCCCGGGACCCCACCACAGAACTGCAAACCATTATACAAACTATGGTATCATCTGCACGTGAAAAGAAATGGCTAACAGCTAAGGAAGCCGAGTTCCTGATAAACCCATCTCCTAGAGTACCGGCATTTTACATTGTGCCTAAAATACATAAAGCACAACGGCCTCCCCCTGGACGGCCAATAGTATCTGGCATTAATTCAGTACTGGAGCCACCTTCTCAGTTTTCAGATTTTTTCTAACGAGAATGTGTGGTCACACAACCTTCATTCGTGCAAGATACTACTGACATTCTTAAACAACTACAGACAGTGGAATATGATCCGAATGAACAGTTTCTAGTGACAATTGACATCGAGTCACTATACACGAATATACCCCAGGAGGCAACACTGGTGGCAGCAGCTCGCTCCCTGGGGTCATGCGAGTGGTTCTATGAGACTGCAGTGACCTTTGTACTGCAGTGCATCGAGATCGCGTTGACACGAAAATTTTTTGCCTACAAAGAACAACTATACCTACAGACATCTGGGACCTCGATGGGGGCTACTTTTGCCCCCAGCCTGGCATGCATTTATGTCGGGCAATTCGAAACAAATTACATCTACCATGCATCTAATCTCTTCCAGGGGAACATTGTCCTCTGGAAGAGATATATAGATGACATTTTATGTATCTGGAGGGGGTCTGCAGAGGCATTGGACCAATTCCTGGAATGGTTGAATAATCTCGATCCATGCCTTAAATTTACATGGACTGTGGACCGGCAAAAAGCATTATATCTGGATCTGGACATACAGGCTAAAGATAGCAAACTTGTAACAACGGTCCATCAAAAACCGACGGACAAGAATTCAATGCTACACTATGAGTCATTTCACCCCAGGGCCCTGCGGGACAACCTGCCTGTGGGCCAATTTATGAGATACCGCAGGAATTGCTCCTCAGCAACCAGTTATATGGACCAAACAGAGGAGCTGACTAACAAACTAATTGCGAGATCCTATCCACGAAAAATCGTAAAACAGGCAAGGAAGCGGGCACTTAACACCCCAAGGGAAGCACTTCTTGACCGACAGAGCAAAGAACGGCAGGACTGTATCCCCGTGATAACCACGTTTGGGCCACATTCAACTCAGATTCGCCAGATATTTCGAAAACACTGGCATATCCTGAACACTAACGCCATGCAAATGCCACAACCACGATTCGCTTTTAAGCGATCGTCTAGTTTGAGGGACCGGCTGGTTCATACACGTCCTCAAACACCGGAGGGTGTTTCAAGCATTCCACCAGGCCATTACCCCTGTGGGGGCTGCACTATTTGTGCACTCACTACAAAGACCAAATCCATCACCCGAGTAAGTGGTAAGACCTGGCATCTCAGCAATTTCAGTAATTACAACACATGCAATGTGATTTATAGATTGTCGTGCCCATGTGGCATGCACTATATCGGATTAACAAGTAGAAAAATAAAAATAAGAATCCAGGAACATCTCAGCACATTAAAAGCGGCAAAACTGACAACAAAATTGGTACAACATTTCAAAGAATTCAAACACCAGCCCAGAGATTTGCGGTGGGTTGTGATCGAAACAGTAAGAGGTGATATGTACAACATGAGCAACAGACTACATAAGAAAGAGGCACGTTGGATATTTGAAGAGGGGACGGACCATACAGGCCTTAATGATACCATTGAATGGAATAGGTTATCAGCAATGTAGTGTCTAAAACTAGGGTGATAAATACTGCAATAAGGACACTCAATGGGCAGAGGCCAGGCGGTATGACTGCCATGTTGAAAGTAAGGAAATGTTTAAAAAGCCACCTCTATTTTGCCTCCAATGTCAAACTTCCCCGCGCCCCCCCCCCCACCCACCCCCACCCTCCTCCTTGTCATTGATATGTGCAGAATACAAACAGGTTCGGCAAACATAAAGACAAGAATTCATGTTTGGAACACACTTCTCAAAATTGCTCACATACCCATTCAAAGATGGCCGCCACTCTTGCCATTTCACGGCGAGAGCGTTTCACTTACGTAGCCGCACACACGGGCGTCACGTGGTTGCAATTACACGGAACAAAAATGAATCGCAGAAGAACTCCGTTAGAAGCGGGGTGAGCGTAAGCCAGACCATTGCTCTATCACGGTAAGAGAAACACCGACTGACCGTTACATGTAGAAAGGGTTGTAAGGTGGACACGTTGGGAGGGTTTCTGTTAGCTCAGGCATGCCGATATTAAGCCGGGTTGTGAACGGAGAGGGTGATAGGTAACACGACCCGAGCCAGGGAGGATCCACCAACCCCCTCACTATTCTAAGCCCGTGGCATGTGTTTTAATTGAGAAAATGCGATGTGGCATCACGAGGAGTAGCCATATCAGGTTGTAGGGATCGGCCGAAGTGCCGAACAAACAGTGTGGAGATAGAAAGGAAAAGACCGATAAGAGCACGAATAGATGGCAGCAGCTCAACAAACTCGGTTCTTTTGCCTCACATTTCTCCTTCTTTTGTTCCCCATATTGTTTTATAGAAAACCGACCGATAGGCGGATAACGGGACACACTAAGGGTATTGTGTGGTCCATCTGATTCATCTACGAGGGCCTGGTAGGCTCACAATAAAAAGGCCACCTGGTAATGTATGATGATCGTGAATGCTTAAAAGAATGACTAATGTGTGGAGCAGGTTCCTGCTCTGTGATTAAAACAATTTTTAACCTTACTTTCACTGTAAATATACCTCAATCGAGACACAGCGAGTACAATGTATGTGGGTGTGTGTTTTGCCCTCTCTTCACTGCAGGTACAATAAAGGGAGAATCCAATAGCGCAAAATACACGCTGACCCGGAAAAACCCTGATGAAATCACTGGTAATGTATATAGAGGTGATGAAACATGTTGGTTGTTTTTAATAGAGTGAGCAAACAGCACAGAATAAAGGTATAGTTGCCAGTTTAGCTCAGCTCTTCTTAAACGCAGTGGTAGTATAGAACTGGAAGTATCAGGGTTCTATCACACCTGCAGAGGGTCACTTAATAGTAGTTGCACATTTAAGTTTCACTGCACTATTTTTTCCCCTTTATTTTCATGGTTGACAGTAGCTGATGATGATAAGTGAGGATCCAGGCGAGTACCTGCCTGATCGATCCTCCCCTGGGTGTTGCTCCCGTGAGGCACTGTCAAACCCCCACCCCCTTTTTTTTTTCACTTAGAAGGGATTAGTGAGGGAATATGATTTGTTGAGGGCGATACACATGCACACACACATACAGCATTTTAACCAGGAAAATCAGTGACTGGGATCAGCACATACAGCTAGAAAGTTGATGAGCACTTCTGGTCTGTTCGTAAAAGTAAAAGAACTTATCTGGGTTTATGACCACAGACCTCTCAGGGAAGGCCACTAGTGTAGAAAATGATATGAGTGGGGGACGGCCTATTTCCCAGTGTTTCCCCTGTGGCTCCAGTTGCGATTGTGTTAGCTATCAGCGGAACAAGATCAGTAGTACTACCGCCCCTTGCTGGTAAAAAGGAGAACAGAGTTGTATCCATCGACCTGGTAAAACCACAATCATGTGGCCAATAATAAGTAGTAGGCCCAGTGGACTCCCAAGAAGTAGCAGAAGACCAAACCTTGCTACAATCCAAGAGGTTCAAACTGAGAGACTAATCACTTTTGATAAACCTACAGTAAATAAAAAAGGACTATGCAACAAAGCCATGAAACTTGTGCCTCTTGAAACCCAAATTGCAACAGTTCGTCAAGAAACACCTGTCTACAATGATGTAGCATCGGACTATACTAATGTACCAGAGAAAGATTAAAGACTAAAGAAAATCCGGAAGCAATTCCAACAATTGACAGAACTGCATCTGGCTACTTCATCAATTTCAATGACTTTTCTGATGATCCAAGTGAACATGAAGAAACGCCAGCAACAAAAACTTTCAAAGAAAAAGTAACAACTCTTTCATCAACTCAAAGAAACATATCTGATTTCACCATGGATTGAATTATGGATTGTGTTAGGTGTACTTTTCCTCCTGCTTTGGCTCATCATGACTTTATGTTTGGGTAGATTTATTGATGGAAAATATAGTACAATGGACACAGCAAGTCAGAACATCATCTTGGTCCTAAAGCCACACAGATCATCTCACATCGAGAAAAGAGAACTGTCATCAGTAAACATCACAGCCATTCCTATACCCGGTGGGGTAGCATGGGACAAAACGGATTATGAAATCTATGGCCCGATTGAGCGCTTGAAATATCCACATCAATTCAAGGTTTCCTTAAGTGACTTTATGACACCAAGTACTTTCTCTGATGATTGGGACTTTGAAAATATTAATAATATGATGTCAGATTTAGTAATGTCAGCAAAATTCATAGAACATGATTATTTGCAGGGTTCATCAAACTATGAAGAAATGTACTGTTATAATCATTATGGTCATCACTATTTGCATAAATCTGCTCAACCTAGAAATATTTTTACTTATAACTAATGGGAACATTGTCCAACATCGCCAAAAGGCAGCTCAAAAACATTTTATGAGAAATTCCCATACTTCTCAGGGTTTAACAACAGTGATCCAGAAACGTTTTATTTTAAATATTGAATAAGACAGGAATGAAAACAATGTTGACAAATACTAAATTGATTTATTCTGAAAACTGTTATGATAAAATGTCTACATTTGGTTTTGAATTTTGGAAAAACAACATTGAAACAAAAACCATCTGGGGTACAAAAGACTGGCAGGTACACGGTTTAGAATCATTATTTAGAGCCTGCATGATCCCAGACAGATAATATTCCTGAATGACACCATTCAACAAACAACCTGTCTTGGTTTAGCCAAGATAAAAGACTTGAACAAACCGTCTATTCCAAAGCCTATACCTGATAGTAATAGCACTACAGATGTGGAGATAGACGTATCCCATATTTTACACCAAAACAGAAAAACTCCTGATTGGAAAAAATGGTTGATCTGGCCCACAGACACAAATAACTGTCAAGATAGATTCCTGAACAAAACAGAGGGGTTCAAACAGACCAGGCCAGACCCAAGATATTCCCAGAGACAACATCCAGGGATAGTTACAACATACAGCGTAGGGAAACTATGCCTTGAGTGGCTACAAAAATCCACACTGGCTGAAATTAAGCAACACTTGACTTTACTTAAAGACGGTGCTGACTTGCGAGATTTCATACTGGGATCTCGCAAACAGCGTCAAAAACGTTTCATATACACTGCTTACAACGAGGCTTGGAAAGTAATGCAAATTGAAACGGCTGAAAAAATACTTGAAATCGAACGTATACATTTGGAAAAATCACTTTCTCTAGTGGACAATGGGTTAACGACTCTGTCCTCCAGAATTTATTCACTGGACAGCATTGTATCATCTGCTATTGATATAATAGAGCAGGACTTGCTAATGTTACAACATGGTCAGTCCCAATTGCGTTCTATTGTACAACTTGGCTGGACGTTGCAAAACCTGCGTTCAGGCTACGTGCCATGGCGTCTAATCAACACAACGTCATTATTTTCTAACTTTAACCTTACTGATAAACAAATCAGTTTGGCACAAAAAGGAGCAGATTATACGATTCTGAGCATTGAAAAACTTGAGAGATTACCATTGACAATGTCAGAGAGACCGGTCATTGAATGGATAATACATGGAACAATTACAATTCCGATAACAACTTTTCAGTTTCAGTATTGCCAAAAGTATATACCAGCAGGCCTGTATGAAAGGTTGGGTAAAGGATACATCAAATCAACCTGGAATTTACCTTACACACATAAATGTTATAGTGAAGGGAAAAAATAAGTATTTCTTAGTGGTAACAACTGTAAAAAATCACTAAGCGGTACACTTCTGTGTCAAGGTATTAACTTGCATGGAGCCTGCGAAGGTTCATCAAATAACCTTTCATCTCACCTGCATGACACTCCTGCAACACAGATAGAGCCTTTTTTCAGACAGCTTTCCAATGGCAGCTACGTTCTAATAAGTGACCACAGCTGTTATGGCATGGTGCCAGGAAAAGCCTATCTCGTAACCGTTACTTCCAGGGTCATTTGCTGTATGCAAGTATTGTATCCAAACAGCAATCCAGACATGGAGGCGGCAATATGGCCTTCTTTGAATATCTCTTCTATTCGAATTGATACTTTAAACAGAATGAAGTCTATTCTTTTACAGACAACTGTGCCTTTAACCTCGTCCAAAGAGACGTATGATCTGCAAGTTGCAAGGACAGTGGCAGAGATACATACCCTATTACCGACAAATTGCCCCGTGCATTTCGTAGAAATGTTAGGTCAAATCTTAAACATGTCTGATACCAGTGGCATCGCACATGCATTTAAGACAATTTTTTCGGGACTGTTAGCACCCTTTGAAACAGTTCTGGGCATTTTCCCGAATTTTGTGCATTCTTTATTCGGCGGCCTGCCTCTTCTTTTGGGACTCGTAGCAGGAATTTTATTTTTGATCCTTCTGCTCCGATATGGCAAGCCAAGCCACAGACAAAACTCCAGCTACGATGGAAGAAACGATCCTAGCAATACGCTACCGAGACCGAATCACTAAAGTCCTCGGATTAGCCCGGCTAAGAGATCTGAATACAACTTGGTTTCTTTCATTCAGACCAATCTGGCAAGATTGCATCTTACCTGTGCTTCGATGTCTGCTATGCGGAGAAGAATGCGTGTTGGACGTCTGTCTTACACTACCATCAGCAGTACCTATGGATATCGATACTTTGCTTGGTTCGGTAACGGCTCATGCAACGTGTTGTCCCCAGCGGCTACCTATTCTGATGACGGCATTCGTTGAGACTTCACCATTACGATTAGGTGGCGGTGAAGTACGAGATGAAAGCAGCACCACACAGGTACAGCCTTCTGTGAGCATTGCTGATCCCGACATCGATGATGGCAATGATTCTCACATATGCACTATTGCATCTTTTTCAAACTTGGTCGAACTTTCACCTACTGTTGTAGACCAATTTTTCGCAACCCTGTCGGATTTGATGTTCTCTCCTAACAACGAGAATAACTTTTAAAACAACGAGCACACAGCGTTCCCTGAACTCTGAATTCGGCCTTCAGTTTTTGATAAACAACACTACTGAAAACAATTGGAACTATTTTTTCCCCTGAAAGCGAAATTATTTTTTCCACTTCCAAAATATTTACCTTTTTTTTTTGCCACTATTCTTAGAGAACAGACCTTCTATTTTTAGAGACACTAGAGACAATATTTTACCTCAGCCTCTAAGACATGTACAGTATTGTATAAATATGTGATGAAATGGTCTCGACCTTCTTTTCTGTATTAAGAGCCATTTCATAAATGTAATTTTCGCAATTCATTCAGCCGATATTCATATATGCATTATCTGAATGATACCACTGCTTGAAAAACGTACAGTATAAATACTCATTTTCGTGTATATACCATATACCATTTCAAATGCAATTGATGTATTTTGGGGTGGGTTGGAAAACACATGCATCGTTATATGTTTAGTATTGCTTAGTATTTAGTAATGATGGACATTATACGTGGAGTGGGTGTTGTGAATGTATCTAGGACCCTAATTAAATATTCCCGATCCATGCCCTTATGTGGTTATAACAAAACATATCCTTATAAAGGCATAAGAATCATACCCATATTTAGTCATAGCCAATGCAGTCCAAATATGGCAAGGCTACTCCCATAGACTCCTAGAAAGTACAACGTGTTCTTTAAACAAATTAAGCCTCCAGCAGCCCGGGAATTCCCCCTGCTTTTGTTTTGATTTGCACAAGAACTCCTGGAGTCCAGAAAGAACTATAAGTTCTTAGTGACGTCTTATGTCCAACCTTACGTCAAACCCGGCACCTTCCAGGTATAAATATACCAACGTTGCCTTAAGCAAACACACGGTGGTTTGGAGCAGAGCGGCTATCTACTTGCCCGACGCCCAGCTGATGCGTGTGCCGAAGGAAGCCGACCCTCCCATTTGACGCACTGAGAGAGACGCTGTCTTTTCTCCTGCCGAGAAATCCAGCTCCGGTGTTTCCAGTCACCCTTGCGGGTTGCTGGGTGATCGAGTCCTGAGAAAGAGATACAAGACCTCCTTCATTCTAAAACCAATGTACGGAGCTGATTAGATCCTTAGAGAAGTCTTGATGCAGATTCTTGGCAAAAACCTAACTTAACTTAAACTGCAACTTACTTACTCCTTCCCACGTATTAGGCTTAGGTCAGGTACACCGGGGTAGGCGTATCTTAGAAGCACCAGTTGAGTACGTTTAGTCAATGATTTTATGTATGTATATATTTTATCCGTTTTAAGTATCATATGGCTCAGAAACCATATCAATGCTTTTACAGTATTATTTTATAATACTCTTTTTACTGTACGCACTTTACTTCATGAGAAGTATTGCAATTGTGGCAATTCACTTCTCTTGCATGAGAAAGAGGACTGCTCAATAAATAACAACTTTTATTGAAAACGCCCGTCTCTCTATTTCTCTGCACTCCTGGTGAAACTAAGTATGCACGATTGACTGAGTGAAATAGCTGTCTATTGTTTTCACACGACTCTGGAGATATACTCCTTGTTCTGGAGGGAGCAAAGTTGTCATGTTTATGCGGTTGCCAGAAACTAATCCCTTCTTGTCTAATCAGGAAAGTTAACTCCTTCGTGTTCATTCGAGAAAGTTTCTAGTGACCTCTGAGCTAGCTGGCATACCTAATTAAGTCTCACATATTCAGTAGAGACCTAGATGACCTCAGTCCTATGTCTAAACTATTGTTTGTGTTATTCCAATGCGCAGAGCCTATTGGGAATATGAATGAATGAATGAATGAAACCCGATTTATATAGCGCTACTTAGCCCAATGGGCGTCAAGGCGCCTAAACCAAATGCTTGTAGTATCCCAAAAGCAAGCTTACTGGTAGGCCTTGATAAAACACCACATTTTTAGCGCCTTTCTAAAAAGGGCCAGCGAGGGTTGTGTCTTAATCTCAGCGGGAAGGGAATTCCACAGTCGGGGGGCCACAGTAGAAAAGGCCCTTCCTCCCCACCTGACCTTATTGATGCGGGGAATACACAGAAGATTCAAATTGGAGGAACGGAGGCTCCTGCTTGGGATATAGCAAGTTAACAGGGAGCCTATAGCATCAGAGCATCCTGTCGATAGGGCTCCAAAGACCAGACATAGAATTTTAAACGAAATTCTAAGCTGGATCAGAAGCCAATGGAGGCTCTTCCTGTCTAGTGTGGCAGAAAAGGAATTGGGGACGACCAGAACAAACCTAGCAGCCGCGTTCTGCACACTCTGAAGGCGTTGAATAAGGCCCTTATTGATATCTGCATACAGTGCGTTGCAGTAATCCAGCCGGAAGGACACCAGCGCGACCACGGTCTGCTTACGAGCCTGAGGGGAGAGATAATGAACGATTCTCCTCAGAATCCTAATAACTCCCCAGCAGGTGGCCACGGTTCTATTTACCTGGAGGTTCATGGTCAACGAGGTGTCAGAGATGACGCCAAGATTCCTGGCAGAGTGCGATGGAATAGGACAGGCTCCCAACGAAGGGGGCCACCACTCACTGGACCAGATCTCCTGGTCCTTGCCAAAGACCAGCACCTCAGTTTTATCGCCATTCAGCTTCAAGGAATTTTGAATCATCCATTCAGAAACTGCTTGCATGCAGTTCCTGAAGCTGAAAGCGGAGGTACTGACCGAATGGGCCAGGGACACCATAATCTGTGTATCATCAGCGTATGACACCACCTCCATCCCCTGCGATTTTACTAACCTAGCAAGTGGGGCCACATAGATGTTGAACAGGGTCGGACTCAACGCCGACCCTTGCGGAACCCCACATTGCAATGGTTTAGCAGGGGAGAGGAACTCTCCAAGCTTGACCCTCTGCTCTCTTAGTTCTAAAAAGGAAGACAGAAGGCCAAGTGCTGGGCCCTGCACCCCTATCTGCCTCAGACGAGATGTTAGACTCGAGGGAGATAGGGTATCAAAGGCTGCCGTCAGATCAAGTAGGACTAACAAAGTGGTCTGTCCTTGATCGACCTTAGTTCGAATATTATTCATCACCACAGTACTGTGGGATTTCCTGAATCCATGTTGGGACTGGTCCAGGAACCCAGAGGAGTCGAGGAAGGCAGTGAGATGTAAGTTGAGATGAGATTCTAACATTTGGCAGGAGCCGGCAACAGGGAAATAGGTCTGAAATTTTTGACAGTTTCTGGGTCCAAAGTGGGCTTTTTAAGTAGGGGCTTAACTATCGCCTTTTTCCAGGCTGCCGGAAGGGTACCCTGTAGCATAGCACCGTTCATCACCTCCAATAGTGGCGGTAACTGGGTGTCCCTACATTCCTTCAAAACTTTCAGAGGGCAAGGGTCCAACGGAGAACCTGATTTAGTCTTATTCAGCAGAGAATCTAGGTCTTCAATGGTAAGAGGCGGAAAGACAGTAAAGGTCTTAGACGGATCTCTGGTCCAGGGCTCTGGACTGGAAAGGGTCAAACAGGGATTAACATCTAGAGTCCTTCTTTGTGCTTCTAGCGTGAGATAAATATCCGCAATTTTAGTGTGGAAAAACTCTGAAATCCTGTTGCATAGTTCTTGCGAGCCTCTGACCGGGTCAGGTTCTTTTAAGGAGCACAAAGAGTCGACAATCTTAAAAAGTTCCCTAGATAAAGTAAGGGACGTCGTACGCTTGGAAAATAACTCCTGTTTATCCCTGATGATCCTAGCCTTATACTCTCCCAGCAACCGCTTATGAGAATCTCTTTCAGTGGGATCCCAGGTTTTCCGCCATTTTCTCTCCTGCCTCCTACAGCTCTGCCCAATATAGGAACTACACTACAGATGGAGGGGAACATAACTAGGAAAATAAGAGCACTCTTTTGGGAGAAGCTCTCTAAGGGTAATGACATTCTTCTAGCTGAAAACGACTGGCCACCTAATTTTGTCAGGGAGTGCCCACATGGCGAGGACATCATTATGCCAGCATTCTCCAATCATATTCCAATACATTTAAAATACACCTATGCCAGAAAATGGGCTGTAGCCCAGGCTCCAGCATTATATAAAAATCATGTAGGATGGGATGAGGATTCCCCTCACCATAAGCAAGAAGCTAAGAAACAGGTCAGGGAGATATTAGATCAACTTAAATACCAATGGGTGATTGAAACAGGAACCTCGTCAATGAATAATCCTTTGTTTCCTGTCTCCAAACCAGACAATACATATTGTCTAGTTTTGGACTACAGACATCTAAACTCTTGTTGCAAAACCTTTGCAGTACAAAATGCACACAGTGCAGCACTAATGAATAATATTGTGCGTAAAAAATACAAAACCACATTAGATATTTCTAACGGCTTTTTCCGTCAAAACATTGCACCTGAAAGTAGGTACTTGACCGCTTTCTCAATTATGGGGACAGGGTCACTTCTGTCGTCTCCCCCAGGCAATTCAAGAATAGTCCTGGGTTATTCTCAGCAAGAGTAACAGAGTTACTACAAACGTATGATGATGAGGCATTATCTTATGTCGATGACATCTATCTAACAGACGATGATTTGGACAGGCACTTGAACAGAGTGAATACCATTATACTTGGATTCGCCTCTGAAGGGTATAAATTCAGTTTTAAAAAATCAAGAAGTGCCCACCTCATCGTCCTTTTTCTAGGATAAGAGTTATCAAGTGAAGAAAAAAGCCTGACAGCCAAATTTCTAGAAAAGTGTGCGCTGCTCCAACCTCCAAAAACGCTAAAAACTTACAGTCAATTCTAGGTTTCCTAAATTTCGGAAGAACATACGTTCTAAACTACGCAGAAAGGGTTAAACCTCTCTACAAATTAATCAAACCTGATTTCAAAACAACAAATTGGACTCAAAAACATACAGAAATGTTGTGTTCAGTGCAAACAGACATGTTAGCAACAACACATTTACAGACTCCCGTAAACATACCCAACCTTGTAATACGAATCATTCCAGGAAGATGCGGATTCACGTACTTAACCTTTAATGAAGGAGAAAAAGTACCAATAGTTTATAAATCACCCTTGTACACACAATCTGAAATGAAATTCACTTCTACAGGAAAAATTCTGACAGTGGTTCAAACTGCAGTAGCAAAAGAGAGAGCCCTTGCACAGGGAAAACGCATAATGGTTGTTACTCCTGTACCTGCCTTAGAGGCAGTGACAAAAGCGAGCATTCCGAATGCAAAGGCTTTACATCCAAGATGGATAAAATGGGTTAATTCTCTAGCTGCAACAGACGTTGAATATGTTGTTGACCCTTACTTGAAAACACAAGAATTTCTAAAATACGAACAAGAATGTCCTCTGCCCACTGAGATTCTGCCTCTAGAACAGTACGAATGTATAATTTACGGATCAGCACAGCCCGCAATTGGGGGTAAACAAGCTTATAGTGCTGCGTGTGCGATTGTTAAAGGTCGCTGGACCGATGGCAAATTTCGACCTATGGTCACAAAAAAACAATCTCTCGGAGATTGTACAGCTCAGCGAGCTGAACTACAAGCATTCAAGATGGCGCTTGAAAATACCGATCGCGAATTCCCCACTTATAATGTGGCATTCGTATTACTGTGTTCAATCTTACAATGAATACTTGCAGAATTGGATTCAAAACCGTTTCAAAGACGCGAAAGGTGGCACAATCAAGCATAAGTAGCTGTGGGAACAAGTAATTCAATTACAGAAAGAACTACAAAAGACTCACGTGATCCATACATTGAGTCATCAACGTGATGGCGTTCACGTTGAAGGGAATTCATTGGCTGATGAAGCCGCAAAGGCAGCTGTACAGACGACTTCCGTAGCTGCAATCACTCGTTCAAAAACGAAAATAGACAGCAAAATAATGCAAGCTGTCACTGCTTCAAGCAAAGACAGTGGTAAAAAACTTCCTAAAGGCTTTCCACTCAAATACTCATACATAACTAATGCAAATAATGTTCAGTTTGCTCGAATCCCTGGAGTGGGGGATAGAGTAATTCCAAACATGGAACATAGATTAGGACTAATCTTAGCAGCACATGAAGGGCTCACCTCTGCACACGCAGGTGTTTCTGCTACAGTATCGTTATTAAAGCAGCGATACTGGTGGCCGCGCATGAGGAAACAAACCAGAAACTATGTATTGGAATGTGAAATCTGCTAAAAGAAAGTTTCTACAGAGAAAAGCCCGGTGCAGACGCCCCTGTTAATTTCAGATAACCATTAGCTTGCGTTTACCTGGATCATTGCGGTTCCTTACAGAGGGATGGTAACTACAAATATATCATGGTCACAGTGGATTTGTGCTCAAGATTCATTTGGATGTGGCCTCAGCGCTCAGCTGACGCCCAAACTGTTATAAAAGATTTGCAAGTCTTTATCGGCACATACACAGTCGGCACGCTACATTCTAACCAGGGTCCTGCGTTTAGCTCAAAAGCTTACAAGGAGGCCATGACCAATCTGGGCGTTGCATTGCAGTATTCTAGTCCATTCCATCCTGAGGGAAATTCTGTAGTTGAGAGAAAAAACCAGGACATGAAGCAATGTATAACAGCTAGGGTATTAGGCTCGGGTGACGGGTGGGTCACACATCTAATAAGTGTCCAACGTAGTCTAAAAAATCTGCCAAGAAGGTCTCTGGGTGGAATCACTCCATATGAATCCTTTTTGGAACTAGAATGTTTGTCAAGGACCTTGATCGTCACACTTCAGTGGTAGAACAAAAACCTTTTGATATCAAAGACCGTTTGGCTGTTTTGCAGGACTTAAATGAAACAAGGAGAAGTCAAAGCAACACATTGCAGAAGCCACAGACCACTGAAGGGGAACCACCAGTCTCTGCAAGGCCTGCCTGGATTCCAAAGATTGAGGATCTAGTCAGAGAAAGATTACGGATAAGAAGGAATTTGGGCCTTCTAACAGACAACCAGTACCTGTGCTAGCAATCCACGGATCAAGAACAGTGTAACTGTTGCCCCTTGCTGGAAGAAAGGAGAACAGGATTGTTTCTATCGACCTGGTAAAACCACATCATGTGGCCAATCATAAGTAGTAGGCCAAGTGGACTCCAAAGATTTAGCAGACGACCAAATCTAGCAACTATCCAAGAGGTTCAAACTGAGAGACTAACATTTGAAGACTCTGCAGTACAGAATAATGGAATATGTAACAAAGCCATGGAACTTGTACCTCTTGAGACCCAAATAACAGTTCATCAAGAAACACCTGTCTATAGCATCTGACTATACTAATATGACAAAGGATCCAGTAGCTCCAGTAATTTTAAGTAATCCTGATGCAATACCTACAACTGACATAACTGCGTCTGGCTATTTCATTAACTTTGATATGTTTTCCGAGGATCCCAGTGAACCAGAAACAACGCCAGCAAAAATAACTTTCAAAGAACAAGCAACAGATCTTTTTTATCAACTTAAAAAAACTTATCTGGTTTCACCTTGGGCTGAACTTTGGATTATGCTAAGTGTACTTTTACTCCTACTTTGGGTAATTCTTGTATTAAGTTTGG
Source organism: Lissotriton helveticus (assembly GCF_964261635.1). Classification (NCBI taxonomy): domain Eukaryota; kingdom Metazoa; phylum Chordata; class Amphibia; order Caudata; family Salamandridae; genus Lissotriton; species Lissotriton helveticus. The sequence continues at coordinate 1,036,176,647 of NC_136067.1, read as the reverse complement.
GAATGCTGATAAATGGAAAATATAGTAAAATGGACACAGCAAGTAAAACATCAACTTACTGCTCAAGCCACATAAATCATCTCATCGTGAACAAAGAGACTTGACATCAGTGAACATCACAGCCGTTACAATACCTGGTGGTATAGCCTGGGACAGAACTGATTATGACACATTTGGTCCTGCAGAGCTGTTGAAGATTCCACACCAATTCAAGGTTTCCTTGAGTGAATTGGTTTCACCCATCACATTTTCTGATGATTGGGACTTTGAGACTGTTAATAATATGATGTCAGACTTAGAAATGTCTGCAAAATTTACAAAACATGAAAACTTAGAAGGTTCATCGGATTATGAACAAATGTACTGTTATAATCACTATGGTCATCATTATTTGCACAAACCTGCAAACCCTAGAAATGTTCATAATTATAATCAATGGGAACATTGTCCAACACCACCAAAGGGTAGCTCAAAAACATTCTATGAAAAATGTCCATACTTCTCAGGTTTTAATGTCTCAAATCCGGCAGCATTTTACTTTAAAAATGTTAATAAGACAGGAATGAAAAGTATGTTGACTAATACTAAGCAAACTTATTCTGCAGCCTTTTATGCTCAGCTGTCCTCATTAGGTTTTGACTTTTGGAGAGACAACATTGAGACAAAAACTGTTGAGGGCACAAAAGACTGGCAGGTGCAGGGAATAGAAGCCTTATTTTGAGCCTGCATTATCCCTGAACAAATAATGTTTTTGAACGACACTGTCCAACAGACATCCTGTCTTGGCCTAGCTAAGATAAAAGATTTCAACAAACCGTCCATACCTACACCTACACCTGAAAGTAGAAACACTACAGAGGGGGTGGTTGACGTAAAAACAATTTTACTTAAGAACTGAACTGATCCTGATTGGCCTTTTTTTTATCTGGCCCATAGACACAAACACCTGTCAAGATAGATTCCTGAATAAAACACAAGGGGTTACATTCACTAGGCCAGATCCAAGATATGTCCAGAGACAAAATCCAGGGATAGTAACAACATACAGTGTGGGAAAACTGTGCCTTGATTGGCTACAAAAATCCACACTAACAGAGGTAAAACCACTTATCTTTACTTCAAGATGGCTTTGAGTTAAGGGACTTCTTACAGGGTAAACAACAAGAAAGAAACTAGGAGGTCTGTTAAATGAAGGAAAAGTGAAAGTGACCACAATGAATTGACCGACACTACTATCACAACTAACGGTGAGGGTCCATCAGTGATGAAAGAGTCCTATCAGCCCACCCCTTTGGCGGAACCTCGTCATCTAGGACCTTATCAGCAGGTGCTCATATGGCCAAGCTCAGTTGTATTTGCTTGGTGCCAACAGTTCCCATGCTGAAAGAAGATGAGTCCTCACTGCGAGTGGTACTGATAGGGTGCAGTGCTCAAGAAAAAAGTGCGTGGTTAAAATGGCGGTCAAGGTAGACAAAATTATTTATTGGTATCTCCCTGGACGTCAGATTAAAACAGATGTGGCAACAGTGTGACAATATCACTGTCAAGTAAGCATCTATGAATTAGGCCAACATGTTTCTGCCTTTCATGTATAGTTTTACAGGCATTCGTCAGGGCCAAGCTGTGAAATCGGCTACTGCAACATCTAATAAGTTCTCAATATAGAAAATTTAGAGAAAACAAAACAAGCTGTAAGGCATGGTTGGGATGGTAAGTTAAGTCTTGTGGCTAAGTAAGCCACCCTACCGTCTCTGGTAAGACAACCATGCAGAATACAATCCTTTCCTGCAAAAAATGAAGAAAGAAAGAACAAACTGATATTGCATACATTATACAATTTTAAATATCAAAATGGTGTGGAGGTCAAAATTCTTGTGGTCTACAAACACTTCTAGTGACTGCTCTAGTGAGAGCCAAACAGTATAATGACTAAAAAAGAGTCAAAAAACAGATAATCTGATAAATAATGTGGTATTAGAAAAGAGTAACAACTCACCCAACACTGTGTGGGAGTCAAGCCTCACCTCACCCGGCAGCGGCTCGGATAGAGAGGCCCCGCTCTATGAAACATACAGAGAAAGACAATTTCGGCAATGATAAATGTCAAGCTCGATGTATGTGCTGTTATGTAAAAAAACACAAAACTTGGTTTTTAATCTCACTGGCTTCAAGTCCCAACTAAACAACGGCACGAAAACAGCGAGAGAGCCATTCGGCTGAGGTATCAGATATGTAGTGCCTCAGATCTAGAATTGCTGAAGAAAAGCAGTTTTAAGATGGAATTTCTTAGCTAGCAATTTTACAAGTATCAAAAAGATACTACTGGCCTGGTTGTAAACTCAGCCCAGGGGAGAAGAGAGGGACAAGCTGTATTCTGCCACCTCCGTCTATAAAAAGCTAATTATATAAAGCGGGGAAAATACTCCTTACACTCGCCTAGGCTGAAGATGTAATTACAATAAAGGAAATACCCCGCATGCCCGAAAATAGCAGCACAAGGACTAGAGCTGCCACAAGGATTACCTTACCTGTCCGTCGGTACCTCCGTGTGTGTCCGGAACCGATGGGGAGGCGCCGACGGACAGGAAGCCGGAAGTTTAAATACCCATGTCAATTGGGAAATTAAATGTTAATGATCTGCACCTGCGAGATGATGGATGCGTTTACACAGCGCGCATCAGTCGTCACCTCGCACTTCTTACAGGGTCCCGCGAAACGGTGTCATAAACGCTGGTATATATGCCATTTATAATGAGGCTTGGAAAGCGACACAAGCAGAGACTGCAGAACGAATACGAGAAATTGATCGTATTAATTTAGAGAAATCTCTCTCTGTAATTGACAATGGTTAACGACTGTCATCCAGAATGTATTCTTTGGACAGCATAGTATCCTCTGCCATAGACATAATGGAACAGGACTTGCTCATGCTACAGCATGGACAGTCACATTTGCGTTTTATAATGCTTTTAGGCTGGACGTTACAAAATCTTCATTCTGGATATGTGACATGGCGTCTAATCAACACCACGTCCTTGTTTTCTGTATTTAACCTTACAGATAAACAAATCACTTTGGCACAAAGAGGAGCAGACTATACGGTGCTGAGCATTGAGAAACTGGAAAGATTACCATTAGCCGTTTCAGAAAAACCTGCAACAGAATGGCTTATACACTGTACAATCACTCTGCCTGTCACAATTTTCCATTTTCAATATTGTTTGAAACATATACCAGCTGGCGTATATGAAAGGTTGGGTAAAGAATACATCAAACCAACCTGGAAATTACCGTATACACACAGATGTTGGAGTGGGGGAAAAGAAGTATTTCTTAGTGGTAGAAATTGCAAAAATGCACTAAGCGGTACACTTTTATGTCAGGGTATTAACTTACACGGGGTCTGCGATGGTTCTTCGACCAACTTATCCTGCCACCTGAATGGTTCTCCAGCTGCAGTGATAGATCCAAATTTTAGGCAGCTTTCTAAGCTATATTATGTTGAATGATCACAGCTGCTGTGGCACGTTGCCAGGAATAGCCTATCTCGTAACTGTGTCAGCCAGGGTCAATTGCTGTATGCAAGTATTGTTTCCTAAAACTAAGACAGACGGGGAGTTGCCGTTATGGCCTTCACTGAACATCTCTTCTTTACGAATTGATACTTTAAGCAGAATGAAAGCCATTCTTTTACAAAAAACTGTGCCACTGACCTCGTCCAGAGACGTATGAACTACAAGTTGCAAGGTCTTTTGCAGAGATATATGCCCTTTTATCAACAAACTGCCCTATACATTTCGTAGAAATGTTAGGACGTATCTTAAACATGTCTGACACCAGTGGTACATGTATTTAAGACAGTTTTTTCGGGACTGTTAGCACCATTTGAAGCAGTCCTCGGCATATTTCCAAACTTCGTGCACTCTGTGTTCGGCGGCCTGCCTCTCATTTTTGGACATGTAGCAGGAATACTGTTTTTGTTCCTTCTGCTCCGATATGGCAAGTCAAGTCACCAAAAACACACATATTACCTTAGAGAACACTCTCCTGGCAATGAAGTGTCATGAGCGCATGATACAGATTTTGGGCTTGGCTCGTTTACAAGATCTGAATACCACGTAGTTTCTATCATTCCGACCAATCTGGCAAGATTGCATCTTACCTGTTCTATGAGGCCTGCTATGTGGAGAAGAATGCGCGCTAGACATCTGTCTGACACTCCCCTCAGTACTGCCAATGGATGTTGATACTTTGCTTGGATCGGTAACGGCTCATGCATTGTGTTGTCCCCAGCAGCTACCAATCCTGATGACGGCATTTATTGAGGTCTCACAGACGCAAACTGCAGACAGTGAGATACGTGGAGTGACAGGCACCATCTACTTCGAACATTGCTAGCGCGGCTGACGCTGACAGCGATGCTTCTCATTTTTGTGCAATCGATCTATTTAATGAAGTAGTCCACCTTCACCTACTGTAGTAGACAAATTCTTTACCACCAGCTTAGAAGATTTGATGTTTTCTCCAAACAATGAGACTGACTTTTCAAGTTAGCACACAGTGTCCTAAGGGACTCTGTATTAGGCCTTCACTTTTCAAAACAAACTTCTAACTTTGGAACTCTATTTTTCTACGATTTGACTTTTTTCCAAAATTGAACCTTTTTTTGGCACAAAGTACTCTGCTTAAAGTAGAACTATTAAAAGAGAACAAGAATTCTTTGCATACTTCCAATAGACAATATTTGACCTTGTCCTAATACAAACAGTTAATATAATCAGCCATGGAATGGTCTCAAATATTTTTTTCCGTATTTAAGAGATATTTCATAAATGTATTTTTAATGATTCAGTCAGATAGCATTTCCAATATCATACTATATGCTTTAATTGAAAACATTGCTTTTAAAATGCATACAGCACACATACTCTTTATGTACGAAGAATTTCGAATGCATTTCTCTGAATTTAAGTAGGGTTTTTTAACAAATCATGCTTTAGATATGTTTTATATGCTTAGAACTTAGTAAAGTGGAGTGGGTGTTGTATGGCGTTTCAGGATCTGAGCGAAATTTCCCGAATCATGCCCTTATATAGGAACAATTCACATTGCCCTAATATAGGCATAGATTTTATACCCATATTTAGACCTAGCCTATACAGTCCAAATACAGGCATGGCTACTTCCACCCGTACCAAAACATCACAACGTTTTTGGAGAAAATCGGCTCAAGCAGTAAGGGGCCTCCCCTTGCTTGAATATTGATTTGTCCAAGAAATCACGGACTTTACATAGAACTACTATTCCCTTGGGGTTCTTTAGTGACGTTATTATGCCCGACTTTACATCAAACTAGGCACCTTCAAGGTATAAATATGCCTTCACTTGCTCTAGCAGCTTGCTACAGCAAGTGCCAAAGGAAGCCGACCCTCCAGCTGACGCACTGATCAAGAGGCTGCATGACTTTCTGTTCTGCGGTAGTCTTCTGTCTTGACAGATTGGAGCCAATGAACGCAAATGAAGATAAAAAAAAAAAAAAAAAAGAGGCTGCATTTCTCTCAGCGAGAATCCAGCTCCAGTGTTTTCAAGCTCCCCTCGTGGGGTGTTGAGAAATCGAGTCCCGAGACAGAGATACCAGACCTCTTTCATTCTAAACTAAGGTATGGAGCTGATTAGACCCTAAGAGAAATCTTGGATAGATTCTTGGCAAAGAAAACCAAACCTATGCTACACAAATACTTACTCCCTCCCGCGTTAGGTACCTTGGGGTAGGGGTATTTCAGACAGCACCAGTTGAGTATTTTAGTCTGTGTATTTATGTATGTACTTTTATATGACTTAGAAACCATACAGTGCATTTACAGTATTATTTTATAATTCTATTTTCGTTGTACACGTTATACTTTGCAGCCTAAATTACGATTGTAGCAGTTTACTTTACTTGCATGTGAAAGACTGTTCAATAAATGCTTTTATTGACAACGCCCGTCTCTCTATTTCTCTGCACCTCTGTTGAAACGAAGCATGCAAAATTGACTAAGTAAAATATTTATCTATAGTTTCCACGACCCTGAAGATACGTTTATTCTTGGGGAAACAAAGTTGTCATGTTTATGCGGTTGTCAGAAACGAATCCCTTCTTGTGTATTCGAGAAAGTTTCTAGTGACCTCTGAGCTAGCTGGCACTCACTATTAAGTTTAGTATATTCGATAGAGGCCTAGTCGACCTCAGTCCTACGTCTAAACTATAGGATATACCATTCCAATGCGCAGAGCCTATTGGGAATATAGGAACTACACTACAGACCCTCCAATATCGCATTCCATTCCCGATCAGTACAGGGGCGGGTCAGGTCTGTCTTCCATTGACAACGCAGGATGAGAAATTGTGGGGTAGTGTGATGGTGCATGAAGTCAGCTAATCAGCGTGTGAGGTGTCTGCCCCCACCCATCACCGGCAAGTACTGTACTGTGAGATGTGTTGGAGGTTCAGGGGCCATGTCCCCCACTGCTCTCGTAGTGTACTCAATGATGATTGGTGGAGTAAAAACTGACAGAGGCAAACCATCCTCCTCCATTAGGACGTCATATGGAGCGAACGCGGCCTCCGTGTAGAAGCCGCATAAGGTACTTATTACCGCAGAGTGCCATGACTCCAGTTCCGCTGCCATCGTCAATCCGATTGGCCTAGGATTGCCCAGTAGTGCTAGTCCTGGTGCGCATAGGAGAACCTGTTTGGTAATTTGCAAGCATCTGCGATAACGTGTGCCACTCCGAGTAGGAGCGTGTCAGGAGGGCTTAACTTAGTGCAGTGGTGCACAATATGTGCCATTTCTAATGAGTACAATTCCTTCCTTGTAGCAGTGTCTGGTAAGTGTAACCCCAGTAGCCATTGTGCAATCCATTGGATTTGGGCAGCCAGACCTCTGAATTCTATTATAGAGGATGGGGAGTCATTGGCTTAATTTCGAGCAAAAGTAGAAGTCCGTTACTTTAAAACCAGGCAAATCCAAGGATAGTAACAAGTCGCTCCGGATCCCTTACGGATTACGCGTGGGGGTATTTTTGCAGGCAGAGACCGCACACCGCTTGGGTGCTTGACTCTTCTGTGCAGGTCCCACAGGAGCAGACTGCGGGGCACCTTAGGGATACGTTTAGGGTTGCGCCATTCAAGGCAGGACCAGTTGGCCGGCCCCACTACAGACCTTAAGATTCAAGGTTGTATTGACAAATTTTTAATTCACTGTGTAGTACTGAGCACTGAGGTCCTGAGGAATTGCTAGAATAGCAAGAAACATGTCGACCTAAATAGAGGGTTGCAGGTATTTCGCCGCAAATACTCGTGGCGTCTATCTCCCCTCCCACTATTTTAACCAAGGCAGCTAGCCACACCATCAAAGTTCTTTGTGGACTAACCCACCTTTTTTAATACACTATCACTTTTTCACGACTACACATTCACCTGCCCTCTCACACGCATGCACCATATGGCTGGAACAAAATATCTCCGCAAAAAGAGCCCCTTCGCGGGTGCCCGTCAGACATTGCAGCGCCAGTCTGACGAGGAGCAGGACCCGATTGATGAAGCATGACACCTAGCTTGCTGGGTGTGTGAGGGTTCTAGTTCCCAGGAGGAAAATCCCCCTTCCTCCTTCCCTCTTGGATATATCTCTTTTCTCTCTACACTACACATACACACGCGCCTTCTACTTAGTCCTATCGGGGAACTTTATACTTCTTTTTGTTACTAGTGATTCGGACACGTACACTGGACCCCGTTAAATATTGTCCACCCCAGGTTCCACTCCTTGTTGTTAGTTTGTTAAATCCAAGAAGGATGCCACCTTCTACCTTTCATCGCTTTATTCAGACTATTAGATTTTAACAAAAGCCCTAGCAATAGGGTTTCCGATCTACCTCTGTTATTCACTCTGATCAGAAAGGTTTCACTGTTGAAAGTTAACTTGCCACTAATGCAAACTGGTTAGACAAACTTTGACCAGTGTCATAATGCTTGACTTGAATAAACTGTTCAATCTTTTAACTCAAGAGACTTCTGGTACCATTATACCCAAACGAATCAGCTACAATATGGGTGGGTGCCAAAAACGATTTTCAGCAGTACCCATCCCAGTTTACCTCTTTCACCCACTGAGTCTGTTGCTGCCTCCATCCAGTTTTCCGATATGGCTGAACTCCCTACAACATATACAAAGTGAAACTGAAACTGTACGATGATGATACAGTATTATTTCTTAATGCTGTGGAAACTAACTGGGGGGCACTACCAACCAGAATATAAGATCCTTAATTATTGCCCGGCGGTGTCGCCTCTTGAACCCACAAAGAAGTTAAACTATTGAAGAGGCAGGCGCTGGAGACTGGAAGGCAGGAAACAAGGTTTTTATTCGCTCCGGAGGAGAACACAACGAAAACGGACAGAAGGTATCGTTCTGAGGTGCTCTAACTGCATCCCCGAGGCCTGGCCTCTTATACACAAGTTTATCTCTTTATTACATGTAACACATTCTCGTTGATACTTTGATGTACGGAAAGACATCCTCAGAATCCTCCCTTCCCAGCCCGTTCCCACGCAAGGTTACAGTGGAAGTCCCCGCCCCGTTCACAACAGGTGATGATCATCGCACAGCTGGGTATTCCGCCGATTCACGGAGTGTGCGGGTTTCGATCGGATCTCGTGGGATGGGGGGCTTTGATCATCTCGGGGGTCCTTTGAGGAGGGAAGCTTTCTATTGTATGGGGAGGGGCAAGGGGTTGGTATCGGCAGAGCTAGGTGTCGGCCTGGGAACGGGGAAGACAATCGGGCACTCGGGGAAAAGGGGTTTTCGTCAAAGGGCCGGAGATCATGAAAGGGAGGCAGGGAGGTGTCGCGTTGGGAACAGGATGAGGGCCTGGGAGAGAGCAGCGCCGAAGAGGGGTTTATGACTCAAGGCAGGTGCAAGCAGGGGGTTGCCAGTGAAGCTAGGAGGGAGAGAGAGGCGCGCTGGCTCTCGGCGAGAGCAGGGAAGCCATGGTGTTCAAAATGGCGGCTGTTTTACGCGCACAAAAGGTTTAAGGAGAGCAAGAGGGCGCCGATAATGTTGACGGTTTTCAGCCTAACTTTCAACAGTCCTCCCTTTTCAACATATCTAGCCAACTTGCTTACTCAATGTCAATTTTCATCAAATTCCTAACTTCGGTATCATACAATGCTCTCATATGTTCGCTTCCAATGTCCACAGTTTTGGGAAAAATACAACTCGCACATAAAGAACACATAGGTGGCAAACATTGAATTCCTAAGCATAGGCCACATATTACAACTACGGGAATCAGGATAATGGTGAGTAGTCTCCAGCCCCAGCTTTTGACGGTGTCCCAGAACCAACCACCAGGCGACCATTCTTCTTGCTCTTGGTGAACTTCCGAAGAGAGTCTGTGAAGATGTTCGATGGCTTTGTACACTGAGGGTGAGTTGTCCGGTATGTATGTACAACAGCTGGCCCCAATAATGCGACATGCTCCTCCACGGTCCGCCAGAACCACATCTAGAACGAGGCGGTTCTGCAGAGCCACCAAACGGACCGCTTGGAGCTCGGCAGTGTTGTTGGCAAAGATGCCCGCTGTGATGTTCATGGTTGTCTCGACTGCCTGAGTCAAATGTCGGATGGCACGGCTGTTTGCCATCGGGCCCCAGAGGGGGACGAGTCCTTTCATAGCATCGAGGAACTGTGCCCCTGTTGAGTCGGCTTGCTCAACGTCTTTGGCTCGTTTTTGTCTGTGGTGATTCGCTGGGGCCACATAAGTTGGAGGAAGGACGAAGGAGATGTAGCAAGTGCCCCCCCAGCCTTTGGGGAGCCAGGTGTAGGCCTTCGTGCCGCAGATGAAATACATGTTTGGGGGTGACACAAAGGAAGGTGGATCCGTGGAGTCCAAAGTTCTGGTAAAGCGGCAAGCGCTGCGACCCACCAGCTGTGTCCCAAGTCCTTCTACACACATGTGGCCTGTGACGTTGATGACCGTCAGGGCCACAGTCAGAGTGGCAGCCGTTCGTTTCCACAGATAGGAGAAGGTGGGTCTGGTTGGATTGTTGAACACCTGCATTTCGATTCGTTCTTTGGCCGGGATGTCCATTTGGATCGAGTCGCTGGGGGTCAGCGGGCAGAAGTGTGTCTTTGTCTTGTTTCGCCCGGCCCCATGAGAAGAATGTGCTGCAGTTCTGCTGGAGGTGGCATTGTCCGTATAGCTCTCTTGCAGGAGGATCAGCCAGGCAAGACAGGAGCCGTGGACGGAGAAGGGTGAAGGGATGAATGGTATTGAATGTCCAGTGGCATGGGGTAACAACCCACAGATCCAGCAGTTGGTGGCGTTGGTGGCAAGATTGTGCTGGTGAAGTAGCTGCACGAAGGAGTTGTTCCAAAACTCCTTTCGCCTCTCTCTTAGTTGGGGAGAGAGCGAAATTAGATAATGTTCCTTCATGGTGGTAGGCTGAGCAGTGGTTAGGAATGTTTCGTGAGCAGGTGCGTGTTCTTCCATAATCCAGAGCGTAGTCATGAGGAGAAAACAGAGGAGGATTACGATGAAGAGTGCAATTGTCTTTGAGCTATGGAGTCTGTCTGTTCTCGGATTTCTGTAGTGGGTATTTCCTGTTGTCTCAGTCGGCTTCTTGTTTGGCGCTTCCATCATCTTCTTATCTGGCGCTTCCATCATCTTCGTCTTCAAGGTGCTCGGTAGTGGGCAGGACCACAGACTTAGTTTTAGCTTCTCTCCAGGTAACCCTTGGTAGTTTGGGTCACCGTTCTGAGATTCTTTAACCTAGTTCGTGGCCTACTTAGCCGAAGCTCCCTCCTTTCGACGCAGGAAATACCCTTCTCGAGATGGCACAGTGGGGTCAGGATGTCTTGAAAGTTCAAGTGTCTCAGTATCAGGGTAGCAGTTCAACGATGGTCGGTCCTGGTTCAGGAGCTCTTCTTGGGTGTTGACGGTGTCTGTCGTGGCCAGGGCTGGAGAGACCTTTTTGCAGTGATGAGCGTGCAGCCAGTGTTTCTTCCCCTCCACTCGAAGTGCGGTCCGAGTGGTGATCAGCACTTGCCAGGGGCCCGTCCACCGGGGTTCCAAACTCTTTGATCGCTGAAAATTTCGGATCAGCACGAAGTCCCCCGGCTGGATGGCGTGGCCCGGACCCCTGGAAGCATCGGGGATGGCCTGCTGCACCTGCTGATGAAGGACAGACAAAGTTTCAGTCAATTTGTACAGATAATCAGACATTAGGACATCCGGAACGTCATGAATGGAAGTTGGTTTCGGGGCAGACCAGACGCTCATGGGTCGGCCGAAGACAACTTCATAAGGGGTTAAGTGATGTCGGGTGGGGGTGGAGCGCATCGATAGCAATGCCAGTGGGAGGGCGTCTGGCCATTTCAGGCCCGTCATAGCCACTATTTTGGCCAGTTTAAGCTTTAGTGTGGCATTGTGTCGTTCGACAAGCCCAGCAGATTGGGGGTGGAAGACTGCGTGGAATTTCTGTTTAATACCCAGCCCATTTAGGATGAGCTGGATAACGTTGGCTACAAAGTGGGGGCCATTATCACTCCATAAAACACGACAGAGGCCATAACGGGGGAAAAACTCCTTTAACAGGACCTTTGCAGTGGCCATAGCGGTGTTGTCACGGGTTGGATATGCTTCCACCCATTTGCTAAATGCGCACACCACGACAAGTACATATTTCAGGCCTTGGCATCTGTCTAGCTGGATGTAGTCCATCTGCAGGACTTCAAATGGGTGGTTTGGGACCCCAAATCCCCCCCGGGGTACTACAGTTCCCTTCCCGGGGTTGTGTTGCAGGCATATTAAGCATTGTTGGACCAGGCGTTTGGCGGAATCTGGGATCTTGTCGTTGTGCCAAACCCTGGAGACAAGTTCGATCATGGGGGCTGATCCTATGTGGGCAGGGGAGTGTGCCATGGTTAATATGGGAATCAAGTATGAATCAGGTAGCAGCCATCTGTTCGCATCTTTTGTCCGCCAGCAGCCTTCATCGTCTTTCAATCCCACCCGTGCCCATTCAGTCAATTCGTGTTGTGTGCTAGCCGTTTGTATGTCTCTAATTGTGTCCTTGGCGTCAGTCCAGTTTTCTGCTTGTGACCTGGTCACGTACATATGTGTTGTCATTCTATTTTCAGCTGTCGTTCGGGCGGTGATGTCGGCTAGTGCATTTCCCTGTCCAATAATGTCTGTCACTTTCTTGTGTGCCTGGCATTTGATAACGGCAAGTTTGTTGGGGAGGAGGACAGCTTCGATTAAGGCGGAGACTAAATCCCCGTGCAAAATGGGTGTGCCGTGTGAGGTCAAGTATCCTCTCTCCCTCCAGAGGAGCCCAAAATGGTGAACCACCCCGAAGGCATACTGGCTGTCAGTGTAAATGTTCGTTGTGGTTCCTGTTGCCAGGATGCAGGCTCGCGTCAAAGCAATCAGTTCCGCTGCCTGGGCAGATCGCTGGGTGATGCGGGCTGTTTCTACTACAGTTCGAGCCGTGGTGACTGCATAGGCAGCGGAAGTGGTACCATCGGAGAGTTTGATGCAAGAACCGTCCACCCACAACTCCCCGTCGGGGTCAGGGAAAGCTGTGTCTCTGAGATCGACCCTACTCCTGGTCTGTTCGTCCGTAAGAGTCACGCAGTCATGTACGGGGTGCACATTGGGATCGTTCTCTGGCAAGGGTAACAGAGTTGCTGGGTTCAGTGTGGTGCATCTTTTCAGGGTGATATGGGGGGCAAGCAAGGTTAGTTCGTATCCAGTCAGTCGTGCACTCGTCAGATGTTGCGTCTTGGTTTGGTTCAGGAGGGTGTCGACTGCATGGGGTACCAGTACCGTGAGGGAATTCGAGAGTACAATCCCCTCACTCTGTCGGATAGAGACTGCAGCAGCAGCTACAGCTCGAAGGCAGGCAGGCAAGGCTCTGGCGACAGGGTCAAGAGTGGCAGAGAAGTAAGCACACGGTCGTTGCTTAGGACCGATGGCCTGGGTCAGGACAGATAAAGCGCACCCCTCCCTTTCGTGAGTGTAAAGGGAGAAGGGCTTTCTGTAATCAGGGGTACCCAGGACAGGGGCTGAGCAAAGGGCATCTCGTAGTTCCGTGAAGGAAGTTTGGCACTCAGGAGTCCAAGGGAGTGGGAAAGGGACGTCTTTGTTTAGGAGAGAGAGCAGTGGTTTTACAACGAGGCTGAAGTTTGGCAACCATTGTCGGCAGAAGGAGGTGAGGCCTAATAGGGAGCGAACCTGCTTCTGGGTTTTAGGGACAGGGGTGTCTAGAATGGTTTGGATTCGATCAGGGGTGAGTTTCCTTCCATCTTTGGACAGAAGGTGGCCCAGGTAAGTGACCTGGGGTAGGCAGAATTGCAACTTCTTCTTGGAGACCTTGTGGCCATTTTCCGCAAGGAAGTGCAAGAGTTGAATGGTGGCGGTAACCGCTAGAGGGGTGGTGTCGGCTGCCAAAAGGATGTCATCGACATATTGTACCAACACCACCCCGTCGGGTAACCGGACTTGGTCTAGTTGCCTTTTGAGGGCCTGGCTGTAGATGCTAGGGCTCTCCGTGTAGCCTTGAGGGGCTCGGCAAAACCTATATGAGCGGGATTTTAGGGTAAAGCCGAAGAGATATCGGCTGTCTGGGTGGATGGGGATGGAGAAGAATGCGTTCTTGAGGTCGATGACGGAAAAGGTGGTGGCGGTGGATGGAATCAAGGTCAGGATGGTGGTGATGTCTGAGACCACAGGGTACTGGGGTACCACCACTTTGTTGATCTCTCGGAGGTCGATGATGAAACGGTATGCTTTCTCATCTCCCTCTCCCTGCTTCTTGATAATGGGCAAGATAGGGCTGTTGCAAACGTTGCTAACCACTTCCTCTACCACTCCTGCGTCTATCAGTGACTGGATAATCATTACCAATGCCTTCTCGCCCTCTGGCGATATCCGATATTGTGGGAGTTTTGGGAGTGTTGCGTCTGGTCGGACAGTAATGTGCACTGGGTCAATTAACATACGCCCTACGTCCGAATCCGCTTTGGCCCACAGATACGGAGGTAGAGTGTCAAGCAGGGACGCGTCAACGTCGGTGATGGAAAACATGTGTCGGGGGAACAATGTCTAAGCAGAACGGGGTTGTCGTAAAGAAACACTCGAACTCCATCTTGAGAACACCTAATCGTCGCTCGGAAGTGTTTCAGTAAGTCAAGTCCCATAATGGCGTCAGGGCTATTGGAGGAAAGCAAGAACGTGGTGTCGGTGGTGTTGTTTTCTACGTCAAAGAGAATCGGGGCAGACAAAGGGTTAGTGGAGGGCGTTCCATCGAAACCTGTCGATGTTATGAGTGAGCCAGACAAGGGTGCCCTTGGAATCAGTCGTTTAGATAACGCACTACGTGTTGCGCCAGTGTCTACCAGAAATGGAGACTTGGTACCCAGGACCTTAGCAGTGACATAAGGGCCCTGCTGGTCAACATAGAGCTCGACTGGATCCCTCCCTCGCCCTTGGCTGTCCTATGCAAAGGTGTGAGTGTCGTCATAGTCAGATTGTTGATATTGGTTCTGTCTGGGTCGATCGAACGTATTTGGTCTGCTTGATCTGTCGTTCGTTGCGTCATTTGGGGGCCCTCGTGGTGGTCCCTTAGGTCTCGGTCCGTTTGCTACATCCCTGGGGTCTCTGTTTCTGATCATTTCCAGAAGAACTGGGCACTGGGATTTCCAATGGCCAGTCCCTTTGCAGAAAGCGCACTGGTCTTCTCTAAGGTCTGTGCGTCCACTGTAGGGAGTCAGAGTGCGGTCCTGGGGAAATGTAGTCTTAGGGACGTTTGTCTGGTAGTTTCCCCGGTATTGGTCTCGTCCTATAGTCACCCCTTGCAGTTTGGCAATCATCACCCTCTCTTTTAAGTCTTTCTTCTTTTTCTCTGTCGCCCTATCGTTTTCATTTTTCTGATGCTCATAATATTGGGCCATTTGGAGAATCGCTGTAGGTTTGGAGGCTGCCCAACTACTCTCGCTGGCTTGTAGTTTCTGGGAGATTTCCAATGATAGGCCCTTAACATAATTCTGGACAAACAGATGGTGTCCGGTTGCAGTGGTCATGTCCTGGCCGCTGTAATCGGAGAACACCGTTTCAAACCGGGAGAAGTATTCCGATACATCCTCCTGGGGTTTTTGGCGACAGGCTGTTACTATCGACCAGTCCACTTTCTTTTCTGGGATTTGGGTTTTTAATTTCTCTACGATTTTATCTGGGAGGTCTAGAATGGATTTCAACGGCTTTTGTCCTGGTCCCCGTTGTTTGTCCAAGTCATCGAGTTGTGACCAGGTATGTCCGAACAGCTCAAGGTGGTCGACTTTCCGGATTTGCTTCCACACATCAGCTGGTAGACATAACCCGAAGAACAAGTCGATGTCAGCCAGGGTCATGATCGTTGAACCCAGGGCTGTACTCAATTCAGTATAGAAGGCAGTGGGGTTTTTACGTAGGTCGGGTAGAGATTTCCGGAATGTCAGTATCTCTTGCCGGTCCCATGGCTGGTAGACCCAGTTGTATACTACCCTTCCCTTTGCATCTTGGTTGTTTGCATCATCGTGAGTCCCTGTACCTCGAGGGGGAACCCAGTAAGGGGCAGCCTCTCGTATTGGCATCATGGTGTTAGATTGCTCGGTTGGTGGTTCGGTCACTACGGGGGCTGCGGATTTAGCTCCTGGCTTTCGTTCAGTGAGGTGGCGGAAAACCTCAAGCGTACGCGTAAGGAGGTCCGACACATCACACTCGCCCTCATCCCCGATATCGACCTTCCGGTACAGAGTCCTTAGGCTCTCGGGACCTTTGTCTCGATATCGGTCCTCGTATGCATTCAAGACATGATAACACAGTCGTACGGTAAAATGTCGTCTGTGACTCCCTATATACGAGCTGAACATATCTGTGATGTACTCTTCATCATCCTTCCTTTCTACCAGTGTCCTTGCTATTTTGTCGATCCCTGCTCGCTCATCTTTGTCTAGCCTGTTTGTTCTTGCAAGGCCAGCCCCTCGAGTCTCATGGTCGTCTAACGTCGTTGTTGATGCGGGTTTTAATACAAGGGGTTCGGCCGGCACAGAGGCCATTGGGGCCGACGCTGTGGCGGTACCTTTGTTTGTACCTGGGGGTGGCGCGTGCTGCGCCAAGGGTTGAGAGGGGGCATATGGAGGGGGCATGTAGATGATAGGAGGACCTAACAGCAGGTCCTCATTGGCTTGTCGTTTCGAGGGTAAATCAGGGTAGAGCATGGAGGGGGTTCTAACCGGACACTGGCTTGGCGTTTCCCTTTCTAGTTTCTGTTTAGCTTTCTCTCTTTCCTCTATCTCCTTTTTTAGTTTCTGAGCAGCTAGGTGGGCTGCTTTTTGCAGCTCTTTTTCCAACCTACTCTCAGTTTTCTTTTTACGCTGTTCAGTTTCTTTTCGCCACATGCCGAAGCTATCAAGCATAGTAGGTGTTGTCTTGTTTTTACCCAGGGCAGTTTCTAGCGTTTTTATTTTATCGTCATCGAAGGATCCTATCAGGGGCCATTGACTTTCTTGACCCTTTTTTGTATATTTATGCCATAGTTTACTATAGGCAATAGCGGTCAATCCATGCTTCATGAACATGTCCTTATTAGGGGTGCCTTCCAGTGGGGCTGGATGGTCCATCTCTAATAAGCGGTCCGGGCTAAACAGGCTACTAATCAGTGGGGAGAAGACAGACATGACGGCTCGTAACGAGGGACTAAAAAGTCAGCACTGCCTATCTTATCACTAGGTGCAAAGACTGGACAGAATATTTCTATTCTACGTTGTTTGCAGGCAGTGAATACCTCATGGATACAATAACAAAAGACCAATAAATAACAATGGGGAGAATGAGCAGGTCCGCAAAGATTGGCGTTACCTACCCTTTTCACTATCTGCAAAGAGGGTGGTCTCTTCCCTGTTTGCAGACAGGGAATCTCCAGGAAACAATAGTTTTTCGAACAACAGTTCAGTTTCAAGAGATTATTGAGTGGGAGAGAAAAAATAAGCACGGCTACTGCCCTACCTATCCTCCACTGTTTGCAAAGAGAGAGCCCGTTGTTTCTCCGTTTGCAGGCAGTGAATCCCTCATAGATCAAGATAACAAAAGACCGATAAATAACAATGGGGAGAATGAGTAGGTCCGCAAAGATCTGCGTTACCTACCTTTTTCACTATCTGCAAAAAGGGTGGTCTCTTCCCTGTTTGCAGACAGGGAATCTCCAGGAAACAATAGTTTGTGAACAACAGTTCAGTTTCAAGTGATTATTGAGTGGGGGAGAAAATAAGCACGGCTGCTGCCCTACCTATCCTCCACTGCTTGCAAAGAGAGAGACCGTTGCTTCTCCGTTTGCAGACAGTGAATCTCCAAATAAACAAAAAGAGCAATACTAGTATTTTTAAACAAACAGGCAATCAAACAATTATTTCGCGACTTGTCGTGGTTACACGACCTTACCCGGACCGCATGGACAGTTTCCTGTCTTCCGAATCCAGCGCCCGATCGTCCTCTCTTCTCCGTTATCCTCGCGGCACTCCTGATGGTTCCCAGTCAGGACCGTAGATCACTCGAGAGAGGTCTGTTCGGAACCAGTGAAGTTCGGATGATCGGCTGTCAGACGAGGGTCTATCGGACAGACGCGTTCCCGATCGTTGCAGTCGTTCACTTTGTCGTCAGGACCTCTCCCACTGGATCCATGGGTCGCTGATGGGCCCCACGCTTGGGACGCCAATTGTGGAAACTAACTGGGGGGCACTACCAACCAGAATATAAGATCCTTAATTATTGCCCGGCGGTGTCGCCTCTTGAACCCACAAAGAAGTTAAACTATTGAAGAGGCAGGCGCTGGAGACTGGAAGGCAGGAAACAAGGTTTTTATTCGCTCCGGAGGAGAACACAACGAAAACGGACAGAAGGTATCGTTCTGAGGTGCTCTAACTGCATCCCCGAGGCCTGGCCTCTTATACACAAGTTTATCTCTTTATTACATGTAACACATTCTCGTTGATACTTTGATGTACGGAAAGACATCCTCAGAATCCTCCCTTCCCAGCCCGTTCCCACGCAAGGTTACAGTGGAAGTCCCCGCCCCGTTCACAACAGGTGATGATCATCGCACAGCTGGGTATTCCGCCGATTCACGGAGTGTGCGGGTTTCGATCGGATCTCGTGGGATGGGGGGCTTTGATCATCTCGGGGGTCCTTTGAGGAGGGAAGCTTTCTATTGTATGGGGAGGGGCAAGGGGTTGGTATCGGCAGAGCTAGGTGTCGGCCTGGGAACGGGGAAGACAATCGGGCACTCGGGGAAAAGGGGTTTTCGTCAAAGGGCCGGAGATCATGAAAGGGAGGCAGGGAGGTGTCGCGTTGGGAACAGGATGAGGGCCTGGGAGAGAGCAGCGCCGAAGAGGGGTTTATGACTCAAGGCAGGTGCAAGCAGGGGGTTGCCAGTGAAGCTAGGAGGGAGAGAGAGGCGCGCTGGCTCTCGGCGAGAGCAGGGAAGCCATGGTGTTCAAAATGGCGGCTGTTTTACACGCACAAAAGGTTTAAGGAGAGCAAGAGGGCGCCGATAATGTTGACGGTTTTCAGCCTAACTTTCAACAATGCTGATAAGAAAAATATAATGCATGGATTTATAGAAATGTACGACTAGGGAGGAAACAAGACAAATAATTTTTTTGTTAAATTTAACATCACATATTTTACTTAGTATAATGTAAAACCCAATCATGCGAGTCCAAAAATGTATATAGGTATCTTTGTCACAAAACCAATGAAGATACATTTGAAATAATTTACAAGCTACTCTTAAAAAAAAAAGCCTCAACTTTATTTGAAAGGCATCAGTCAATGTGATCTTCATGTGCTCAATTTTAGCTTAGAGTAGAAAGATAAAAGCTCAGAAAAAAACTTGATGCTTTCATTTTGTACGGGAGCTCTCTAGGAGCTCTACCTTTATCACTCTTTGACATATACCAACCAAGGAAATAGGTATCCCTGTATTCCAGAAATACATGTTATAGATTCCAGAACTCCAAACTGATCAGATGCATTTTAAGATTGTACAGCTTTTTGAATTATTTGTATTGTGGGTGCTTTGGTGCTCCTTATGTGATGTCCGCCCGCCATCATAACGGTGATCGGACGGCCCGCCAGACGCGAGGCGGACAAACCAGCCCAATTAGGATGCTGGCCTTTTACCATTGCAGACGGTGCTGCTGGCTGCAGCACCCTCCACAATGGTAAAAGGGCATGCACAGCATTTCCCTGCACCACGTGATGCCTGCCATTTGGTGCAGGGAACTGCAGGGGGTACCCCCCATGCACCCCTCCCCACGATCTCCCCCCCGCAACGGGCCCCCAAATCCAATCCCCGCCACCCTTTCCATGGCGGCATCGCTGCCATGGAAAGGCTTATCATTCACCCTCATCCTAATATGGCGGACGGTGCCTGCTAGCATATTAGGGGCCCAGCTCCGCCTGGCAGGTAATCGTAATGATTGCCACCGATGGAAAAGCAGCGGACGGACTTTGCGTCTGCTGCGATACCCACCGCCAAGGATGGCAGTGGGTAATTCTCATTTCGATGGCGTCACGATCGCTCCGCCAGCCCGGCAATCGTTACGCCATCGTAATGAGCCCCTTTGTTTGGAGCAGAGGTCATTCGGATTACTCATTCACATATTCACATTCATTTTAGTGTGGGAATGGAATAGCTTCCTAAAGTCCTTCTGTATGCATCCTATGTTTGAGTACATCAAGTATGTATTAATTTTGGTTACCTGTACCAGCTCTCTTATCACTGCAAATTCCATCATGGAAATGTTTGCACTGACAGTGGAATTTGGTTTCTCTTTGTATGGCGAGGATGGACTCAGCAGTTTAGCTTTGGTTCTTTCAAGCATGTCATACTTGGGGTTCTTGAGAGTTTGATCCATTATATTGCCTGGTCCTGGCAGCATATTATGCAACTCCAGAAAATAGGACTTCTTGAATTAGTCGGGGGTGACGTATTGCAATGTTACACCTTGGGGAGGTGGTCCAATGAGAAATCAGATGGTAAATGTATTAGTTATTTAGAGATGGTGATCAAGGACAGCATTTGAATGCCTACAATTTGACGATGTTGGGGTTCAGGGCTCCAATATTGGGCATCAAATGTTCAACTATACTTGAGATGTCTGCTCTGCTGGAGCTTCCTTATTTTCTGAATTGATTTGTCCATGTACTATATGTCGAACATGACACAGCCATAAGCAACTGTAATTCATGACTACGTGTCTCTCCCTTCCGATTACTCACTTATTATATGCAAACCTGTTAAACAAGCATTGGCATAGCCAACAGGTCTCACTTTTGGGACCTTATAAGTATTTAGTTATGCAGCACAATATCCTTGGTGCAACAACATCACCTGTTGCATGGCTAAACACTTATAAGGTCTCAAAGGCGAGACCTATTGGCTATGCCAATGCTTGTTACTTATGTTTCACAATAACAATTATCAGAAGGCAGAGGAGCGCTAAAAATCCAAATGCCCTTCGAGGCCTTATACATGAGAAGTAGGCGCTAGGCAACTGCACATAGCAGAACCTGTGCACATATTACAATAGCAATTCTTGCCACGCTTGTATCATAACTACGTAATGTGCATAGGTCTGCATGCATTCATTAGCATTAATATAATTACCAGGCTGGGTGTGCATGCAATCATTTCAGGAATGTGCACATATATTAAAGATGTATGTCAGCAGCGGGATCGTAGACAGCCGTGTGCAGAGTAATGCAGATTGAGTGAGATGTGTTGCCTTTTGTATGGATGGATATATGATGTCACCTTAAAGGATGGCGCCCTAATAAACACAGGCCGGTGAGTGGTGAAGACATCCAGCCATAACAAAAACCCTAACCCAGCCCTAACAACAGCAAATAAAAAAACTGATGGGGCAGTCACAGTGGTAACTTATGTTCAATAATTAACTTCTTCTGTAAAAAAAGGCATGGTTTTACCTCGCTAGGCCAGTTGGTAGCACGCCGTGCTCGATAACTGGGCTTTCACTCAGGAACGCAATGCATTCTGGGGGCGGTTGACGTCACTCAAGGCAACTGATCTGTAGAAACTTTGAGAGGTCAGTTTATTCTGACTGGTGGTGACTGCAGTTTTAAAGTGAGTGGTACCAGATGTTTTCCATGAATATATAGCATAGGAGACTGAGCCTGACATAGAGAATGCTGGAGAGAGGGGGGAGGTAGGAAGGGAGAGTGATAGAGGAGGAGACATAAACAGAGAAAAAGAGCTAGAGAGAGAGCAGGAGCTGGGAGAGAGGGGTGAAGAGAAGGAGAAAGTGATGAGGGAGAAAGACAGGGAAGCGGGAGGCATGTAAAGAGAGTAGAGGGCAGTAAAGGGGAAGAGAGAGGGCTGATCGGCAAAGAGCAGGAGAAATGGGGCGAGAGATGGAAGAAAAGATGGAGGGGGAAAAAGAGATAGGAACGGCACTGACTTGTGGCCTCCGGCTGCGTCGGGAGCCCCCACACACTGCACCTTTGGGAATGAAATGCCTTTAGCTGGGTTGTCCGAACGTGGGAATAGATGGACTGAACCCAGCACTCATGGTCTTTCTGAAATGTGTGTTTTTTAGCAGCCCAAAGATACCGTTACACCCGTCAGTGCCTAGCCCTTTTCTAAGCCATCTCATGGTATATAATGCGGCACTGCTTTCAATGTCTGAAGCGGGCAATTACTGACTGAGACAGTACGCTCCGGTTTAGAATCGAGAGGACAAGGGATGCACGGAAATAGTTTCAAGATGAAAATACAACTTGACCATAACAAGAGAGCTGACCACTCAGTGCGATTCTTCATGGAAATACAACATATTTCACCTGAAAAGAACCTTACAACCTACGTTATGGGAATTCAAAAGCACAGATCATAAATTTTACGCATAGTTAGAAAAACAAGCACTGGCCGCGCGTGCGCGAGAGCGGCCTCAAGACAATTTAGAATAAGTCTGTTACTGTTTCTGTGAAGTAGGTGGACACTTAGGGGGACAGCCTTCAGTGGAGACAACAAGAAGACAAGAAGATGTAAAAACATGGCAGGTTCACAAATCCAACAAGCATTGGCCGTGTGATGATATGAGGAGGGGGAGAAGCGGGAGTTGTGTGCGCGCGCGCTAAAAGAAAAAACAGGACGCGAGTGGTGCACGCGTGATGTAGCCTTCGCTCGTTCATGTGCGTGTGACCGCACGCTCCGTGCCAGCAAACATCATGTGATAGGACTTTTCAAAGCCTACTACTAAATGTCTCCAAGAACAGCACATGCGCTGGCTCAGGCGAGACCTAAAACACAGCACTACTATCTAAATGAGGGATTACAATGCAACAATGTGGCAGTCACAGTTTGTTGTTGTCTTGAAGAGTTCTCAACACCAAAATGAATAGGGCTGGTTGACACCTTCGACTTTCTGGGATAATATTAATGCTATTATAACAACATTTAAGAGGTGTGGCTGGGTGAAACACTCATTTCTTTAAGTAGCCTTTCGGGCAGGCTCTCCCTGTCAAGCTTCCCTTAAGCCTCAGTCAATTTGTGGGACAGGAAATGATAAATCTGATCACTCTGTCTGATAATGCAGATTGTGCGATTACTTATTCTGTAATTACCGATTTGTAGCTTGGGGATTAGCATCCCATCCAGGGAAATTAATTTCTTGTTTCACTGAGGCAGACGGATGATACAGGTTGGTACTTATAGCACTGTATGATTTTCTCCTCCATGTGTGACAGTCAGGACGGGATACATGCAGAAAGAAAGGAGAAGCTAGTAGCCACCTGGAAATCACAGTACAAACTGCATAACTGCCAGATATATAGTGAATCTGTGTAGTATAGTTTTTAATATTTATTTTAAATAACCATTGGGGACAAAGTACAGGTATAGATATGAATCAGAATGACTGTGCCCATGCTTTACACTGCCCTAAAAAATAATTTGCAGAAAAGACAAGATTATTTTTACAATCAAATGGAAGGTCTGCTACCTTATGAAGTGCCTCTTATCCAGAGTTTAAGCCTATTATTAATGTTTTGTTGAATGGGCATCTCTTCTCGAGTTACACCAGATATTTTGATTCCTTTGTTTTATACTTTGCCTCCTCATCTTTACATGAATAGGTGTACTTCTGGACCCTTTGTGTGGAGGAAAAGATGCACCTTGGCAGAATTTGCATGTATCTATCAGCTGGCATCTTCCACACAACAGACCTACTCATTCTGCTCTTTCATGTTTAAAAAACCTTAAAATATTGAGAAAAGAAGGAAGCTCCTTTTTTGTGTGGAGCCCAGTCATCACTTTACCCCACATCCAATAAAAATAGACTTATCTGTGTGGGTCCAGTATTTGTTGTCCAAAATTCTAGACATGAAAGGCCTTAAAAAAATGTGCAGCACCCTAATACCCTCCTGAACTTGGAAATCCATACGCAAGTTCACGTTGTGTGCTGCTCAACCTGAAAAGGAGAAGTCTCATCTACAAAAGAATGTTTTAGTCCATTGTATATGTTATACTGAAATATAGGTGAATTAAATCTGGGTCCACTACCTTGCCTGGTAACTTAGGAAATATGGAGAACATCAGCAAGACCTGATTGTCATTTTACTCTTTTACAGTTGGTGATGGGAGTGCTTGCGGGGTGGTGGGGCGGGATGGAGCAGGGTAGGGGGAAGTAAACTATGGAATACGGCCGTACAGAGGTAAGTAAACAAATAAATAAATAAAACAAATTTCGTTGTGTACGTTGCATCGCATTTGGCAATGCAACGCGCAATGAGATTGGTTCTATTTATTATTTGTTGGCTTATCTCTGTACAGTCGTATTCCATAGTTTACCACCCCCCACCCAGCCCCAACCCTGCCCGCCTCACCGCCCGCAGCACTCCCACCACTGGCCGCTTCTGGATATGACTGAAACTGAAAATGGGATTGAGATTGTAAAAAACACTCATGTGCTGAGTATGAGAAGTAGATGGAAATCTAACTATATCAATATCGAGAAATGGTACTTAAGAGTCATTTGAACAGAGTGAAAAGTGGAGTTGTACTTACCGATCAATAATCATCTTGGTGGAACTGGTTCTCTGGTGAGTGTGTGAGGATGCATTTATGTTCTGCCTAGATGTGAGATTTAGTAAAATATCACCAAGATTGAGCCTTTACAGGTGACTGGCCCATGAAGACTTTTGAACGAAGTAAACTTGGCATGAGGATTGAGTGGTAACATAACTCAGTGAGGTGGAACCAGTGGGAGTTATTTGCACACTTATTGAACATATCACTAAGAGTAGGCTCATGTATAGAAAATGAGTCTCAATAACAAGAGCTCCTCTCAATCACAGTACCACTTACATGAATGTTCAGAGCTTCAGCATAAAGGAGATGATTTCCCTCAGTATGGAACTTGTATCTGCAGGAGATAATCCTGTAAGAAACTCAGTGTAACCTCAATGCAGGAAGGGCAGAAGTTCACTTTACTGTAGATGCACCTACCTGTCAAAACCTTTATGAAAAACTGTTTACCATAGAAAACGTGTTGCCACAACAAAGCGTGAGAGCTAACAATAAGAAAAGCAGAAAATGGTATATTACGGTACTTAAACAAGTGATATCTCTTGAGCACAAGGATGTTGATTCACCAAAATTACAAGAGTGGTGGAAGTGACATAATGTGGCCCTCATATAACCAGAAGTAGCATCAGCCGCCAGTGACATAATATGAACTGACATCACATATTAATGAAACAAAACAGTTTAAGAGCCACAAAAATAAAAACAAATCATACTAAAGCAGATAAAATAAATCATTTTCTCTCAGAACTAAGTAGGGAATTGACATCATATGCAAGGAAGGCATACATGAAATGCTGGGGCATAGGAACTAAAGATGATGGGTAAGCTGTCATGAGCCAAATATGACCACAAGTTCCGGGTAAGGCTATCCTCACAGGCCCAGGTACTGGTATCTTAGTGGACTTTTCGCCTAAGTTCTGACTTTAAAACTAAATACAGCTCAGTACTGCCTCAACATGTGTACCTCCCTCTGCCACATTAACAAATTTGAACCTTTCTTACCTACACCATGAGTAGCACGTATTATTGACATGGTGAGAATGGATGAAGATTTGCTGCTACTGTCGCGCCCCACATTCAGCAGTAAAGATGAGCCTCCTTAAAGAGGAAATTGGCAGAAGCTACAGATGGTAAACATTGCTTTTAATGAGCTTTATATACATTCTATTGTGAACTAAGAGGTCACAATAGGAGAACAAGTGGTAGCAAATCAATGTACAAAGGATCCAATTGCTAATTATGGAGATCCCTGAAAAAGGAACACTTCTGAGTACTAAGTAAATGCCCAACCTTTGCAAGTAAAACCACAGACAGGAAGCTGAAGCAGGCGTGAAATTGCCAAGCGGAAGAGGTATGACTGCATTTGGAAAAGCATTTGAATACAGCAAAGGAGCTATATGGTTTTCAACACCTTAAATAACAGATTTCTATAAAGATGTTGCACCAAGGAAATCTTACTTTAGGCTGGATAACCCACAGTATTTAACATCACATAGGCACGACATACTGATGATGACACTTCCTAAAAGCCTATAAATAACATACATATGTAAATGTGCTTGCTGAAATTGTTTCAGAGGCATGAACCAGGTGGACATGAATTTAAGCAATCTGTCTTCTAAACTGTTTCCATCTATCAAAGTTTCCCAATTTGTTGCAAATCTGAAGGGCATATACAGTTAAATAATGAAGGTATCATTGTTTCTGTGCGCGGTGAGCCATATTTATACATTTCGAATAATACGTTACATTCTACTGAGATCAACAGTACAAAAACCACAAACAACTAGGCTAAGTATTCTATTCACTGAGGCTGGGTCAGGAAAAGAGAATATATTCCATAGAAAGAGAGGCATGAAGTATCCATAACTTTCAATCTCACCAGTGGGCAATAAGAGTTGGTGCGATGTGAACGACTGAACATAAACCTTTCATACAGTCTTCTTTAATGGTGTCCCATATTCAAATTCATGACTTTGGATTTTCAGTGGTTTACTCCAAACAGCAACCTCCATTGCAAGGCTATGGCTGCTCACTGTTTTCCGAGAGAACCGCTATAGGTTTCTTCATAATCGTTGCAACATGTTTCCCCCTATTTGCGCACACTTTTGAGGCTTACAACCGCTCTCTAAAGCTTGACAAGAGGCCACCATTTTCTTTTATTTTTTGCAGAAAAAGTTGTCTATGTAAATTTTATAAGGGGGGCACCATTATATACTTTCCTGCTGCACCAAAAACGTTTCCAGTGGCCAACCCAACTAAATACATATCACAGACTTGACAAAATATCATCAATGGCAAACTTAACAGATGGTCACATGAAAGAAAAAGACGTTCATTGGATAGTAAGAATCACATGGAAAACGTCTTACATTAAATGCCTAGCCGCTTACCTTGAAGTTTGCTATCCGATTCTAGAATAATTATTCAGCTTCCAAATAAAAACACAAATTTTCCTTTATTTATTTTCTTAACTGCAACAAATACTTAATTATTTATGATGCAGCTTTTCCCACCAATAGGTGAACATGAAATTTGGTCATGTCAAAAAATGATCACGAAAGATTTTTGTATCTACATATTTTAACCAAAATTACATTTCAACACACAAACACTGTCTCTTTCTCTTAAGGCACAACACATCATTATACACATTCTGATTGCCAAACGTTTATAAAAGACAATAATGCATACCCACCCACACCCATCCCCCCAAAAAGGAAAAATTGCATCCATTTCCAAAGTCAGCTGCTAATAAGATCACAGTAAATTATTCCATCAATAATTTACACATATTACAGGTCTAGACATGATTGTCGTTACATAGTCCGAGTGCATTCCAATTCATATTTTCTGGGTTAGGTAGGATAAAGTCTGATTCAAACCTCAGTGTTGAGAAAATCCCATGATGAGGAATGTTGAACACCACCTTGTCGGTCAGAAAATGAATGTTGATATGCTGGCAGGAGTCCTTTACCAAAGGCTGTTCTCATTCTGCCTAGGGATCGTTCGGTGTGTGCCAGCAACCTCCATGGTTTTTTGTTCAATAAAATGTTGCATATGTAAGACCATAGAGTTTCCTTACGTAGCATTAAAATGCTTACTTCTTTCAACAATTTGAATTCTTCTTCATTCAACAGGAGTTCTTCCCTTTTTAAGACAATCCATATGTGTAAAAAGCCAGAGGCGTTGAATCACACATAAAAATTCAGTGTACTTGAATTATAAAAAGGATCTCCAACTACAGAACACAGTTACAAATACTCTAGTTCCAGTGCTTGATGTAGAGCCAAGAGGTCTGAATGACTTGATATCCTCCAGAATGGCATGTTGTGCTGTTGTCATCGTGGAGATTGTGAGAAGGGAAAAATAGCAAGTGGCACATCAATAAAATGACTGCATTATAAGTCAGCAGAAAGCCCAATAATGAGTCAAACAATATGATTTGGATACAGATACAGCTTTGCAAAACAGATCTGAGATATAGCCTTAAATTTATGAGTCAGATGCATATTCTAATCCACTACATTAGGAGACAGGGCTGAAAAACATAATTTGGGAACTTCAAAACATTAATATCAAGGCACTGAGGTGTAAGCTCGACTCTCATTGGAAAGCTTAGGCTCAAGCATTGAATAAAACCGTATTTTTGTAAATGTATTGAGAGAATTTGTATATTTTCAATTCAGATCTGTTTGCAAACCAATTTTTTTTTACATGATGCCTTCAAACAAAACCCACAACAAAAATCATGCAAACCAAGAACTACATCACCCAAGCACTTCTTCTAAAAAAACTACTAGAGCTCCTTACCATCACCAGTAACAAATAATCTATACAGCGGTAAAAGACATGTTGTGGAAATGAGAATCTGAGACTACGCCAACCTACCCAACAACTGTTGATAAAAGATCATTGATAGACTCCCACAGTGATCAGATTTTTGCAAAAGAGAATTTAATTTACCAGTAGAAATGATACAAGTGAAACAGTATAAAAATGGCAAATGTTTGCAATAAAGTAGATGTGTCTTAACCATGTAGAGCGCAAACAGCAGGAGTGTAATAGCTTTTGTAGGACCTGGAGAATGGCATACACTCCACATTTGTTTTATTCTCACACAAACTGTGGAAACATGCAACTGTACAAACGGGTCAAACATCACAATAATAAATAAAAAATACTCTGCTCTGTTAGGTGGTTAAATGCAACTCCCAGCAGGCCATTCTTGCACCAAGAAACACCCAATTATGGCTTCTTATTTATTAGGCTGAGAAGCAAACATGTGGCTACGCACAGTGTGCATACATATCTGTCTCATTTCCACAGATTCTTTTTTACTCAATAAGAACAATGTAAATAAAAATTAAGGAACCATTTGGCAGCAGCATTTTACATTCCTTATGTGAAAAAGCACTTGCCCCCACATCTACTTCACTTTTGCAAGCAAGTGGAATAATTTTGGTATTAAGTAAAAAAATAAATGAACACTGAAAACAGACTTTTCATTTAAAAAACGTTGATGTAATAATTCCAAATTTGCATTACATTTTGCGGTTTCCAGTGTATATAAATATAGTTTATACATATATAAACTATTTTTGGAGGAAATATATTTGGCACAATATTTAAACAGTATATGTGGGTTTATGTACATAAATACATACATATTTACAGTGAAATACATATTTATGCGTGATATAAATATTATATATATATATATATATATAAACAGAACTACATAAAAGGGATTGGCAGTGTGCTGTAATGTAGCCATCAACAATTTGGACCACAGTGACAAAAAACATCAATAAAGATGACGATTGCCGTGTGGAAGTCATTTAGAAACTTTCATAATGGTCTGTTTGCAGTGTCCACTCCTGATATAATACTTTGTTTTTTATCTATCACAACGTCACTCTCCTTGCATGTATCCACATATCTTTGTGGGTTACTGGCACCTTTGTGTTTTACTGGCGCCTCATAGACAATAGTCTGTCTGACTGAAGTTTGCTGAACTCGTTTTTAGAACGCACTGTCATTTCCACTCTGGATATTTGGCAAAAACACTGCAGAAACAAATGCTGGAATCCAAATGGTTGGGATTTTCAATTTAAAACACAGCTACAGGCATGCTCTTGCTGCTTTGTTTCAGTCTGGTTAACACATTTGCCAGAAGAGGCACTGTGCAAAGCTATGGTAATGCAGACAAAAAAACAGGCTTGCACTAGTAGCTAAATGTCACACCAACGTTTTGTGCGGTTGCTTTACCTTCTTTGCTGCCTGTTCTTCTTCTACACCATCCCCAATTACAACATATACTACTTTTCTGCCAAACCTTTGCATTATTCGCTCAAAGCAACTTTCTTTTCCTGGAAAAAAAAATAAGATAAGAGTTCAGCGCTCAGTTACCTGGTTAGCAGCATGCTCCTCATCGCGGGCATCTCCAATCACAACATATGTTATGTTGGTGCCAAACCGGGACACTATACGTTCAAAACAGCTTTCTTTGCCTGAAAAAACACAATGAACCTCTTATTCTTCAATCACCAAATCAAATACATCTCATAATCACGAAAGTCCAAGTGGAGGTGTCAAGGCAGAGGTCACCTTCATTGTCAGGCTACTGGGATAAAGTAGAAAGATTACAACCTGGAGCTTCAGTTCTTATAAGCTCAGCACTAACTATTGCAATACTCACTCAGAAACTGAAGGAACTCTACCAGGGATGTAATACAACACCTCAATTATATGCATTCCACAGGAAGGGATGAGACACCCTTACAAAACTCGCACACAATATGTTATAACACTTTCAATTTCAAGTAAAAAGGTTTTAGTAAAGACCCCAATTGATCCAGGAGTTGTAGACCAATACAAGTTTATGTTTTCATTCTCTGAATTGAACCTTTTTGGAGCAGGAAAGGGCCAGTTTGACATTAGCCATCCTCCTTTGTGCAGAGGTTTCGTCAGGTTGTTTTTAAGAATTCGGAGAGTCTCCCTTAATTTGCCCCAATATAATCTATAACATCTATCTATGAGTCTTCGGTAATCAGGTGATACGTTTTTTGTGCAGTGCGAGATATGCAACACTTCTGCACTATAACAACTTCTCTCACTGTCATGCTTCTTCTTTGTTTCACATTAATTTATCTTCCCAGGTTCTCACAGTAATAGCTGATTACGATGGCGTGGCATATTTGCTTACATTGGTCAACTTGGAATTGAACTAACTGTACTTTTAGTTTTTGAATGTTGATGCCATCCAGAGTTTGAACCACGTATGCTGGCATATGATTTATTATGCAAATTTTGTGACTACAGTATTTTTATATATTTTTTTAAAACAGATTTTATTGAGTGTTATTATGAAGACAGTATTGAGTGTATACGAGCAGTCATAGTTCATTTATGGTCGGTTTCTTAAGCACAATATAGTATAGCATACAGCGGTATTCAGAACATTATGTATTGGTAATGTGCATTTGTGAGCATATTACGGGCATCAGTTCCACAATTGATAAGAACTGTTAGAGCCTCGCCTGCACTTTGTACCCCTTAGGGTGTGGGTAAAGACCTAACGGACAGCCCCTGCCGTATCCCATCACCTCCTGTTGTGAGCATGCTATTTGTGCCCAGTATGAGGATAATGCGGGGCAAGACCACATCATATGGATGAAGCTGGCATCTTGTTCCACGCATCTGAGGCAGTTTGCCCTTGCTGCAGGGAACATTGCATGCAGTCGGTGCGGCGTAAGGTATGCTCTTTGGGCAATCATGTATTGTATAAATTCAAAACGTGAATTGCAGGAGACTACCTTTGGGTAGGCAAGGACAGACGCCCAGTCTTTATCTGTGAGGGATTCCCCTATATCTGCATCCTACTTCACCCGCAACATGTTTAGGGGTGAGGATATGTACGCCCTTATGCCTGTGTATACTCACTTTGTCAGGTGTCGACCTGTTCCCTATGCACCATGAGAATACGTTGTTGAGTTCCCCAGAACTTTGAAATAGTTGTCCTGTGGTAGGAGATGACACAGTGGCTGCATGTAAACTGTGAAGTGAATCAATAAGTGTATTGTGTCCATTGTCTACACAGTATTGGAGAAGTTTAATTTACATTACCTTTGCTGATAGTGTTTGCAAATAAGTTAATTTTGTTCAAAGAGATTTTCAGAATCTCCTTTGCCCGGAAAGTTCTATACACTTCACTTAGCAAACAAAGAATAGTGAGGCAACTGATACAGAAATGAGGAAACTGTAATGCTGTCTTTGTTTGATCATATCGCTTAGGGCAGGGGCTTAGTGCAGTGGTTCTTAACCTTTTGAGTTATGTGGACTGAATCATTACTGGAAGTCGGGGTCCCCTGCCTAAGCAATTTCTATTATTTGAGTCTAAAAAAAAACCCAACACAAAAACACAGAGAAAAGTATAATTCACACACATACGCAAATTATGAAGTATTTTAACAAAAAATTGTAAAAATCGAAATTTTAATGGGAAGGTTGCAACTTTCCAAAATGTGGTTTTATTTCTAAATGATAACGTGACATGTTAGACTATAGCATAATCCTGCCTTTTTTCGGCTAATGGGTACGTTTTTTCCAGAGCATACCAGGCCATAAATCATTCATGCTGGATTCTGTGCGTATTGTCGGTTTCTATTTTGATTTTTTGTGTATGCATGCTTTATAAATATGGACATAGTGTTTAATTTACTGAACTTTGCAGACCCCTCGAGCGGGCATCAACGACCACCAGGGGTCCACGGATCACAGGTTAAGAACCCTGACTTTGGGTAAACTTTCTATTTTGCTAGGAGCTCCATTCAATTGTGGCCAAACGGAAGCTGCTGATCAAGGTGCCCAGCCTTAGCAACGGCAATCGCCTACTTTAAGAGGAAAATTAAGTATCCCTCTGCAAAAGAGCTGACTTCTGTCTTTAACTAGGCAAGTGTGACAATATCAGGAAACCCAGTAAGCATCCCAAATGTTAAAACCACTGTCTTCTTAGATTCAAATGTAGGAACTTAATCTGAAGGAGCTCTGGGGGAACAAAACCTAAGTGAATTCTATGAGAATCTACAGATGCACAAATATCCAATTGATGATGGACTCTAGTAGAGCTGACACGTTTGAAACCATTTTTGCCAACAGAGAGAAATAACATTCCAACTCGTCATGAATATCACATGTACATTTAATCTAATGAGATGAAATAAAGAAACACCCCTTGATGTTCAACATCAATTTCAGGTTAAATTGGAGAATAGGCTTTCTAAGGGGAAACGTCCCTTAGGACGTAGCCAGAATCACGTTGTGCCTTCACAGCGCCAGTAACAGAACAAAATGCCAAAGCAAGACGTTACAACAACTTGCTTTGGTGTGGGGTGCAATGGTGGAGTGGTGTTGGAATTAAAGTCCAACACCTTTCCTACTGTTACGCAGACTGGAGTTGGAATAGTAAATAAACTATTCCAATATTCAGCGTCCCCCTAAGGCATTCGATCAAATGATGTCGTTTCTAAGGCATGTGTGAAAAATGCATATGGAATTCCGTCATACATTTGCTTAGCACTGAAAAAGTCTCCATCTTTCCAACAAGTCATTCAAGTAAAAAATAAGTTAACTAATAAGCTGGACATTTGTAAGACAATACCGACATACAGAAATTTGCAGTGCTCAGTCTCCACCAGAAAAGGAAGCGATTGGAAATGTAGGAACAAGAAACTAACGGTGTATTAAGCATTCTGCAAATATATATGGGTGACATTTTGTTGTTTATGAACTTAGCAACTATTACGAGGGTTGTTGTAGGGCACATATGTTTTGTATATTTGGGAGGTAATGAAATACTGCAAGCAGCGCTATACAATTAGATAGATTCCTGAAAATGATCTGAACACAACTTTGAACGGCAATATGTGCATACAAACAATGGAAGATTTATTGAATTGATGATGATGAGGGCACACAAACAAAATTACAATATTCATGCAATTGTTATGGTAGACAAGACTTAGGGACTTATTTAGAGTTTGGCGGGCGGCCCGCTGTCTGCTAAGGGGCAGAGGTAATAACCACCAAATTCTAAATAAGCAAGACAGTGCTAAGAGAATATCCCTAACCATATTTCTAGAAACAGCACATTCTCATTTCTGCAAGAGAGGAAAGAGGTGATTTAGTGTTCATTTTAGCACCATGGTCGCAAGTAAGAGGAACCAGAACGGAGCCCTGGCCAGCATGTGCATTGGGTAGGACTGTGATAAGGGGGACAAGGGGAAGCAGTGGACCAGAGGACGCTACAGTGTGAATGCTCTAGCAAGAAATACAAATTTCTGAACGTATGTCCTGTAGAGGAGCTGACCCAAGGCTCTTGATGATCATAGTATTAAAGGCTGTCAGACTCTGATCACTCATGTGATGTGAACTTTGGGAAGTGGGACACTTCTGATATTTCAAAGGGTATGATGTAGCCACCCTAAGAAATTCTTCCGGAAAAAAAGGCGCATTCTTTGCAAAGCATGTGGAAAAAATTGCGGAACGTACTTAGGATAAAATGTATGGATAAAATCATTTATCCCTATAACATCATCATTATTCTTAACACCGCTACCAATAAAGCAAGCCTTCAAAGTCACCATCTCTTGCTGCACAACATTGAAAAAAAAATCATCCATGTTATATAAAACAAAAAGATAAATGTGTGCTTACACTTGTCAAGTGTACATTGAGACAATGTTTTCATTTTATATTTGCATACCTATTTTAGTTGCGCTGTAAATATTTTCAATTGGAAACGCCCCACCTAAGCTGTACAGCAACACTTTAGCAAGTGCTGGGATGAGTTGTGTTGTTGTTACCAGGACATTTACACAGTTACTCCTGAAGAGAAAAAAGAAATAAATCAACTTTTGCTGGACTTGCCTTTATTTTTCTGCTCCGAGTTGTGTCTATAAAAAACCCACAGATCAATAAATGAATGCAATAAACAGTACAGAAAACATTTAGAATTATAGCCTCATCTCAGCTTGCTGATTGTTGTGAGCTAAAATATAATTTGATAAAAAAATATTTGTCGGCTCTAGGCTGTTTTCACGTAACATAAAACAAGTGGTCGTTTCCTAGCACACTGACAGATTACGGAATGTCCTATTCCAATGATGCAGAGTATTCGAACACTTGGACAAGAAATGTAACCATTAGCCTAGGTCCCTTCCGGCTCACCACACTTTATATTAATACACTTAGGGCCAACTGGTCATATCTTAGAAAGCAGACACCATGCTTCAGGAGCCGGGCCCCAAAGAAGACGCTGCTATTCAGGGCCAGCACTTGAATCATCTGTCCTACTATGCCAAGCATGTCTTTCTACCAGGATGCTATTCATTACTTGTTCTCGAGCTATTAAATTCTATCACCAGCCACAGCAAAAATAAACTAGCATGAGTGTGCAGCATACATGGACTACGTTCATCAGGGCAGGGGCAGCTGAAATTAGTGGTCAATTAGCCGCAATGCTCCCAGGTTTGTGCTCACTTTCAACGCAAGCATTGAGAAGAGACAACATTCTTGATTCCTTGTATGTCCTTCAAAGTGCGGTGGAAGAAGAACGATATTTATAAAACGTACACACATCTGTATAATGGCTGCCAGTTTCGCCTGCCCAAAATCTATCCATTTACTAAAATACTTAAGACCAATAGATGAACGGTATATTATTAGTATATAAACACAACTGACAAGTGCGTAGTTATATCAGCTGAAGCGGGGTTGCCAGTAAGGCAGAAAACATTGGTTTATGGCCCTTCCTATCTTTGATCTGTGGCTCGAGGTACTGCAACAATAATTACCATAACATAGGTGTGTGATAGGGGCCAAGCGTTGCAAGAGTAGCGAAAAAAGCAGTGATAGGCAGAAAGGGAAATTATTTTAAAAGTAAAGAAAAAGTAAGTGAGACTAAATAGAGTCAGAGGGTGAGAACGAAGGAAGGAGAATAGAATGGAAA
Source organism: Lissotriton helveticus (assembly GCF_964261635.1). Taxonomy (NCBI): domain Eukaryota; kingdom Metazoa; phylum Chordata; class Amphibia; order Caudata; family Salamandridae; genus Lissotriton; species Lissotriton helveticus. The sequence continues at coordinate 1,036,141,446 of NC_136067.1, read as the reverse complement.
TAAGGAGGGAAAGATGGAAAATAAAAGGGAAGCAGAATGAAAAAAGGCTCAAAAGATGGAAGGAAATAAAAAAAGAGGGAAGGATGAAGATGGAAGGAACAAATAAACCGAAAAATGGAAGGAGGTAAAGAAATAAAGAGAACTGGAAAATAGAAGGAAATAACAGAAAGAAGAAATGGGAGGCAGAAGGGCAAAGGAAGAAAAAAAAAAGAAAGTATTAACAAATCAAAGGAATACAAAAAAGGATAGAGCAAAGAGTGAAGGAAGGATAAGAGGATGATAAGAACGGAGAGAACAAGAAAATAATGAATGATTTAGAAGGATGGAAAGAAGGAAAATAAATACAATGTTATATAACGATGGACAGAAAGATAAAAACAATGAGTGATGGAACGAAAGAAGGATGGACAGAACGAAAGGAAAATGCAAAAAAAGTAAAGACATGATAATAGAAAGCATTAAAGATGGACAGAAAGGGGGACAGGATGAAAGAAGAAAAAGAAAGAATGAAAGAAAGAAAGAAAGAAATCAATGCAGTTTAAATGCTTTTTTTTTATACCAATTTCCTTTGAAATCATGTTTGTAAAATGCAATATTTTATAAATGGTCCTTGAGCGAACAACATTCACTGGCTTTTATAGAAAAAGTTGTGATTGCTCACTATGATCCATCATTTAATTTTATAGAGCTCATAGAGGGGGTAGTTTTATTCTCCTGGCTACACTCTTGCAACTGGACAACGATTATCTTGTTGTAACGAGACTCAGTTAGTCTAATTTAATTTAGTCCAGGCTCCTGATGAAAATCTCTTTACATTAAAAACAGACCATTTTCTAGCAGCAAAACATGCGTTGGTTCTACATATTTCGGTAAAATATCCAAGGAAAGCAGAATCAGTAATTCCTGTGGATTTTGAGACGGTAAACTGAGATTTTTCTACCAATACATCCTATACCCCCGTTTTATTATTTTACCTGCGAAAGAGACATACTGAGGCCCTTGATTAAGGCACATGCATCCTTGTACAAGATCAGTGACCTACAGAAGCGATTAGAGTTGGTACTCCCAGAAGAAATACTGACAGTGTGTATATATACTCTCGGCTGACCGAGGTAGGTACTCTCGCCAATGAGACAATGCAAACAGAGACGCAGAAGAAGTGTGGTAATCCAAGGAGGCGTTCAGCAAGAACCCACGGTGGCAAAGAAGTGTACAAAAACAAAGAAACAAAAAACACACACACACACACACACGAATCGAGACTGGTGGGGTTTGGGAAAGGATCAGTAAAAGGGATTGTTCTGCTAAAGCAAAACAGCACAGGGAGACATTTGAAACGGTAAGACCTAGGGAAATACTGTTTTCCCATCCTGATTTGATATTCCTCCTTTGAAACATGGCCTAATTAAGAATTTTTGTTTTCTTTTTCAGTTTTACTGCAGTGATTAAGTTTGTTAAGAAACCCCATGAAAGAAATTGGGTTATTGATTGAGGGGGGTGGGAGCCCTACTCAAGCAATAACTACAATACTTGCGAGAGTGAACTAAAAAAGTCACTAAATTAACCTGTGCTTCACCCTCTGGTAGCTTGGCACATAAGCAGACAGGCCTAACTTTGAGTCAATATGTAAAGTTTTTATGCAGCACACAAAGAGTAAGAAAGTGAAAACACGACATAAGAAACATCCCAAACCAATGTAGAACAATACAGTAGACGTTAATAAATACAATGACCCCAAAGTAAATTAAATCTAATCGGTAGAACCGGAATTATGAATTTTTAAAATTTTCAGTGAAAACTAGCACTTACAACATCAAAGTGCCAACCATGGGTAGTTTGTTGCATGAGACCGGGTCAAAGTCAAAAGTTAAGGCCCACTGGGATGGAGCGTAGGTGAGACACAGGCTTGAACAAAAGTTCTTGAGAAGGTAGAGTTCAGCGGGGCAAGGCAGGAGGCTGTGCCTGAGGAGGATTCGTCGATGTCGGGAAAAGCTGGATTTCTAGCCCAAAGTGGTCATTGTGGATGGGGAGCCCGGTGAAGATTTTTTATCTGCGGACTGAAAGACAACTTTTTGGAAGTTGAACATCTCCAGCGAGACAAGGCTGCTAGCTGTAGCCATAGAGGGCTCCACATGGCCAGATACTGGCACTGAGAGGTCCCTCTGAATAGGATCTACTGCTGCAGAAAAGGACGTAGCGGGAGCTACAGAGAAGTCAGGCTAACTGGAGATGCACCTTGGACAGATCGGCTGGCAGGCAGGTCCCAGTCTTCTCTCAGTTCTCTTTGGAGGTTTGTGGCAAAAAAGTTTGTAAGTCCCATTTTTTAGGTTTTGGCAGTAGTAGGACCACCAATACCGCTTCCTCGGGTCCATGACCTAGAGGGTGGTGAGTTAGGACTCACTCCAGCAGAGGGCAGCTGCCCGGTTCAAGGCCTCAGCTGCTTATGTCCCTGTAGCGCACACAGGGGGCCAGCCAACTAGACATTGGAATCCCATCTGGTGGTCCTCGGTTCAAGAAGATGGTCCAGGTCTCTTTTAAGCAACAAGGCAGTCCTTCAAGCAGCAGGGCAATCCTTTGGTGGCCGGGAAGTCCTTTTGAAGTCTTCCACGGGTCTGGGTGTGTACTGAAGACCAGTGCTGAAGGTCCAAAATGTATACCTGGTGCCAGCCTTTTGTGTGGGTGATCACACTGTCCTACCACCACATCTAGTTCTGGAAAGTTGTTCCATTCCCTTGTAAAGGCTCCAAGAAGTATAGAGTGACATAAAGCTAGCGTCAGGTTCCTTTGGGTATGCTGGAGCCAAGTCCATTGAAGTGTATGTTGGGCACGAAACAGCTCAACCCCCAGGTATCCTGTGAGGATAGCCTATCCTGTCCACACCTAGTCCCCTTTGGGTCACTGTCTGGAAGGAATACACAAACCCCAGTGCCAATGACACTGGCAGAAGACACAAACAGTTAGGACAGGAAAATGCCAACTTGCTAAAAGGGGCAGTTTTAGAATAGTGACTTAAAATCTGACTTTATCATTAAAGAGGATTTTAAATTACATTATATGAGTCTAAACATGACAACCCTACCTACGCCCAATCCAACGACCATGTTTTAGGGAGAGAGCACAAGCGTTTTATCACTGGTTAGCAATGGTCAAGAACACAGAGTCCTAGTGCCACATCTAGGTAACAGGAGGGCAGAAGGCAAAAGGTTTGAGGAAATACCAAACCATGGATATCAGGTCTACAATCCCGCTGTTAGAAATTTGGTCAGTGGTTGACTGGGGTGTGAGCCCTTGTCAAGCAGCAACAGCAATCCTAGTCAGGGTACAGCACAAGCAACCCCCAAATTAAGCTGCACTCGCCCCTGGTAGCTTGGCACAGAGCAGTCAGGCTTACCTTAGAGGCAATGTGTAAAGTATTTGTGAAACACTTCAAACAGTAAAACTGTGAAACCACTACACAAAATGGATCCCACATTTGGTTAGAAAAATAGAGTGTATTTTAATTGATAAAACAAGACCAAAATAACAAAATCCAATTAGTGTAACGGGAGGCACTAAATTTCAAAGTTTATAGTGAAAATAGTGGCAAGAAGCACAAAGCACTATTGGGGAAATCTGGTTACGCCAGACCAGGGCACCATCACAAGTTCAGGCTGACTGCGATGGAGTGCGATCCGGCTACAGGGACCCAGCTATGCCAGCTGAACAAAGCACCTTAAATCCTGCTTGGGCAGAATTGCGTGGACCTGTGTCAAAGATGCGCTGTGCAACCAAAGCAATGAATTGGTTCCAAGATGTGCCGAGGCTGCGGTGTGAGGACCAGCTGCATCATTGTCGAGGGTCCTGCTGATGAGGCTTGTGAAGCTAAGTCCGGCATCAGGATGCATTTCGCAGCTGGTAATGCATTCGTTCTGTAGAGCTGCGAGGCTGCAATACATAGTCCGTCCTCTAGGCTGCCGCCGATGAGAGATGCAAGGACCTGGACTGTGGATGCGTCACGCCGTCGGGTGATGTGTGGGTTCCGAAGACTTGCAGGGCTAGGATTTGCTCGGGGTCCAATCAATGCAGCGATTCTGCTCGGGGATGCACTGTCTCAGCCAAGGAGATGCATCAGCTCTGCTGGCTATGTGGTGGTTCTGCTGGCAAGCACCTTAGGTCCACTTGCAAGGAACCAGGACTGGCAGGGTAGACTCACAGATGCAGAAGGTTGGAAGTATGTTATGTCCCTGAGGCTTCCAATTAGGAGGCCAGACAATTAGCTCTTGGAGTCACTCTGATTTCTGGGTTCAAGAGATGCAGGTTTAGTTGTTCTCACCCAGGCAAGAGGGTAGCAGGCAGCAGATCAGCACAGCAAAGCAGGAGCAGTCCTCCAGCAGCACAGCAGTACTTCTTCCTGGCAGGGTATCCACAGGTCCAGACGTGTACTGTAGTGGTGGTGTATAAGATCCTTCTTTTATACACATTTGTGCATCTGAAGTGTGGAGATGCTTCTAGAGGCACACTTTTCAAGTGCACAGATACCTTGCCTACCCTGCCCTGGCTCCAGACTTTCTGTGGGGACAGGACACAGCCTATTCAGATGTAAGTGAGGCAGAGACCACCTCCTCCCTCCCATCCTGCCAGTAATGGATGGTCCACCCAGTCACATCTAAGGTCCTATTGTGTGTGGCTATCTAGGAAGAATACACAAAGCCCAACTGCCAACTACACCAAGTCATCCGACCAGAGATAGTCTGCAGGCACCAAATGGCTAAGGAAAGTAAATGTCACTGTTCAAAAAGTGGCATTTTCAGAATTGCAATTTAAAATATGACTTCACCATAAGTTAGGATTCCAGAGACACCAAACTTGAATGTCCTATCTTTCCATTTGGAAATGATGCTTATAAAATAAATAAGGCCATTTTATTGTTATCTGATGGGAGATACAAACCTTATAGTGGTGAAATCTGAATTTAAGAGTTTTTCACTACCAGGACATGTAAAACTTTAAAGTACATGTCCTGCTTATTAACTACCTTGTACCCTGTCCTTTGGGCTGTCCAAGGTTTACCCTAGGGGTGACTTACATGTATTAAAAAAGAAGGTTTGGGCCTGGCAAAAGGTTTACTTTGCCTGGTCGAAATGGCAGTTTGAACTGCACACACAGGCTCTGCAATGGCAGGCCTGAGACATGTTTAAAGGGCTACTTAAGTGGGTGGCATAATCGGGGCTCCAGGTTCACTAATATCATTTATTTTACAGGCCCTGGGCCCAGGTAGTGCACTCTACTGGAGACTTATAAGTAAATTAAATATGTCAATTGGGTATGAGCCAATGTTACCACGTTTTAGGTAAAGAGCACAGGCACTTTAGCACTGGTTAGCAGTGGTAAGGTACACTGGGTCCTGAGGCCAGCAAAAACAAAGTAAGCAAAAAAAGGAGGTCTGAAGACAAGACATTTGGGGAAACCACATACAGGATGCCAGGTCTAACACTCATCATTTCTACCTTATTTAGTTTGTCAAGAGACCCACACCTCCCTTCACCTGATGCTGTAAAAATGTAAAAATATCAGTTATGTATTGAAGGAAAAGTCTCAAAAGAAGGTATTGCATGTGACAGGTGTGTGAGAGGAGTGAAAAGAAACTTACAATTGTTTCTTGAAGACTGTGTTCCTGTATATTACAATTCACTTGTTCAAGAGGAAAGCAACCACAGACCTTTACAAAAGGATACTCTCGCTCTGCAACAATACACTTAGATCTGTGAATCTTCACATATCCCCTCTACAATGGAAATATACACAAGGCATGAAGGACACAGGCTAATCATTTCCTCACACTGGGAGCGCTATGGGCGCAAAATTAGCCTAGACTCGCCTCCAGCAACTGCAAATAAAGACAAGAGACCCAGTACCCTATGAATATCTCTGAAACAATACACTGATGACCAATATAGAAAAAAAGGTGCCGTAACAGCTGCCCATACTATCCAAACAAAATGTGCATTGAATGCATTACTCTCACACATTGCTAAAATTTCACTGCATCGTGGCAGGGCTGGGAAAATGTTATCTGGTAGTACAACTAATACACAGACCCATGCTGGGAGGAAGTAGCATCAACCCCCAATACACTCCTCATTAATCCCTTGTATAGTGGGTCAGTTGGGACAAACAAAAATGAACAAAGCTGTGTATATCAAATATCACAAGTATTTAACAACAATTGTTATTCTCTTCCTGGCACCCCCAAAGGATGGAGCCTGTCTCCATCCAGTAAAAGAGTTTCCAAAGGTAGTAGTTTATTCTAGATCAAATGAATTGTTTAGTTACATATACAGTTTTAAAATATATGCATCGAGGAAGATATGTTTTGCCAAATGAAATAAGGTTGGTAGCAAACAATAGATTGAAGAATTAAAGCATACACAATTAATGAAAAAGTATTTGTCAGAAAAGGTAAAGGACACCAATGATCGTAACTGAGGCAATGAAATGGTGAGCAAACCCAACCCCAAAATATAACAGTAGGCACTTCATGGCGTTTATTATCCAGCACCAGGCATATACTGAAAGCAACATGGCTTGTAACTACTTTGATAGACCTCAGCTCATGCACCACAAACCTACCTTGTACTAATAATTGATAATGATTTTAGTGCATTCGATAGCCACGAGTCCGTCAGGGCTTCAATCTCAGCTCGTAGCTGCAGCCAGGCATCCCTTTTAGCTGGACCAAGGAGCCCTTCAACGAAAAACGAATAAGAATGGAAAAATAGTCCATGGGAAAAATGCAGGAGAAAACACTGTCAGGTTGATTAATAGAACAAGAATACGTAGCTCAATCTACACAAATGAACATAAGTAGCATGTTTTGGTGCTTTTATTGCACAAAATAAAGTGGTATAAAAACCCACATTTCAGAGGGAACAATGAAATACAATAAATAATTCATAGCTGTCTATGAAATATGATTTCATCATCATAAAGACAGCCCCCAATCACTTTACAGAGCTTTAACATTGTTGGACTACAAGGATTATACGGCACAGGACCAAATCAGGAGGAAAGGTTATCGAAATAATGCACAAAAAAACAATGTGGAACATTATCTGTCAATAATATTTTTATAGAAACAACATTTGTGGTGGAATTTTAAATTTTGTACATTATGCGGCAAATGCAGTAAATCCATAAATATTTGGTAAATGCTGTAGTCACAGAATCATCCAAATCTACTATCATCATTATCAACTGTTTGAAGGTAAACCAATCCTAAACATTCTAATTCCAGTAGCAAGTTTTGGTTGCACTTTGAAGAAAACAGCTTTGCAAACTAATAATCTCAAATAAACATGTGGCATACAAAATAAGTACCAGGCGTTATTTATTATTTAATACTATAACTCTGTGGGGTCGATTCCGATCCGGTAAAATCCCCGTCCGTACGATTCGTATCCGGAGCCGTTTCCGTACGACTCGTACGGACGCCGTACGACCGGACGATTCCGATCCCGATCGTCCGACCCGGGCGCGATTCGTACGGTACACGTCGATTCGTACGGAAAAGCGCACGATCACCTACACACCGTACGGCGCGTACCCCCCATGATCGCAGGGGTACGCGCCGTACCCCTGTGATCATGCGGGGTACGTGCCGTACACCCAGCGTACATGGGGTACGTGCCGTACACCCACCGTACATGGGGTACGGTGCGTACCCCATGTACGCTGGGTGTACGGCACGTACCCCGCATGATCACAGGGGTACGGTGCGTACCCCTGCGATCATGGGGGGTACGTGCCGTACCCGGGGGGGGGCGTTTCGTACCTGTTTCGGCGCGAACTCTGCGTTTAAGACTGTTTTCGGCTCCCGTAGGAAAAGGGTCGTACGGCGCGTACCCGACACGGATCGTACTTGCTGGGTCGTAAAAACCAGCCGCGAACCGTAGTGATGTCGCGTACAGCCGGTTCCGAGTGAAACTCGTACGGAGATCTGAGTCTTACGGAGTCCTGTACGACTCGTACGGAGTTTGGCACCTGGTACGGATCGTACTTCGTCGTACGTACGGGATGTCTACGGGTACGATTCGTATGGGGAAAAAACTCTCCGTACGACGATTCGGAGCGCATTTTACCGGATCAGAATCGACCTGTGTGTTCTTGTATGTATGTATGTGTATATATATATATATACATATATATATACATACATACACACACACACACACGCACACACACGTACTCACACACACACACACACACACACACACACACACCCCTTTCTGGCATTTGCCAGTAGGCAGTTATAATTAGGACCATGTTTCCGTAGGAAAAGCGTTTTTTGACTTGGCTATATCTTTGGCGCCGTTTGATGAATCTTCACGAAAGTCTCCCCAGAAAACTGTAAAGTTAGGTCTTGTTGTGCATGGAACGTTTTGGGGTGATTCGTCAAGCAGTGGGAAGTGGGGGGTCAAAGAAAAGTATGTTTTCCATGTTATTTCCCACAGGAGCTTTGAAAACACTACAGCCCGAACCACTGGATGGAATCACACTGAATTTAGCAGAAAGGTAGATTTTGTTACGCAAATCACACTTCCAGTTATTTGCCGTAAATCCGTTCAGTAGTTTGTGAGCAATTAAAGGAAATCCAAATTTGGATATCAGCAATCGTGGCTAATTAGTGAATAATAATGAACTTGTGCAGAGAGCTCTGATTGACTGCTAAAACTTCAACCAGGAATTGCTAACAGTCATAATAGGACACGGTTTCAGCCAAGTTCTCTCCCCAACCTCCCCAAAATAGACGTAAAAAAAAAAAAAGAAAAGAATACGTAGCTCAATCTACACAAATGAACATAAGTAGCATGTTTTGGTGCTTTTATTGCACAAAATAAAGTGGTATAAAAACCCACATTTCAGAGGGAACAATGAAATACAATAAATAATTCATAGCTGTCTATGAAATATGATTTCATCATCATAAAGACAGCCCCCAATCACTTTACAGAGCTTTAACATTGTTGGACTACAAGGATTATACGGCACAGGACCAAATCAGGAGGAAAGGTTATCGAAATAATGCACAAAAAAACAATGTGGAACATTATCTGTCAATAATATTTTTATAGAAACAACATTTGTGGTGGAATTTTAAATTTTGTACATTATGCGGCAAATGCAGTAAATCCATAAATATTTGGTAAATGCTGTAGTCACAGAATCATCCAAATCTACTATCATCATTATCAACTGTTTGAAGGTAAACCAATCCTAAACATTCTAATTCCAGTAGCAAGTTTTGGTTGCACTTTGAAGAAAACAGCTTTGCAAACTAATAATCTCAAATAAACATGTGGCATACAAAATAAGTACCAGGCGTTATTTATTATTTAATACTATAACTCTGTGGGGTCGATTCCGATCCGGTAAAATCCCCGTCCGTACGATTCGTATCCGGAGCCGTTTCCGTACGACTCGTACGGACGCCGTACGACCGGACGATTCCGATCCCGATCGTCCGACCCGGGCGCGATTCGTACGGTACACGTCGATTCGTACGGAAAAGCGCACGATCACCTACACACCGTACGGCGCGTACCCCCCATGATCGCAGGGGTACGCGCCGTACCCCTGTGATCATGCGGGGTACGTGCCGTACACCCAGCGTACATGGGGTACGTGCCGTACACCCACCGTACATGGGGTACGGTGCGTACCCCATGTACGCTGGGTGTACGGCACGTACCCCGCATGATCACAGGGGTACGGTGCGTACCCCTGTGATCATGGGGGGTACGTGCCGTACCCGGGGGGGGGCGTTTCGTACCTGTTTCGGCGCGAACTCTGCGTTTAAGACTGTTTTCGGCTCCCGTAGGAAAAGGGTCGTACGGCGCGTACCCGACACGGATCGTACTTGCTGGGTCGTAAAAACCAGCCGCGAACCGTAGTGATGTCGCGTACAGCCGGTTCCGAGTGAAACTCGTACGGAGATCTGAGTCTTACGGAGTCCTGTACGACTCGTACGGAGTTTGGCACCTGGTACGGATCGTACTTCGTCGTACGTACGGGATGTCTACGGGTACGATTCGTATGGGGAAAAAACTCTCCGTACGACGATTCGGAGCGCATTTTACCGGATCAGAATCGACCTGTGTGTTCTTGTATGTATGTATGTGTATATATATATATATATACATATATATATACATACATACACACACACACACACGCACACACACGTACTCACACACACACACACACACACACACACACACACACACCCCTTTCTGGCATTTGCCAGTAGGCAGTTATAATTAGGACCATGTTTCCGTAGGAAAAGCGTTTTTTGACTTGGCTATATCTTTGGCGCCGTTTGATGAATCTTCACGAAAGTCTCCCCAGAAAACTGTAAAGTTAGGTCTTGTTGTGCATGGAACGTTTTGGGGTGATTCGTCAAGCAGTGGGAAGTGGGGGGTCAAAGAAAAGTATGTTTTCCATGTTATTTCCCACAGGAGCTTTGAAAACACTACAGCCCGAACCACTGGATGGAATCACACTGAATTTAGCAGAAAGGTAGATTTTGTTACGCAAATCACACTTCCAGTTATTTGCCGTAAATCCGTTCAGTAGTTTGTGAGCAATTAAAGGAAATCCAAATTTGGATATCAGCAATCGTGGCTAATTAGTGAATAATAATGAACTTGTGCAGAGAGCTCTGATTGACTGCTAAAACTTCAACCAGGAATTGCTAACAGTCATAATAGGACACGGTTTCAGCCAAGTTCTCTCCCCAACCTCCCCAAAATAGACGTAAAAAAAAAAAAAGAAAAGTGGGCAGGGGAGGAATACCCTGATCCCCAAGTCATGGTCTGAAACAGTCCCGGCAAGGCAAAAAAGCATTAAAAAAAAGTAAAATTGCAGTGAATCCACAAATGTGTGGCAAAAAAAAGGTGCAGGCCAAGTCCCGTGGGCATATTTGTTTTAAAAACAAGGGGGCAGACGGGGTTCCCCTTCTAATGCTCTTAAAGCCCTGGGGACCACCTCCTCCCCGAGATTTATTTTCATAATGAAGGGGGGCTGTGTGGACCCCCACCCGGGTTGCTAAGAAGCCCAAAGGATCACCACCTCCCAAGGCTTTGCTTTAAATCATTGAGTGGGGGTGCATGGCCCACCTCCTGGGCTTCAAAGAAGCCCTGGGGACCACCACCTGCCCGGGCAATACATTGAATTGGAGGGGCCACACAGACCGCCCCTGGATCTCGGGGACTACTACCTCCTCTGGGCCTAAATAATACGGGGAGGGGGGCCATGCGGCCTCTCTTCTCGGCTACATATGGCCCCAAGGACTGCAACCTTCTTGCGGTCAGGCCTTGATCTGAGAAGGAGGGGTCTGCACAGCCCCCACCTGGAGCCATACATGGCTTTGGGAACCTCCACCCCGCACAGGGCCGGCTCCTGCTATGTCCCGGGGTGCCCACCTCCGGGACATAGCTGTTTGCTCTGACTTGGCGGAAGCTTTGACAGCTCCCGCCAAGTCAGAGCAAACACTAATGATGCTCTCAGAAAGTGAAAGCTGTGAAAACGCTCCTGCTTGCTGAGAGCTGTGTTTCCATCTTTTTCCCTGTGGCTGTCAGGATGGCATGGTAGCAGACAAAAGGATTGTTCTCACAGACATGCATGTTTAGCAGCTCGCTGTCTAACAGAGCAATGCCAACTCCCACAGAAGACGGGGAGCCGGCAGGGACTCTGGGTGTCCTGAGGCTCCCCCCGCAGTCCCCAACCGTGGTGACTGGGTGGGCTCCAGGACACCCACGATGAAGAGGCAGGGCCCGCAGGATGGGGTCTCTGGGGCTGAAATTGACCCGGGGCGTGTGGCCCCCCTCCCCCTTTTGTTTGTGGCCAGTCCTCAGGGATGGGGGCCCGGGCTCAAATTGGCCAGGTGGGGGCAGCCCATTTCCAACTTTCAAGAAATTATTTGGCCCAAGGGAGATGGCGGTCTCTGGGGCCAGGAGGCAGAGGGGGGAGTTTGTGTGGCCTGCATAATTCTTTATGTTAGTCTCGGGGTGGTGGTGGTCCCTGGGGCATATGGAAGCCCCATATGAAAGTCCCAGGGGAGGTGGCGGTTCCAGGGGTTTCGGAGCTAAATGTTTCGGGGTCTCCGCAGTCCCCCTCCTTAATATCAGTAAAGCCCTGGGGAGGTGGTGGCCTCCGGGGCTTTTTAGTGGGCAAACTGAGTGCAGAATAACGAGCAGAAAAGACCAAAGAGAAGGCAGCAGCAGAACGAACAGGAAAGAGAAAACAAAGGGGAGAAAAACAAGCAGGAAAGGCAAAACAGAGCAGTAGGAGGCAAAACAGAGGGGAGAAAAACGAGCAGGAAAGGCAAAACTGAGTAGAAGAATGCAACACAGAGCATTCAGACACTCATAAACCCACTCACAGGCTTACTCAGAGATTCATGCATCCACTCACAAACCCACTCATACACTAACGCACCCACTCATAGACCCACTAAAACACTAGCACATATACCTACAGCTCTATTCAGACATTTATGAACTCACTGACAGGCCCGCACAGACACATACACACCCAGTCAGACACCCACTCAGACACTAACATACCCACTCAGACAATCATGCACTCTCTCACAGATTGACAAACACTCATGGAGGCACTTGCAAACCCACTCAGATACTCTCATACCTACTCACAGACCCACTGAAACACTCAATCAGACACTCATGTACCCACTCACGCACCCACTGAGACACTTATGGAGCCACTCTTAGGTCCACTAAGACATTCACACACCCACACACTCACTCAAACACTCAGTATCATAGGTTACAGGTTACACTTAAAAAATAAAATGTAAAAACCTTAGAAATTCTCTTAAAAACCAAAGGTCAGAAGGACATTATAGTTAAGAAATGGAATTTGTAAAAACATAGAAATTCACTGCAAAAAACAAAGGTTTCGGGGATGTTATAGTTAGGAAATAGTATTAAAAAAAGCTTAGAAATTCACTGAAAAACCAAAAGTTACAGAGATGTTATAGTTAGGCTCAGATTTCATTTATACAAAACCAGTGAAATTCAGCAGTTATTGTTACCTGAGCTAACTATACCTTATGCCCCCACAATGCACTGTTTATGACCTCACATATTACATCACTCATGACAATGTCAGAGACATCACTGATGACATCATCCACAGAACCACTCAGACCCCCAATGAACCTTTATATACTGCAAAGACACAAATAGCTGGAGCATCTTTCAGTTTGAGTCCTCTGGATAATAGAGTATTCCTTGGCAAGAGTTTAGCTTTAAATTGCTATTTTTAAATAAGGTTTAGTTTCCCGAGTGAACAGCATTTGGAAGAGAAAAACTATGCCATTACGAAGTCACTGTTCAGTTTTGAGATACATTATGATGCGTTTGCATTTGCTCCACAAATTTTTTTTTTTTTTAAAACAATGTTTGACAAACAAGCACTGGCAAATCCAATAACATAGCAGTCTCATCGTAAAACTAAGACCTATTGGCTTTGCCAAAGTTGGTTTTACATGATGTCTTTTCCAGCAGTAATACAAAGCCCTCAAAACATACTCTTGTGATTCCTAAAGCTGCAAAACCGCCATAAAATAACATTTTAAGGAGCTGTTTTGCATTTGGATCCATGAAGGCATTTTTTATTTGAGATCTTTCTGGTGGGTGCGTACTCTGACCAGAACAACATTGACATCCTTATTTGTAAAGATTTCTGATCATCCTCATGACCGCTCACATTTTTAAAAAAAATTCTACTTTGACAGTATACAGCTGTGGCAGCAGTTGTAAAGTAGAACAACAGCATCTCATTATCACATACAAACAATACATAGGTGGTACATCAGATAGGAACTATAAATATGCAGTTCTGACTGGCTTGACCCACCAGTGTAACATAGAGGTTGTAGCAGCAATGTACTGCAGGCATATTGTAATCTAGATTAGAATGTAGCATAAAGAGACATAAATAGTGATTAAGGTTGACAAGATATGCACAAAGTGTCTCTTATATTTGTCGGGGACGAGCACTGTGAGGTAACAGTTTACAGTAAGTTTCATGCTCGAAGTCAGTGGTCAGATTTCTAAACCACTATGCATATTTAGAAGTAACTCTCCCCTTCTAGTGCACAGAAACTACTCTTTTGCCTAACAGTAGGGCCAATGCAACAAATTTACGATAACGTTTTGCAGTTCCTTTAACATATCCCAGTAATGCTATCACTGGCTTAACAACCAAATCAGAGGCAAGCATCAACTGTAGCTCTCTCCACTTTCTCTTCCAAAACTTATATAGGGACAAGACCAAGCCATATGCCGGGAATCTACGTTGAGGGAGTCACATCTCCAGCTGGTCTGTTCTGTGATGAGACCGTATTGGGACACAGAAAAAGAAGTATAATATTCCGTGTGGATACATTTTAGCTGTATGAGTTCGAATGTACCTCTGGAGGAGATGCTTTTATCTGCTTGCAATAATACATTCACTGCTCATCGGCTATCTCATTGCGCAGGTCACGCTCCCACCCAAACTTCATATTTAGGTGTTTCACTCGCAAATCATTGACAGTGCAATTGTACAAGTGTGTAATTAATTTAGATGAGTTATGGTCAGCAGCAACATGGGTAAAAGGGGAAACATCCGTTACAACGCGGATGTTTCCCCGCGGTGCTGTTACGACGAGTCCGTAACAACGCAAGTCGTTACCACGACTTGCGCTGGAGGGCGCTAGAAGATTAAAAATAGTAAATTTACTATTCCAACACCTTCCCTAGTGTCCACGGGGACTGGTGTTAGAATAGTAAATTATACTATTCGACATCCGCGCCCCCAACGCAAGTCGTGGTAACGACTTGCGTTGTAAGGGACGCGTTGTAACAGCACGCGTTGTGACGGTACGCGTTGTACTGTCATACATCCGTATGTTAGTGAGTTAATAGGATTTGCAGGGGTGTTGCCCAAATAATCCGAAAAATATTGGAAGCGCCCATTAACAAAGAGGTCTCCAATAGAGTGTAGTTCTCTGGAATGTAGTTATCGAATCACCCCGGGCTCGTTAAGTCATTTTTAGGTGAGTGTTTTGGATGAAAGGGAGATGCAAAGTCTATTTTCCCAGTTAGATTGAGCATGGAGAATCTAACCCAAGCCCTCCTTGTACACTGGATCATAGGTATCTCAGCATGACAGTGTGATATGTTTAATAGCATAGTGTTGGGCAACAGAGTGGTGCAACCAATCATGCTTCTAGATTGCAGTATGGGGATTGTCTAGTATCAAGGAGCCAGTAGTTTGCAAACTGACCTTTGCCCATCAGGTAATATATATCAAACCGGGGGGCTGCAAAGCCTCCCTGTTTATATGGCAGCTGCATTTAGGAACACGCTATCCTAGGCTGCCGGCCTTCCTATTCAAATCATATTATTAGGGATCAGATCTGTTAAAAATGCTGTGGTAAGTGGTATTTGAATATTCTGGAACAGGTACAGAAGCTTGTGAAGGACCACTATTTTCATAAGGGACATTCTGATAGCTACATTACAGTAGTTTAATTGAACCGTCTATTTGCTTCATTAAAATTAGTTATGCAGACGCCAGAGTTATCTCTGATCATAGTGGTTAGATCTCAGTGGTATTTCATTCTTCAATATTGAATCATTTGCATCTGTCATTTAAGCAGAAACTTCAGTGAATGTTGTTTCGTTCAGCTGGTCAGAGGCATCAAGATGGATTTTTTCCAATCAATCAGCAGGCTCGATCATTTACCAAATGTGATTATTTAATTTATAAGTGGAGTACAACATTGTTCCGGGTCTTTAACTATCAAGATAACATCTGCATGCATTGATAAGATTATTCTACATGTTCCCAATTGAACACCCCTAAGATAATGGAACTCTCTAAGGATACAGTTCAAAGGTTCTATTGTCAGGGCAAAACAAGAGGTGAGAGGGGGCGTAACTGCTAGTTTGTCTACTCATAGAAATCAGGAAAGACAGCAAGTACACTTTAATTCTCCCCTGCAGTTTAGCATTGAGAAGTGAAATCCATTGCAGCACTGTTTGAATGAAAAGCCATTTAATGTAACGGAGTGCTTAGGTCGTGTCTAAAAAGTCCATGGTCACAGTGAGGTCGGGATCAATTTGATGGGCAACAGTGAATAACGTGCAGAGATTATCAGCAGTAGCTCTACCTGGAATAAAGCCTGACTGATCCTGGCAGACTAGACTGGGAAGTGGGGGGAGACGCCTGTTAGCAATGATTGCAGACAGTATTCTGCTATCTACATTCATTAGTGACAGAGGACAATAAGATACATACATGTGGTGGTTTTCAAGGTTTAACGAGGGTAATCACAACTGCTTTCCTAAGTGTTAGGGAGGGTCGGCACATTCAGAGGCCTTGCTAAAGATCGCTTTTAGAATCGGTACTACTTCCTCTGAATATTCTTTACAAAACTCCACAAGAAAGCCATCTCTGCCAGAGGCAGGTTCTCTCCCAATGTTTTAGACAATAATGTGCTTTCAGAAGTGAATTTGTTCCTCCGTTGGTACCAGCGCGTGGTGTCCAAGTGTTCTTCAGCATACTGTGAACTAGGCACATTTCCATAGTTGTCTCCAGTCCATATTTAAATAATAAGTTGGAATCTGCATATGTAAATGTAAATGTATTTGTACTTGTAAAGCGCACTAATACCCCAACTGGGGTGTCCTGGCGCTGTAACGCATACCGCTGTGGAACCCTTCCTGGCTTTTCCCTGTGAAATGTCCACTCCTGGGCACCCCCAAGGTGAAGCCAGGCATCCCAGCGCTGTTGGGGTCGTTATGGAGATTAAGCAAGCTATTGCCCAGAGTTGCAGAGTGGGACCCATGATTAGAATAGGCACCGAGGCAAGAATTATCAGGTCCGAAGAAATTGAGCCCAAGACCCGCCGAGGCGGGAATTGAACCCTGGTCCCGGGCCAGACCTCTACATCAGGTTCTGCCGCTCTAAACATTGAGCAAAACTTCTCCACGAGGCTAGTTACGGGAAAGCATCCAGAACAATGGTGTTTGTGTGCAAGTGGCTGTGTGCGAATGTCTGAGAAAAGCTTTGGAGGCTGCAGTGATAAAGCTTAAGCAACATTTATTTTCAAAGGAACCAGTCTAAACTTGGATTTATGACTACTTGCTATAGTCATCAGCGAAGATGTTCTGCCTGAACCCCTCATTCACATTCATTCCAGTGTGCATTGTTAGTAGCAGTAGTAGCACTGGTACTATGAGGGCGCCCTGTGCCCCCATGACAGTCACCTAAGTCATGAAAGAGGATGCCACATTGGAGATACTAAAGGCATGCAAGTTACCATCCAGAGACTTTATTGCTTTTGAAAAGGATACTTTTTTCCTTCCACTCCTGTTTAATGGCACAAGTCCGATGGAAATGAACCAGAAAAACCGTACGGGCTAATTATGATGTTGGTGGGACTGCCACTGACAGGCTGTCGGTGTCGGTCCCACCGACAGACAGCCTTTTGGTCCAACCAGCGCATTATGATGCAGCCGGCCAGACTGAAACCATCTTGGGAGACGACCTCCGCCTCTAGCCCGATATACGTTCCAGTCGAGCATCGGTTGGACTTGTATCATAAGAATGGCAGCAGCGCTGAGGCAGTCACTGTTGTTGAGATTACGATGTCCATTTCCCACAGCTTTTTCAAGGCAGCCTCACCGTCAAGAAAAGGCTGTCAGAAAGGGACTTTGGGGGTCCCAAATAGGACCCCCGTCTCTCATGGGCCACTGCAAAGTGACCCAGGGGGCACATGTAGTGCCCCCACAAACATCCATGCACAAAGTACTCTCGAAATCCGTGGCTTGTGCTGCAACCCTTTTCCTGGCCCGCAACACAAGCCACAGTGTTTGAGAGCACTTTTTTCTGACTGCCTACACAGCAGTCAAATCGTAATTGGGAGGTTAGACCGCTGCCAACCTGTCAGGCGGTCCCCGGTCCACCGTGATGGCGGTCTAAGGTCTAAACGTCTGGCATTGTGATGATGCCCTTAGTATTCTGGGATTCATTGCAGCTACCTGTACTTTTATGGGGTGGTTCTAGGAACATACAGCTATTTCTTCAAACTCATTCCAAGTAAATCATAGTAACCAATATTCCATAGTTTTGGCGTGAGATGTTAAAACAAAAAGTACAATGCATAAAACAAGGTAGTAAAAACAATTGGGGGGGAATTCCAAAAAATCAAAGCTGTTGCCCACCACCAAAAAGTAACCAAACAAGTATACTAGGCTGCCGCTGTATAAATCCCAACCTAGTTTTATAATAATAAGTAAGATTTTAGAGTAAAAGTAAAAAAATGCAGTTTAATTTGCAGTCTGATCCACATCTGTAATCCAAGCTACACATACACAGACATTAACTAGATGTTATGCATTACAAACATCCCACTGGAGTCAAGTAAGTTCTACAAGGGGAAATGAGAATACATTATTAAATGACTGAGAAAAACTAAACGGTTACTTAACAGTAGGAGTAGTTTTACAGCTTGAAGAGTTTTCTGGATTCACATGATGTGCATTATTCCCCCATCTAGTGTTTGGGTCCGGAATTGTCTTTTTGTTTTTTCTTTTTGGGCGTCATCGACCACCTTTTGTTTGTATGTTCATCCCCTGTGTGATGTCAGATGGCTCCCCGATTGTTCCTGTACGTAGTTGCCATCTTGGGATTTTTTTCTTTCTTTTCAGGTACTATACTTTCTTCTTGTTATTTTCTTCCCCATCTGGTTGCAGCATCATCCATTCCTGGGAGGCAGATGGGTCTCATGTGAATCCAGAAGATTCTTCAAGCCGCAAAACTACTTATACTGGCAAGTAACCATTTCGTTTTGCAGCATAAATCCTTTTCTGGGTTCACCTGATGTGCATTAGATTATGCAGCAGTGCCTCTTCCGGTGGGTTGGGTGGGATGAAATGAGGGAGTGTTAGCAAACAGGTGTTGTAGTACCATTTTTTTCACCTGTGCCTCCTTGTTCATTTGAATGTCCACACAATAATGTTTTACAAAGGTGTGGGGTGATGCCCATGTTTCTGCTGCACAAACAGCGTCCATGTGTACGTTTGCTAAGAACACTAGTGTTGCACCCTTCTTTCTTGGTGAGTGGGCTCTTGGGCGTGTGGGCAGTGTTATCCTTACCCTAGAATAGCAAGTCTGTATTGTTTCCACAATACATCTTGAGATTGTTACTTTAATTACTGGTAAACCCTTGGTTGCTATGGCAAAGAAAATCAACAACTGGTTTCCTTTTCAAAATAGTACATTAAAGTCCTCCTTACATTCAATGTTTAGGGCTCTTTCTGTTTGTATCTTTGCTTCTGTGAAGAAGGCTGGTAACTTAATGCTTTGATGGACATAATAATGGGTCACTATCTTGGGTAAGAAGTATCCTTGACGTATCACATTCAAAATCCAACTGTCTGAGGTGGTTTTTTCCACTCCTGTGGCTCTTCCCCCTCCGGGAGCTTGGCCTCTCCCATAAAAGGGCTGCCTAGCAAGAGGTTGCCACTGCTGATATGTGGCCTACTGCGTGGTTTGGTGTGAGCTGCCCTGTGGCTACTGCTGTTGCTGCTTCAAAGTGAATGAAGCCCAGTCAGTGGACCTCAGGGATGTGTTTTCTCCTATTCTAAAGAACCGTATGAATTGTAGAGCGCCCAGTGTCTTGGCTGTTTAGTTGTCCTTTTCAGGCAGGTGTTAGAATTCGAAAATCCTTCAAGGAGTTGTCAATCTCCTTCCTTTGCAGGAGTGAGGCCAATTCAGCCTTGTGCTTGCATCGGTATCCCTCGGTCAAGACCTGTGCGGTTCTTTTTATTTCGGCTGGCCTTCAGTCGACGAGTGCTTCGGTGCTGGTGCTGCTTTTTGGGACTTAGCACCCGATGCTTTTGGCTCAGGGCTTTTTGGTGGCTTGATTATCTAGCATTTCTTCTTTTCGGCGTCCTTCACAGCTTGTTTCTTCTCTGCATCGGCCACATAGATCTCGAAGTCCGCACTTCGACATGAACTGTTTTGGCTTCCTTGACCTTGTCGCTATTATCATTGGATAGGCTGGAATCTTTCAGTGATACCTGCATCTTCTGAGTACTGAAAATAGTGGTGTAGTGTTCCAGCCTCTGTCATCAAAGTATCTTTAGTACGAATGCTGTGCAGGCCTCACAGACCTCTTCTCGATGAACCTTCGGGAGATAAAGAATACAGACCTTGTGGGGAGTCTCTCTGTGTGGACTTGTGGTGTCAGTTGAGAAAGAACTTGAATGGGTCTATTCCATGACCACTACCTGCCTTCATTCTTCTACCACATGTCTGGTACCATTGAGGTCTCCCCTCTGGAGAAAAAGACAAGGCCCCCATCTCTCTCTTTGTCATCGCTCTTACTGTCTTCGGCGAATCAATAGATTTTCCTCAAACAAATACATTTTTTGTAAAATCTTTAAGAGCTACTCTGTTGTGGAAAAAAGAATATGAACATGGCGACTACCCACAGGAACATCCAGGGTGCCACAGGGATGGACATATCACCAAATGGTGGTCAATGACACCCACAAAAAAAAAAAGATAATTCCAGACCCAACCACTAGACGGCGGAATAACGCACAGCATGAGAATCCAGAAAAGGATTCATGCAGCAAAACAGCAAATACACAACCATCTGATTTAAGTTTCTGGATTTCCATGCTAACTGTTACAGACCGGTAAGACTGACGGGCCTAAGCAATAATGTTGCTGAGATCTTGTGACATAGTTTGTTTGTATGTCAGAGTAACGAGCACAAAAATATCATGCTACAAAAATATTATGAAGATAAGGATATCTAGGTAAGTTTAAATTGACTATTCTTAACTCAATATCTACATGCTTTAAAGAGAGATATATATGTATGTATATATCACCAAGGGGTTGAATTAAGTACAGTTCTTCAATATATTTTCCTTCACAATATTTATGTATTGAATTTCTCTCTACAAATGTTTGTAGCATATTTACAACTAGAAATTTTTGAACTACACTCTTTTAAGAATGCATGCAATAATTCACCAAATAAATACAGCATGCAATATTTTTAAATTGGTGAAGATTCAAAGCAAACATCTTTATTTTGAAGCGTACCTCCGACATTGTTCTTGTACGTATTGTATAACTCTTTTACTCGTCGATACCGGAATGCCAATTTCCGCATCCAGTCAACGCCACCTCGTACACCCGTTGGCAAACACAGATTTGCACTGCTCGCTGCTGCATGGAATCCATCTGTTGCAAAACTGTAGGTACTAAGAGAAAGGCCAGAGCATGCGTTGGAGAATTCACTTCACAATTGCTACTGATTTTGAAATGTGAATGACAGTTAACCTGTTCCTGAATGTCAGGAGATCACACTTACCTTAAATCCTGCCCATTATCATCAGAGGATACGTCATCTATGTGCACTTGATCGCATTCCTAAGAGAGGAAAATAAGATGGAAATTTGCTTTCACATAAACTACAATTATATTGTGTGGGAAAAGAGAGCAAACATCAAAAAATTCATGTTCTCAGCATGTTATGGCATGCCCTGGATAGGTCTAGTTACAAAAAAATGAAAATTGAGGAGTTTAGGTAGTGGCATTTTGGTAATCTTACGAGTGATGCTAGTTGTGATCCATACTTCTGTTCTCTGGTTTCATGTTTTTTTTCAGTAAAATGTTTTATCAAAAGGAAAGTGGCCACTCATTAGTAGGAGTAACCAAGAGCGCATGAATTGGAAATCATTAGGCGAGAAGAACTATCAGAACATTCTCTCTTATTAGCACAACAAACAATAGCACCTGGATGCAAAATCACATTGTGCATTACAGAATATTGGCTGGAAGGCGTGGTGAAGCAAAGTAATGAGAAAATAATGAACACTAGTTTCCGAGTAAATGGTCAACTCACAGAAATGACAGTTAATATGTGCCTTTTTTCTTTGGACTGAAGGTACATCATAGATTTTTTTTAAATAAAGTTCAAACAACAGTAGAGTACATTGTTTGCTAAGTTTTAATGCAGCGCAAAAACTTTACCCATGCTTGCAACATGAATTTGCTAAGAAATGTGAAGGGATTCATATCAGATACCAAGAAAGCCAACCAAATCCCACTTGCATTATACTCTGAACTCGAGCAGGGGAGTGAAAAACTATGGATATTACTGACTGTCTCATAAGATGCACATATTTGTGGTGGGACTCTTCAAGGAAGCAAGAAAATATATTGGTGCCGTCCAATTTTACATAAATAGAAATGCCTTCAGTATTGCCAGATTTAAGACCCGTCCCAAGCACAAAGCTGTCCAAGTACAAGCCTAACGGCAACCAATATCAGCCACAAACCAGCCCAGAGGTGCACCTCTCATATTATGAAAAAATGTCCTTCAGGATTCATTTTAAGCATATTTCTAATTTGCATTATTGTGTGTATAGTGGAAGAAGGTTTAATGGGCACCTATACAGTTCCGGCATCATTTTCAAATCTATTAATAACTACTTATTTGAAGATCAGTCTCGAGCTCCCAACTGGAGCTCCACCAAGGGTGCCACGTCCTCAATGGCGTCACGGGATCCTCTGAGAAACAGTCAGGTGCAGTTAGTGGGATAAATCCGCTGGTCACAGCAGTAATACTCTCATCTTGGCCATTCCCTGAACAGTTGACCACAGTGATACTGGCAGACCCTTCTGGCATACGGGGTTGCACATGGCTCGCTATCAGGTGCAGACTCTTAAGGGTGGTTGCCCTCAAGCTCTGGCCCAAGTAAGTTCACGGTGGACCCTTCTGGCATACGGGGTTCCCAAGCCACCCTGTTGCACCCCTGAAATGGTAATGTTCACTGGTGTTGCGCACACACATGTCCCAAGGACATGTGTGTGTGTAACATACAACTTAGAAAAATGCACTAAAGTGCATATTTCTAAGTTTTTGCTATTTACCACGTAGTTTGACTTCGCGGTAAATAGCGACCCCAGATTGCGAATTCGCAATCTTGGAATGGTTCATGCATTGTATTTAAGGAATCGCAAATTGCGATTCCTTAAATGCAATCGCAATTTGAGAACTCGCAATTATTTGCGAATTCTTAAATTGCGAGAGCATGAACCCTTGATGCATCTCAAACGCCATTTTTGCGGGCGCAAGCGGCCGAATTTTGCGATTCGCACCGTTTGCGCTCGCAAAAATGCTTGATGCATCTACCTGATAGTGAACTGAGTCACCCCTAGTTATCTGGGTGAGCTCATGTTGTGGGTGGGTGTTTATGACGGGTCATGATTAGGAGCACCAAAGGCTGAAAGCAGTACGCGTTTCTCTGAGTGACTGCTAGTGGGTCATTAAGGTGTGCACACCATATGCACAATTAATCCTTGCTCTCTCTGCAGAATACACAGACTGATGCCAAAATACTTGCCAATTGTAAAATAAAGTTCTGTCCTTGTAACCAGCTATTTTCCTATGCTGATACAAGTAAGGATAGGCTAGAGCTACTGGACCCTTTTCTTCCCCACATCTTTCTGAAATCTTCCATTTGTGTATCTTGCATACTTTTCTTCTTCATGATAAGCATTTCACGCTATCTCTTTTAGGTCAAGCATTCGAAATCTCTTGTATATACTTTAGTATATACTTTAGTATATATACTTTAGTAGATACTTATATGTGTCTGTACTTTGTGAGCTCTGGAGAACAGACCTAGGACTTGCCTGCTTCCGCTTAGGGACTTTTTTTCTGTTCAACTGCCTCTATTTAACTATCTTGATAGAAAACGACCACAAGAGGTCAGTAAAATACCAGAATTGCTTTCTGCTGAGAGACTTTTTATTTTTTATTTTTCTGGCAACTGCCTCTATTTAACTTTCTTGATAGAAAACGACCAGCAGAGGTCAGTAAAATACCAGAATCACTTTTTCATTCTCTAGATTCAAATTCATAGAAATTGTCTTCCACAAGCACCTGTAGAAATTTTTTTTTTTCAAATCTTGTATTTTCAGTGATATGACCACCAAAGGCCCTGATTTTATATTAAAAACAGAGCATTGGACTATACCATTTCCAGCTGAAAGACAATATTTCTCTCCATGGGTTCCCATACCTGGCGTGTCACGCAGTTTGGTGCTTACTTTCCCTCCATGTTAAATAACAGTAGATGTTTCAGCACCCAGGCTAATGTGCTGCATAGCTAAATACATATAAGGTCCCACAGGCGAGACCGATTGCATTGCAAATGGTTGTTATTTATTCCCTTTCAACAGTGCATGATATGAGGTGGATCTGGGCCAGCATCAGTGAAATGCACTGAATTAGTCGTGGTGTAATTTGTTGTCACTGAGACACATTCAGCTTTCATTTCAGAGCAGCAACCTACAGAAGATAAAGGTTTTTTTTTAGTTTTGCATCCAGCGGAGTCCAACACCTAGGCCTCACTCAAAGGGTCACCAGCTCTCCTGTCTTTCGGCTCGCATCCTGACTCAAAGATATGCAATGGAGGAAAACAAAGGCACTGTGTTATTTCACAAGTGCTTAAGAGAAGACATCATTTGGAGGTGTGACTCCAGCACCCACATGTAAGGATTATAAATGCACTGCAGGAATGTCAGATGTATCTCTTTGTATGAGTAATTCTTAAACTACTAATAAATTAAATTGTACTCACTGCTTTCTTATTCACTACTTCCTTTTATTTTTTTGAGTGGTTGTCATCTCAGGATGAGGGTAGGGTGTCGGAGCACTTTATATCACACACACATTATACAGAGACAATGAAGTGTGTAAATAAATTTACATGGAATGTTACATAAGACGTTGAAGGTTAAGAGGTGGAGTTACATGTCTTCCATACTGGTAGGCATTACAATTGTGCTTGTAGCTCCTGGATGCTGGTTCATGGCTCACTGTGCTCTATCAGAAGGATTGTAACTTACACCCTGTTTGCTACTTTATGATGAGCCAATACTGTAACTAGACAAGATGCAGATCTCTCCAGTGGGTACATTATCGACCAGAATTATCTTAAATTGAAAGTCTGAAACATGGTGGGCCCAGTGATAGCAGACTCAGGATCTGCAGCAAGCTGGAGAGGCTGGACAGTCAAGGTTATTTTCCCCATTCCTCCCAGGCAGGACCTCAAGGAATACACATGAGCAGGGCTTAAGTGGGATGAAAAAACTAAGGTGGGGGAGAGGGGTCTCTCAATGGGGCGTGGCCGATGTATTTAAGGGTGTGGCTTAAAAATGCTTAAGCTGAAAATGTGTGCTTAGGATAGTGTGCCCCCGACTGGTATTTTTCTGTGTCTGCTAAGTCATGGGATGTGGAGAAACTCTGTTCCTATTTTCTGTGATTGCATCCAGATATATATTACAAGTAACATTACACCTGCAACAAACCAGGACTAATGGCTTTGTCAATGGTTGTTAGTTGCATCAGATAAAAAAAAAGCAACAACTATGACTTCGTTGTGTTTAATATTGAAAATGCTTCGGTTTTAAAATCATGAGACTGTGAAAGAATTATAAATAGTCTCTTTGAAGTTACATAGCAGGCAGTGAAGGGTGCTACTGCTGCAGAGGTAAGTTTTTTTTCCCACCGAAAGTGAGGGCGAAAATAAGAGCAACGAAAGGGACCCATTTCAGCACCTGCTCTTAAGAGCTGCTGGTGCTGTGAGCAACGGCAGGACCCAGCCCACTTAAAGCCCTGCACACTAGTGCCCTGAAAAACCCCTTAGTCACCTGTAAGGAGGGCTCAATCCAGTCCAAAAATCTGCCACGTGTTGTGTTTTTTCATGCATGAATGGGAAAAATGTCGCTCATCTTCCTCTTAACATTAAATCTAGCCCCACACTGCTTATTTTTAGAAAGCTACTTAAAACATGGCTGTTTTCTCAATAAACTAACTAGCAACTTCAGATATAGAGCTCTGCTTCTGTTCTCTGAAACACTGGTAATAGACCTAGCTCCCAGCGCCGAGACACCCACGGGTAATTGCTGCGCTTTAAAAATCACAAAAATAAATAAATAAATAAATAAATAATAATAGCCAAGGCCTTGCAACACTGAATGCGTTTGTGTAGACCAACGTTAATAATGTTTTTATTAAACTCCAACTGTAACCTTCCTAAAGAGGTGCATGTTCGACCGTAGATGAGAAACTTGGAAACAACATTTATCATATAGCTATTGATTTTTATGTTAATTAGGAGAAAAGTGTTGCTTGAGAACACAGATAATGGAAGCAGGTACACAGTTATTACCGCCAAACAATAAAAACATTACAGTAACAATACATATTAATTAATCATTGTAGGTACCTGAAGATGTTGGAAATCAGGCCCCAGGCTGACCTGTAGTTGTCGAACAGTAGCTGCCCTAGTTGTTAGTTTGTCATGGGCTCCACTGTGCCAGAGGGCGACGGGCTCTAGTTGTTAAGCAGGTCACGCCCCCTCAACACGTCACTTTTTTTTAAAGAAGACATGGCTGTGCGTCTCCTTAAATAAATGGAACCAATTAAGACTGTCGACAGCAGCAATTTTACAGCTGCGAGCAACCACTAGGCTCCTGACCTGGGGACCACATGGGCTTCTCCCCTTGTATCTATTGGTAGGCGTCTGGCTTCCACCGCTGCTGGACTGGCTGAAATAATCTTGCTTTTACATCGGTGGTTTTATTTTCCCATGCTTCTTTTAACCTTTTCAGCGCGACCGCGATTCCCCCTCCGGTGCTGGGCCCTAATAAAAACGGGCGTGGTCATGACGGAACGGTTCCGTCATGAGCACAGCTCAACCGTAGCTCATGACGGAACCGTTCCGTCATGAGCATCGAAGGGGTTAATATTGTTATATTTCCTTAGCAGTGTCACAGGCAAGGGAGACTGCCTTAAGGCATAGGAGCTGCTCTGCCATAGTTTTGTTTTTAGTTTTACCGCCACCACCCAATTTTTACTTTACGATCAGCACCCCTGTGCCAGAGAGCAATGCGCTCTAGTTGAAGTGGCCTGACCCACACAACATGACGGACTTTAAGAAAGACGCAGCAGGGTGCCGCACAGCAGGCGTGCCCAGTGCAGGGCCTCAAGCCCTATGGTCTCAGGTCTGCAGGGCCAGATCACGTACACAGCCGTCCCTCAGGTATAGGCCAGTGTACTTTTCAAGCTCACTGCCTAAGTAGGCTGACCAACTGGCATGGGTCAGGACAGCGAGTGTAAAAATTCAGGACAAAGGGTAAAATTCAGGACAGAAGGACAACATTTAGGACAGGAAGGAAGTGTCCACTGTATAGCACACATCGGGAAGGGATTTTTTATATTGAAGAAAGTGTTAGTCAGGTTTTTCTATTGGATGACTAATAACATGAAACGTGTTTTAAATGGTACTGGGTAGAAAATTAATGCAACGTAAACATCGAGATTACTCAAATACCTTCACCTTACGTCTCTCAGGAGTTCATGACAAGATTGGTCTACATTCATTCGGATCGTTGCTGATGTGTCCAGCATGGCTGCTCGACAAAAGCACAATGCTGTGCCCTAGGCAGATGTGGGAGAAAGCACACCCCCTGCTGTAACTAACCAAGAGCACATCGTCATTCTGCATGTGACAATCAGTCGAAGTCAGAATGACAATGCCAAGTCTTCAGTCCCTGTGAAGTCGGGGAGGGGCTGGCAGCCTCTACAGTTTGAGAAGTGTGAGCTGACACTGATAACAATAACATTTAAACTTGTATTAGGGCTCCTCCAGGGAAACAGCACAGATTGCAGCAATCCCCAAAATTACGGACAAATAGTGTCCGTAAAAGGAATGGTTCCGGACAACATGCCAAAATAAAGGACGGTCCGTGAAATTTACAGACGGTTGGTCACCCTTTGTCTAAACGGTCCTACTAACTGTCACCTATGTAAAGTGTTTCTCATTTTTACGCATGGGAGGACATCGCCCTGCAGTAAGTGCCTCACATTTTCCTCCTTTATGCACATTTGTTACCTAAATATAACTGAAATATTCAAGTTTGTTGATTCATGTTATGTTATGGAACATTTATAAAGCGCAACATTCATCTGAGAGTGTCTTGGAGCTATCAAGTCAGGGAGGTAGCAGTGAAGTTGAAAAAAGGATTCTAATTATCAAAAGCCTGTTTAAAAAACCTAGCGTTTAGCTTTCCCGAATGGGGCCTGTTCTGAGATTGCCCTTATCCACTTTAAGGTCAATGTAGAGATTCTACGCCCTTAAGACTTTGTTTTCTATAAGCTGGGTACCACCAAATAATTGGCAAAAGCAAATCGAAGAGTTCTCCCATAGACATATTTAAGCAGTCGAGCTCTTAAAAAATCTGGGGTCACTCCCTTTAGTGCTCTCAAAACTAAGCAACAAGTTTAAAATGTAATTTGCTGTCTATCTGGGGCAGTATTATGTAATGCAACGCATTTCCCTGCTTAACGCAAAAGTTGCGCTCAGCGCTAACAAGGAGCGTGCGCCATTTTACATTGAATGAGCTGCCCCCAGGGCAGTCGCAAACTCGAGGGCAGTGCATTCAAGTGAAATACAGAGCAGCTGCTTCAAAGCCGCTAGGTGTTTCACTGTGTAGGCAGCAAACCACCTGCACTTTTAAGGGGGATTTGACATCCCCTTGCAGGCGGGGGCAGTGAGTGACTGCACCCACCTGCAAGGGGATGTCTAGGGGGGTCCATAGGACCCCATTTCCCTTTTCCAGAGGGCTGCTATCAGAGGGCACACTGACAGTGCGCTATCTTTCAGGTGTCGCAATGTCAGTGCACTTTCTGATAGCTTCTTTGCCTCTGAGCCCAAGTCTACAATATGGCACAGAGGCAAATAGATTCCCTCATTTGTATGGGCCCATGCAAAGGAGGGAACACCCTGTGGTGATAGCGCTTGTGTTATATGTGCCCCAGCGCTATCTGTATTACACAAAGGGCCGCACAAGCATCTGGGGTCCTTGCTGTAATACCAAAGTGCCCCAGGGGTGTGCAAAGCGGGTGCACATGCCGTTGCGACCCCGGGGTCCAATGTATAATACAGCCCCAGGTGGCTAATTAAGGCTCTTCAAGTAAGGGCTAATTATGTTCTCCAAGGTATTTTAAAAACTAGCCTATCTGCGGCATTGTGAATCAAAGGTCTTTTTATATCACACTCAGGGAGCCCAAGGTATGTGCTGTTGGCATAATCCAATTTAGCGCCATTAACAGCAGCCATGATAGTCTTCATAGCTTTAAGCTAAAGGAATGGTTGGATCTTCTTCATTGTTCTCAAAATGAATACACATTTTAAGAACTCCCTCATTTATTTGAGGCTTAAAAGACAGATGTTGACTGTCTAGAACACCACCACTTTATTTATGGTAACGTACCAATTTCTGAAGGCCAAAAGCATCTAGTCCATATTGAGGTGTTTTGATTTAAAGCCACAATTTTAGTCTTTTCAGCATTCATTTTTACATGGTTGTATCTCATCCACTTACCAACAAAGTACATCATATCTCTAAAATGACCTTGTGCTGGTTCCAAAGCATCAAGCTGAAGTAGAATCTGACAGTCATCAGTGTAATTAAAATTCCAGCAGCCTCTTCTTGACAATTATTTGATAAGGGGCTGAATAGAGGTTTTTAAAAAGACAGAGCAGACCTTATGAGGAACCCCACACTCTATTTTTATCGACAGTCTGTGCCCTGTTCTCCAAAACAGAGGCAAGCCAGCTAAAAGCACTTCCTATAAAGCCCACTGCTCACAGTCGATCCAATAAGTTCTTCTAGTCGACCATTTTAAAAGCTGCGGATAAATCGAGCAAAATCAAAGCTGGGATATGGCCATCATCAATATCACTGTCTCAGTATTATGTCTTGGTCGAAAAACTGCTTGATACACATCAACATATTTGGAGTCTGAAATGAGAGCTCACTTCCTGCACTATATGAACTCCCAAAAGTTTAACGCAATACGACAATAACGAAATTAGTCAAAAGTTATTTAGGATCACCAGACATTTTTATGATTGGGCATTCAGTTGCTCTTTTGAAGAAAGCAGTAACTGTACCCTCTCTCAAAGATGCATGTGATAAGTTAGTGAGTGGATTTATGATGGAGTGGGGCAGACAACGCAGCACTCTAGGAGGGCAAGAATCACATGGAGCTCGAAATTTACTTTAATTAGGAGGCGTTGAACATCATCACCTAACCACATGGTTTGCAACTGCGGTCACAAACCATTGATACATTCCTCTCCGGATCTGAAATAAGAGGGTGAGACACCTATAATGCCTTCTATTTGTGATTTGAAAGGTATCGCCTAGGCCCCTTTATGACTTTAAAGGCAGTTTTATACTTGTAAAAGGATTTTTGCACTTTAACAAAAGCTCCTTTGCCGTTGCAGGCCCTGTAGGTTTGCGAATCACAGTGGCTGAAACCGCAAAAGAGCTTCGTACATCACACCCTCAGTGCCTGATTCAGAGTTTGGTGGTAACTGAAAAGCCTCCGATTTCTTGAGGAAATCTATACTAAATTCCACCCTCTTCATTTCCTCCACCCTACTAGCCTTATGACAGAGGAAATCCAACTGTTGGCTTCTCTGTACTTAGCATCTTCTGAAGAACCTGTTGTCGCCACCTTCGCCCAACAGGCTGTCTTTTGAAATGAACTAGGCTAGATGCGTTTGCTTACCTCTAAATCGTTAAAAAATAAGTGCGTATCTGCAAGGTTGAAAATCATTTCTTCCATCCGAAGTCCAAGAGTCACTGCCATTGGTGGGTCCTTAAAAATAAGTTGTAAAAACTTGTCATGAATCGATAAATGAATTACACAAAATAGACTGAATCATTCAACAATTATTCTACAGCTGCATCCCGACTTCAATAACAATATCCTGCTAGAATGGATACATGGAGCTCACAAATTCACTTCTTAGCATTCTTAGCAGCTAGAACTTGTGAATATGTTGCTTTGTTTGAGAGTGATTACTTTATGTCAGCAGTGTTCTATAAGGAAACTTAACGACAATAACAAATTATCTGTGCAATCAACAGCACCAACAATAACAAATGCTGTTAGACACTCAGAAACAACCTGCACTAACTCTGATCTTAATCCAAGGTGTTGATTTACAGCAATGGATGCTAGAGGAGTGATGGACCTTGTAGGAGAGAGATAAAGAGACTGGAACTGTAAGATGGCACATTAAAGAGGAATCAAAATTAGGCAACCTTGGTCTTCGCAATCCTGATAATGCTAGCGTGGTGGAGTCTTCCAAAGAAAAACTGTTGACTTCTGTGCTCGATTTTTAAAACACAAATTAAGCAATGGTAGCATCTGCAGCCTTTTAAGGTCAAAGATGTTTTCCAGCCATCTTGTTTGCGATAAGTGGTAGAACTGACATCTGTTTAGGAGTTTAAATGCAGAAAGACTTCTCAAACCCTATTCAAGTTTAAAGGTCTTATTGACGATAAATATCAATACAAATATATGACATCATCTTCTCTAATCAATCTTATATATATCATAGCTCCACTGTATGAAGTCCTGCCTACTGCTGCACATGATGGAGAAAACTCATATCTTCATCCAAACACGATACCCATATCATTACATCATGGGTATCATGCCTCACTCGTGTTGAGTAAGCGGATTGTGTAGTCTCAAAGATACACAAGGCACAAAGGGTCTCATTTAGAGTTTAGCAGATGGGATACTCTGTCACAAATGTGGTGGATGTCCCGTACGTAATAGTCTATAAAATTTATAAAACAATGGACAGGATAGCCATTGCATTTTGGCAGAACATCCATTTCGTAAAACTCCAAATAAGGTCCAACCTGGCTGCACTCTCAAAGTGTGCACATGCTTCTCAAATTAACCCAATAGTTTTTGTTACAAGCCTGGATTCTTGGCACAAGATTTGCTAAAGATTTGCTAAAAGCGAATTTCGTGCACAGTGCATCATATTTGGAAATCTTACAAATATGTTTCAGTCAACTAGTCTTATCTAAACCTTTAATACGCCCTCTCCAATACATATAATTCAATAAAATAAAATCAGCTTGTACATCATTTTTTTAATTTACACTTTATCTACACATTAACACGTTTTTAGTAATTTGCAACAACTGAAATGCAGAGAACCATTTGCCATTAAGAAAACATCTTACTTATTCAGTCTACGTTCGTGACAGGTATTTTTTTTGCATTAATGCAAAATACAGTAAAATATATATGAAATAACTTAAAAACAAGCATTAACCATTTTCATCAACAGTTGTGTAAAATATGGTTAGGTCTAAATGCACAATATACAATTCTGAATATTAATATAGGCATTCTAAGATTTGTAGATCTAATGTCTGAAAAAAAAGAATACAGGGCCACTGGATGATCTTACCAAAAACTCCTGTAATTATGAAGTAAGCACTCACGAATATCAAGCCGATTCTAAGGGCGGCAAAGGGGGCTCAGTTTTTTCATCTCTTGAATAATACTAGTTCAGATATCTAATAGCTAGAAGTAACAGGTGCTACAGTTTGAATCATGTTTCTTTCTGCAAGAAATAATACAAATAATCCCCTTCCTCAGATTCTTACGAGTAGACAATTGTAATTTTCTTACATCCTTCCCAAAAACGTTTCCCTCTGTGATGATTGGTTTCTTCAATTCCAAATATCTCCTTTTGAGTCTCTCTCTTCTGCCTCTGACCTGCCCTTCCCACAATTTTCCCTCCTTCCTTTTTTAAGAATTCTTTACTTGTAATTGATGTGTCTCGAAAACCAGATGTTCTCTTCTGTGTAAAGTGCACTGAAAACATTCAAGGCGGAGTAGCACTATTTAAAGCACAAATACATTTATAATTCAGGTTTAAAAAAAAGAAAATCACACAAAGGTGCATGGATGGAGTAAGATTCCTCATGGTACATACCTAACTTGAACTAGATGTTCTTTTGTTAAAGAGAAAATATTTAAATTCAATGTATTTGCTTTCTATTAAATATAATACTTATATAGACTGTTTACTATGAGACAACAGTTCACTTCATTCCTACTTTTAAAACATGTAATTCCTACTTATTATTTAGGTCTCATCTACAGACAGCTTTTATACTATCTCTTGTTGAAAAACACTATTGTGCACCATACCAAAACTTACAGTGGAATTTGTGCCAGCCCATCGCTCACCATTAGTTAACTTTCTTCTTTCTCTTGCTTGCTTCTTATTCTTTGAATTTCCTTCCTCTTCTTGTGTTGGTCCCTCCCCTGGAGCAGAGCTTCTTTACCACTTTGTTGACTGGATGACTAGTATCACGTTACCATATTAATGTAACTAAATTTTTTTCTGTCAGCACTGGACAAGATTACACGTGTTTTCTTGATATCTCGTTTGTGCGTTGCTATCCCACTCAAATAACAGTCCCCACTTACTCTATGTTGCTCTCCCTGCCCCCACCTCCAGCTAGTTTACTGCTTCTTCAAACTATGCATTTGAATGTTTTTTTTTATTTTTATTCCTGTTTGCCTCAAGCTCCTCTGTTACACCTTTGCACACTTGCTGTTGCTACCCCGCATTAACTTGATCTCTACTCTTCCTATGGTGGTATAAAAAAAAATATTGTCAATTTTTTTCGGGGGTCTTTTTAATGGCATTTGCACTAAGGTAGCTCCATTTTCTTAATGAGCTCGCTCACGTTTAAAATATTTTTATTTATCGCTCTAAGTGCGTCTGCCATCTTGTAATGGTAAATAAAAAGATAAAACATAAAATAGCCACCGCATCACGCTGTCCGTGCATATACACCATCACGCTGAGCTGTTATAGCACCATAACACATAGATGAACTCCTTTCATCCTTTTTTATTTTTGCTGATGCTGCAGAGCGTCCGCAAAAGGCATTGACAAAGCCAATACCTAAAAAAGATGAGGCCTTTCCAGGAGTAAGAGGGTCTTAGGAATACTAATAATGTTTGAAAACCTTGAAATCTGAAGATCTTTTGAAACATTAAGCTGTTTTTTGTAGTCGCCTATTAGAAGTGACTAAAGAGACAACTAGAGCAAAAGATATACACATGGGCTTTTTGTGCCAAGCCTAGAGGCGTAGTTGTTATCTGCCTTCAAAGGCTGCACCGTTCTGTTCCATAGGGCAACACAGTGTACGTGTTATTGAACTTTAAATTGTAAGTGACAATTTATTTATGAAAATGAAAAGTAGGTTTACCATTTTTTTTTCAAATATTACATATAATGCTTCTCACACTACTCTCCGGTTACCTGAGAACTTTAGAAAATAAAAATACTCCGTTTGGGCAGCTTAGACAGTAACAAAGGATTGGCTTTTGACAACACTTTTATGACAAGGAAAAACTTGAATAACTAAACACCTAAGCCTTGTGCAGAAGTACCACATAATCAGTTAAAATTGAATGAGTGTTGGCACCCAAGATGGAGGAGGGCGTGTCTTACTTACAACTTATGCTGCTATCATGTATCATTTCCATATACCAAATGGTTGCACAGATATGCGCGAAATCATTTAAAAATAGTTGCTGTAGTTTTCAACATCTCCAAAGTTTGATGAATATTCATAATTGGGGGTTGCTATTTCAAATTATCCATACCTTACATTCACATATAACTAAATTACATTTTCATTTAATAAAAGTACTTCTATTGGACATCCAATCTTTACATATAGGCAAAATATTTTAAATACAACTTGCCTACCTTGCCATACTTCTGTGCATAAGATCCCGTGAGCAACGAATGGAAAATGATGATTGTTTCGTCTAAATCCCACACAAACACTCGCTAAAATTGAAGGAATTGGCAAGTTAGAAAGCAAAACTCAAAATCAAACATAAAATACCAAATACATTAATGTTAATTGTTCAGTTTAACTAAAACATTATATTATGCATGGAGTAAAAATGCACGAGGATGAATACTATTGAGAACAGGAAGGCATGCATACCTTTGTTCCTAGCCATTACCCCAACAACAGTAAGGTCGAGTTGAACCTTCTTTGTTTTTCAAGGCTCTTATAACTTATCTATCTACCTATCTACCTATCTACCTATCTACCTATCTACCTATCTACCTATCTATCTATCTATCTATCTATCTATCTATCTATCTATCTATCTATCTATCTATCTGTCTGTCTATCTGTCTGTCTATCTGTCTGTCTGTCTGTCTGTCTGTCTATCTATAGAGAGAGAGGAATGGACATATACACATTTCATTGATACGTAGATGCTATTCTCTTTGATTTGCCACAAAAAAGATAACAAAAAACAACTTACTATACATGAATGGATCTGCTCCCAGAAGCTAACTACCTCTCCTCCCTATATGTTTCCCTTTGACCCTGTGCTGTGCTCCGGAGCCTTTTGGCTGGGTTTGTGCAATACAAGGGACTCAAAACTTTTCTCTTTAACCGACTCTCCCTCCTTTCTTGCTGAGCCTTTTCCCTGCTCTTCCTCTCTTGGGCTCGCGTCGGGACACTCTTTGAGTAGCTGTGCGCGTTACAAACCTCAAAAACATAACACAACGTAACAAAAAGAAATAGACACAAATTGTTACTCCTCCATTCAACTTTGCTGACTATTGACCCGCCCCGAAACCCAGAGCCGGGCAGATCTTTTATTCCACTGGGCTTTGCCCTGGTGGGATGAAGTACTTGTGGCCGGTAGACATTTATCGCACGAGACTGGTCGCTGAATTTAGAGTTCTGAGGCACAAATGCACATTGTTTACTTCATGTTAGAATTCTATCTGTAATAGGAATCAGTTGATACAGGATAACCAAGACAAGATTTCTGGAGGGACGATCAGCCAGGGATATTGACAGACTTGATAAGAGATATTATCATTACACTGCAGTGCCTTTCTGTCTGCATCTAGATGATTTTACACACCACGCTGCATTTCATACCATTGTCTTTAAGTCTTAACTCTACTGCACGGTCAACGTTCAAGATTTCAATTGTCAGACACTTCCTTGTCAGACAACCATCTTTCACACTTTTAGCAGTGGACTCTGCTATTAAATTCAGTGAGTTATATTGAGATTATAAATCTCAATGCATTTCATTAATAAGTAGATCCTATTCTCTGTGGTTTGCCACAGAACAGATAACAAAAGACACCTTAAGATATATGAATGGATCATTAATATTTATAGATGCTTCTCTTTAGGAAAAGGGAATAATTTAACAGAAAACTTGTCTAAAACGAGGGCAAATGCAGCAGTTTTAGCACAAGTGCCTATGAGGAGTTGCAAACAAACACACTCAGTCCTGTGTTAACATGGTGAAGTACCGCCATGTCTGCAAATGGTAGTATGTAATTAATGCTTTTTTAAATAAGGCTTTTGATACTAGTGGTTCTACATAAATATGTAAGAATCAGGGTCATTGTTGATTGGAGGGATGCCAAAAGGATTATGGTACCCACTGATATAATGTTTGATGCATTGTGCACAGTGTCTTGCATTCTACTCTGCTTGCTGCGGGGATAGTGAAGTATGGGAGATATGGGTCCGATGCTGAAGAAAAAGCACTCAAACGTCTGGACTCTGCAGACGCTGAAAACAGCGGATAAGGCACTCTGGTACCCTGAGGAATCACACTGTTGTCATAAGTAGAATGGAACATGCCAATGCAAGGAATGGCAATACAAGACCCTGAAGTCTCAGCAACTGGAAAATTTCAGTGAGAATTTTCAGATGGAAGAACATACTTTTAACAACAGAAACTATCGGGTGAGGGGAAAGGACAATTCTGTTTCCATTATGACTTCTTCTGCACTGGTACAGAGGGGTAATACTGAGAACCTGTGGCTAGCTCTATTTCAAGTCAATGACTAAATGTAGTACCTATGTATCAGCGACATATTGAAACAAGATCCCTGTTCATGCAAGACCGAATAAAGTCCACTTTGGCTTCAGAAGAGCTCTCGGTGCTTTGCTTTTATGTATTTAATAACTTCTGCTGCAAAGATACTCACAATATAATTATTGGCTGTATAGATTAAGGAAGTGACAAATGGCATATGATGTGTTTTATAAATATAAAATAACATAACAAATATGAGCACAATTGCTAGCGCATCTCTCAAACTCATACTGTACAGCATTAGATGTTAATCTTATACATGTTTACATCCATAGAGTGAAAAGACGAAATGCATGTTTGTTTGCACGTCAATTTAAAGTGACAATTAATTCTGTGCTTTCTAAAAATGAATGAGGAAAAAGTACATAATAACAGAATTTCAAAATGGATGTGATAATGGATTTTCATTCCCTTATGCATAATTATTATACCCGACACACAGACAATGTTATTAATTCTTCTAGTAATTGTAAATAAAGCAAAATACAACCTAATCATTATTCAAAATGAGAATTACCTCTAAGTCGCTATCCGGCGGGGGTGATGGATTATTTTTTCTGCCCCTCCCTCGAGATTTTGATGCAGGTGTCCTACACGTCCTATCATCAAGATCTTTGATTGGTGTTGATGGACTTTGAACTGTATCAAACTCTCCTGTAATATTAACGCATAATTGAAAGTGGCTCAAAGAGCTCAGATCTGAATTATCAACTAATAGAAAGCGGCTTAAATGGGTACATCATGATTCCATCTCAGACTATATAACATAAGAAATCCCTCTGAGATAACGTAGCACTTAACTCACCACAGCAATTCCAATACCATGAATGCCTATGACCTATCTATAGTATTGGGGTCCAAGAAACAATAAGCTAGACCATGAAGCATTAATTTAAAAAAAATGTAAACCAAGTTAATTCGCAGACTATTCTCCCATGTTGACTTTGGCGCTGTGAGCAATCGGGTTACTGCTTCACTGGGGTGTGAGCCCTGGTCACACAGCAACCGCAATCCTTTTCAGGGAAGGCACAAGCAAACCCCAAATTATCCTGTGATCTACCCCTAGACAGCCAGGCACAGAGGAGTCAGGCTTAACTTAGAGGCAATGCGTAAAGTATTTGTAAAAAACTTCAAACAGTAAATCAGTGAAATCACCACACAAAATGATCTCATACAAAATTAAAAGATCAGGCCAATTGCGATGGAATGCAGGTCGGACACAGTCCTAGATTAGTCACGCTGAAGTTTTACCGTCTCAAGTTTTGTATCAAGAGTCCTGTTTTAGGGGGCTGCAAGGAGAGCTTCGCAGGAGGTCGCCGGCGTGGCGTGACGAGCAGGCCGAGCGCTGCGCGCGGACAGGAACTTCGCGTTGGCAGCCCCCAATGAGCTGTCGATGCTGCAGTGCAAAGAGACAGGTTGCCGGCGCTCAAGAGTTGATTTTCAGTGTGAGCGGTGTATTCTTGGTGCGAAAAGGCCCGTTCCCGGTTGCAAAGGGCCCAAAAGCTTGAGTTCAATGCCTGTGAGCTACACCAAGGGTCCAGGACCTGAGAAGGACCACCTGGGGGTCAGGTATTCGCTGCAGCTGGGTTCAGGAGCTGGTTTGTGAGACTTTTAAGTCCCAAGGCTCAGATCAGGATATCAGAAGACTAGCCCTTGGAGTGACTCCAAGGTCCTGGGTTCAAGATAAAGTTGCAGGTTCAGTTCTTCCCTAGGCAAGAAGGATGTAGGTCAGCACAGTAGGGCAGCAGTTCATTCAGAGCAGCAGTCCAGCAGAGTGGCATTCCTTGTAGCAGCTTGGTAGTCCTTCCCAACAGAATACCCACATACTGGTCCAGAAATGTACTGAAGAGTTGGTGTCTGAGGTCCAGTATTTATATCCAGTTGTGGCTTCAAGTGGGGGAGAAGCTTCTGGAGGTTTCCCTTTAAATTCCCCAGGCAAAGGCATCCTGCCTCCCCTGTCCTGACTCCAGACTAGCTATAAAGGGGTAGGCAGCCCCATGTGTGGAGGCAGGAAACAGCCTATTAAGGTGTAAGTCGGGCTGTGGCCAGCTCTTCCCTCCCATCCTGCCAGTGATGGCCCATTCAGGCCCACCTCAACTCCTTATTGTGCGTGGCCGTCTATGAGGAATACACAAAACTCAACTGTCAGCTACACCCAGTCATGACCCAGGTACAGGTTGGAGCCACTAAATGGCTATGGCAGGAAGAGGTCAACTTTCTAAAAGTGGCACTTTCAAAATTGTAATTTGAAATCTGACTTAACCCTAAGCTAGGATTTTAAATTCCCATTTCAGAAACACCAAAATGTAGAGGTTACCTGTTCTTCCTCATTTGGAAATGACACTTTTAAAATGTAATACGGTAACTCCAATATTATCCTATGGGAGA
Organism: Lissotriton helveticus; assembly: GCF_964261635.1. Lineage (NCBI taxonomy): Eukaryota > Metazoa > Chordata > Amphibia > Caudata > Salamandridae > Lissotriton > Lissotriton helveticus. The sequence continues at coordinate 1,036,102,115 of NC_136067.1, read as the reverse complement.
GATAAGCCTTGAATAAGTCCAACTTTTTATATAATTTGCATCCCAACCTTTGTGATGCAGAGAGCCTACCCTAGGGGGGTCTTATTATGTATGACAAAGAAAAGTTTGGATCTGGCAAAAGGTTTATTTGCCAGGTCGAAATGGCAGTTTAAAACTGCACAAACAAGCTGCACTGGTGGACCCAAGAGATGTTTAAAAGGGCTATGTAAGTGAGTGGCAGAATCAGTGCTGCAGGCCCACTAGTAAATATAATGGGGTGACCCTGTAACCATCAGAACCTGGGCGGGTAGTTAAACAATCAATAATGGTTCTGTTGGACCGGAATACCTAGTGATGCGGTATCCAAACTCTATTACTTCACCAATATGTCCCAGTCGGGGTACATATGCAGTGGTATTTATACACAGAACAAAAACACTGACCACATTGGTAAAGATGGTAATGTTTTAGTCAAATACTCTCTTATTTTTCAAGATATTTTCAAAAGTTAGTTATGCTGTCCAAGCAATAAATGACCATATACAATACAAAACACGGAAATTGGTGAAAGACTGGTGTACAGTAAAACATACATACATGGATAAGTGATTAAACAAATAATACAATTGTCCACTGTAAACACAATAGTCTGGTAGGTCAATCAATTAGTGTTTTGTTCCTAGTAGACTTTGTACAGTCTGATCTTAATAAC